>NC_133818.1:6810150-7449356 GCF_043250625.1 Sebastes fasciatus | reverse complement strand
AGCAATACCAAATTGGTGACATTTCATTTTACAGCCTTCCAAGCACTTTCTCCTCTTAGGTCTCGCTCATTCATCCTTTATTCTCTCCGGATTCATACAGAAGTGTTCCAGATGATGAAAGAGCGCGGTGCTAAGTTCAGACGGGTATTCAACAGGGCAGCTGCCAGGCTGAAACAAACCGGCGACATATCAGATTCTGTTTCATAAATGATATCTATTCTGTCTTCGTTTTCATCCTTCCTTCCTCTTTGGTAGCTTGCGCCCCAGAAAGATGTAAATTGGAGCTTTGATCTGTGAGTGACTGGGGATATAAGAATTGATCCTCATGATATTTATGCAGATATTATTTAAAATATTTAATAATTGATCTAGGGTTGGGCTCTGAAAGCCTGACCCATTTTGGATTCGGTTCCCAGATGGCATAATATCCAAATTTCTTAAACCCTAAAGCGAAAGAATATCGTCATTTTATGCTCTTTTTTTTTTTAGTAAAAGATAGTGTGTAAAATATTTAGGTAGCTAGTTTGCTCCCTTCTTCCAGTTCAGGCTGTTACACACCATTGGTAGCTAAACCTACGAAAAGTAATGCACTACAACTCGTATATATCCCATCGAATTCTTTCGTATGTAATCGACGTCATTGGGATGGGTTAGAGGTGGATGGGTGCGTCAAAAAACACAGAACTTTGGCCAAAGAGGCCGCTGTTTGTACCAGAAACCAGACGTAAATGTTTAATTATTTGTCACTTAACTTCTTTACTTAAGAGTTATTTTAACCCCAAACCACTATCTTTTCCTAAACTTAACAAAGTAGTATTGTTGCTTTAACGTAAGTAAGTCGTTTTGTTGCCTAAACCTAACTAAGTGTTTTTTTGTCACGTAGCTTGCGTACTTAAGTTTCGCCACTTCTGGAGTTATTTTAGCCCAAACCATGATCTTTTCCTAAACCTAAGTAAGTATTTTTGTTGCCTAAACCTAAGTAAGTAGTTTTGTTGCCTAAGCCTATGTAAGTAGTTTTGTTGCCTAAACCTAAGTAAGTAGTTTGGTTGCCTAAACCTAAGTAAGTAGTTTGGTTGCCTAAACCTAAGAAAGTAGTTTTGTTGCCTAAACCTAAGTAAGTAGTTTGGTTGCCTAAACCTAAGAAAGTAGTTTTGTTGCCTAAACCTAAGAAAGTAGTTTTGTTGCCTAAACCTAAGTAAGTAGTTTTGTTGCCTAAACCTAACCAAGTTGTTTCCTGTGAAGACATAAGTTTATTTTGAAAAAAAACTGGAGCAGAAATTGACACAAGCGTCACACGTTGCTGGACATTCATAGGAAAACGCACCAAAAATGAGGAATAACTTTTCGTAAGATATCATACGAACCGTTGAGCGAGGATACGTTGTCCAGTTAAGACTGTAAGCCCAATATTCACTCTCTTTTAGCTCTGCTTTTTGGACCTCCTGTATTTGAATCAAATTGCTCATATAGGTGTAGAATAAGAGGGCATTTCAATGTGTCAGATGCAATCAAGCAACGGTTTATTGCTTTTTCTCATTTCCAGGTAGGAGTTGTGAACATTAATTAGGCTGCCTTCGCAGTCAACAAAAGGTGATTACAGATTATTACGCCGAGTTTTTAGTTATTTATAGCTTTAGTTGCTCGCGAACGCTGAAACCTAATTAGATTCAATAAGAGATTAGAGAGGATTTGATAAAAATCTTATTGAACCCCGACGCTCATATTGATCACATGTGACCTAGTTACAAGCTGTCTTCTTCGACTACTTGTTCCATGCTGACTAACAGAAGGAGTTTCTGAAGGCGATTCTTGAGCAAACAGCAGCAACAATGGGGCAACACCTACCCTGTACTGTACAGTAGATGCAGATTGTTAGAGGGTGAATCAGCGTTACAGTATTACACCTCATGTGATGTGATGTCACGCACATGCACTGGTGATGACTAAGAAAGACTTGCGTGCAGATGCAGATGTTATGCTTGGTATACTGGACAGAAGACATAACAGAGATTTAATGAAGCGGACACGCCACCTTCCACAAAGCAAAGGGGTTTGTTTTGTGAGAAGTAGGAATCTTTCCGTAACGACATAATCAGATTTTAGGATCTGCCAAATAAGACAGATGAAATGAGTGTTGTGAGTTCAAAGCTGGAGAGATAAGTTTTGTTGTCATTTTGTATTTGTTGTGTGGAATCTTCTATCGTTTTCTTTATCTTATTTCTTTCTTCTTTCTTCTTTTCCGTTTTGCATGTGCAGCATAAGGAATAGTTGCATTACTTCCAGTGGATAGTATGAACCAAACTCTCTGGTGATACGATCTTTCTGTGCGATTTTTTTTCCCCCCTCTCTGCACAACACTTTAAGAAAAACATTCTTGTCTGTATCAGCACATCAAGCAGTCCTCCTGTGGGGCTTGTCACACACCCGTCACAAACTGTGACTATGAATGACGTCCGGGTGACCCCGGCGTAGCTGCGGCAACACACACACACACACACACACACACACAAAGTCTCTCCTTGTGGTTCACGAACGCACACGACTTTTCACTTCAGAGCCGATGTGCGCCCGGCCTCCATGACGTGTGATTTGATTAGTATGGAGAGCTGCCAGCAGTGTTTGTGCCGGAAAAGTTGCAGCCCTGACACCCGAGCGCTCGGCGCGCACTCACTTAAACAAACATGCTCACAAACACCTTCCCGTCCTTTCATATTCTCGTTTGCGTTCTCACATTCCTGTGAGGGGAGTCACTCGGACAACGTGTCTGATCTCAGTACGCCGCCTGATGATTACAGAGATAAAAGGGCATGGAAGAGCCCAGGAGGCGACGCCAGGGGCGGGAAATAACACCCGTCTGATTCGCGGCAGCATCAGCGGCGATGGAGGCCGACAAGGGTGTTACGTTCCATCGAGGGAGGTCAGGGTTATCGTGGACGTGGAAGAAAAAAGCCCTTGTTCGGCTGGTTTGACATGCTGGAGCTAATGCAGATCACAAACAGGAGGGAAGTTTTATCATGTTTTACAAGCGTGGAGGGGTCAAACTGTACAATAAAATCATGGCGCCGGATCTAACACGGGAGGTGAATGATAGCCTTGATTCAGAGCGAGAATACGACCCCGTGCTGACTTGACAAAGTGTAGTCAAACAAGTCATTGTTGGTTCGCAGCTGTAGCTTTTCCCTAATCATTTTCTTTGAAAAGGGTAATTGCAAGTCGTGTCGGGAAACAAATATCACCACAATAGTTTTCTAATCAGTTTTTTTTTTTTTTAAATGGTAATTGCAGTCAACCCTGGATAATACCCCCGATCTGATTACAGCTTTTCAGATCTAACAACAACTTTCATGATTACTTTGCGAGTTCAAAACAGATACCAAAGTTTCCCAGTGGTCTCTCTGTCTCGTATTTGAAGCTCCATCAGCCGCATTCTTGACTGAAGGGCAGCCAGCGTTCTCCTGACGCGTGGAGCGGCGCCAAGTGCATGATTACTGTCCTCTTGACGAGCAGTAAACTGCAGCGACGGGAGGTTGTTCAGATTGCGCCGAGGGTAAGGGAGTGCTGACAGTGGCGGAGGGAAAAGAGACAAATGGAGGGAGACGTACCTAAGTGACTGAGCTCATTGTTTAGGTTGCCAGTCACCGGCGGATAATAATGTTACAACTCTTTTAATTTTAGCCTTGACATCAACACATTCTGTATATACTTACATGAGCTGGCCTGGGTGGTCTGTGGAGGTCAGGAGTTTCAGAAAAGGACAATGGTACCAGCAAAGTCCAAAGGACTATTATTGTTTGTGTGTTTGTGTGTTTGGCATCTCGTAGCTGTAACACATGGTTAATACAATGGATTTTTGTATGCTTTACATCCGTAATTGGTGTTGACAGTGGTGTTTACGCAGCATTATCCTCCCAAAACCCCAATAACTCTATTTGGATGCATGTTATTTGAGTTTAACAGCAGTTTGTCCATAAGACATTGAAGATGAAGGCAGCTTGCGCAGCTGGTTAGACTGTTATCAGGTCATTAAATGGGCGTTATCGGTGGTTATAATCCTCATAGATGTGGGTCAGAAGGGGCCTACTACACCTACTAGGAGGTTTTTATCATTCACAGGGGCGTTCGCCAACAGAAGGAATAAAAGAAGACTATAGCGACCATAGTAATTATGACAGGAACAAAAACGGAAGTGTCCATGCATAGCCCATATAACATGTAAAACGTGAAATTGGTGTAATACCACTGCTTTATGGTAATTTCTGTATTTTGTAACCATCATCAAATTTGCAAGCTCAGTTTGTGGCAAAAAGACAGGGCTCACACTCCGGTATGTCCAGTACGTTTTGGGTTTTAATAAGCTCAGAAGAAAGGAACAATTATATTTGTAAAGGGGAAAAAAAATGGTCGATTTTAGAATAATTATTGTTATTTTTACAGATTGAGCTGTGGGGAACTCTAAAAAGTGGGAAGTTAACAAACACAAGGAATACTGTTGTGAAATACAGGAGTTTGTTTGACTTGCAAATTAAAAATAAGTTTACTGGAAAAGTAATCAGGCTTTGCGACCGCCTGCTTAGCACCCAAAGCTTTTTTGCAAACATTAAACACAGAAGGAATTTGCAGAGCAACACTTCATATTAAGTCTCTTATTGAAAGGACATGGAGACACGGACGGATCGGTGCTAACAAGAAGTCAACCAGAAATACAGCTTCTCGACATGGTGATCTGAATAAAGGCTCACGCAGAAGGCAGTTAAAAGCAATTCTAATTTAAAATCAATGCAGCAGTCAATGAGAATACGCTCCTCCAACAGCCGTACCTGTGGTGCTGTTATATTGTTGCGTAGATAAGTGGCGAGAGCACATTTCAAATGGAGAAAGGGAGGGGGGTAAACTTCCTGATGCAGCATTTAGCCCCCGCTGCGAGAACAGAACGCGGTTATCGCTGCGACTGAGGTGGGAAGCAGCTGCTGGGAGGAAAAAAAAAAAGAAACCAAAGGAGAGCTGCCACTCAAGGAATAAAAGATGTTACACAAGCCAGTGAGATTTAAATGAGAGGAGATGTACTGCCGCTGCCCCAGCTTTCAGATTATGCATGGGAAGCATTAACCTGGCTTTTAGCGCGCCACAATGGGCCCCTTAGCCTCTGTCAACCCACACACAGCTGAGTCCCGGCGACATCTACTGCTCTGCAAAACACCCTCGCGCACTAAATGCACACAAGCATACGTCCATGCGCGCACAAGCACACTCAACCAGACAAGATAATGAATCAGAAACGAGTGATAAAACCTTTCTGAAAGCAATTTATTTAACTTTTATGACACGCATTTGCAAATTTTGGCCTCGCTGATACTACATGGTGTCGTGTTGGAATTTCCGCAGGGCAAGGATTATCGTCTAAATCCCAGTTTAAAGTATGTCAGCCTTCTAGGACGCAGCAGAACGTGCATCAGAAAAGTCCGCTGTGGAAATTCTCTTCTTGCTTATTAATTTATTCCAGCATAAAGGGACATGGAGCTTCCCCCCCCAGAGGGCTTGATTTGTTCTTACATCAAGCTTGGATGGACACAATCAGCGGCAAGACAGCTGAACTTCTGGAACAGCGCTGGCTGTGTGGCCGATGACGAGAGAAGACTGAACAATGCATATGTGACGGATCAAATTGGGAAACGGACCCTTTGCACTCATCTGTCTGTGGAGATTCACGCTGCACAAAAAGGAAGGTTTTTATGTAAATTCACCCTTTTAATCAACCAATAGAGCTCTGGCCCTGCATGAAGAATATACTGTCATCCAGAGACTGTGTACAGAGAGCTTCAAATTCACTGCGTTTCCACAGATACCTCTGCAGTAAAAAAAGTATCTGCCACACTAGCGGCATGGCTCTGGGGATGGCAATGTCTGCCTGCCGGTCTGTCGGCCCACCAGACTGATATATAAATTATATATGCAATTTGGTACAGATATTCATGGTGCCCAGAGGATGAATCCTAATGACAAAGTAGTAGCAGGTCAAAGTGTTCACATTGTATTTTGTGAGGCTCTTATCATGCACCGTTCATAGCTATACCTATGAAAAGTAATGAACTGAATTCATATATATCCCACAAAATCATTTCGTATTTAATCCTCGTAATCGTGAACCAGGAAGTGTAACAAACGCTGCATATTGAAGAGGTCGGGTTGCATGAGTGGGTCCAAAAACAACAGACTTTTGCCCAGGAGACTGGTGTTCGTGTCCTGTGTGAAACATCAAGTCAACGTTTATCTATTTGTCTTGTAACTTCCATAAAAAACCACAATCTTTTAACCCAAACTACAATCGTTCCTTAAACCTTATTAAGTGTTTTTTGTCACATAACATCCATACTTAAGTTTCGCCACTTCTGGATTTATTTTAACCCAAACCACAATCTTTTCCTAAACCTAACTACGTAATTTTTGTCACGTAACTTCCGCACTTAAGTTACACCACTTCCAGAGTTGTTTTTAACAATCATTCTAAGTTGTTTCCTGTGAAGATGGAAGTTTATTTTGAAAAGACTGTGTGCATGTAACGAGCGGAAATGCACACATGTTGCTGGACATTCGTAGGAGATTGCACGTAAAATGGGGTATAACTTCGTAAGATAAGTAAGTATACAAGGATACGTTTACTTTGTGCATTGTTATTAGTGCTAATTAGCAAATATTACATTATGGCTAATTAATTAATGGCTAAAAAATAGCCATATTAAACTGAGTGGAGCCATGATGACTTGTATCTAGCAGCGGGCAGTACAAACTGAAATTGAATCTCTGACCATGATAATGTCACAATCATGCTTTTGCCCTTCTGACCCAGGAACATTTACAGCATCTATTATCCCAAATAACTCTATCCTTGATCAAGAGAGCATTTGCCACATTCTTACTTTCCCACTCCAAGTTGCTTTATATTTAATTATAATGTATAACCTCCGTTTGCTCGACAGTCACCTGGCAACCATTAATATCTATTCACTCTCTGTGACACTGACGTGCCAATACCTTTTTCAAATAGCCCTCGCCGCCCATTCAGTGACATATAAGCACATACTGTCCCAATTACAGTCCTATGCACAGCAATTATTCTCCAAGGCAACACTGGAAGAGTTTGCAGCTAGTGGCTAATTTGCCTCCCATTTAAAAGTGTTTGATAAATGCATTTATTACACGCTTCCTCCCAATGCCAATGACTCATTACCTGTGTCACCGCTGTAACGAGAGATTAACTCGGCTGTTTAGCTATAATTGCCTTATCGATTACCTCCCTTATTAAAGCCCCCCCTTGAGCGACTTCATTACCATATTTAAATGCATAATCTTCGCTGAAAACAGCTCATCGAAAGAGTGATTATCCGTTAGCGGGTAGCAATCCAGAGCAAAATGGGATCCGCATGTGCAGCGGGGGAATCGGGGCAGCTGCGGCTGTTTCAATTAGGAGGGACCTGTTGTTACCCATACTTCACCCTGCAAACCGCTGGTTTCCTGCCAGCGCTTTTTATGAAATCGCTAATTGGCGCTTACGTCAGTGAAGAGGAACTTTAATGATTTATACGCTAAGATATTCATCGGAGGCCTTTGACTCTCATTTTAGCCTGGACTGAGTTATTAATCTGCAATTCTAACTTTAAAGTGACACTACTATATCTAACTTTTTGAGAATTTAAATGAAAAGTTGAAATGTTAAGCAATAAAACGTGCAGTACTGATCTTTCGGAGGTTGTAGTGGGCTGAGTTTTAAAGCTATAGTGAAGATACTGGCATCATATGAAACTGGAAAACGTAATGAATCCATTGGTACCAACCACGTCATACTAGCTTGACGTTAAGGAGGCTAAATAACACTCTAAACGTATGCTTAATTTTGGCGAGGAAAAACTGGCATGACCATTTTCAAAGGGGTCCCTTGACCTCTGACCTCCAGATATGTGAATGTAAATGGGTTCTCTGGGTACCCACGAGTCTCCCCTTTACAGACATGCCCACTTTATGATAATCACATGCAGTTTGGGGCAAATCATAGTCAAGTCAGCACACTGACACACTGACAGCTGTTGTTAAATAGCCATGTTTGCATATATTTTATGCTAAATGCAGTACCTGTGAGGGTTTCTGGACAATATTTGTCATTGTTTTGTATTTTTAATTGATTTCCAATAACAACTATATACATACATTTGCATAAAGCAAGCATATTTGCCCACTCCCATGTTGATAAGAGTATTAAATACTTGACAAATCTCCCTTTTAAGGTTGAACAGATAGAAAAATGTGCGGTTAATTTGCTCAAGAAAACCATGTTGTGCTTTTCTTGTAGAACATCTAACAGGATCAAGTCATCTGCTCTTTTTCCAATCTAGTAGTTGTAGAATGAGGCAGTGTAGTGCCTTGATCTGGAGCACATCTGCGTCCCTTTTAAGGCCCTAGAGAGACATTAGCCAACCTCCAATCCTCAGACGTACAATTAGTGCTCCACGAATCCAGGGTTTTCTCAAATAATCAGAAATTAGCTTTGCTCAAAGTTTTTTTTGGCCTCTCAAGATGCTATTTCATCCTGATCAAAGATTTAGAAATCCCCCCCCAAAAAAAAACTTCACACCGCTTTAACCTTGGCCTATCTGGGGAGCTGTCAGCATTCATATGAAACGGCGCTATACCTCTCCCACTTCTTGCCGAACACGGCGAGGCCACCAGACACAGATAGCTCATTTGGAGCTGCAGTTTAATGCCTGCGCCTTGATGTGGGGAACTGTCAGCCAGCTGTCTTCTCCCTTCGCCGTTTTTATACGTGACATTCCTCAGCTCGCAAACATACACGGTACATACCCTGTGATGTTCTTAAACATTACAATGTGCATAATGCGGGCTGATCAAAGGCGGCGGAGGGGGGAGGAGGGCTGATAATGAAATATGGCAGGAGAAAAACTGCTTACAGGACAAGTTTGACTCGCCTAAATGCCAATTCATTTAGAGGAGAAGCAGCGCAGCCGGAGTTAATTTTCATTTAGATGATAATTAATTTTTACCATTGATGATTGGTAGTGGAGAGAGGGGGGGGGTTCAGCCTCATGAATACAGCACAGCATGTTTGGCTCCTGGAAAAAAGTACCAATACACAAAGAAAAGCTCACAAAACAGACAGTGTCTTGAATCGTACACATGAATATGTGAGCTAAAGGTGAAATTCAGTCACGTAGAAGAGCCTCAGTTAAAATTGGGGTCAAGCAAGGCCAGCTAAAGATGCTTTTCTAAACATGATGATACCAGCGCTTTATCCTTTATTGTGTATACAACACATGAAGACCCATTATACCCAGTGTATTTGCTATAGATGCAACAACCCAGCCTCCTGAAGGTCACGCAGACTCCTATTGTTTCCCGAGATCCATTAAGAACAACCTCCAGAGATGTGCCGCCGCACTGACAAACACTATCCATCATTTTAAATAAAAATTTTTATTATGTCTTTGGCCACGTAGCTAATTAAAGTGGTTCACCGCAAAATCTGTTTTTCGGAGTATAGTGTTTTAGACTTTAAAAAGACGGCTGTAAAATGATACTGTTTTTTTTCGGTCACCGTTGGACGCGAGTAATCCAAGAAAAAGAAAAAATGTTTCAGGGTGAGTTGAACTGCAGACATATGCCAAGCACCTCCCCCGCTTTCCAGTGTATCTCCATGTCCTTCATAAACCTTTTATGCCAGAAAAAATATTTCTGTAACTTTTTTTCTCCGTTGTGCTTGAGGCATGTTAGAACATCATTTTTTAAGACATCATGTTCATTTCTCAAAATTTTTCCGGCAGCCGAGGCGCCGTCACAGATGTTTTTTTCAGGGCAGGGTGAGCATGTCTCATTCATTTCCCACGTCCGCGTCTTCCAGGTGGTTCAGGGATTCATACGGCAGCCTTTTTTCGCCGCCATGATTTCGCCTTCCCTCGTCTTCCAGGGACTTCCTTTTGAAACATTTATACACAATGTACATGGAAATCCTCCTCTGTCTGCTGTTGAAATATGGAGATATTCACCTATGTAATGTCAGTGTTTCTTTTGCACTTTTCTATAATTTACATCTTCGCGGTGGTCCTCGCGTATGGCGTTTTAGGGGAAGTCACCTTGAAGCGCTGCCAGAGGTTTGAAGCCTGCAGGGGCTCTCGTTAGGAGCCGCGGTGAGGAATCCACATCAGCCGTCTTCTCCGTCAAAAAGTGACCTCTGCTGCTGACTCCCATCCTCCTTCCTCCTCATTCTGCTCTGAGATATCGCTGCATGGAAGCAGTGTGGAGAGGTGTGTTCTTCCAAGAGAGGAACCTTCACTGGCCGGTTTTGAAACCCCACTGTTAGAAAAATCATTGTAGAAAGTTTGGTTTCTACAATGCAAAAGTTTCAGAAATAAAAAGGCAGAAATACTGCCTTTATAATAATGTAAGCCTAAGATATATATATATATATATATGTATATATATATGTATATATATATATACATATATATATATATGAAATGAAGTTTTAACATTGTAACAGCTTAGAATAAGGCAATTTAAGACATCATTTTGCTGTGTTATCACACCAATGTTACAATCTTCCATGACAACACGCACTACAAACAAAATTTTTTTGCCAAATCTGCATCGTACACACCAAGTACACGTGCACTAGTCACCAAGCATTACAGCACCACAGAGATTTTTCCTTGGGAGATATTACATTACAGTATATTTAAGCCCTCTAGCGATCTGTCAGCAGCAACTCAGAAGTTATAGCTTTCTCCAAAAAGTTCATGCAACTGTCCAGACCTCAACGTATGCTTACACTAGTTGTCTGCCCCGCTGTTTTAAAATGTGTCAGTGTTTAGTGCCGGGGTCTTGTTTTTGTCCCGAGGCCTATACATTATTGATATTTGAAAGTGAAGCTATTTCTAAACTGTTGCACTCCAGTAAAACTCTACATTCTGCTGCTAGTCATGCATTAGTCTACACTTGTAAAGTATCATGTGAGATTTATGGCCCCCAGGCCTGTGAGCTTAGTGTTGAATACCGCTGAAATTCAATACTGAAATGTGCTGCTTTTGAAGACTGTGTTTCAATTTGTACTTGCGAACAATCACTACTTCTTCGTCGGCGAGACATTAGATATTATATGAAATGTGACACCGCAGAATTGCACAGTTGCGCTCATTTGCATGTGCAGGATTTTGTTGCTTTTACGTTTTATTTTTACAGTACTTTACCATTTGTAGTCCATTTGCATTGCAGCATGTAAAGGAGGAGATATGGTATTACAATACTCTTATTTTGAAGGGATGCGCTACTTTCTATGACCTTGACTTCCTGACCTTTGTTATTCTGAGCATACTTACACTAAACATGAATACATCTACGAGATCTATGATATTACATTCCCCACTTGTCTCTCAAACATCAACATTTATGTGATTCTATTCACACTATATGAAACAAACACTGCCTTTGCCGAGCTAGCTTTGACCTTGTGAGCCTTTTTCTAAAGGGTGCAGACTGATTTCAGCACATAAAGCGAGACCTCCAGGTATTCACTGTCTGATGATGTGATTTGTAAGAGCTCGGCGCTCGGCTGCTCCGGTTCGGGGAGCTCTCAGTGAAGGACTTTTTACATTTCATTGTCATTTTAATTTATTTATATGAACGAAGCACATTCATTTTCAACTGCAATATGTTTTTGAAACCTTATGGCCAAAGGCTTTTCTAAATGCTTGAGACTTTTTGCTGCTGTAGTTGTAAGGCAGCTTCTTGTATACCTATAATTACCCAGATTGTATTTGGATAACTTTTCTCACCTGTTTTTTTTTTATTTAATAACATGACATTCCCAAATGTAGACTGCTAATTTAGACTCATAATCAGTACTTACAAAGGCACTTAAGGGTTTTAATATGCATGGCCTTAAAAATGTTCTGTCAGAATCACAGTATTCAAAGTTGGCCCCTCTTCTCCGGTTCAACGAGGGTTACGGTGCTCGCCAGCATGTGAAAGCCAACCCCTGATTCACTCTCGTTTTAGAATGAGCATAATAATTGCCGATATTTCCGTAGCTTCCTCTTGGATGCTTAAGATCTGGTACCGGGTTTAAACCGTTTTGAAAGAGGTTGACACCCAGAAACGTCCCGGACACAGCAAAATGAAACTTTGAATTAAGCCTTGACTTTTTTTCATTTGATCCCCATCATATCCGTTTTATCTAATGACATTAAAAGCCTTGGGAGTGAGGCGTTCTTTGCCTTTTCATAGCAGCCCAACACCGGCCTCTGCTCCTGCTCGTTCTAGTGGAGCTAATAAGGACCAATGAGGACTCGCTCTACTTCACAATGGTCTGTACACCTCCTCAAAAAAGCCGAGACACTCACTGTGAGTGTCTCTGGCCCTCTCGCTGCACAGCGACGGATGCTTCAGTTGCAGTGCAAGTAGTGGAAGTCTTGGGAGTCGCTATTAGGAGGAGCAGTTAGTTCGATACGGGGGCAGCTCGGGTCATTTCAGTTTGCTTTAGCGCTGGGTTTCCGTCTCAGTCTTCCGAATCAGTCTGCTAAGTGTTGCTGGTTTTCCGTCCTACCAGCTAGTTAATTGCAGTTAATTGCATCCATACCGCGTCCCATATGGGCCCCATTAGGAGGCCAGAGTGAAAACAGTTTAGACTACTATTACAGACGGTGAAGTGACATAACGAAGGCAGCCATATTGGAGGTCCTCCGTTTTTGGGCAAGACCAGCTGTGAATATTGTGATTTAGAGTGGCCAAATAGACTGCAGACAATGCTGCAATCCAGTGAGAGCAATCAAACAGCGTGATCAGATGACTTTTTTGCCTGAATTCTCCAACATCAACACTAAAACAGTCTTTTCTATCTCTGTTTTTCTACACTGTTTGCACACAGGAATCATCAAATGCACCTTTATCTTGGCACCAGGTGTGTCTTCTTGCAGACATCACTGCAAAAGCTTCAGTTCTGCTCTGTTCCCAGGTTGGCTCTACCGTTCTATTCTCCACGGTTTCCTTATGGTATGTGATGTTTATCATTATGTTCTCCTCTTATACTGCATGCTCTTGTGTGTTTTGCTCCAATCTTCACTCGAGGAGTGGGGGAAGCGTAGTATTGCGATCATTTAGTATAAAAACTATTAACCTCTTAACAATCCGACAGCAGAGGTTGTAGCGGGGTCAGTCCTAAAGCTGATGTGAAGATACTAGTATCATATGAAACTAGAAAACCTAAAGGATCCATTGGTACCAACCATGTCATGTTAGCTTGTCAGGAAGAATGCAATATAACGCTCCAAAGTTGCGCTAAATTTTGGCGAGGAAAAACTTGTAAGGCCATTTTAAAAGGGGTCACTTGACCTCTGACCTCAAGATGTGTGAATGAAAACGCTGAGAAGAACAGAATGGAAACTGTATCTTACTAGATAAAACAGATGTTGACAAACAACAAAATTGCAATATATCTTATCGCAAAACTCAGCACATCATAAAATGTTTAAAGTCAATAAGATATTGTATCGTGGGGCCTCTGGTGATTCCCATCCCAACCCTACTTCTAACTCCAGTTATTGCTAACTGTGTACAGTATTGTTCTCTCAGTTGTACATGATTGTTTTCTATAGGAGGAGAGCAATAAACACCCCAATAACCTCCAGCTCAACATTTTTGTGGTCAAAATTTGGCTTTCAACTCGGTATCTGTTCAGTGTGGTGGACGCCATGAACAGAAAGCAGTGCAGACTAGACGCATTTGTGTATGAGTAGTCATAATATATAATCTAAAGCAGAGGGGCTTTTTTTTTTCTGCCAGTGCTTTGCTCCCAGAATGACCCCATTTAGGGACGGACTCAAAGCAATATTTAACTTTGGTGAAGATGTTTGTAGTTCGTTGGAGAATAGATTTAAGAGGCTTCTTAATCACAGTGTGCAAAGCTTCGGGGACACAGCAGTAGATAACAGCGCCGCACTGGGACATTTGGAAGTTTTTTCTGTTAAATGTTACAATATGAATCATCCATTTAACAGTCTTTTATTTTCTTTTTGTCTATTACCTGCCCAAGAAGGGCCTTTCTTTCAGCGTTCTGTCCTACTTCTTTTAATGTCGTCTCGGTACACGGGTGGCTTATCTCTTATGGTGCTGAATCATACATATAGTGCAAGTAGGAAAAATAGAGGACGCACTTCATCGACGTATAGATATGATTCATGAAAGCAGGCGAAGTGCATTTTTTTCTGGCTCGCTCTCGGTCCGCTCAACCGAGAGCAAGGTAAGAACCGCTGAATAATGATCGCCCCGCGCTCTATAATGTGTTTTTTACAGTTTCCCCAGATGCAAGTGCTTTCTTGCAAGATGACAGCGCCGTCGTCCGCGGGGCGTGCGTGGTCATTCACTAGTTTGATGAACACGAAAACCATATCAAACAAATGCCACAGCTGTCTAAGCTGCCAGATCTGCACTCAATTGAACACTCCAGGGAGGGGATTTGCTTGTTGTTGTCAGTATAGCACCCTGCCTCTCGTGTATAAAATTACTAGCAGCCTCGCATGGGAGCTGCTCATTATAAACGGAGTCTAGTAGTCAGTCGGAGCCACTGGGGAGCATGTGCCTTGCTTAATGGCACTTGGACAGGAGGCAGAAAAGATGCTAATTAACCAGGAAGGATTTCCAATTTTTTAAGAGGACTCAAAAAAACGATGTTCAGCTCACAGTGATATGTCTGTTTATGCATCTCTGGGTCAAGCTTCAGGAACACTAGATCCTACACTTCCCATAATTCACCACCTCTTCATTAGACCCTTGTGTCCTTGGAAATCTCCACATCTTTTAAACTCCACGCAGCCAGTGTGTAACAACAGCACATTATTTTGCAGGTCAAAGTTCAAACAGACTGAACTCAAGGCAGTATCAAATCATGCCTGGAAATTAATAAGTGGACTTTTTGACCACTAGTAGCACTTAAAGTAATGGTTTCACATTATTCCACTGATCGACATGTGGTGGTAATGCGCCAAGAACCACAGCAGTGCACCAACAAAAGGCTGCTAGCTAGCAAACGGCAACCTCCGGGTCTGAAAAGTGAAGCCAAAGCGGAAGTGCCTTAAACTTGCATTATTTCTAATAGCCAGCAGTAGGCGACTCCTCTGGTTGCAAAAAGAAGTCTGATTGTATTGTCCTTTCACAGTGTGTTTACAGTTCATGAAAGTAAAAATGTCTTATTCAGCGTTCGGTTGCACTTAACTCCACCCTCTCGTGTCTGGTTGCAGAAAACCAAGATGGTGACAGCCAAAAACCAAGATGGCAACGGCTTCAAAACCACGTCCACAGTCCACTAAGCAATGGACAACATCAAGGTGACTACATCCACTTCTTATATACAGTCTATGCTAGCTAGTAAACATAACCTTTGTTTGTTTACAAAAGAATTCACAGGGCACCTTTAATTCCTCATTGAAATGAATGGGCAGCAAATTTAGGTTCAATCTCACCTTCAGACTTAAGAAATCTCCCCACATATCCACAGAAGGCATTTTACAAGTTAGTAGTACTCCCCATTATGAGCAAACTGAACTTAATGTGTAAAATCGATGTCCACGCTAAAACCCACCTCCCTGTGTCTGAGGATGTCACACTCTTCTAATCCATGCAGCAGGTTCCCTCCAAACTATATTTGATAAAGCAGATTAGTAGTATATTATGTGCAGCAGGGGACAGAATTGCTACACGGGGCTACTCCGCTCTGGCTACAGTTCCTGTGTAAGAAGCCGCCAGAACCACTAAAGGCCCCTGAAAGTCTTGAACAAAGTGAAATCATGATCAATTAAGGAAAAGGGTTTGATAGGTGAGAAGAGTGACTTTGCCCTTTTCTCAGGCAGACAATGTAGATTAAAGGTGGGGTGAGGTGAGCTGTGGATTTGTTACTGCACCGTGGGACACTTAATCATAGCGTTCATAATAGGAACCTCATTTAGTTGCCCCCGGCTCCTCTGGGCTCTGTTGCCTTAGAACAATAATGCGTGAGCAAGGAGCCCCCTTTGAAGGTGACATTTGGAGAAAAAGGTTGCCGCAATGCCACCACAGACTTTGATAAATTATTTTTCATCAGCACAGAGCACGCTCTGCACCTGTGCATGGGTCTAATGAAAGAGGAGAGGGCAGTGTTGTTAGCCAAACTCCGAGCGCGTGCTCGTCTCATGCGTGTGTGTTCATGCGTCAAGGCGAGTCGGCGTGCGCTCCAGTATTGTGTAACCCAAGGGATTCTGTGTTTGTCCTTTCGGCTTTCCTACAAACGAGGAGAAGTTATTGAGTCAGCATGGGAAACAAAAGCAAAAACATGAAATATGAGCGGAGGAAATGAACAACAAAGAAGATAGCCTTTAATCACACGATTCCTTTATTTTTAACAAATCCAATTAGGCACACATCTGAGTAAAAAACGGTGAGGAAACTCTTCCTTTCCTCCGTTTTGCTGCAATTCAGCATTGAAATACACAATGTGTCAGAATATGTATAATGCACTGTAACGTTGCTCTGACTACAAAAGCAGCCACTTCAGTGGTGAAATGTAAGAGAAAGCCAACAAGACAATCACTGTCTCCTGAAAGCTGTCAGCGCTCAAGGCATCTACCTATCAACGGATCTCCTGCTGTGTTCTCTGCTTCAGGCGTTTATTTTCTCACAGCGTTTTTTTTTTATTCACACGGTCCCTCTTGGAAATGATGTTTGTGTGCCTGCGTATGTACCTCATTGAGGCATTAAATGACAAGCTGGCAGCATCAAAACAGACTTGATGGGAGGGACACCGTTGAGTGCCTCTGAATGTGCTGACGCCCGGCTCGCACCATAAAGGTGCTGCGAAACAAAAGTCAAGGGGATGAAGGGGATGGTGTGATCGCAGCCTCGGGGTGTTGGGATCACACGCAAAGCTCCCACATGAGGTGCTTAGGTGCTGCTGAGGGAATGCTGAGTAGTCTTAAAGATAATAGACAAGGATGGTTGTTTGATGTTTATCTTAAATCTATTGTTTTTCAATTATTATCATGGTTACGGGTGATTTTACAGCTAATTTATTTACTTAAATCTGCATAAAACCGATTTAGGGGTTAGAATAACTCCACAAGAAGCTACATAACACAACATCTGACACATTATCTACTGTCAAATTGTTATTGCTGACCTGCTAGCAACATTAGCATTCATTTTGAGCCGTGTTTCTGACAACGTGATGAAGATAAGACCAATATTTAATCTCCTTTTAGCTTTATTTTGGTCTCCACCAAGTCCTGTATAGCGTACAGTGGATTTTTAGAGATTTGTACTAAAAACAGCTTCCTACTTAAGCTGGAAATGCTGATGAGAGCGGTGAGACTCAATCAAAACAGTATCAAATTGGCATATTCTACTACACAGACTGGTGACGGTTATGAAAAGTTAAAGTTACATCTCCTCACTCGAGCCTACGGTTCCACGAGCAGCTGTCAATCATGACGTCTCGCCCCTTTTTATAGCATCAAATGACTGATTCAAACCAAATTTATCAGAAAAATTAACACTTGAACATTCATCTGCGTGATAAGAACTACCTAAAATGACAGAAACCATCTTTGGGAAACATTTATTCAACGTTTACTTTGACTTTTTAGTTTGACCCATTCGGTAACATGGAGGGATTTATGACCTATACTGCAGCCAGCCACCAGGGGGCAATCCAGATGTTTTGCCTTCACTTTTGGGGAGCTGTCATGTCGTCCATCTTTATATACAGTCTATGGTTCATCACTACTAGCGACACCTTTGACATTACATGTCATTTCATCTATTGCTAATGTAGAAATATTAATTAGAGCAGCTTTAATTTAATTTTAATCAGTCTCTCCCTTCACAGCCAAATGATGCCGCTCTGCACGGCTCCAGTATGTCTGTGTTTCGTACTATAAACTTGTAATATGTCCACGTCTGACATTCATGAGAGCTACTTCTATAGTCCTTTGTACAAGACATCCCTGGCAGGCTACTTTGTCTTTTTAAAAATAGCACCGAGATATCATGGAAGCATAAATCCCTATGTGGCAAATTGCTTATGTTTCCCTTTGGACTGTCTCTGGCATATAATGATAGTCAAAAAAAAATATCTCTGGAAAGCCTATAAACTGCATATTCAATGCAAATGGCCAAATTAGTCTTCTGGTCCCCTAGCAACCGAGCACTCTGGGAGGGGAGCCGTGTGCAGACGCTGGGAAAACGAAGTTCACATCAGTTTCTGGGATGCTGATTCTTTTTGTCCAATTCTTCTTACAAGTCCTATACATAACATATTCACTGGATATTTCTTTAAAATATGCATAGGCCGGGTGCTTAAAACAACCAAAGGGCTATTAATTATGGATAATGGCCCCCGTTGTTCCGTCCGGTGTCTCCCGAACAGTTGGCAGCAGTGTCTTGGCATAATAGGGCTGTCACTTCTTTGTTTTTTTCCGGCGAACCTTAGAGGGACAAATAGAGGGATTGGGTGACAGCTTGGGAGTTAAACTTTGAAGTGGCATGCTTTTTTTTCTACAATTTGTGTTAAAAATGTTGAACAAATGGGTGAAAAGTGCCACTTTGAATCTGCTGTGGTGACAAAAAACATTCGTCTGTCAGCTGTATATCTACTGCAGAGGGTTTGCTTTATATTTTATCTCACCAGCTTTTTCTCGTTGTGGTCAACATATCTGGTTTGGGTAAGCAAAAAACATTTGGTATAACCATTAAAACTGCACTTTTAGAGGATTCAAAGCATCTGTCAATTCAATTCAAGATCCTCCTGTTACAAATGTTTAACTCATAAATATTACAACGCTCCTTTGCTCGATTCAGCACACTCAAGAGTTTTGCTGCTGCAGCCTTTTTTTGGTCTGGTATGACCAGTAGCTCAAGATATCCTCATTCAACGGTTTGTATGATATCTTACGAGAAATGATTCCTAATTTTTTGTGTGTTTTCATATGAATGTCCAGCAACACACGTGTCAATTTACGCTCCAATCTTTTCAAAATAAACTTCCGTCTTCACAGTAAACAACTTGGTTAGGTTTAGGCAACATAACTATTTAGTTATGTTTAGGAAAAGATTGTTGTTTGGGTTAAAATAGCTCCGGAAGTGGTGTAACTCAAGTACGGAAATTGCGTGACGAAATCTACTCAGTAAGGTTTAGGAAAAGATTGTGATCTGGGTTAACATAACACTAGAAGTGGCGTAATTCAAGTACGGAAGTTATGTGACAATTACTACTTGACTAGGTTTAGGAAAAGATCGTGGTTTGGGTTTAAACTACTCCAGAAGTGGAATATGCTTATGTGGATGACATACAAATTGATTTTGTGGGATATAAACGAATTACAGTGCATTACTTTTCGTGGGTATAGCTACGAACGGTGTATGAGAACAGCCTGAGTAGCTTATGGTGGCTAATGGTTGCTAATGTTAGCAAACTATTGCTGTTTAGCTGAAACGATTAAGTGACTTTGCTGACTTCAGTAGTCCTCCCGACTAGTGCTTTGTTTTATGTCACAAATATTTCAACGGGTTTGTCACAACCGGAAGTTGAGACACCGCACCTCGTCAGGAGACATGTTTGTAATTTTCCTGTCCCATTCCACTTAACGATGATGTCTTTAAAGCAACTAACTCTAGAGGACCATGGGAAATCACGGAGTAAATTGAAATTCCATTATAACGCAATCACCGCTTCCTGCCACTGTTCATCATCGCTTTAATTGCTCCAATAACAATTTCAACAACATCTTATCCCTCGTAATTATTTACTAATGAAATAAAACTCAAGCTTTTTCCAGCTTGTGACCTTTTAGTTTCAATCCGGCCCGAGTGCTCATTAAAGTATATTACCACTCTGCACTATTTAAGGGGCCAAATCTGTAGTTTGAGAAGCCGTGCCCCGGAGGAAATCCAGTTTTTTTTAAACCGAGGAACCTCGCTCGTTCCTCACTGTCAAACTGTTCAGTGCTGACTGTGATAAAACCCTGCATGAGCCCGCTGCTGTGTGTGATGGAGAAGGAGAAAAAAGAAAGTGTTGCAGTCTTACTGTATATGTGGTGGGAGGGTCCGGGAAAAAAATGCGGAGGGATGATGATGGAAGGGACAGGCAGGAGAGAATAAAAGAAGTGAGGGGGAAACAAAGGAGAATACGACAACGGCGAGGAAGAATGCGATGAAAGGAAGGAGGGGCGATGTGAAGGGAAGGGAATAATGGACATGTGAGGATAGGAAAGGAAGCAGGTGTACGAGGAAGGAAGGACGGAAAAGTACAGGGATTACCGCTGGAAAGTATTTAAACGCACTCATCCTCGACATTACCCAAGAACACTTAGCGACAACTTGACCCCAGAGTCATGTTTATATGTAAGCCTGTAAAGCGGTGCCAGAGAAGGCCTGTACTTGGTCATGTTCACCTTCCCCTCCCTCCCTATTAAAAGACCGGTGGGCCTTAAACTACGCACTTCTTTAGCCAAGAGAAGCGGTACTAATGTACACAGCGCTATAAGAGGCACAGAAGGAGCAGAATAGCGAGAGGGAGATAATTCCACCAGCCTCCTGTGTCGGCTTTTTGATGTTTGTCAGTAAACAGTAGCATCAAACACGACTCTCCCTTAAAAAGGAATATAGGAATAAACAAAAGGATCGCCTCATTGTCACGCCGAGATGTTCGCCTCAGAGTGAGTGATCTAATAAGCCATTATCCAACACTTCTGGCGCTATAAATAGTCATTACTTGTCATGTCCAGGATTGGATGCTAAACCCCTTGAGATCAGGCTGTGAAGGCTGACAAAGAATGAAGCTCAGGGAGGCGTTTTCAATAATACCCCTTCAAACAGCAGTACCTATTTGAGGATTTTTGCTTCATTTGTTTGCCTTTCTATCCCGGGCCGCCGCCGCTACAGTTGACGAGCCAGCCGCATTCATCATTTCTCATATTGTGCCGTGTCATTCGGAGGTGAGCGGCGTGGATAATCAAGCGAATCATGAGGCTGGAGGAGAGCAATTTTTGTGCATTGGGATTTTTTGTTCTCTGATTATTTTTTTTCGCCCCATGGGCTGCCGTGAGACGGTGAAATTACACACGTACATGCGGAAATATGAAGATGTGCATTTCTCATCTGTCATCTCCTGTTGTCAATTGCCTGTTTTGATGCGTCAGTGCCCGATGGGAGTCTGAGTAATGAGTGCATGTTCTCATCATGCTCATTTCAGTGTGGCAACCTTGAGCCAGGAGCCAGTTGTCTATCAGGTAGCGCCACTCTCGCTGTGCATAAATATCATTTACAGACTGTAAAATCCTAAACAGCCCAGTGGGTCAGTCATGACGTTGCAGAAAATTTCCAGCTCTGCTGATGAGATGGCAAACAGGAGTAATGAGCTGCCTTTAAGTGGCCTCTTGTGGGTTCGCTGTGCTTATAACCTCCTGTTGAACAAATTCAAGTTATTTGATAAATGACTGTTTGCTTGAACCCTGCCCCGAAACAGTGATTGTTCAATCATAGCTTAGCAACCGTAACTAGGCCCTGCAGGCCTGTCAAGCATAAGATTTCTCTCCACATGCTTAAGTGGTGTGCATGTAGTCAGAGAGATACTCTATGTTTCACAAACTCTGAAATGAGACAACCTAGTCAGTTTTTTGTGGGCTGCCTGGATCATTTCAGATTCTGATTTTTGAAAACAAGAATAATAAAGCAACAAATCTAACCCCTGTACTGGTTGTCTAAATATGTAAGCTATAAGCAGAGGGAAATAATCGTACGATACTGAATTTTTGTCAGGAACATGCAGCTTTAGCGTCAATCTTTTACCATTAAATCATATAATTTATGTAGCCATCAAGTGCATATTTAAGATGCTCATTTTCAAACCAGTAAGCTTGAAACACTCTTCTCATTCTAGAAATGAGAAGCCTGCTTTTGTTTTCTTAAAGGTGCAGTGTGTATGATCTGGCGGCACCTATTGGTGAGGTTGCATATTGCAACCAACTGAAACTCCTCCCGTGTGCGAAGCATGTAGGAGAACTACAGTTGCCGACGCAAAATTGGTAATAGTCCTATCTAGAGCCAGTGTTTGGTTTGTCCGTTAGCCTGTAGAAACATGGCGGCCGACTCTGTGAAGAGGAACCGCTCCGTTTGTAGATATAAATGTCTCATTCTAAGCTAATGAAAGCACTTCATATGTTTAGGTGATTATACACTAAAGAAAACATTGATACCATTCAGCCACTAGATGTCACATTCTCCCTCCCCAATTCCATTGCATTCACTTCACAACAAGTCGTTGCCAGGCACTTACCACTTACTGACGACCTAGAGATACCACGTGATATCAGCGTTGTTATAATATTGGCTCACAAGCCTTGTTAGAAGTGAGAACCAAACGTCAGATATCTTCCACAGACATAAACAAAACATTAATTTTGGACCCGCCAAAATTTGATTAATTCACAATGTTGTCCCATTTCTGCCAATAGGGGGATCTATATATGCTACACACTGTTCCTTTAAAGTAGTTTTTTTGAATATGTGAGAATGGAAGCATAGCAACAGTAACTAACGGGAGAGGGGCTTAGCGAACTTGGTAATCATTTTGTCTGTTTCAACCCATCGCACCCTCAAGTGTAGAAGCAAATTGTGTCAATATTCTTTGGATCACATGCAGCACCTACCACCAAGGTGCCAATTGATGATGTTTCCTCAAAGCCTGACCTGCCCAGAAAATAACACATGACAGCCAGGTTGAAACATGTAGTGATCGTGCCTTGGGGCTAAAAATAAAGTGCACGAAACACAGCCTCAGATTCCCCGGGTTCATTTTCCAACTAGCTTATTTGCCCGTTCATTAATCTGTTTATCCTCTCCAGAGTGTTTCCTCACACAGTCCTCAAGTTCCACCTGGCCGGCATGTGTTTTTTCTCTCTCCTCCCGCACACGAGGTCCAAATATGTGTCATGAAAATGAATTGCCCTTAATTGGATATGGTGTGAAAGGGTCGAGCCGGAGCGGAGTCTTCTCAAGAATGGTGGAACTTCAGGAGTTGGTTAAGTGGTTTCATGGGGCCAAGAAATACAATTGTTGCAGCTCAGTGTGTCCTCACTTTCTCCAAAAATGTAAGAAAATCCTTGTTTTCAGCTTGACCTGCTATGACCACACTTTTGATAAAAAAAGTTTCTAAACTCACAGAGAACACATGACTCCACTTAAACAAAGACTTGGATCTGAGCACGCTCTTTTTAGCGCGAGATTAACATATTTAAGAATAAATTATCAATATGAAAATGACAGCTAAATAATACCTGTTTCATTATCTTCAATAAGTATGAGAAAATTACAGCGTGTCTTGAGCTAAAATATCGCTATGAGGAAGCAATTATAGAGCAACTCGGAGTTCCTGTGAATGTTGAAACTTTGGAGAGACTGAGCTTCAGAAGCTAATAGGGCTTGTGGACACAAATACGGTGCAACAGAGCGGAACGTGCCCTCGCCGTCTCAAAAGAAATTGGGCAGATAAATTGCAAGGATTTTTTGAAAACAACCACTCCCCAACTTAAGCCGCTGTACATCCCTCCCTTGTTTCTTCATTTCATGCAACACTATCCAAGGTGTTGACTGGAGAGCGGCGTACATCCACGCACAAAGGTCCAATTTTACACACTCGCTCTCCAGACTTTGGTGTCGTGATTATCAGTTTGCCTTCTGGCTTTGGATATCTGAAGTGAAACCCGGGCGAACACACGTGCGATACTCTTACCAGCACATACAAAAGGGTATTAAGAGACACACAGGTGGCTAATGCTCCGGGGCTCCTTCATTCAGCCGTGTTCTTAAGCGGCAGACATCACAGCAGTGTTGGAGTGCTTTCTCCCTCAGGGCTGCTGGAGTGTTTTCTCTCACCTCCTTTTCAGCCTCAGCAAGACCTAAAAATGTGTAAGTGGTTAATCCCAATTAATCTGGAGTTTACAGAAATCCTTTATTACTCCGCTGAATTAGCTTAGTGGTCTTAATCCCTCGACAATGAGTGCAGGCGTCAGCGTGCGCCCACATGTACAGATTTACGCTTGCACACACCTTGTGCTACCAAAACCAGCGTTGGGGACTAAATGTACACAATTACTTTAATCTGATTTAGAGATGGAGTTATCTAATCCAAATTAATAATAGCTGCAGGACATCATTGTTGTCATCTTCCTTGTTATTTACGACATTTGCAAAGATGTCAAGAACCTTTATTTTGCATTTAAGTGTAATTTTACTTCAATAAAATTATGTGTGCAGGATGAGGCGGTTCTCGTACACCGTTCGTAGTTCTACCTACGATAGGTAATGCACTGCAATTTGTATATATAGCACAAAATCAATGCGTATTTAATCCATTTAATCCACAAACCACTGTTTGTATCCCGTGTGAAACCAGAAGTCAACGTTTATGTATTTGTCATGTAACGTCCGTACTTAATTCACGCCACTTTCGTAGTTATTTTAACCCAAAACACAATCTTTTCCTAAACCTAAATAAGTAGTTTTGTTGCCAAAACATAACCAAGTTGTTTCCTGTGAAGACAGAAGTTGATTTTGAAAAGACCGTATGCGTGTAAACGCACTAAAAATGAGGAATAACTTTTCGTAAGATATCATACGAACCGTTGTATGAGGAGACGTTGGCAGGACGTTTACTTACGGAGTGTTTCTTACATTGTGGTGTTGCTATTTTTACTTAAGTAAAAGGATCTTAGTATGTCCTGCATCAGTGCTTTTAACCATATTCACAATCTTCCCATTAACTTAACCAAGTAGTTTCAGTTACCAAACTTAACAAAACTATAACCACACTGCTTACTTTACTTAAATACATTTAGGGAATGTTCAAGAGACAGATTTTAACAACAGGAACAATTAATATATAAAATAATATTTTGAAAATAGTCAAAATTGGTACAGCAGAGTCCAAGATATCTTGACTCTTAGTCCTAAAAGCAAGACATCCCAGTCAAATTTGAGATTTTGCTTCCATAACACGTCTTCTTTCAGACTAGTGAAAAGATAACATCCAAAATACACATTTGGTTGTTTATTTTACTACTTCGTCTATTTGCATCTGTAGATTTCTACTAAATTAACTAACAAGTTAGCATTAGATAGTGCCTCATTTGTACATTTAAACAAAAAACAATTGTCTTAATGTAAGTAATCAACTGAGGAAGTTTCATGGTGAAATCTATTAGTTAAACATTTTCACTCTATTTAATTGTAGTGTCAAAATGTATGGGATTTCAGTTTTACAATACATATCTTTAAAGGTGTTTTTTCCTCAGACTCTGAGCCAGAAATCTCCACTTCAGTAGCTATTACATCCACCAAACCTGCCCTTTTTCATTCCTATCTATATTCTGAAGGTTTGCACCGAGGGGGTTTGTTCATATATCATTCATAGCCTGATTTATAGAACATCTTATTCCTCAAAACATGGCAAAAATTGATTTTTTTGATGGCTGATGACAGCATTTTCAGATTTTTTACTCTAATACGTCAACAAAATGAAATGAAAAAAACGTTTGAACCTGGATTTATCTTATGTCCAGGTGTCTGTTCTTGGAATGTATGAACATTAGCACATATTTTACAAGATAATGCCTCATTTGCATATTTAAACAAACATTTTCAGAAAACTTGTAATACAAAAGATAATTGTCTTAATGTAAGTAATCAACTGGGGAAGTTTAATGGTGATATCTGTTGGTTAAAATGTTTACCCTATTCACCTGGGGTGTCTTCCTTTAATATGGCTCTAACTCCAAAACCACTACACTTCCCATAATGCAACTCAATAGCATATTTCACTAGATCTTACACATTTTAATTTATATTATACATATAATATCTTAATATTGGTTTAAGTTGCAGAACATTGCTGCTGACTAAGCTTGGAAAATTGTGGATTACATTCGAAATTACAGTTATGCATTTTTTTGCAGGTAATGTGTCACAGATTAGCGTACAGTTAGAAAATAACCTCTGCAGCCTCGGAGGATGAACACGCGTACACAAAAGCACATCCCTGCAGTATAATTTTCTGCTCTCAGATGATAATTAACAATTTAATGTCACAGCATATAATTGCAGATGAGGTGAATTAATCACATTATCTCAATTTCATAGAGTGTCCAAACAAAGACGAGCGTACTCATGCGACGCAGCGTGTCTATTTAAGTCCCGTGTGGGTTTATAAGACGGGGAAAACTAACTTGTTAATCCCTATCTATAACCAGAGCACTTCTTCATCCAGCCTCATTTATTTAACCTTGTTTACTGTACAGCTGCATTTGAATAATTGGGACTTTATGTTTCATGCTGTGGACAGTTTGACATTAGCAGGGACATTAGGGATGAATTGATGCTGTTGGGATAGCATTAATTTCCACCCACCTGCCTGCTCCCACCACCCAACCTGTCTGGGTGTCGAAACCTGTGATCAATCTTGGATTTGATTAAACGTATCCGCAGATGAGAAGAGAGTGAGGGTGGAATACGGGTAAACAAGGATTAAAGGGATAGTTTGTTCCATAGATCGTGTGTTAGATGATGGTTGAAAACAGACAGGAGTACCAGCAAGGGAGCAAAGCGAGGCACTGTTGTGGACGGGGCTACAGTCCTTTCCAGACTGCCACCAGACTCCTTTGACAAAAACAGTAACTTTACCTTGCAGAGGTGTGTTACTTTGGTGTTTTAAGGGGTTAGTTTGGATTCCCTAAAGTCACAATTACACAAACAATCTTCCCGATCGAGGCAGCGATAGACCAGCAACATCCGTGTTCTGCAAGGTCAAATTACTGTTTTTGTCAAAGGTGTCTTTGAAGCGAGCATAGATGGATATAACGGCTTCAGTTCCCTGTTGGAAAGGGCCGACTGACGGCAAGGTACAGCGGTGAAAATATTCTAAATATAGCGTACACTTAAACTGATATTGATTCTTTTAGGTGGCTAAAATACGTTTTACTGTTGCCCCTGTCCACAGCAGTAAATTGCTTTGCTTCTCAGCTGTAACTCATGTCTGCTTCTCCAAGCTGGGGGCGTCCATCCGATTAGACTTTTATCAGGCCATTAAATAGGCATTATCGTTCGCTATAAGCACCATAGATGCGGGTCAATAGGGGTATAATGCACCCACAAGTAGGTTTTATCATCTATTCACATGGACGATCACCGACAGAAGGAATAAAAGAACACGACAGCGACCTCTAGCGACCGTAGTGGTTATGACAGTAGCAGAAGCAGAAGTCAGGCGCTTTGGTATGGATATCGTGAAACTCCATATGGGGTGGAGGTCGAGAGCGATGGATAGGGGCGTATCCCGTGTGAAACCATCAACGTGTAGTTATCTTTGTGTTCTCAAGTTTCACTTTCACTTTTTAAGCGTAGTTATTTAAAGCCAAAACACAATGTTTTCCCTTAAACTTAACTAAGTGGTGTTGTTGCCTAAACCGAAAGAAGCTGTTTTGTTTGTGTTCAAAATGTGACGTTTCATTCAGTTTGACAACGTGTTGCTTTTCCGCTTTCACTTTTACAATACAGTAGGTGTAGTAGGCCCCTACTGACCCACATCCATGGTACTAATAGTGACCGATAATGCACATTTAATGGCCTGATAACAGTCAAATTGGTTGCATCTACTGTAGGTAATACACTGACTATGGGAACAAACCTCATACAACCCTACTTCAAAGCACCTGAACTATCCCTTTAATCCTACTGTATTACAGCATTAAACTTTAATAATGGATTCTTTCATCATAATCTCCATGTTATTACAGCGACTAAACAAATACTGTGGTTTATGTATTTACAACATCGGGAGAAAAAAGTTTCTTCTCCGAGGCACTTGACTTGTCAGTGACCTTTTGGGAGAAGCCAAAAAACCTCCTCAAATAACAAATGAGTCACACAGTGTCTTCAAAGGGGGGGACCGTTGTGCACGTACAGTCTGCATGTGCAAACACGTCCAAAAAAACCTCTCACACCAGTGACGCAGGGGAGCCGGCGCTTTTATTCTCTGTACTAAACAGGATTTGGTGTCATGTTTGAGGCAAATCGCCTCAGAGTGGCACATTGTGAAGATAAGGTCACATAGAGAGTTAGTTCAGCACCTCTCAGCTGGAGGAATTGTGTGTGTGTGTGTTGTCCGCAACCTAAAAAACATATTTACACTCAGAAGCCAGAGTGCTAATCTAAAATGTCCAGATGTCTCGGACTGTGTCATCGTGTGATTTATTATGATTTGCTGGGTCGGGATGTTTGAATAAATTGCTGCCCGGAACATAACATAAGCTCAATTTTTTAAATTAGAGATGGCTCCTGCACTTACATACACCCCTCAGTTATTACAAAACGCTATGATTAAGATGATTTACATATTTTAGCTAATGTTGGCTGCTCATTTTCAGCTCACATAATAAGTCTGCCTGTAATGTGACATCCTCAGTGATTTATCCAAAATGCTTTATGTGTTTTACCGAGTAAATGAAATGAACCAATTCGCATCTGAGTCATAAAACAAAAGGCCTGCAGGCTTCCTGGTGGCTCAGCTGGCAACCGCACGTGACATTATGAGTTTGGCCAACAATCACTAGCGTCGGGAAGCCTCTGGTCAGTGCAAACTCGAAAGTAGGACAAAATGCTGCAGATCTGTGCTGCAACATAAAACAACTTGTTTTCTCCACCGTTCTATTTCAAGCCAACGTGATGTATTTTAGCCCGATACGGCTGCACCTCTCAAGTCAGGCAGATAATGAATAGATAATCACGGCTTTGTGGGCACCAACAACAACAAAGAAAATCCATTCATCTTCGCAACACTCCGCTCATTATCCCCGGCAATCTGAGAAAATAACTGGCATTTGTGAAAACATCTTACAGTGAGAAGAGTGTGCAAATTATGCGTTCCGTTTCGGCAGACGCTGAATAGGAGATGTCTTTTTCTTAAATATGGTATAAAAATGTGTGGCGGGCCCATTTTCAGTCAAGGTCAGCGCTCATTAATCGGTCAAGGCTTTCACGTGTACTTGTGCTTTTCGTCAAGAGTTGCGGGGGCAGAGTTACAAGCAGCTGCTAAATTACAAATCAGTGGTGGTGGAAATACAAACAGAATGCATTCACTCCCAATGTTGAGTCACCTGCACTTCACTTGAGTACTTTCATTTCTTTCTTCTACTTCACTTCAGATAGGCATATTGCACTTCTTACTTCATTTGAATAAATGACAGCCATAGTTGCTAGTTACTTGGTAGATGGACTTAACAGTGCAGTTTGCATGTATAGTTTTCAATGCATGATTTATTAAGATATTTGGTATTCCACTTCCATAAAGTTGGGGGACTCACAGGAGGCAGAATAACAGAAAAAAACAAAGTTCAAAACGGTCTAACTGGACTTTTAGTCTCTAGTATGGCTTGAGCTCTAAAAAAACTGCTACATCCTATCCTACATTTTCCATAGTGCAACGGGATGACGTCTTTAAGTTGAAATAGAATAGGAGTAGAACTGACATTTACATCGCTTCCATGGTTATTTGACTAGTACAAAAGAAAATGGTGATTGTTGTTAGTTGTTATGATGACAATGGAACACACGTCAGTAAAGTACAGTTGTCACTCATCTGTCGATAGCGATGCTTTCATTATGTGTGGATGAAGCATTAAGTTGTTACATTTTACTCGTTTACTCTGGCTCTCTATGCTTCGCAATGTTACTACTCCACTGCTTCTTTTAGTTGTTACTGCAAAACCTCACTTCAGCAAGTCTGCGACTTGCCGTAAGTCAGTTTAGTTTATACGGAAGTCAGCCCGCTACAACGGTCGCAATGGCAACGATACACATAAAAATGCCCACTGCTTTGACCGTTGATTTGAATGGGGGTGTCCTTTCTATTCTATTTCTATGCGTCTTTCATTAGACCCAACCTAATACCTTAAACACCTCCAGTTTGTTATTCAGACAGATTCAAGCTGAGATAACCTTGATGAAATCATGTGTACAAATGAACACTATTAAGCCAGTTGCTTTTAACTACAGTACCTGTAACTGTATGGAAAGTAGTCGAGCGTGCACATTCAACCCCAGTCCACCCTGCCCCTGCGGCATTTTGCTGTGTGAAGTGAAATCTACATGCTGATTCAACACATGTAGCCTCATGCCCGAAGGCTGGCTGTCCGTCAATCTGTAAATGAACTCTGTTAAAAATGTCCCTCAGCTTGCCTGATAGCTACAGTACTGAGATGACCGACTGGTTTTAATTGATAATGAAATTGGAACAACATTTCAAATAGTCATTATGTTTGATAAAACAACCACATATTTAAATTCTAAACAGTTCATTTTTTCTCAAAAAATGTGGCATGCAGTGCTCCAATAAGGCTCCAGCTGTAATTGCAATGACGTAAAGTAGTTCTGCGTAATGACTTGGGCGTATTGTGACATCTGAACAGAGACAACAGATGGAAACTAGCCTCCTTTTTCTTCCTTTGCTGTTGATCGATGGCTATTGTCCCTGCAAAACAAACACTTAAATAAAAATGACGTACAGTAAAAACATCTGGCACCGTTACAGAACTTGCTGTACACAATTACTCTACAAATAGCTGTCTTGTTGGGCAGAGGAACATGCAGTAATAGTAGCAATTAAAATACTATTTAGAGCAATTACAATATTATTTATAGCTCTCATTACTGCTTCAGGGAGTAGAATATAGGCATGTCAGCTTGCCAGCTACTGTAGGGCTCCGGCCCAAAGATATACTGTCTGCTAAGTGAAGCCGCCAACACCTGCCAGGCTGCACGGTGCAGGTGAGTAGACGGTGGTGTCGAGCAACCTGAAGGTGGCGTAGCCTTAATTCAATGTGATGTGTGTTCAATGTGACCATCTGTGCTTTTATGAGTTTCAAAGTCATCGAGAAGAGCGCGGGTAAACACTACTCTGATGTGAGATCCGGAGTGACCCGGCGCTCCCCTTTGTGTTTAGTCAAACCCCTCAAAGAACGGGGATTAAACCCAGTTTGCTGGTTTAGTAACTGTCATGTTGTTTACAGCCGAGGCTCTCACCGCACTCTTCTCTTAATCCCTCCCCCCTCCTCTGCTCTCTTGAAAACGCATGCACGACATTGTCAGCCTCTCACAATAAAGAACTCCACTTTCCACTTTGATGTTAAAAGGGCAGGATCCCCCTTCTCCTCCGCGTCTAATAACCCCAGAGATTCGGGTGCAGTTTGGTTATGCATCTGGGCTATAATAAGTCATCAATGATGTTTATGGCTTGTAAAAAGCTCTCTCTAGGGGCTGAATGTGAAAACCAGGCGGTGTATAAACCTTATTATGGAGCCATTTGAAGGGAATTTAGAAGGTGATTTTTGAGTTGGTTTACAAGCTGACAGTTAAAAACAGTTAAAAGCCTTCGGGGGGAAAGTTAGATTGTGTTTATTTCACTAGATACTTTAAAGTGAGGCTATGCAACGTTTGCTGAAGATGTTGTTTAAAAGCCGCACAAGAAGAGAACTCACTCAGTAAAGTCAATTTAGCTAAGGTTAGCTCACAGTAGCTACCGGTCACACCAGACCATGAAAGGTTGTGCTGTATCGGCAAAATCGCCCAGTGTATTGAATTGAAGAAGTGTGTATTTTATTGCTTTTCATTTCTACTTTTCATTTGTATTCATTGTCTGAGGAGTTACACAGTATCACTTAAAGCCAAAACAACAACAATTCCATCAAGATTCAATCATTTATTGCAATACAAGCCACTGGATCAGTTCGGAACGTGATCCGGGCGACAAATAGTACCTTTCATTTACCTTGCCTACTTTCCATTTACAGTACAGGTAATCCCAAAGACCAGATGTATGCTATATATATATTATTTTTTTATATATATTTATATATATAATTTTTTAAATACATATTTATATATTTTTATTTTTATATGCAAATGTATTTATTTATTTTTGTATTTATTTATATATTTTTTATTTATTTATACATTATTTTTTTATTCATATATATATATGTTTATACAGTACATATATATATATATATATATATATATATATATATATATATATATATATTTATTTATATATATATATATAAATATATATACATATAGCAATTATATTTATATATATATATATCAATTATATATCAATATATATATATATATATATATATATATATATATATTTATACAGATATGTTTTATTCATACATATATATATATATATATATATATATATATACATACAAGGCTGATTTTAATTGCCTTTGAATGTTTTACCAAAATTTCAACTCAAAGAAACTCCAGAGGAATCCACAGCAACCAGCTCCCCAAGTAAGACCAATTATTTGAATTTCTAAAATGTACTTCCATGAAAGCTAATTATCATGAGTGACACTTCCCCTCTTTTTTTCTTAATTTTTAACACACCATTTCAGCTCAGCTCTGCTCGAGCAGCCTCGGGTAATCCCAAAAACACGGCAGAACTCTTTCTCCATCTTGTGGCGCCTTCGTGTCATCACACCCTGACACTCACTCCCTGTAATAATGCTGGCCTCCCAAAAAAAAAAAAAAAAGGTTCAGCTATTTCATGCATCATTAACATGCATCAACCGCTGACAATAATGAGGATAATTGGATTTTAAATGAACACAGTTCATAATTTGTTCTAGAGATTGATGGGGATTATTGATGTGTGCGCCAGCCCACCAGCCCAGTGTTCATTTACACTCACGTCTCATCACTGTTTCCTTGTCTCTGCCCTCAAATCGACCTGTGTTGTCTTTCTCTTTTTAGTTTGCAAGGTCAACATTTTGAGGGTCAGCCCTATGCTTTGGAGGTTCACCTGTCTGTGAAGTTGTGGAAAGAAGGGTGGAACTATTCTGCAGCGCATTACATTCTCTAACAATGTATGAACTTTTGTACCCATAGGTAGATTCAACTGCAACGGACACTCAAGGCTGCAGAGAAAGTTACTGGTGCCATCCATCCATCCATCCTGGATTTATACACCTCCAGAGTCAGGAAGCAGCACACCAGACCCTTCACACCCTGGACACAACCTGTTTCAGCTTCTCTCCTCTGGGAGGCGCTAAAGAGCACTGTACGCCAAACTACAAAAACCCTCTAACACCAAAATATTCTCTGCTGCTGCTAAAGGCTATAATTTAAACGTCTTTAATGCACAAATATGTATCATTAAATGCTATTTCTATACCTGTGTAAGTACATTGAGAGAGGGAGATTTCCCTCTGTGTCATTAACATTTCTATTGGTAATAAACTGCCTACAATAAAACAAATAAATTAATAGATAAATTACTTGATAAATGAATGGTAAATGAAAGTATATGCCATTAATTGACTGACAAAATGTGACAGAAAATTGCTATTTATGTTTTTATTTGCTTTATTTATTAATCTTTATATTAATTCCCTTATTTATTTACTCTTCTGTTTAATTTTCCCTTTTATTTGTATATGTATTATTTCTAATTAATTATTTTTTTTACATTTCTTTATGCATTTTACTTCACTTAAAGTGTGTCATCATTGGGTCAGAGTTCATAGATCGACTCCTTGAGGTTTAAATAAATAAATATATAAATAAATCCATTCATTTAAAAATAAATATGAAATAAATAAAAAATAAATAAAAGATAAATACATTCAAAAATAAATATATTTAAGATATTATAAAAATACATGCATTAATAAAAGGGAAAATTAAACATATTAAATAAATAAAGGAATTTATGCAAATATTGAGCAGAAAATCAAATTTAAACATCAATTTGTCACATTTTATCAAATAATTAATGGCTACATTTATTTTTTATATTTTGCTATATTTACTTATTTATTTATCGAGTTATGCATTTATTTATTCATTTATTTTTGATTATTATTATTATTGATTATCTCCATAAGCACATGGAGTTTGCCATATTCATTTAATGTGAAATTATTTATCATATACTGCATATTAGGCCTATATGAGTTTTTGCTGTGTGCTTATATTGTAGCTAAATGCTATTGCAATTATTGTCAGATCATCCATGTCTATGATACTTATTAATTTGTGGCAGGTGCTACTACATTTGTCTTCTTCTTCCTGCTCCATTTTTTGGTTTTGAAATGTCTATAGATTTGTTGGATAACAGTGTTTTATTCTGCATAGAAACAGTTCCTTTTTTTTTTTTTGGTGCAATCTATTCAGTAGACCTGCAATGTTACCTTCTCACCAGTAGAGGTCGACAGAGGTCACATAATCTGAAGGATTTATTAGAAGTTGCCTGTCATGTACATTATGTGAGGAAATAAATCTTGAGGAAATAAATCATTACAGATGGAGGTCGAAAAATAGCAGAATCTCCACCACAAGGTCTTACTGTTCTCATATATCATATCATGTCTCCATGTATGCATAATGTTCCTACATTGCTTACCTTTTGTTCTGGCGTTCCAACCAGATATCTTGCTGATTGCAGGTTAAACGCTTCAATCTGACCGCTGTGTTCACCTCAGACTCAGCAGCACCTATGTGCATCCTGCAGAGCTGCCACCCTTTACGTAGAGAGCCATCCATCTAGATAATTACTGGAATTAGTTTCACCGTGTTGCAAAGCTCCACTACTGAACGTGATTACAGTAGGAAACAATTACACCGCAGCACTTTCAGCAACATTCAGTGAACCAAGCTGTTAGTAGTGCAGGCAGCCACATCTGTCAGAACATCAGCAGACATTCTTCTCTACAAGCATTTCAGTTTTGTATAGAAAACTCAACATGTGGTTGTTTTTGCCTCTCTTCACCTCCCTGGCCTGCTGATGTTTTAAGTCGACAAACAAGCGCTTGTGGCTCTGACCTTGCTGTGATAGTGCACCTAATCGCATGTGCTGCATAGGCCACCTTCTATTCAAACGCATCTGCGTGGTGCACTCGAGTTCAAACCCACGCACATCCTTGAGAAGATGGCAAATTACTCGTGCTTTCTTGTGTGTTAGAAAGTCTTCTGCATGTCGCCCGCTCTTACATTCCCTCTCCAAGGGGATTATAAGTTGATGCATTTCACCACACACACATCATTTAACACTTGAAGAATGATAGAAAGAAGTGCTCTCCTTTTTATGTGCTGGCTAACCCTCCCCTTCACATTTATCTTTGATACGAGCTCAACACCCATGTCTCTGCTAAAGCATCTTTCTTGGAGAAATGGAAGAAAGAGAGAAATGTAGATTCAGCCTGATAATGTTTGATGCTGTGGTTTGAACTGAACCAAAACAAAAACCACTTCACCAATGTTTGAATTGGCCATTGGGAAAACAAGAAGGTCCCTACCAGATGATCTAAGAAGTGCCATAGATTCATACTTAAGGAGAAAGGCTATGAAGGCCTTTATAGACAGACATCAGGTCAAACCAGGTGACAGCCAATCAGAGAGCCTGTTACATCCCATGTTGCTAATTTGCATTGCTTCGGCTGGTTTTAGTAGTGGAGGACGAAGACAGTTCAAGTGATATTTATGATATTTATTTACTCTTTATTTTTTTTATTTTTTCAATGTATTTATTTCTGTATTTATTCATTTATTCTTGTATTTATTATACATTTATTTATGCAATGTTTTAACCTTTTACTTATTTAAATAATTATTCTTTTACTTCCATATATATTTCAGCATTTATTTATTTTTTCATGTATTTATCTTTGTATGAATGCATATATTATTATTATTATACATTTATTTATACATTTTTTTGAAAATGTAGGTGAACTATTACCAATTAAATAACATTAAATTGTATACGTTCTGATTAATTACCAACTTGTATTTATTTATTTCAATATTCATTTATTTCATATATATTTCAGCATTTATTTATTCTTTTATTAATTTATTTTCCCATCTATTTATTTCTGTATTTATTCTTGTATTTATTATACATTTATTTATGCAATTTCTTTAACCTTTTCTTTTTTTTTATTTATTTGATTATTTACTTATTTATTTATTTCAGCAAAAACATTTATTTATTTATTTATTCATTTATTCTTGTATTTATTTATAAATTTATTTATGCAATTTTGTTTTCTTTTTTATTTATTTCAGCATCACCATGTATTTGTTTATTTGTTTATTTATTTCAGCATCAGCATTTATTTATGTATTTATTCATTTATTCTTGTATTTATTTATACAATTTTCTTTTTTTATTTATTTCAGCATCACCATGCATTTATTTATTTATTTCATCATCAGTATTTATTTATTCATTTATTCTTATATTTATTTATACATTTATTTATGTATTTTTTATTTTTCATTTATTTCAGCATCACCATGCATTTATTTATTTATTAATTTTAGCAGCAGCATAACATCTGAGTTTTCAGACTTTCATACATGTGACGTAATCTCTGGGGTCACGCACAGAGTCGCGCTGCGTGGACCAGCAGCGTGACCAGCAGGAAGAAAGCCAACGTTGTCTCACTTTTTATTAAATATATGAAGTTTAAGCTAATGTCAAGCGACTTCGAAGCTGGGAATGGACGTGTCTCTGGAAAAAGAAACTCTGAGGACATTTGTGTCTCTAACCAGATAACAGAAAGATAACGGTTAATTAAATGAGCGCACCTGGAGGCTTAATTAGCTAGCTAATGATGGTTAACAGTGTTATTAATGGTATCAGCTAACTAGTGACATTATCTGACAACTTCTACACCAAAGAACTGAGAGGACGTCAAAACTGAGTCATAAAGCTACACCTTCTGTCTCTGCTAATTTTCTGTGTGTTTAATTGCTGTTTAAATCCTGCTGTCTACATACTGTAAAGTACCATAGACTCAGTCAGGCAGTAAGAAAGGCTGCAGGTGGTAGTGTGTGGTCTGTGCAGAAGGTCTGCTGGCTGCTTGTGAAAGCTTCTTGTGTTTTTAAGCTGTGCTGCATATTTCTTTTCACTTTAATAGCTAACTATAATATATTTTATATGTATATTTAATACATGCATTAATTGCTTCATGATGCAAACATGAATGTGAATGTGTCAGAGTATAAGCATTGTACTGTTCATATGTTTGCATGCTAAGAAAGCACATGTGTAAGTCATGTATCTATGATATGTGCACTGTTTCTGTTTGAACTTCATGTTCAATATTGTTGCTTTACTGTCATTGCACATAGTAAAACTAAATTAAATAGCAATCCTGAAGATGCATACCGAGTAAACTTATTTATTATAAAGAGGAAATATGTATTTGCTTGACCTATAACATGGTATGGCATTGCATGTTGCTGAGTTGTATTGGCTCTATATACACAATGCACAAAGGAATAACTAAGGTGCAGTTGCAATGTAAACATCTGTATTTCTATATATACATATAAAGGGTGCAGTTGCAATGTAAAGCTCTCAAGACCCATATAGTAGCTGTAAAAGTATTGTAGTGCTGGTATTATTGCAGGCAAACAGTCGGTGTTATAGTTTGTCAGTGTTCAGTTCATGTATGGCTGTGTGGTAGAAACTGTTTTTTAGTACTGCAACATGGCGGGGCTCTTGCCATCTTATTTTTTTCTTTTAAATGCTGACATTAGTCATGTTTGTTATATAGTAGTAGTATATATAGTTCATTAGAGTGGAAAATCCATTTAGTAAACCAGCTTAACTTGGTTGAACGTTTCATTTCCACTTTAAATGGGCTAGTGCTGCCACTCTTTCTATGTTATGTGAATCACATCTGCAGCTTTCACACACATTTTGCTATAAGTAGTCACATCATGCCGTCATAATGCATGTTGTTGTAAGTTTAAAGCATTTGCAGGCTAAAGGATGCCCTGTAGATGTTCTTAATTAATTCATTAATCATACAGAGGACTTTATCCTCTCTTAAAGCTGAGCGTAATGCAAACGTATACCTGTTTTTGTTGCTACAGCAGTGATTGATTTCCCCTCTGTGAAAAATAAATACAAAGTTTGCAGCAGGTTACTTTTTGAGCTATCTCCTCACAGGTATATTGTAAATCATCTGAAGTCTCCACAGAGAGAAATAGATGTCACGACCCAGCACGGTGTGACATAATTCCCCATTATGACGGCACCGTTTCTGTCCAACCGTATTGCCTAATTCTTAATCCACCACTGTAGAACAAGACTATAAAGTGCACTTGTAAGATGTCTCAGAGTGTGCATGCGTGTTGTAAAAGAGATGGAGACAGATGGGGAGCTTAATGCAAGTAAAGTTCTCTTAGATCTGAGCTCCCTTTGCCCACTCCAGCATGTGGGAGGAATGGGAGGAAAGGAACAGATTGATAACGACTTGTAAGGGAATCGCGGGTGCTTCTGCACTCCATGCGAGCAGATTTTCCTCAGCTGGAGGAGGTTGGTTTCAGTCAGAGAGATATTTAAAAAGGGTTATTGGTATTAAGGGGGAGAATTGTGCTTACAATAAGAACGGGCCGTAAATAAATTTGAAACGGCTATGGGTGTCAAAACAGCTCCGGATTCACTTGGCTTAAGAGGCAACTTAAAATCTAATTTCCACTATCACAGCGACCCTGTTGGTTTCAATTGATCCTTTCTGCACTGTAAACAAACCGTGATATTCCTCTCGCTGACCCACTGGTTCTCGCAACATAAATAATGCAGTCATTTACAAGTCAATAAATCATGTATTTACCCTTTAAATCTTTTATTGAAAGAAGGGAATGTGTGGGGTGAAATTTATCTCTCAATCCTCATGCAACTAATGCTGAAACAACCGCCTTATTTTCACACATGATCACTTGTCCTACGATAGGTTTGTAAATCTAATCTAAATTTAAATAATTAAAAAAAAAAGCACTTGAGACCTGCATTTTTTTTACTCATTAGTATGCCAATCCATGCAGCAAGGAGGAAATATAATCAGATCATCTATTCCAGGTTGTACCGTTGCTGTCGCTTTTTCCTTATTGTGTTTTTGAAGAAATAAATGTGAACACAGCTGGCTGTTCTCATAACATTTCGGGATTTGTACGTAACTCAAAATAACATTTTGTAACTGATTCAAGGCATCATTTTATGTAAGATATGTCTTTTTCCTGCCTGATTCAAAATAGCAATACTCATAGTTAAATCTAAAGACGAGTCAGGTGAAATCACCGTCAGGGACATGCAGCCCAGATGCTTCAGTGGGATTGAATTGAAAGATTCATATAGCCATATGGTTAACTAATTGTCTTCTTGTGCAGCTTTCTTGTTTAATATTTATTATGCATTTCATTTAATCCTGCCTACATCTCCAATTATTCCAAAAGTACCTGTGAACATACATGTGTAAATTGTAATGTTGCATGGTTATATCATGCCTGTCCAAACAGTTTTTCTGTATCTCTATGTGCTCTCTCTTTTCTGTCTGCACTGGCTGCTCTGTCTTTGTTACTGGGACCAAGGCCGTGATGTAACATTTCAATCTCCGATTGGCACTCCCATCAAAGTGAGAGCCAGATGCTCGCTCAGAGAGAAAGCAGTTCTGGATAAGCTACATTTGAAAGTTTGGGGAGGATAAACTAAAACACAAACGCAGCTATACGCATGCAGTGCACATACTGTATACAGTAAAGATTATAATACACAACATGTGCAGTTGACTTTTAGCTACAGCAAGCACACTTCAGCATCTCCTGCATTATATAAGTATATCATATTTTTAAGGATCAATCAGCAAGTCAGAAATTACATATAGTTGCTTGGCGCGATAGTTTGTGTTACCGGTGTTACACGTTTATCGGACACACACAATTAAATTACTTGCTCACTGCACTCACCGTCGTTTTGCTTTTTTTATAGAAATAAAAATAAAAATTTGGAGTATACAAAAGTGGAGTAGGACAGCTTATTAGCACCCCAAGGTGGCTTGCTAACAGTGTGTAAATTACCCCCAAATCTCCCGTAAGACGTCATCACACAAGGTGAAGTCAAATTTGAATCAGCCGTTCCTTTTCAAACCAGCAGAGGGTGTTTTTCCTGCAGAAAACAGCATATAGAATTTAATTATGTGTCGCTAACATTCATGTAATTGATATAATGCTCCATATACAGAAATCCTGAATGATTTAACACCTTAAGAAAACAGTTTTTTTTGTGGTGGGATGTTGCCCACCTACACCAGGTAGGAAGACAGGCTGATGCTGACACATAGATACATCAGGTTGCATTAAATTAGCATTACATTGTAGTTTATAGAATGAAATAGTAGACATCCATGAGGAAAAACATGTCAAAGTACATCTATAAAAGTATCAAGTTTCTTCTTGTGTTCTGGGACTACTTAAAGCAGCTCAAACCAAGATGGACATATAAGGGGAAATGAGATTTTGTGAGAGGCAGAACTTTAAAGAAGTTCTTCAGAGAATGATGGATTTAAACAGCAGACTCCTTCGAGAGAGAGACGTGGAAAGAAATGCGCTCTCTTTGGGAGACGGACCAATCTGAAAACGATATGTGCCGAAAGAGACAGTAAAGAGAAAAGGCCATTGTCGGGATGGAGGGGATGCAAAGTATGTTGTGAAGCCGGTGACTGTGCGACTGCATGTGGCCGTCTGCACACAGTTAGCAGGAGGACTCCTCCTGACCGACCCCTGCGTGGATTGACACTGCCTTTTGTGCGGCAGTGAAGCATTGTGGGAGTGTGGACAACTTGGGACTCCACTCACGTTCTCCGAGCCACTACAGAGGTGTCTGACTGACTGCCAGACACACACACACACACACAGAGACACAGATAGCTTAGTCCTGACTTGTGTTGGATGTTGGATTGGCACTGGCATTGTGTGGCACTGAAGCGGTCTGGGACTGCAGACTTGGAACGCAGCTCACACATGGAACAGACACACAAATCCAGAGCAGCGGATATGATGGCATGTGTGTATAATGGAGCTGCCAGACGGCAAATGAACAGCATTAGTTAGAGAGGAATTAAGAGGCAGCAGCTGAAGCATTGGGAACCATTACAGCAGACTCCCAGAACAAGTCTTCCAAGACATTATACCCAGGTCTCTGTTATTTCCCCATCAATCTGAGGGTGCTGTCTGGAACAGCGACAACAGGCTGTGTGCTTTATGCTTTTACTCACAGCTCCTTACGCTACACAAGTGTGTGGGTGTTTTGCCTACGCTGATCCAGTGGTTTTTGGGCTTTTTAATTTCTTTTATGTTGGGAAAATACGTGGTGACTGTCACTACCAGTCTGACGTAGAACATTACTGAAAGGATAGAAAGGAAACTAAAGAAAACACTTCAGTCAAGGAAACAGTATATACCTGGGCCTGTGGAATATCTGTCTTATGTTATGAATAACTGTCCAGATATTAACAGCACGGCTGTGGAGTCAATGGACTGTGGAGTTTACAATCTGTGACTGAAGAAAAAGGAAAAACCAAATAAGAAACTTTAAAGTACAAACTACAAAGACCAAAATGCAATGCATCCACACGAAGTTATGGGGGACATTAAGGGTTTGCAGCTCTGTTTTAGGTGTTAGAGTCAAATTGAGTTTCGCCTTATTTACAGAGAGGACTTCAGCAAGGTTTTGTGCAGGTTTAAAGGCTTGGCACAGCCTGGAAGTTACACTTTTGGTCTCATGCAATATGTATGTTAAGGCCTTCCTGTTCACAGGAATAAAATGTGGGAGGAGGGAAAGGGAATTCATACAAATAGCCAGCCGGCAGCCACTCCACTTGACATATCACTGGTGACTGACCATTTTGTTTAAGTTGATCACTGAAAAAGAAGATAGAGTTTGGTTTGTTTATAACGGAACCACTCGACTAGTCTGACAGGCCGTGCACATTGATGAAGCCGAGGCCGGTGACTTTGACGTCACATAACATCGGTGAGTAATAATTTCCGTAGAGATGGGAAGGGGAAGGGTGCACGTTGTTTGTTTACTAGAACGTTCATGTGTTTTTTTTGGGGTGACGAGACAAGACGGGCTTCCGTCAGTCAGTGTATTGTTTGCCCAGCAGCCTGTTACATTTCAGTGTGCAGTTGTTAGAGAGAGAGAAAGCGAGCGTGCGACTGACGAGGAGTATGAAGTTAACAGTAAAGTTATAGCTGTGAAAGTAGCACTGTGTACAGATTAGACTGTCGGTACTACAACTCCTCAAGACCCAATACCAAATCCCCGTGTCTTACTTGCCACCTGCTGATTAAAGTGAAGTGAGTTAGCCCTGAAGCTTGCAACAACAGCCCAGGCTCACTTAAGGTGGGACAAGCTATTCTCATTTTGCCGAGTCAAGGCTTTCCAGCTTCCTTCCTTTCCTCGTATCCTTTTCATCCTCCCCTTCAGTCAGTGCTCATATAATCACCTCCATCACTTGAATCATGGGCGAGTTCATGACAGATCTTCCACGCAATTTAAGTACATAGCCCAAGAGATGTGTATAACACAGATTCTTCATCTTATACATAGTAACTTGACCCGTGTTTCTGTTTTGATGGAAGCTCTCGTCTCCAATAAACACATTTAGCCAACAGGAGTTCACCTCCGCTCTCTCTCTCTGGGGACTGAAAAAAAAAGCCCATATGGGAAATGTATGAAATCACAAAGTGCAATTACAAGTAGATGAGGCAGGTTGAGGGAAAATGGGCACGGCACAAACTGTATTACAGCGCCTCATCATGAAACACCTCCAGGGAACCACTGATGATGGATACTGGGTATTACAGTGTGAGAGTGCAGGGGTTGACTTTTCCTTCAAGGGTCAGCGTGTTGGAATGTTTTCTAATACAATTGCATGTAGCCTTTACTGTTTTTGGTTAATATTGCATACTGGAGCCGCCGTTATTACGCTGGGTAACTTCAATAACTTCATATTCATCTTGATACCTTGGTGTAATTTTTAAATAACGGATGGTTGGTTGTGTTACTGATTATACTTGTGTTTTTCGACATTATCATGAGCTTTGAGTAAGCATTGTGGTTTTTGCATCAGTCTTCCATTTGCCATTAAGTAGGCGAGGACAAATATAAGTCTAGAGCTGCAACAATTAATCAATTATCTAACAACTATTCAATTATTCTGCAACTATTTTGATAATCAATTAATCGGTTTGAGTAATTTTTTAAAGAAAAAAGTCAAATTTGTATTTATTCCAGCTTCTTAAATGTGAATATGTGCTGGTTTCTTTACTCCTCCATGAAAGTAAACTGAATATCATTAAGTTGTGGACAAAACAAGACATTTGAAGACGTCATTTCGACATTTTTTCACCATTTTCTGACTTTTTATAGACCAAACAACTAATTGATTAATTGAGAAAATAAAAATATTAATCAACAATGAAAATGATCCTTAGTTACAGTCCTATATTAGTCATTTATATACACTTCTCAATCTCGCTTTTCACGTTTAAACATCATCAAATGTAGTTCCTGAACGTCCTGCTGTCTGTGTTGCTAGGCAACATCTAGCTAAACATGAACGAGCGAGTTCAGGAAAGTGTTTTCCTCAACAAAATAAATTCATCCTATAGTAAGGATCTTGTGAAATTCAACATACTGTTACAGAGCCAGCTAATTGACTTCAGTAGTTGAAATTAATTGCATCCCATGATCTGTTATTTAAATTAATTGTATAAATTATTACCTGAATTCCTGGAAAAGAGCTTAAATCGGATCATTAAGAAATACCAGAGGCAGCCGGCACTTAATTATGTAGATAATATCATGTAATTCTATTACATGTATATCTATTACAATTCTTCGGAAAGCACTTAATAGCCGATTGACAATGAGTGCCATACTGTGTGTTCTGCATGGAATATGGTCGCTATAGGCTACAAGGCTGCCAATTACTTTTCATAAATTCAGTCGATTCCTGAAGAGGACTTTCTTTAAAATTGGTGGAATATATCTTTAATAAGAGTCTTATTAGAGGTCTATGAATAAAGGCCTCGGAATGAGGGCTCAATAATTATTAGTGGACGAGCCGTTTCAATTTACATTTTGATTAAATGGATTCAAAGTGCATTGACCCTCAACTTAGCTGCCCTCACGCACGCTGTGCTGAAAGAAACTTCACTTCAATATAAAAATGTATCCGCACCTTGTAATTTTTTTATATAATGAGAAACTGTTAGGTGTAGAAGGTGTGTAAATCAATCAGTGCTGTACGAGAGCATCTTGCTCTACCTATGAAACATCATTTCAGCTTTTGATTGTGATAACATTGTTCTTCTACAAAAGGCTCAAGTGATTTTAGATTAACATCGACCAACTAATCCTGTTTTTATACCACTTTTTGGTCAACAAGTGTATCTAAACAAATATAGATTTATCACACACTTGTTTACCTTTAGCTTTATACATCCAAAACAAGTTCCCCAGACAAGAATATTATTTTTCTCACTTTACTGTTATTATGAAAAAAAGCAAATTGTGTCACCTATGTGTTATAACCCAGAAGGCACCTCAAACAAGAAAGTCTTGTTGAGTTAATCAAATTTATTACAGCGGCCCGCATATAAATCATTAATACGCAGGCGAAAGCTGACATCAATAAAAATCTAACGGCCTTAATGAGTGAGGGGAAGAAAAAAAATGAGATATGAGCAGATGTTCAAAATGAAAACCTCATCAACAATGGTTATGTAAAAAAACGTCATTAACGGGGCGATACACTGGGTGGTGCTGTTGAACTGGAGAAAGAGGGGAGGAGGTGAGAAGTGTGAAATGCAGAGATAGAGGAGAGATACAGTGAGAGGGGTGAAGGCTGAGAGAGATACAGAGGCAAAGAGAAGGAGCTAAAGAAAGAGAGGTGGAGAAGCAGGAAGAATATTCCCTTAGTTTGAGAGATTGGTAGCGAGATGGGGGTTAAAGATAGAAAAAGGGGGTAGTGAGCGGAGGGTAAGCGTGGTATAAACATCATATCAGTCTCCCCGCTGCGTTAATTACATCCATTATTATCCAGCTAGTTTCTGGGTCAGATGCATTTGTATTCACAACATCACCCTTGGAGGAGATTACAGAAAATTACAACAAATACCACAGACCTCATTCAGGAGGGCCAGGCCTTGTTTATGGGTAATTGTGAAAAGCAATATAGCGCTCTGCGAAAAAACGTGTTTACCAGTTGAGCTCTCCCCAAGGGCCACGCTACAACACGCCAACATCACATTTGTTTTTGGTTTCCTACTCTCTCCACCCTTTGACTATTCGTCTCCTATACTCTCCCTCTCTAATGCTACATACAGCGTCCTTAGAGGTGAATGAAATTGCACTCTGCGCATTATGACAGCGCCATGAATTGCATTTAATTACACCAAGAGGAGAATGATATCATCACTTTTCAAGCAGTTGGTTTGCTAAGCCGGTGCGTTTGCACACGCACGTCCGCAAGTTTCCCCCAGCTTTAAGTACCTGTGTGTGCAAATCCCCCAGCGCTGCATAGTCAATCTGTGTGTTCTGCCTTTCGATGAGCGGATATTTGAAACGCTAACAGCTTGTCAGCGGCGCGTACAGGTTTGCAGACAGAACAGACCACCGAGCGGTGTTCTGCTAGGTGACAACAACCTCTGGGAGAATGATGTAACGCAGGAAAGGAGGGGGTGGGGATAGGAAGGACAGACAGGCAGCAGCACGTGCACACAAACACAGAATATCTAGACGCAGCCCCGATAGAAGTCGCAGCACAGTGGGGTTAGATTGTGTAACAGATCAGCTCGTTGTCAAATTGGTGAGACTCGCTCCGAGGCTGTTTCTCAAAGCCAGACAGGAATGATGCAGCAAATCTGTAATGACTGCAACACACACTCACAAGCATGAATCATTTATTTATGGCCGCATAAATCAAGCGCGCGTGGGGCGAGATAAACAGTAAAGACGATTTTGTGAGATCTGTCAGTTACACGGGCGCTACAAATAAAAACACAAAATCGCGGATAACAGAGGCGGCCGTGAATCTGCCAGCAATAGCTGACAACAGCCCGTTTATGTTGCTAACGGAGCGGCTCTCCCTCTGTGATGCACTCATCATCTGACAGCTCCTCACCCGGCCTCTGCTGAAGAATATTAAAACATGCAGTTGGCACCTGTAAAACGGTCTGCGTAGGATGGAAGCAGCAATTACTTGAAGCAGTAGAAGGTCCTTTTTAACTGTACAACTCAACTCAAAGTGTTGTGCCTTTTCAGTCATTCACTTCCTTCCTCCCACATGTAATTGTGTAGGATGCATAATACCACCTTACTATGTGTCCTCCTGCCACTGCTGCTCTATACATTTATATTAGATAGAGATTATATAAAGGTATGACCTGCTTCTACTGTATGTCACTTAAAGCTAGTGTCAAATTGTTGAGTCGTTATCAACAATCAATCTTATGAATCACTGTATTTTCATTGAAAACATCTACAAAATGTCCAAAAATCATTGGACTGATTAGGGCTGCACTGATTGTGAAATTCTACACTCTCTTTGAATGAGCACAAATTCAATCATACACATTTATGAATCAACCTTTAATATAACCTTCTTTCACATGAAAAATATTCTCTTTTTTTTCTAAATAACTGCTTGAAAAGCCTTTTTAGCTGCTGTACAACTACAGCTCCTCAATGAGAAGAATGTTTCAGTACTTACAAAGCCCAACAAACATATTTGTTTTGTGAAACATTAATTGTAAAAGCGATTATAAACATAAGCAGTGTTTCTCACAAACAGACTTTACATGAGGCTTCTAGTGACACATTACGCACTCATGAGGTTCATTCCCATCCAGATTGCAGTGATTGTTTTTCATAAATCTTGTAAGCCACTGTTTTACTGTTTAATTTTTCATTGAACATAATGTTTTTGTTGCTGACCTTTCTCCGAGACAGTGTAATACTCCCACACGGCCGACTTTTTCTTTCATTTTTATTTGTAAACAAACTGCACGAGGGCACGTCGCCCGCCATCGCACCAGAGTCGTATTCGGTCAGTGGTTTCTTCTCTGAATCAGCAGCTGGTTACAGTTGTCAGAGACCGACGGCGAATAACCAACGCGACATTTAGCCTGCGCAAAATTGATGCAACACAACAGATAAACATCGGACACTGACATCGGCGTATGTCATCTTATTTGCCGATAGGCCAATGTCAGTCAACAAGGCAAATATCAGCCGGTACCGATGTTCGGCTGATAAATCGGTGCATCCCTAATACTGCTGTAACAACAACTTTACAATAGAATAACATTAGATATAGTCCTGTGCCAAGAGCAAATTTTATGCCTCTAACTTCCTGGAGTGAAGCCACTTTAAAAGGTCAGTGTCCCCTTTAACCGAGAGCTTTAGGTGGCTTAATCAGGTTGAGTTAAATACATTGTGATCTCTCAAACTGCAGAGAAAAACCATTAACAACCTGCTGGGCGGCTTCATAGTCAGCAGTCAAACATTTTACCATACTGCGATGCAATGTGTCAGGATGTTTTTTCTATCCTGCAGAAGCAGAAGTGGGCCCTCAGCCTCCTAGTCTTCTATAGAAAGGCATTAAAGGTCCAGGTAAAGGCCTCGGAGATGTGAATAACTTAAAACTCGAGGCCTGTTCCACCTCTTGAGTTGTTTTGATTGGAGAGTGTCTGCAGCTTTTAAAGTCCACAATAGGCTCCCTGGTGTTGTTGATATTGAGAGCAAGGTTATCATTCTGTAGATCCACTCTGTAAGGTACTTAACCTTACCTAAGCTTGCCCTCATGTCTCATGTAAGAAAACAGTGGTGAATCCTTGAAGACAGTGACTGGAAAAGAGCCAACCTTTTTCTAATTACAAGAGTATCTCAAGTTTTCATGCAAACACTATACTTTTCAGAGACTTGCACTAGCGTACTGATCAATCAAACATGGCAAATATTATCATATCACACCAGGATGTCAGTCTAATCTGTTTAAATTCTGCATTTATGTACTTACAACACCAATAAACTCAGTTAAATAAACAGTTTAATGGAAGCAGTTACTAGTACGCTATGAAACTGCGTTTGCACAATCTAATCTGTGGGTGTGAACGCAAACACCATTAACCTTTTCATTCTGCATAACTTCATAACATCTTCTATTTCAAGGTATTTGCATTGACATACGTGGAGGTTAATGAGAAATGCTGGCTATAATGTCACAACGTTATAATATCACTGGAAACACTCTACAGAAGTGATAATAATGTACAGAAACCGGCTACATACAGTACATGTAAAAGGTCATGGAAAGAAGTTCATGTATGTATATACTGCTACTAATGATGGCAACAGTGACTTGATATACTTGCAGGTTTTATATAATGGGATGCACTCTCAGTTCCTTTAATTGACAGTTTTTGATTGCACTAAGACCACTCAAGTCTCATTTGCCTCTAGTTTGCCGACACTGACATTCATCCATGTGGACTGGACAGGTCAGTTCGAGGCCAAGCACTTGTTTTTGGTCAGCTGCTTCTCTGCGCGTCCTATCTGCTTGTTCCACGGCACGCTGCACAGTAAGTTGCCAGTAGCCTGGCGGGTCCAAGGACGCCCTGCACACTTGTCATATGCGCTGATGCATCACGGCTGCTCGACCGGGCCACAGGGCGGGATAGGGGACTGACCGCGGCTTAGCTGGCTCAACATTGACTGTACACAAAGAGAAAGCATATTTGACAATTTTTTTTCTCTGCCATAAATTACAAGTATTCAATATTGCCCCAGCATTTTATTCTTGGCAGGGTGGAAAAGCCTTTTGCAACAGTCTTGTTGCATTCAAATCCAGGATAATGACATCCTTTTAGGTAAGCTGGTACCTCACCGACTTAATGGTTTCGGGGGAAAACCTTCATTTGAAAATTGACAAAAATCTTAATAGAGCAATTAAATGAATATAATGTGCCAAGGAAAAAACATTTTCTTGCAGGCTTAAGGTACGGTTTCTATGTAAGTGTGGGCAAAGCAACCCTGCCTCTTAAAATTATGTTCATATACAACTAATTTGAAAAGGCAAATTAATACTTTTACGACATGTAATGCACCTTAATTACATTTCTGTATTTCCACATTTAACGTATTTGTGAACTGTTCATAGTGAAGCTTTAATGTGTCGATGTTTTTCATAGGTTTTCCCTCCAGTATCCGCCCACGGCAACTAAAGCATGTTTACATTTTTCTATTGATGTTTCGGCACCTTAAGGCACCTCAAAGCAAGGTAAAGATAGAGGTCTTGATTTAAATATTGAAAAAAGTGCAAGCTCACTTAATACGAGACAGGATGTGTTCATGTTTTTCATAAATGAACCTCAATCTTTCCCTAACCTTAATGAAGTGTTTTTAGTAGCCTAACCTCCTGTTCACACAACGTAACAGGCTCTGATGTCCCTCACGAGCTGAAGCTTGAAGCCATGTTTATCGTTTGGCACATCATTTACATACTAGTTCATGTTCTGAACCGACCAACATGATATTAAGCATTTTGATAATTATTAAAAGCATTTTTTTTAAAGGAAAATGTGAGGATTTGCAGCTTTTTCTTTTCCTTGCGTGATAGTAAAGTAAGTATCTTTGGGTCCTGGGCTATTGGTGAAACAAAAAACAAACAAAGAAAATGATTGACATCATATTGTCAATTTTATGACATGACGTTAGGTGTGAGAAAATCTTTTATTTCTCTTGCTGTGCTTTTGCACTGGATCATTTTGAGGGTGTAGAAAGTAGCAGTGCTATTTTTGCTATTTTTAGGTCCTTATTATTAATATTATTGTTATTAATGTCACCATAATTATTGAACAGCAATAACAAATGCAAGTCTAATGGGTGAATACTGGTATATGAGCAGATTCACAAGTGATTAACTCCTCCTAAAGTAGCCACGCCAGTGATGTAAGCCGTTATGAAAAATCCCCAGCATGAGACAGATTTGTGTGAAACAGCTGAGCCTGTCTCCTCATAAAAGAAGAAGCACTCACATAATGCACTACAGTACTTTATTGGTGTGGTTCAAAGACATAATGACAAAAAAAAAAGCCCCTTTTAAGTCAAGCACCATGATATGTAATGATTCTCCCTCTTAAGCATCAGAAACTACAATGATCCCAATTCCCTTCATGTGGCATGGGATGATTGGAGCCCATCATTGTTACGAAGCCGGACGGCTCCATCTGTCTACATATTAAGAGCATCACTGAAGGTACAGGTCAGACTCTCTGCACCTAGATGTTCATTGAAACAGCCTCACTGCATTTAGTTGATTGCGGCAAATTGATGGATTGATACGAGAAGACGGATCGGAGGTTGCAGACTGTTATCAGCTTGGACAATAGAAGACAAAGGGGTGAACTAATGACTGGCAATTACTGTAGGCACCATTCAGGTTAAATAGAAGCGCGTCCCATCAACTGAGAGCTGTGGGAGTGTGATTTATAAGAGGATACATTGCTTAAAATTCATGTTAAATCAGCACGTTTTAGATTTTTCGTTGGTTTAGTACTTTTTAAACGTCAATATTGCATCATCGTCATCGTTGATCATGTTCATTTAATTGTGTGACGCTGAAATCATGATCACGATTAATATTCTATTAATTGTGCAGCCCTAGTTTCGTGACATTCATTCATTTTCAGACTATCTGAATGTGATCATGAGCTTTCTATTAAGAACTTTTTGCTTCTTGACCTTCTAGTTAACAGCAATCCACAAACAAATCTGCATCGAAGCTCCATGTTGTCAGCAAATGAAGCCTTAAATTGGGCTCTGAAAAGACGACAGCGTTGTGTGAAAGAATCACATTTAGAGAAAATAACTCCTATCAGTAGGATAATACGAGTATAAGCTTACCCACTGTGCAAAAATGAGTGTATGTAAATATGAATGTAAACATCATTTGATGCAAACTGTGTAAATGCAGACATCACTGATCAAAGCGGCGTGATTCCATCATTTCAGGACATAAAGTACACACATGTAAAGTCGGCGATTCTTTGTTTGAATCTTTGTTTTCTTGTTTGTTTGTTTGTTTGAATGATTAATTTCCCCCGGCGAGCATCGTGCAGTTTGGGACTATCAATAGCAAACAGTCAATGCCAGAGAGCATTAGCTTATTACTTTGGCAGGATGAAGTAGCAGCTTCATGTCAATTAAGAGGGAATAAATGAGTTGAATGTTTTGATGGTTCAGCGTCGTGGAACACTTACATTTGGCATTCAGAACAACAGCAGGCTGCTTGAAGGCAAACTTCATATTTTGACCATTTTGAAAAAGCAAAATTACAGCAACTGGAGCGTATTATGAATTAAAAAAACACTAAATGTTCTGAGCTGCAAAGAACGTATTGTTACAAGAGGATTGTATGTCAAGGACTTTTGCCTTTAGTGCCAAGCTCTTGATTGACACGGAGGAAAATACCAAGGGTGGGCTGAGGAACACACACACTTTCCAGCATGTTCTGTCGCGGCTGTGCTCTGTTGAGTAACTCAGCGAATGACATTCTTTGAATCAAGCTTACAGAGGTCGCGCACATTGGCCCCGAGCAAAATATTCTCTGCTGAATGCCATCTGTGAGTCTCTATATCTCTTTCTTCCCTCCTCCTCATGACTAACAGTCTGCGTGTTGAGTATCGGGGTCCAACACTCAGCAGGCTGCTTCCTTTGTGGACTTCATGAATGCATGTTGCGGGGCCATATGACGGAGAAGCTAAAATTGTCCCGGTTTCTATCAGGCATTAATGGCTGCTTCTGAGCTAGCAGGAAGGGGTAGCATTATTTATTGTAATATTTACACTGCCCCACAGCTACTTGTGTGATTATCCGCACAGTTGAGTATGTTTCCGATGCAATGTGTGTTCTGAACCGTGCCGTCTGGGGTCATTTACGCCTTTAGCCTTTGATTGTTTGTTTAAAAATGTTGCTGCACCGCTGAGCAGGTTGCTCCATCACATTAGGGTCAGCCAAAGTTGTTCAACTGTGTGCTAAATTTGGTTAAATCACTTGTTGCATCATTATGGATTAACACAATATTTGGTGTGAATTTGGATGCCGTGTTTCCCGTTCATGGTTTGTTTATGCATACTGGAGGTCTTGTACTTGATGTCTAGAGGGATTGTGGCTGCAACACAATATTGAGAAGACGGTTCTAGTATTTGCAATAGAGGCTTTGTTTCAGTGTGCAAAACTCTTAATGCAAAGAGCCAGCCTCATCTAATCTTATATATGTATATATTTCAGGAGTAAATCTCGTACTAATTTCTCCTTTTATTATGCCTCTGCGCCGGTGATAGCTGTGGCCAGAGGCATTATGTTTTCGGCTTGTTCATCTGTACGTAGTACATTCCCGTGAACACGATACCTCAGGAACGCCTGAAGAGAATTGCTTCAAATTTGGCACCAAGGACTGGATGAACTGATTCAAATTTGGTGGTCAAAGGTCAAGGTCACTGTGACCTCCTGAAACACACTTTTGGCCATAACTCAAGAATGCATCTGCTAATTATATCACAGAAATGTCTAACATGATAAAATGATGAAGTGATGACATTTTTGCTGTGTCTCAATTTGCGTACTTCCATACTTACACTTGCTATTTTGATTGCATAATTGCGTTCACACCAATGCAGTGTACCCGGATGCTGTAAGCAAAACAGTCAAAATGTTGAATGTGGAACGCTGGACACTTCTCACGCTCAACAGTCACCATCTTTGCTATATAGCAGAAAGGGAGGGGCTACCAACCTATTTCAAACTTATGAAAATGGAGGGCGAGGAAGCTGCAGCGGTTGCGATTGAAACGGTGAACACCAAACTATACAGATTTAAGTTATACATGTAGGTTTTTTTTTCCCACTAAGTACTACTATAATCTAGTCGGATAAAAGCCATTATTGATTTGAGACACATCTTTAACCTAGTTTTTATCCGTGTCTTAATTTACTTCCTTATTCTTGTATCTTTTGTGGCACTGTACGTGAGCCTGTGTACCATAGCTACAGCTGAGCCTCAGTTTAAGACTATCGCTCACCTGTCACCTCGCCGTGTTGTTTGCTTTTTCCCTAATCAAGGTGACTCTAGTGGCAGACGCAGAGTGCTTTCCCAGAGACTGAGCAAAGTTTTTCAGGATAACCCACTGAAAGCCTTTTTGGCCTCTATTGAGCATGTCGGCTTGTTGTTCGTGCGAGCGTCTGCGCCCCAAGAAAACAGCAGTCAATAAAACAAACTAAACTGACACAGGTGCAAAAGGGGCTGCACAGGAAATACGTGACAGCCCCTCATAGTTAGAAGCTGATGGAGAAAAGCTGTTTTTAGGGGCTTTAATGGAAAGAAAAGTTGGGGATAAGTGCATGCAAACAAATTAATAGCTGCAGGTGGTGGGGAAAATAGGCTGATATTATGTGGCCAGCTCTATGCTACAACAGCCATGACATCAACTAGTTTTAATAGGTTTTAGGTTTTTTGCTTTTATCATACAGCTGCCCTGAAGCACTTCAAGCTAAAATATGGTAAACTTTTCACAGATAGACAAATACAAAATAAAAATATATAGTTTTCTGATAGTTATTTCATGTGTCAGGCTTATTCTAATGCAAACTCCTATCAGCTGACAGTATAAGAATGCAGAAAGTCACAGTATTGGATGCACAAAATCAGCTTTGCATAGCCTCAAATGAAGGTAGGGCTGCATGAGTAATCAAATATTAATCACAATCACACTTTGGGCTTCCCACAATTAAATGAACATGATCGCCTGCGATATTGACATTTAAAATGTGCGCTCCACTCATAGAAAACTCTGCTGCGTATCAAATCAAGCGCTTCCTAAACTAACAACAAGCCACCAGCAGGCGATCAAGATGTTTTGGGGAGCCGTCATGCCGCTCTGCACACACCCTTCAGTGGTTGTCAAAAAGTTTCCCGAGTGTTGCGGCTGCAGTTCAGAGTAGAAGAGTGTACTGCATTACTCGTTTTGCCTGTCTGGCCAGGGGGATTCAACTCGGTGGGTCAGAGAGGGCCGCTCGCTGTGGTAGGATCCTCTCTCCGTGACATATTGTGAATATCCAGCATTTTTTAGACTGTCATTTTTATAAACACTCAAAAAAGGTCATGATCAGATCTCAAAATTCACATCTGACACTTGTAACTACTTCCTCCGACAGTTTCAGATCAGCTGACAGAAACTGTAGGACAATATTGTGTCGCAGCATCCCCAAACCCCATAACACACACAGTCTGCTGCTGTGTCTCTGTTTGAGAGTCCTGGCTGCGGCTGTTGTTTGCAGCCAGTGCAGCCTTTGTTTCTGTCCTTATGATGACAGATAAAGCACTCTGATGCTCCCTCAGAGGGAGGCACACACACACACACACACACACATCCGTTAGCCCTCACATCCTTGTCCTGCGTCCCCCAGACGTGTGATCTGTCAAACTATCTGTGTGTGGTTGTGTGGGTGTGTATTTGTTTGTTAAGTAACAGCACGCCTCTTGAATCTAAATGAGGATGTTGCCTTCATTAATGATTACTTGGATGCACTTTGAAGATATTTATCATCCGACCAGTTTTAGTTTCCTTTAACAAATCACAAAAAACATCATTACATTTCTGATGTTTTTATGACCAAATATTGCACCGTTTAAAAACTGCCCAACCTTTTTTATAATAAGTGCAGCTGCAATTGTGTTGAGTAATTGCTAACCTATCACAGTGTACTGGTAAAAAACACCTATCAAACTGCTGAGGCTTTGTCCTATGACACTTTTTTTTCCAATCTCAATGTTTGTTCTGCAGACATAGCTTGTACTACCCTGCCATTTTACATAAAAGCTGCTGTAAAAATCAAAGGCCTTTCATCACAATAGTCACCGGACATCTCCACCAAACAAAGCAGGAGGATGTGCTGTACAACAAAAGGCTCCGCACAGGTTCAGGAGGGGTGTTTTGAGAGGAGGCCCGGCTGAATTAATGAATTCAGGAAAGCCACAATAGTGCTGTGAGTCAGACGGGGATGTTGTAGTGGATTAGATCTTCACAGGGATTTCAATACAAAAGGAAAGAGAAACAAAATGTTTGGTTTGTGAAGAGTTTTTCATGAGGCATACTGCAGCAGCGGAAAAAAACTCCACATAATAAAGACTAATAATGAAATAGCTTTGGGAATAGATTGGGAAATGATTGGTTTGTGTCATAGCAGGTTCGTCCTCTCCTTCCTCCTTTTGTTGGCATCTAACTTACCTGCTATTCTGCACCTGTCCACTCTATAGAGCTCCCACCTCGACTTGTTAAATGGCCCAGTCACATGTCAGCACAGCGGCTCCTCATACACAATCATATTTATTTAATATTATCTAATCTGTCCTGTCTACTTGAACCTTTCCTGTCGCTTCTTCACAATAATCCGAGATGCCTTACTGGTGTGCTGCTTCTCACTGGAAACTACGAGCTGCTACAAGCTAGCTGCTGCACAGATCCTGTCATGGATCTCTCCGTTCTAATGTACAGCACTTGCATAAACTATAACTACTGGAAGACGGAAGAAGTCAGAAAGGTATGACACAGTTTCCGTGTCTTATAAGTGTTTATTGTTAAGCGTGTTTACTTATATTGCAAATTCTTTACTCCATTCATATCGCCACTGACAGGCAGTTACTGTTTATTGTGATGACGCTTCCACCTTGTTGTTTCCCTCACAACATGCACACCTTTTTCCCATTATTTTATATAGCCTCAAGTAATAACTTGACCAATAATGTAATAAAATGTCCGGACTGATATTGCCTGTCTTAAAGATGCTATAAGTGCTTTCATTGTGAAGCAGCAGCGGTAGGAATGGTCCATTTGCATTGGCAGTAACTTCCTACAGCTCGGATACTGTGTGAAGAGAGCATACAGTAAACATTGAGGCTGCTATCAATGAGATAAATTTACACTGCATGAATCGTTTCCCGTGAATTCCATCATGCGTGTCAAGGCAATTTGAATCCAATACATGTATGGCGGATTCCGCCACTAAGAATGAAAACTACTATGTAGAGAGGTAATGACTGAACGCAAATACATTGAAGGGAGATTGAAAATCTCACAAAGTGTAATTTTAAACAAACCTGTAATTAAGAGGATGCAGAGCTTAGTGATTCATACACATCTGGTATGCTCATTGATTTCACTAATGTATTATATGTATCAAAGACTCCTGGCCAATTAATAAGGTATCATAGGCTTTTTAAAAAAGTGGATGCATACAGAGTAATGGTATTATCTGGGAGTAGTCAAACAAAGAAAGCGTTTTAATTAAAGGGCACTTTCGCAATTTAACCAACTACAACCTTTTCATGCCTGACTTCTCAAATGCTGACTTAAGCTTTAAAGATTGTGTGATTGCATTAGGGCTGTGTATTGGCAAGAATTTGTCGATATATGTGTCATGATACAAGGGTAATGATTCAATATATTGCAACATGCTGTGATACTGTAAGCAAGGCGATATATTGCAATTTTTTAAAATATAATTTTAGAAAAACTGTCATAGTAAAAAGAACAAACCAGAAATTCACAATTTTTAAAATAGCCAAAAATATCACATTTATACTGCATGCAAAAAACTGCATGTGATTATCACTTTGGCTTTCGTGGGTACTCATATAACCCATTTTCGTTCAGATATCTTGAGGTCAGAGGTCAAAGGGTCAAAGTGTTATCTAGCCTCCTTCCAGACAAGCTAGTATGACACAGTTGGTACCAATGGATTCCTTGGGTTTACTAGTTTCATTTGATACCAGTATCGTCACTCTAGCTTTAAAACCTCCCAAAGATCAAAAGGCGTCCACGACGTGCGGCCGGCCGTCAGATTTTAATTAAATAATTGATGTTTTGGAGAATCTATACAATATCACAACACATAATATCGCAATACTCATATATATCGACATTTTCTTACACCCCTAATTGCAATGTTTATTTATTTTTTTATTTTATTATAAATAAAATGTATATATTTTATTCTACAGCTCGGCTCTGTGCTATGATAATACATTTTTCAATCTTGAAACTAAATAGTGGCAGTGTTCGGTGCTATGATTCATCTAGTTAATTTTTAATATCTATGCCTTACAATTTTAAAATTAAATTCTGATTGTGCAGGATTGTCTGAACAGTCATGCTTTGCGCCGTTGACCCAGACTTAGTTTACAAATCTATTGAGTGAAATCAGGCATTTCAAATTCCCCCACTTAGCATGGACGGCAATGTTTTTCCTGCATTATATACAGAACTGATTGTATCAAGCGAGTGTAGTTTGTACAAAGACGGCAGCAGCAGCAGCCTGCCTATTGAGAGCTACGCTGCCACAGTGCCATGACTCCATTAACAAATGCAATCTCAGCGATCATAACTAATCTTTGGAATTAATTAGAATTTTTTTTTTTTTTTTTTTTTGCTGTACATTTGTGTAATTGAGCTAGTGCGGGTCTTGGTTTCAACTGACAAAGCTAATCCCCTTTTTAAAATTAGATTGAAATTGTGCAAATCAACAAGATACTCTCCCCTTCTATTTGTAATTATTTCATTATACACAGCCATGGGTGTTAACTAGGAGGAATTGATTGTAGCAGCTGGCGATGCGGTCGACCTGATGAGGCTACTGTTAACTTCACTCTGGCGGGAAATCGTCAGGCTCCTGTTACCGACTGTTTTCCGGCAACTCCAAACTACCCAGGTGATAGTTTAATTAGCTTCCCAATTGCATTTTCAGGCAAATATCCACATGGCATAACTGTCTTCTTCTCTTATCTCTCTGCTTTACCTTCATTCCACGTTGTTGTTGTTGTTACGGAGATAATGGCAGCTCTTTTGCCGCAACGTGACATTTACCTCACCATCAATAACAATAAAAAAGAACAATCTTGAAACCGGAAGGTTGCCGCCCACCGGGGTCGCGCCACCATCCCTCTCATTCCTTTCCCAACAACCTTGGTTCTGGTTTGCTTTTTATTACCCCGCGACAGCGCTTGATCCCCCCTCGCCTCGCCATTTCTCTTTCCGCCAAGCCGAGCTGACACTAACAAGCAGCGCGCCTTCGGAGCTCGTCAGCCCCGTCGTCCGCGGTGCCATAGATGCACCTGGCTTTGATGCACGGCGCGGCAGCAACAAACAAACAAGTCATTTAGTGTTTCTGGTTCATTGAGCAGGCCGTTAGTTAGCCCCAGGGTAAAGCTGTCTGTCGGAGGTAAGGGAGAGGAGGAGGGTGGAGGTGGAGGTTTGGGCTGCTCCATAATGCTTACTAAAGAAGTTTAATCCTTTTTGGATTATATCAGAAGACACAAAACTAATGCTGCACATGTCACAGAAGGCTATACAGTGAAGACGTTTAATGAGGAAGATAGTGGACTAATTGCAATGCTCAAGAGTTTGCCTCTAAATTAACTGTTAATTCCTTTGTGCTCTAGTGCCTTATTATTGCCTGGAGTTTTTATTCATGAAATCACACAACAAAGGAGCTAGATAAATAGAGGCATTACTGCAAAATATTAGCCGTATTTGACATGTTGTTATGAGGTTATTTTTGCTCCACGTGTGTTTTTCTTTGCTGTGAAAGCCCGCCCTATGATGAAATATGATGTCATTACGCCTCTCAGCCACTTCTCAACCCAAAACCAGATTACAGTTGGATAGATATGTCAGTTCTGCTGAGTGATGTTCCCCTCCGTGTCTGTATCGCGGGATATTTAACCTTATTCTACTCACCTGAAAGGACATCCAATGTAGCAGGGATTCTAATTTATTTAAATCTGATTCACCGCAGGCCTCGCTCGTTCAGATGGATGAAACAGCTCAGGAGTTTTGACATGGAGGCCTCTGTGACCTCCAGACTTTGAACCACAGGTAGATTTCATCCATCTATGTGTGTGCGTGGGTGTACAAGAATGCACTTCATACAATAATATTTTTATTTCGAATGCCGGTATCTAAGTTAAAGAGACAGACACCCATTTCACTGATGGTTATTAGTTTACTGGTCCCACGGAGCACTATGCAGCCTGTGAAAGCAGTTGTACAACATGATGTTTCCTGTGGCTCTGGAGGAGCTTTGTCAAGTCTGATAAAATAACTCTAGTGATGTCATCAGGGTTATCTCGCCTTTTTTTCGGATTTTGAAAGACATGAGTCTTTACCAGGAAGAGTGCAGTGTTTTCAGAGCTTGACCTAAACTGGAGATTAAAACTAGAAGATATCTCAGCCTGTCCTGCAAAAAGAAGTGCAATACTAAATCACTGGGTTACACCTTTAACGCAGATTTGTTATCTTGTGCTGTTTCCTGCTCATTAAATTTGCACAGTTAAACGCAAAGCAAAAATTATACTTTCATTTCATTATTCTTATACGATTACACCGGACATTTTACAAGAAAAGATGACGCTCAATATCTTTAGAGCGCTTACTTTGATCTGGCTTTGTGTCTGGCCTCTACGGTTGAGCTTTTGCTGCGAGGCCGCAGGTTTCCACCTGGCGCTGCTACGCCGTGCACACCGGCTGTGAAAACTCCGACCTCTGCACGGCGCTTACCTTATTAATGTTATGTTTCCCTATTAGCATTGGGTTTAAATCCAAAATATTGCCAAATAGACACTTTTGCGTTTCACTTTGACACTAAATCTCTCATCACGTGTGTGAAATCTGACTACTGAATGAACTAAGTGGGCTGTGTTTCTATAAAAAAAGGAAAAACAACGGCGAGTCGTAATGTAATCGGTGTATGCCTGAACACCGTGTAGCACCAGTAACACTGAGTACCGCAGCAAGCCTACCAAGAATCAGAATCATATTAAGCAATGCTTCCCACACCTATAAAAAACTTTCTGTAAATAAATGTGATAATTCATATATCTACCCATTATTTATTATCTTCTCTATTCCCTTTTCTATAGCTATCTAATAATGTATAATAATGTGTAATCTAGCGATGGAGACACAGCTATACAAGTGCAATTGTAGATACAAGTTTCAACAAGAGTATGCACTGCAGTAACATTAAATCTGGCAGTGTGATATGTGTTGCAGTATGTGTTGTAGCTACATAAACCTAAAGCTGAATTATGTGTGAAGTAAAACAATGCAAGCGATACCACATGTTTAACTTAAACAGACTAACAATGTCACCAGACACAAGTGGATAAATAATCACAGACTGGTATAAATATAAATAGCCATTCATTGTGACTGTAGCTGAACTTGATTCTGTAATTATCTCCTCTAGCTATCTGTTAGAAGATGAGAACCGCGGTGCAATAAAACCAGTTTTGGAATGGCAGAAAATCTGACTTTAAACTGGCTCGCTGCCATCGCTCGCTCTGCTGCTGTTGCAGAACAGAGACACTGCAGTTTCTCTTTGTCTTCCTTGATTCGAAAGTTGTTACAGCCATTAAAGTTAGCGTGGTTCCTGACCCACATCGCTGAGAAATGTCAAATACCCGTGGTAAAATAAAACAAGAGGATGAGTTTCAAACTGTCTGTCTACATGCGCTGTTTCCATCTAACAACATCAGGCCTCCAGTAAAGTGTTCTTTTTTTAACTCAGCACAAAGAAGGCCAAAGTGTGAGCTGCAGTTTTAATTTTCTCATCATATTAGCCCTGCCATTAATCATCCTGTGTCATGTCTATGCATGCGCGCGTGTGTTTGCGCACGTGCGAGCCCGTGCCATCCGCGAACACGCCGTCTCTCTAGATCATTAATCGACTCAAGGCGAGCCAGCCAGGGGCTTCCAAAATGTCAGGGGGGGAGGCGAGAGTTTGCTGCGCTCTGCGCTCCTGCGTGCTCCTACACCAGGGAGCTGATCGCAGCACATGACTCCCATCGGGCCCAGATGGTGGGGCAGGGATAGCAGGAGAAGAGAGGATGTGTGTGTGCGTGTTGGAGGAAACCCAGCAAGTCTGCAGGAGTTGGCCAAGTTAATAATGACAAAAAACCAAGCACATTCTCCCAATATTATGCCAGGCTAAAATTAAACTTTTTAAAAAGCTTTGTAAACTGTTTTGAACCGATATCAGAAAGATGATGAGCTGCGAGTTCACACTGTGGCGCACAGTAGCTCTCCGCTTTTTATTTTGGTGCCACACTGGTTCTAAGCATCTATTTAACATCACAATGTTTGCTGTGATAAGGTGACAGTAGGAATGGAGCGGAAGGAAACATTAACACAAGAATAGAGGAAGGTATCGGTGGGGTACAAAAAAGTCAGTGGATTTTACAGAAGGCCAAAAACCTGTCAGTTTAAAAGTAGTAAACGCAATTTTGAATATTATTTATCCACGACTCCTGAGCATGATATTGAAAATCAAACTAGGGGTGAGAAAAGACATAGAAGGGCATTTTGAGTGCTAAGATTCCCAAATTCATAGCACTAGTTATTTGACGGTGGCTCGACTTTCTTCTAAAGAGGAGAAGAGGCTGAATGAAGTAAAAAAACACAGCGATGAGCAGGGGGGGAAAAGGAAAGTTTGAGATTGCAGACAAGAGCAGAGGTTAGCAAGGAGCTTTTTCCACTGATGAGGAGACACAGGAGAGGCGTCAAAGATTGTGAAGGTTACGACGAATGTAGCTTGTCATTTCTTAAAAGGAAATTCCGCTTTCAAACGCTTTTTATTTCTGTCATTCCTGTCAACTTTACACTCATCGACATAATTGCTAGGTCTTTGACAAGTTTCAAAACTAGCAACGGCAGAATTATCTATCAAGCAGCCAATAATTGCTGGTGTCACTGATGTTGAGGAGCTCAATAAAGTCTGAACATGTCAGAGAAAGTCATTCTGACCACTTCCAAGAGCGTGACAAGAATATGTGACTCAGAGACTGGCTACACAAATGTGACATTTAGGTCATGCTTTAATGAATTCTATGTTTTCCTTTTATATTTTTATAGTCAGTGCTGTCTGATATTCAGGTCAATGGTGTGCTGCAGGAATGAGTCCTAAACCCAGAAATGAGTTAACATTTTAGCACTTCTGCTGTCCTTGTCTGGAAGTCAATGTTTTTTTTTAATGGGTTTTTAGCCTGAAATTATGTCTTAAGAGCTTTTTTAACGTTTTGTTCTACGACATAAAATCCGTCAGTAAATATCCCACTCATTGAAGCGTTTGTGTGTCTTAAAAAAGGTGGTTGCGAACAAGTGGCTAGATGAGACTACTAATTGTCATCATGCCAAACACTAGTCCGCCTTTAACTTAGCGGTGAAGTCGTGCGCCCGTGTTGTAGATTGATTTGCATTTCAAAAATCATAAAAGTGGTGTTCATTTGTGCAGATTATCTTGTAAGTATCATAAACGTTTGTTTGCTACTGATCTTATTTTCTGCAATAATCCAAAACCCAATGGAATAATCCCATTGGCTTTTTGTCGAGGGAACGAGTTCGATGCTAACATCCGGGTTGGCCTACAAAAAATATGTACATTTGTAGACTTAAGTTGTTGTCAATACCTAATTACCTAACTGATTCCAAAACTGATGCTAGTTTTCATCCGTACTATGAGAGGAGAACTAAAGCCAAATGCATGGAATATATTTGTTAAGCTATATCTAACTAAATCCATCATCTGGGGAGCTTTTGGGACCAATCTTGCCTCTAAGCTGTGCATCTGTCGAAGATGCATGTCTAATCATTCTGTCTATACATAAGTCACTCGTCAGTCGTCAGTATTTGTTGTATTTTGTCCCATAAAAGTTACTCAACGTTAATAAATTCAGGAGGATTTGCTGGCAAATTATTCTAAATGCCAAGTTTTCCCTTAACTTTAACAAAGTGATATCCAGGGATAGAGAGAGAGAGAGAAGGGGGGTAGGGGTAGGGAGTGTTTATGTAAGAGGCAGAATGGGAGGGGATGGGCTGTGGAAAGCAGAGGAGGATTTGGGTAGAATAGAGCCCCTTTAGATCCAGCGTGTCACTGTTTGGAGTACCAGAGTGGATACATAGGGGAAAGCTGTGCCGGCTGACAGCTAGCCTGAGGTCTAGCATAAATAAGGGATGGTTAAGCCAAGCAATGTACAGCTTGCCTCATGTGAAATAACCTAGAGGGGTTTAACAAGGCTGCGAATGTGAGTTTCTGTACGTCTGTATCTGTGTGTGTGTGTGTGTGTGTGAGGGCGAGTGGGCTTTGGATGCATGAGGCATAAACAAATGAAGAAAGAGCACTGGCGCTTAGATGTTGGGTCCCTCCCTCCAGGAGATTGTTTGCTCCTCATGCACACTGTACAGAAAACACACAAATCGAGCTGCACACACACACACACACACACACACACACACACACACACACGCACACACAGAAGGATAATGTCATCCCATAAGAGAAGACAAGCAAACTCAGCACTGTGATTTAGTTTTGCCTCATTCATCTTCCATGAACATCCGCGCGCACGTAAACACACACACTCATCTTTGTCCCTGTCCTTTGCGCCAGAGTCGGCCATTATCTCGGTGTGCCCTTGTTTGAGTGTGAAACATTTTCATCTGCTATGACTCATTGCTTTGAGAGTATACCAGCTGCCCAATGCCCAAGTGTATGATCATGGCATAAAGCGTGTGGAGGCAAGCGGTGGCTGGCTGGGAAGCCTCAGCAGCGGGCTAATTAAGCCTCTAACGGAGAAAAGGCAACAGGCTTGAACTGCAGATGGCGTGCGAGGGGAAATTGTCATAATATAGACTTCTCTTTTTTTGTCAATAATAGATGCAGGCTACTATTTTTGAAGTGGATTGGATTCTGTGGTGATTGAATGATGCCCGTCTCCCCGTTTTCAATTAACACTGCCCTCGAGTGAGGCTCACAGTTGCTCAGCTGGCCGACGGCAGATTTCTGCGGCTGCTCTCGTCAGCCTCCAGGAGTGAATGTGTGTACCTGGGTGAATCTGATGCAAAGAACGTGTATTGATAAGAAGTGAAAGACAATTGTTAGTTACATTGCAACATCAGCGCCCGGCAGCAGAGCTACGCTTCCGCCGTCTTGGACGTCAGTAAAATATCCGCCTCGTCACGTCGTATAAAAGTAAAACTAACTATTTCTATTCTCTTATCATATTTAATGTCTCTACTGAAATGGCCTGTGTTGAACAATACAAATATTACAAATATGCATACTATTATAACTATTTACTTACTTACTTTTTTATTAATTAAACGTTTTGCTTTTGCTTCCCAGAGGAGCATAAAGTGAGCAATTTTGAGAGCAATCTCAAACGTTTTCACGTCAAGGACCTCCAAAATAGATGAAGAATAGACCACAGACAATGGATGTATTAGTAAATAGCCTACAATCAATGTAAATTCTTTGCTAATACTACATTAAATTATGTTTATGCCATGCTACTGGCGCTACTAGCTACTGGCCGATAGTCGGTTGTTTGAGAACAGAGACGTTAATACGTCCACCACGGTACAGGCTTACAGCATACAGCCCATGTGTGTATTATAAGATAATAAAAGTGATGAATTACAGCCAATATATCCATTATTACAGCCGCATACAGCTAGCAGGAAGCTGGCAGAACCGGATATGTCATATGAGCGTGCAGGGCGATGCAATACTCATTGGCGTTTTCAGTCCAAAATGGTGGCAGCACTATTGCAATGCCATCTGGCGACTGTTGTCAAAAAAGCACCCCAGTTTTGCCTCTTTGCTTCTATACTCTTTGTCTGAGGCGTGACATTCTGCTCAACCCTTCCTCTGGAATAATAAAGATCAGAATGATCTGTTTATGCTCATCTGGGAAAGCCATTATCTGATTAAGTTCAAATGCCAACTCATTATGCGCCGTAGCGTAGTGTCGTTTCCTGCTGGAAACACCAAACATCGGTTTTGTTCCACTAAGTGATTCATTAATTTCACACCACTGTTATTTGAATCACATATTTACCCCTTAGTGGCTTCACTGGCCTTTTTTTTGTCACCATTCGTTTTCATAATTAACGTAAAGTAGACCAATGTTATATCAGTTATAGGGACAAAGGTTGCTTAATTGGTGGCAGTGGCAGTATTTAAATTTCTTAAATGGTTGTAATTGGTAAGAGTTTTTCAAGATCACCCACAAGTGCTGCACTGAAGATGTTTTCCAGGGACAAACACTTTTTTTGTAGCACCAGATGACGACTAAGCAGTGCGATTTGTCACTTAATTACCACTCTAGAAAGCCATGCTGACAACAAGAGTCTTGAGTAACTAAATGTGCTTTTGGCTGCCGATATAAATGGGTTAAAGAAAGACAAAAGGCTACTCTGACTGTTAGGAGAACTTGATTCGATGGAGTGGATTTTCAAAAGAAAGCCCATCTTTTCATCATTTGTTCCCGCTGAGATGTTTTTTATCTCGTATCAAACACTTTCCTCCCTCGACAAGAACTCCCGGCCTATCTGAACTTGTTGAAACAAACTTCAATATCAATTGAGGAGTACATGTAAACGTAGATAAGATTAACAGAACGCCTTTTCTAATGTACTTTGAGGTTTTACGCTTTGAGCGGTGCGTTTTTGTTCTCTGTGGTCAGCAGCGACCACCTTTTACTGGGCCCCAAATTTCAAACATGAAGTACCTAATCAGTCTTCCTTCACCTTGTCACTTTGAAGACGCTTATTCATCCGGCTAAGAGCGCTGCTACTTGTGTGATTGGCTGCGTAATAGCACATTTATATAAGTATAAAACAAGCACCATATGAAGCTAAAAGCCTCACACTTTCTGTAGTCCATCCTAAGGTGTGAAAGTCATGAGCCTTTGAGCTGATATCCTACGACACCGTACAACTCCAGCATTTGACACAAACCTTTTCAGGCTTTAACACACCTTCAATGCCCCGTCAAATCCCCGCCGTGACAATGCGGCAGGTATTCATCGGCAATTCAGCTGGAGCGAAATGGCACCAAATCAACCTCCTTTTGTACGGTGCATTTTAAAAGGTCCGGCGAGGGGGAAACTGGGAGGGAATGGGGAATGTCTATGATTGCAAATGGCACGCCGCAATGTCTCCACACATGTAGAGTAGATGTATATATGTCACGCTTTCATGCCGGCATTTTAAACACTTTGTCTTCTGCTCCGCGTATTCGAAGCAGAGCCTAAACACGGCCGTACTGTAATGTGACTGGACATACTGTACGGTGCCAGGTTTATGCGAGGCCCTTTAATCCATTTCATATTCATAACAAGGTTAGTCCTTCGATGCTTCATCCAGCAAAACTTGAGTCACGCTTCAGTGCATCATCTCTCTTTCAAGGATACGAACTTTTACACCAATAAACATGAATATTAGAGTTGCAGTCTGGTATTATGCAGCCTATTATGCCCAGATGATGATTACTCATACTCCATGTTAAATAGGGAGTGCACCATCATTTGCACGCCAGCCACTTTCTGGTCCAGTCAGAGCAAATGAGGTGGCCTATTCATCCACGGAAAACTTTCCATTTCATCCATTTTAACTAATTTTAAAATTTAAATGGAAACTCTATCGAGACGCACATTTGAATTGGAGGAGAGAAAAAAAGTGTCCTGACACTGTGACTCATAAGTGTGTCTTACCCATCTCACTGTTGGAGCCTCCTCAGCGCTAATGATTTATGGGCGACACGTCCAGGCCTAATTGGATCTTTGAAATACCTATCCCCTTTGTCTGAAGGGCTGTAATGGCCGGGGAACTGCTACGCCACTTTGATGTGGTGCTCCAGCTCGCCGCGCACTCGCTCGCTCGCCGACACTGGAAACGACCGCCATGTTCACAAATAAACAAAGAAACCACTTGCTCTTACATTAGCCTATAGAGATGCTCCACGCACACACCGACATCCACACATATACCCCGTCCCTTGAGAGACGTTGCCAGGCAACAGGAAGCAGCCCCCCTTCCTCCCTTCGTTTTCTTTTTATTAAGATAGCTTCTATCAATGGTGAAAGGAAGAGAGAGAGATCAAGTAATATTTCCCCTGTGATGCTGAATATTTGTCATCTGGCTTACTGCATGTCCGTGTGGGCTCATGAAAATATGCATTGTATCTATTATTATTGTTTTGATGCTGTTTATGTTGTCGGGATCCAAAATGCCAGTTTGCCTACAAGTGCGTATGTTCAAACACAGAGATGCAGAGATATCTTTTTGATGTCGCAAAAGTGGATACACCTGTTTTTACATTTCTGGTTTATCAGCACAGCCAGTGTGCAAATCACATAACGGAGGATGGAGGAAGTCACAGCCTCGCAACTTGAGCCCGAAATGTCATATTTGTCATTGCGGTCTTGCACAGCTCAATGGACACTTCACTCACAGACATGAACATAAAGCCTTCTTTCACATGAATGGACGGATGCACCACTCACTGGGATTGTCATCGACTTCAATTATGATTTTCAATCTGGTAAAACAAGGCAGCTGTTTGGGGAAAAAAATACCAATTTCCCCCTAAACTACCCACCAAAATTGGTTTCTGGATACATTTGAGGGGAGACATTGACCAGTCAGTTGCACAATCATCTCCCAGACTTAAAGGGGCAATGTGTTTGATATGGATAGCATTTTAGTACAATACAGGTGATAGTGAGTCACTGCGCAGTTTGCTCTCAGTGCAGAGAACAAAGAAGTAGAGCTGCACTGAGGGCTTGTCAATAAATAACATCCATAGTCCTCGCACGTTTTGATAGTTTGTTTATTGGATTAAGTCTAAAGTGGCAGCGTCCTCCCCGCCGCCGGGAGGCTGCTTTGTAGAGCTCGGGGCAGCTTCAGAACACGGACCCCCAATTAGCAGTTAGCTTGCATTCAGTCAGTGCAAACCCAAACCTATAATTTCATTCATGTGTTCCGGGATCGCTTTGGAAGTGTTTGTGAGTCCATTTCCAATTTGCAGAGCTTACAGAGAGAGTACCACGTTGTTAGGTCTCTGTCTAAAATACTTCCACTTTAGAGAGCTATGGGCTTTTTAGCTGCAGCTTGTTCTTCGGGTGAATGCATGCTTTGCCGATGCACGTTATGCAAATTAACATATTTTGGTAAGCCCTACTCTCAAACAGCTGCCTCCATTGTTAATATTAAAAAATATATATTTATATTGATTAGTGCTTTAAGTTTTGGAGAGACTTTAAATCTTTTATTGAATCATGCACTCTGGTTTTGCAATGCTATCCAACCTTGAGAGCCCCATAGATCCTCTTCAGCAGTCTCACTTTATAATTAAGCCTCATGAGAAATGTGTACTTTTGCATAAAGCGTTCACCTTGCCCAGCAAATGGCCGATGAGCAGTTTGATTTAACAAAGAGGTAGCATTTCTGCATATTTGACTTATAACCCGTATTTATCGAGCCGTATTAAAATGCACTTTACCGATGGCGCGGCCTTCTTAGTCACCTTCACATTTCCATTCCTAAACAAATCCTATAATTAAAAATAAAAATAGTCAGGAGATTCTCCCATTCCTCTGTCGTGAAAGCAACCCTCCCGTGTCCTTGAGTCCTCGCCAAGACTAATGACAAGCCCTGTTGTCTCTCCATTTGTTTTCCTCATGTCCTCTGCCGCGTCACGACACAGTTGGAGAGAGATTACAGTTGTATTGGGTGCCGCCTGTCACTGTACAAATGCCTGTCATTAATTTCACAGGCAGAAGGCAATTTCAGAGCAGTGGATAAGTTCTGATAATGATGCGAGCTCTGTTGTGCTGTCAAGCCGGGCAGAGAAACATCAGGTCAAAGACATCTCCTCTCCTCGTTCTAACTTTCGTATCTGCATGTTTGGATTCACAAAAAACACTATCTTTGACCTAAACGTTTTGTCTTTTGTCTGACCTGAGTGTTTTCGGGATGTAAATGGAAGTGAAAATGAGAGTGACAGAGCTGAAGTGAGATAGTGTTAGATGTTATGAATTGCAATCATTTTAACATTGCCACTGCCCTCTTATGTACTCCATATAAATCACCTCGTAAGCCTGGTGTTGATAAGGAACTGTCTTGAAATCTATTGCCACTTGTAGATTTTGTTCTCCCACTCTGCTCACATTCATCCCCAGCCATGTATTCATCCACTGGGCCATCTCCTCCTCCACCTCTCCTCTCTAATAACTCAGTGTGTATGATTGCATTAGGGCCATGATAAATGCAAAATAGGAGCTCACCGCTGAGTGCATCATCCCAAATTACTCTGCAGATGACGCTAGTTACAGATGGGACCGGGAGGAACGTGTTATTTTCGAAAAAGCCGTCTCCGTCACAACGCTGTTGTTTTCACACCGAGAGCGAGGGCACACAGCCTCTAAATCCGCCGAGTCCTCCTCTCGCTGTCGCCAGCTGATGAGATTTGTGCCTACTCAGCCCAGCAGAAAATTTAGTAAGGTTTCACATATGCTAATAAGAAATTTATATCCTCGAACTGCTTTGTTGAACAATCTTATCTCTCCTTTTAGCCGCCAAAACAGAGCCATCTCGACACATTTGCTGTGCATACTGTAAATGGTATAAAAAGACCAGAATGCACTGCCGCTTGTGTGGTAATTACTATATACTTATATACTATACACTATGACATTTATTTTAGCTTTAAGTTACAGTTCTGTCAGTTCTCCTCTGCCTTTTCCATTGGTGCATGACTTTTTTACGTGCCCACTTAAGTCTGTGTGCTAAATTATAAAAAGAAAAGTAATGAAATATACTATTACTTTGGCTTATATAATTTTCCTTTTTCATGCAATCCCTTCCTCGCATAGTTCTGGCCAAATAGAAGACTTTTTAATATGACTTCTTTTTTACAAGCTCTCTAGTTGCATACTGAAGCAGGGGTTCACAACCTTTTGTAACTTCTGAGATTGTAAAACAAATTCCAAGAACAAACTTTCCAAATACATGAGAAAAAGCATAATGTGACTAAAAAGAGAGACACAAATAAAAGTGTTATGCCACTGTCAGCTGCAATGACCCTCACCTATCGCTGCCTGTCATTATGAATCCACATTTAATGTATTCAGGTTCATATTTCCTCACCACACATTTTGGTTCTTTTACTGGCGCAAAGTTGTCTCATCAACATCACTTTTTCATTTTGTGTCACTGCATCCGAGGGAACGTTCGCTAGCTAACAGTGGCAAAACTAGTTTGTCTCTGCCATTGATGTCGAGAAAACCGATACCTCGATACCAAGTTGATTCCAAAAACCTGAAAACATGACTGTACTAGTTTTTTTGCAGTATAGTAGGTACCGGGAATCAGGGATCAAGACTAACGTCGTCCCAGGGTCGATAGAAAATTTCCCTTATAATGCTGCATTAATGACAACGAATCCGTGTTGAAATTGGCAAGAGGAGAGCTAGTATTGTTAGCTGTTAGCAGCCAGTGGGCAGCAAAGTCCTGCTAAATAACAGAGCCAACAGGAGGTTGAATTACATTATGATGCATTCAGGCTCTGTTGAGTAAAAATGAGTATTGGGCGAAGGTAAATTATAAAGTCAAATCATGATGTTCTCAAAAGTAATCTTGTAAAAGTTAGTTTTTTCCGAGAAACTTGAGGCAGATCATCAGGGATTAATGTTAAATTCACAATAAACAGTACAAATGGTACATGGGGTTCATTGTTTTGTTTTTGTTTTTTACCAGGGTACCGATTTGGGTATCGAAAATGCATCCCTAATCTCTACGTGATGATGTGTCGAGATTGGAGTGGTGCTATTCTAACATAACTGGTTATTGAAAAGATGCATAGTACCTCCGCGGCCCACTAGATGGCGCTCTGAGGCCCACCAGTCATTTTATGATCAAGGTCGACTCACATTTGGGCTAAAATGGTGCATATACTGTATCTACTAGTCTGTTATTAGTGGAAATCCAGGAGAACACTGAGTGAGTCAGACTTTACTTGGCAGTTGTTAGTGTTCTGATTGAAAGGCAAAGATTAAAAAATAGGGCAAACTCCGGGCATGATGCCCGATTCTCTACACAGCACATCGATGATAAATAATCCATTACACCTCTGCAGCTTTTACAGAAACAACCGAGAAACTTGTCTCACAAATTTCACAACACGCCGAAGCGCACGTCTGATTGTTTGCCCCACTTTGCCGTGCATTTTAATTGGCTGTAAGTGTGGAGAACAACGGCGACCGCAACAGTCAAAGTTGTAGCGCTTCAGCGGCCTGTCTCTGGAGCGGCAAGGCGGCTTTCCTCCAGTGCTCTGCAAATCTACAGGCCTGACAAATCCTTATTAGGGGCTTCTACTGTACATCACTATGTGTGTGTGTGTGTGTGTGGGTTTATGATTTTGTACTACTGGCCAGGGAAGCCTATTTGACCAATTAAACCAGGATGTATTTGCTGTGTGTGTGTTTGGGTGTGTGTGCATGTATCTGCGGTGTGGGTGTGGAAAATATTTAGAATCCTCTTGACACCCAATTAGAGAGCAACCCGACATGACCTCCAACTTCAAGAGACGCCAAAAAGCTCACTTGAAACAACAACTTGGAACTGCTTGACAAAATGGCCCCACTAATGAGCATCTGTAAACACAACTTTATTCTTGCTGATTGGTATTTAAAAGAAAGAGGGAATCTACGGTGTGTGTGCAGACTGGACGACTTTAATTACCATGTATAATGAATGAAACACAGAGTGGTCATTGTACCAGTGGTCATCTGACATTTTGACTACATACTTCCAGCCCAGGAGCACATAGCATTGAACAGTGCACATCTTATTCTCAGTCTGTTTAAACAGATTTTCATCTGGATTTGTTGCGTCTAGTCCTGCAGGAAGACAATATTCAACGCAATAAAATTCATATACACATGCATTTTCAGTTTTCAGTTTATGGTTGTACTTAGCTCCACTCTCTTGTGTCACTTCTGGTTGCAAAAAACCAAGAAGGCGACGGCCAAAATGCCAAACTCGAGGCTTCGAAATGGAAGTCCACAAACCAATGGGTGAAGTCCACTTGTTATATACAGTCTATGGTATACAGTATACTGTCTATAGTATAGCAACTACACATCTTATGAAGCAGGTTTATGAAGTTGGTTTTCTGGCTTATTGTCACTGTAGCTTAGGTTGGACTGATCCAACACAGACTTGTGGAAAACCTACCTGAACCTGACATGAATTAATGTTAGAAAAAGAGACACCTGGTCCCAGGGGCATCCGAGCACAGTCAAATCTGATCCAAATAAACCCGAGGATAATAAGACCAGTTTCAACCTCTACACGGCAGCCCATTCTCTCCCACAGTGCATTGTGGTCCACTGTTTCCCGAAATAGCAGAAATAGATGTTTCTAGATGCTTATTCTGCCTTTTTCCTTTGAGTTTAGCCCAGATCATTATTTACCAGTGTCCATGCCAACCAAGCCAATCAGACGGCGACTTTAAACCCAACTGTGACGCTGGTATCAATTTCTCATTTAGCAAAAGGAAGACTTTTACTGTTGTGGGGTTTTCTTCAATTGTGAACACTGAACCCATTTGAGTCCAACGCAAGATTTTATTGGGGGGGAGAACAGTATGTCAAATACAGTCTCGTCAAATATGCTGAAGCATGCAGTTCACATACAGTATATACAGTAGCTCTGGTAAATCCCTCATAGACATATCTGTTTGTATCTTCGTCCTATACAACCTTGTCTTGTAGTTTAAGCATACAGTACGTGGTCATATTTGCGTCATAACAAAAAGGGCTCCTTAGGTAACATATAGCAAGAGGTGAAGAGGGCTTCTTTATACGTGAAGGTATAGAAGAAGTCTGCTAAAGTCTGAAGATTTATGAGGATACCAAGATACTATTATACACACAGTATTTCCATCACTGTAACAATTCAAAAAGTCTTCCACGTCATGTTCAGTTGATCATCTTATTCTCTAAAGATATTCTCCTGTGAAAGGAAGTAAAAATGTTGATGGTTTTGTTTCCTTCTTTGATAAATCAGAAGCGTTCGGCGTTTGTCTTCAGCCGTCACGTCAGCCCTTTACGCTGAGCAATGAAAAGCTCTGTCAGTCTTTCCTAAGTTGTCTTAAATTCGCTTCCGCTCTTTCAATTCAACTTTCAATCATTTGTCAGGCGACTCAGTTTGAGTAGTGGCCACTTTGATTACATTTAAAGCTGCTATTTTAGGTAACACATCATTTGCTACCCACTCATTCTTTCAAACTTTCATATTGCACTAAGAAAATGAATAGTTTCCTTTTATTGTAGTGGGAGTCCGCCACTTCCTGTTGAGACAAAACTGCAAATGAGCCTCCAGAACCTTGACCCTGTCCGCTCCGATCCAGTCTGGCCGCTCATTTCCCCTCCATTGATCGCGCTCTTGAAAACAAATAAAACTAGTGATCAAAGCAGCCCGGCGAGTTCCCATGGCCACGGTCTTCAGATATCACAGAAGAGGAGCATGTCTGCTGGAAAGAGGGAGGGACGTGGTCGGGGGGTCGGGGGAGTGGAGGATGAAACGGAATATGAAACAGTCAAATGGAGATCAACTCTGCTGATCCTGCTTTTTGATCTCCGTCTGGGCTGCTCCTTCAAATCCTCCACGCAGGCAGCATGAGGCCACTGAATCCGTCCGTCAGCTCTCATGTATACAAACACACATGCAGCCACACAAGTGTGCTTACAGTATGCAGATAATATATTTTTCACATCCATTTTCTCTCCGACACGCACATCAAATCACAGTTTGAGCCCCGGTGTCCGTGTTTGAAATGTAGATTGTCTGGATGTTTGCCACGGAAAAAAAGGTGATTTATATATACGATATGCAACTTTTCACCTCAAAGCAGTGTACAGTTTGCATATCTGCTTCCATAAAGTCATCACAGGAGCTGACAGCGGACGCATCTGCAATTGAGATCGCAACACCAGTGTGTTTTTGGAACAATCCTGAATCCCATTTAGCTCCGCTGCTGAGTCTATTCAGTTTTGTATTTATTGCTATTTTAATGGGAGAGAAAATTCGCACTTTACAGCTAATTATAATGTGCATATTGACTTGTTATATTCTTTTATGGGCCTGAATTCAAGAAACAAAGAGGCCATGCCACTGCAATTAATCAAGCTTTTATTAAATAAGTTGTAATGGGATGCGTGTAACCCACAGGGCTCTGCACAATCACACAAGACAAAGCAGCATGAATTCATACCCTCACATCACTGTAAATGCACGACTAAAGCACCCTATACACACTCACACACATTTTTTACACCCACGTACACACTGTGCATACTTATTAGAGTGCTCAAAGTTGCTGACCGACCACTTTTTCAATCAACCCGTGCGTCCCAGCAGCTCCCATCCGCCCAATCCATCAAATCTCCCCGAGCGTCACGCCATCACAGAAAGCTGCTGTTGTAGCCCGGGCTGCGAGTCGATAAAACCAGAGATGATTACAAAAGGGATTATAATTAGTTGGAAGTGATTTTCAAACTGTTATTCGACGCCTTTGTTAGGACTTGCTGATCCCCGGCTCAGACCAGCGTCTCTTTGATGACCACATTCATGAAGATGTTAAGAAGAATAAAGTGATTACAAAGTAATCCTGCTTTAAAGTTGAGTTTCTTTGAAAGAAAGATCAAACCAAATAAATAAATAAAAATCTAATTTTGAGCTTTTTCCAAGTGAAAATCATGAAATCAATGAATTTGGTAATTAATGGGTATACTATTTACATTTACATGTAAATTAAGATGCATAGTTTACATCAATATGTTGCTTCGTAGGGCAACAGATTGCAAATTAATCTTGACCCAACTTGACTTTCACAGCTCCTCCGGCTCACTTTGAAACAAAATTTGCGAGAACTCTTCTGGTAGACTAAGTGGTATATCAAAAGAAGCACGGAGGGGAAATAATATTAAATGCTAATAGAGGAGAGCTTGTGGGAGCAAGGGCTTAAGTCTGGCAGATAGAGAACATATTTTATTTCAGAATGTGTATTAGGCCTAATCAAACCCAAACTCCTAATCATATGATCTCAAAGGCAAAAACCTCCATCAGTATTCATACATCAGCACATGTAATAAGCGCAGGCCCTGCAGGACCGTCGTCGGTGGAAACATTACTAAATCAAGCATGCTGAACACAAGACGCACAGGTCGGCTTATTGACGCCACTTAAAATAATAGATGTGTTTATTTGTGTTTCTGCAATGGACACCCGGGGTTAATAAACGCCTGTATTCATCTGGCAGTAATAGTCACAACAGGCTGCAATCATCAATATGGATTGGGGTACATGTCATGTATGAGGGCGTCAGCAATAAAGCTTCATTCAGATGGAGATGGTGAACACATGCAGGGTGGCAGTTGTTTGTTTTGATCTCAATATAGAACAAAGCTCTCCTACAAAGGTTTACAGTTTTACTGAAGTACTAAAGCGAATAGGGATTTACTTAGCAAACGTGTTTTTTGGTAGAAAGCATGGCGTGTAACCAAACACATTCTGACTAAGTATCCACAAAGAGATAACTTTGGATGCTACCCAGTCAGCGTATCCTCATACAACAATTTGTATGTTATCTTATGGAAAGTTGTTCCTCATTTTTCGTACGTTTTCCTACGAATGTCAAGTAACTTGTGTCAATTTCCACCCCAGTCTTTTCAAAATAAACTTCTGTTTTCACAGGAAACAACTTGGTGAGGTTTAGGCAACACAACTACTTAGTTAGGTTTAGGAAAAGATCGTGGTTTGGGTTCAAATAACTCCGGAAGTGGCGTAACTTAAGTACGGAAGTTAGGTGACAAATCAACGTTGACTTCTGGTTTCACACAGAGTACGAACACCGGTCTCCTTGGCAAAAGTCGGGTGTTTTTTGACCCATCCATCCACCTCGACCTCCTCCCTACGCAGAGCTTGTCTGTCTTTATACTTCCTAGTTCACAATAACGTGCATTACCTACACATTGATTTTGTGGGATATATACAAATTACAATGCATTACTTCGTAGGTATATATACAAATGGTATATGAATACAGCCTGACCAGTTCTTACAGGGAGGTTTGAATTCAGCACCAAAAAAATATGCGTGCATGAAATTTAGACACACATACTTCTAAAATTTGGATGGCAATATAGAATGTTAATGTCTTGAGTTATTGCCCAGGTATTTTGTTTTAAAAAGCTGAAATAAAGATACTGATATTACAACCAGATGACAAGCTATCATCACGTTCTTCACTGTCCAATTATTTCAAATAGGTGTGAAATGAGAAGCCTGTGAGAGAAGCTCATGCTAGAAAAAAACATAATCAAAGTTGAGTTGAAAAATTGCATGGGAAAGATAAACGAAATGATCTTTATAGCTCTGGGAGGAAATGTTGCCCCGCACCAGGTAGGGGTTAAACATGCTCAACAGGTATGGCCACATGAGTAATTCACCCAGGGGAAACCTCATTAACCAGCAGGTTATCCTGTAGCCTCGTAAATTAGGAGCCACGTCAATTTCAGTCGGCACCAGGAGAGGGATCTCTGACCTCCTGATCTGCAGTCAAAGGCTCTGAATCTGAGCTGCTCCAAATCCATCAGGCTGGAGACACGAAACCTCTGAGCCAATTTTAAAAATGCATTGCATCATACACGCTTTCTGCATTACACTATGTCTGTGAGGCAGTGCATTTTCAACATGATCTACTCACTGAGACACTTTGATTGGACTAGGTATTAACAGCATAAATAAATAATAGTGCTTCCCAATAAACAAAAGATGGGTGTGGTTTAGGGATGTTGCAATACCAGCAATTTAGTACAATAAATCTCATATACTCCACTTATTATGACCGTTTGCACACTGGTTTTTGTTAGGAAGTTAAACAGGTCATAATTCCCTCTCTGTTATCTATTTTATATTGCTGTGAAAACATCTTCAAACATCTGGATTTAGTCAGGTTTCTCGCCAAAAACGATTACATTTGAACATATCATGATACCGTTAGAATTTACCTTCACCCAATGATCATTTTCACTGAATAGAGCCTGAACACATCATAATGTCACCTCACTTTAACGTTGGGTGTTAGCTTCGGCTTACTGGCTGCTAACAGCTAACGGTAACTAGCTCTTGTCCTGCCGATTTCAGCGCAGATTTGTTGTTCATGAAGTAGCATTAGCAGGGAAAAAATAGGATCGATAGTGAGTTTCTTTCTCTGTTAGTCTCGAGCCCTGGCCCTATACTTTGTACTGAAGCATCAGGTCTCATGGCAACCCTAATGTGCATTGGCTTTTTTAATTTTTACAAAACTCATCTTGTACAGTGATGATTTAACTAAGAGAGAAATAACTCTTTTCCACTTTGAAACTCTAGATTATATCTCTAAACCCTTCACCATCACAGATAATCATTGGAGTCTCAACACCATTAGTCCCAACTAACCCTATCAGTATTTCTGGTTGACTGGGTTTGCAAATCCTTTTTGAGTCAGTATAATTGTTCACCAAGCCTAATTTCTTTCATAAAAGTACAAACCCTGCAGTGGGTACCGGTCAGTGACCTCAGTAACCCCGACCTCACCACAACCTGCCGTTCACTGAATATGTAATAAAGCAACAAGAACCCTGATTATTTGGTAAATGGCTGTGTGTGCGTGCAGGTCTTGGAGCAGAGAGAGACGGTAGCATGCTGGCAGAACACTGACAGATTGGATGAGCCCTCCGAGCGTGCCCTCCCGCAGGGTGTGTGTCTGTATATGTGTGTGTGTGTGTATGTGTCAGGCCCGGCTTCACAAAATGTTAGCATCAGTAGTTCGGTCTTCACCGAGGAGGGGACGTGTCCGGATTTTGTCCCCAGACACCTTTGCAGGGGGTCCGGCAGTTGCACTCCAAATACTGACGAGCTATTAATGGAACTGCTTTGCTGAAAGTTTGCATACAGATCTGGCACTTTTTCGCCTGTTGTCACACTCGATTGTTAAAGCTGCACGCAAACATTTACTTTACACACTCGTGCTCTTTTCTCCTGCCTGTTTGTCAGTGTGTTTAGCTGCCGTCCCAACTCAAATATCATTTGCAAATAATTAGCGGTGTTTGTTTTAATCTGCACGGATCATCAGCTGAGTGGGGCTTTATAGCACGCTGTATAACCACGACTATAAAACGCATTTACAAACCTTACACATATCACGTCTGCTCAAAAAACAAACTGGTTAAAGTTGAAGTGCTATTTGATCAAAGTCCGACGCTTGAGAGTGGGTGCCTGTTTGTCTCTGTGCATAAACATTTTCAGCATGCATATCATCAGAAAAAACGTGCATACACTTTCAAGGCCACTTCAAGTGTGTGGGAAACAAAGGAAGCACACTTCAAGTAGAGGCAATGTTTGACAACCAATCTCAGGGCTCGGGGAGACAAGTGCCCTTGCAGGAGGAGGCACAGAGGTGGGTTATAACAGCTTTATTCTATAGACTGAAATCTCACTATTTATTTTACAAGAAGAAACGTAGAGCCACAAATACTAAAAAGCTCAATTAATTGTGCTGATTGCATAAATATAGCTGTGCCCCCCATTTCAAATCGTTGTGCTAGGCTAATTCTGCATTCATGTCTTGTCAGCAGAATGGGAAATAAGAGCAAACTGTTTCCCAACTTGGCAGCTTTCACACATTTTTCCAAGGTGGTTACCCTTTAGCATTACGCTAGCCTTGTAGTCCCACTAGAGCAGCTTTAACAGGTCAAAATGGTACAACTGGCTGTAGCAGGGTCGGTGGTTTGATCCCTGTCTCTTCTGGTCCACATGTTGACGGGTCCTTGAGCAAGACCAAATTGCTCCAGTTATATGTGTATGATAAAAGAAATATAGGTTGTACATAAGTTGTTATTGTCAGTATCTTTAGTGTTTGGTTTTCATGTAGATGTAGCTACTTGATATCTCCAACTCGGAATTACATTTTGGGATGTTGACCATCTTTTTCCCGGCTTGGCTGCTCGTAATTACTGTCTGAATGAGACGACAACGATGCAGTATATTGTCTCTTTGGGATGATTCTGCCTAGTACATGATGCCACTGTTACTATTAAACAAGACTCGGTCAACACCGAGTATATGGCTGCACCTGCTTTCCCTTTAGCTACTGTATATCTGAAAGTAGATCAAGTTGTACAGAGCCATAAGGACCGGACTGACATTTACAGCAACAATTTAATATAAAAACCTCTTGGAGATCTATGTATTCTGTCTACGTTTCTGCTCTAAATTGGATACCACCTCTTCCTCTAAGCCTTGGAAATGTACTTTTCTTCCCTTTCAAGTGTTTTAACTGCAAGGTTTACTTGCATCATACTCTTGTATAAAGCCTCATCAAGATGCATGTATATATATATATATATTTCTCAAGTGTGTTACTTAACTGATGCTTTGACCATTTTAATTGACAACATCCTGAACAACCTTACATCTCCGACAAATGACTCCACTTTGTTTCCGTAGCTCTGTGCGTCAGCTTCTTCTTATCCCCCGCACCACCTACACACCTCCGGATTAGCTTTTTCGACCGCGCTGACCCCGCCGAGATCATGGTGGGAATACAACGGCACAGTGGGGAGCTTGTGTAATGTGTGTGTTTATTTGTCTCTGGGCCTGTCTGAGTGCCTGCGCTCTCATATTCTTTCCAGGTAGTGTTTCCTGTGTGTGGGTTGTGTGGCTCATACGTGCAGTGGAAAGCGAGAGCGACTTGCTTGCTGTAATGATTAATGGGGGAAACTTTCAGTGCTGATTCCATTCGGATAATAGTAGCCAGGCGAAAAAAAGCAATCTTACTTGTCGCTATGTTCTGCACAATTGATCCAAAAGAGAAGAAAAAACTGTGAAATGTGGAAAGCTCTCAATTTCTGAAGCCTGTGAGCAGACACACATTTTCCACACTCTCATAACAGATCCACATGTGCTCACGGGTCCTAAAGAGAATGAACCAACCTTGCACTGCCACTAACTTGCAGCAGCTACTTTTATATTCCAGACTGATTGATCTGGGCATTCAGCATCTGGCATTTCCCCATTTTTTCCCCTTTCTAATTAGCTGCTGACGCTGACATAATTAGTTACCACAGATGGACCGTGGATGTCTGGCTGACACTATCTCACTCACCCAGCCTTGCGGCGCATTTACAACTTTGCATTGTGACACCGCTCGGAGGTGTTTAAATCCGCACGGCCTTTATTTGCTCTGGATCACGTCACTGCGCGGTGAACAACAGCTGCATGAATAAAACTCCAAAGCCGGTGTTAAAATCCACCTTCATGCATTTATCCAGCATAAAGGGAAACTTTTATATCTGTGGAACAAAGTAGTATCAGATGAATATATTCTGTCACATGTATTATTTTTCTTTGTTGCATTGTGATCTGTTTTATTTATCCTAACGCCGTCTGATTATTTGATTCCACCCAAAACGGAGTTGCATTGTTCTCACCGGTCCATATTAAATAAAAACACCTCCGTTACTACTTTTCGTGTTCAGACTTAATGCGAAGCAAATTTTCAACTCAGGACTGAAGACATCTGCGAGCTTACAACATGCACCGACACGTGTGCTGCAGCTCTGACTTTTCTTGGATTGATTTTAAAAAACCTACCTGGCAGTCAATTTCTTTGATATTTACCTCCAGACTCCAGTCATACAGTTAGGGTGGAACCGTAGACTGTATATATGAAGTGGAAGTAGTCACCGTGATTTCACCCATTGGATTGTGGACTGCCGTTTTTAAGCCTCGAGTTCGGCATTTTAGCCATTGCCATCTTGGTTTTTGTCATGACTGTATAAGGAGAAATGGATTGAGCGTTGGAGGCAGGCTCCCCAAAATGGCTCGACTGCCGAGTGGTAAAGCACCCGAATCTTTCGGTGATCTTCAGAATCCATTGGGCCCATAGAGCAGACACATTAGAGTTTCCTTTAAACCCACCTCCAAGCCCTCGGTCCAGCCTCGGACTGGGGCTCATTCAAGTGAACAGAGGAAGGGAAATAACTCTGGATTTGGCTATAGTCTCCGCTGAGTTACAGACATCTCTTTCCCAATGCAAATCTATGGGAAAAAGTATTTTTGGACCCAATTGCTCCATTTGGCCACTACCAAAAGTTGCTTCAAAGCCCAGCTCTCTTCCTGGGGACTTGGTTTTTGGCCGCCGCCACCCTGGCATTTGGCCGTTGCAATCTTGTCTTTTGCAACCAGAAGTGACACGAAGAAGTGAGAAGTAGGCTCATTTTCTCATAGACTTCTATACAATCTGACTTCTTTTTGCAACCAGAGGAGTCGCCCCCTGCTGGCTGTTAGAAAGAATTCAAGTTTAAGTCACTTCTGCATTGGCTTCACTTTTCAGACCCGGAGGATACCCACTGTGTGTGACATTTTAATTTGAACAGACATGGATAAGATGAAGACATGTCTGTTTATGTCTCTTTCTCCTTCAAAATATTCTTCATCTTTCAGATGAGCACCCCTTGAGCATTTCCAAAACACAATTTCTAGTACAAATTGACACAACTGTAACAGAAATCCATCAAGCAAGAGATAACAACAGATCTGTTCATAAAAAATTGGTGGACTGCCCCTTTAATGCACTTATTAAATCCACTGTGGAAATGAAAGAAACACTTTTATGCTGCATTTTCGAAGTTGAATGCACTGTTTGTTGTTTGCTAAATATTGAACGTGTGATCTCATCAGCAACGGTTCCTACTCTGTCGATGTGCAGTTATGTGCTTTTTGTGCTTACTTATGGAAATCTATAAAGTAGGCAAAAAAGACATCATTTACCAAGGGAAGGCTCCAGTCCCCTCCAGTACTTGCTATTCCTCACACCTTTTTAAATTACATTCACATCACTTTTTAGGCAAGAAATGTGAAGTTCAGTTCAGGATACTATACAAACTCTGACAGCATGCAGCTGCTAAACATGTACCATGGTGATATAGTGACTTGTTTACACTCTTGAGCTGTCACTGTAAATTAGCATGTGTACTAAGTGGTTCTTGTACCTTAATCTCTCTGATGTTTACTGTGTGGCAGATTGAGCTATGTTTATCCTGCAACAGGTATGTTATATATTTGCTAAGAACATTTGTATTCCTGCCTGCTAATGAATGCAAATTGTGGTTAATCACATCTTAAAACAACTCTCACACAAAACGAATGATTGACAGTGTGTTCAGTATTTGCTTTTATTGTAGTCAGGAGTATGGTGCCTTGGCTAATGATGGTCTAATCCAAGTATTGTAACTATTCAATTAATTACAGTATTTTGTCGCGTCATACTGGCTTGACTAGATGCAGGTTTAGCCAGTCTTACCTGAGTTTCACCTGCCAGCCGACTGCCAGCCGGTTGCCAGCCAATTCCCAGCCGCTGCAAGTCTAAAATCCTACAAAATCCACTGAAGTACACTGATGGTTTCTTTGTTTCGACCATGGTTTGCACTGTATGTTTCTCAAACTTACAGTAGTTGCTGGAACTTCAATAATGTTGCCCACCCTTCAGTTGTCAATAGTTATTATTTACATAGTTTTAACAGCATAAACCCTGATTTTCAGTGGTGGAATGTAACTATGTAAAGACGCATATATTAGATAGGGATGTACACTGCAGGCAAAATGCGAAAATGGACAAATAATCAAATTGTAAGGTTGAAAATGCATCACGGGAAAGCATGTGGTTAAAAAAAAAAAAGCAGAAAAAAGATAAGCACACATACTAAACTAACACATGATTAAACAAGCTGGAAGAGAGGAGAAAAGCAATATTCATTTGACAGCGTTGGTTTGATAAAAGAGAAAAAAAAAACAAAGGTATTCTAAAGTTGGAAATGTCACCGAATTCAGTGTATTATCTTCTCAGTGGGGAAACACGACCAGGTAGCAAATATGAGATTAGAATGTAAATTGAAAGTGTAATTTCAAATACTAAATACTAAATCCAATCCTTTAAGGCTTTGACATGGAAGTGAAAAGGACAAAAATCTTATAATAAGCAGTCCTCCCAGTAAGAGTATACTGCATCCACTTCTGTTTTAGCATCTCCGAATGGTGCTTCGTCTGAGTCTCTTCCTGATGGAAACAACAACACACCAAATACATAAATTAATAAATAAATCATTAAAAAATGGAAGCCAGTGATATCACTGCAAACTTTTTATGGTCTGAAAACGAGCAAAATCTCAACAATCGAACCCATGAATGTGCGCCACCAAACTTGTTTTTAATGAGGACTCGGTTGACTCAACAGTAGCCAGACAATTAGAGCCGTGGCAGCTGAGAACCAGAGCTCTAATTGGCTGCCTTGAGATCTGCAGTGTTTTCTTGCGGCACTGTAGATCACACAGACCCTAACAATATGGATCAAAACACTATCCAGTTCTTTCTTCCATAGTTTAATAGAAGGCCATGACGTTCTTTTTATGCGGTAGCTTTAAAAATAGACATAACAGCCACATGACGCTGATGCAACAGATGATGTTCACTTGTTTGTGGTTGCATGACCAAAAACGTGTTTTTTTTTACAATAATAACATGATTGTCTGTCCATGAAAAGGAAACAACTGAAATGAATACCGGTGGGAAAGAGGCTCGTGTTCTGTTCTCCACTTTAATTCTGCTGACTTAAAAAGAAAACATAATAAATAAGTCAAATTAGGATTAGCACAGTGATTAAGCATTAAAGTAAAGGTCAGCTCTGGAGGCTGCAGAATTAATTCTTCCACGCAAATATGAATTCACATCTATCCTGAAGGAAATAAAATCAAAACAAAAAAAGTTTGGAACAGTTTAAAGATCATTGTGAGCAATTATTCCAAGGCTTCTCTGGCAGCTGTGGGTTGATTGGTAACAATTAAGGGGCAAGGATTTATACTAAAGACGAGTTGTCTTAAATATAAGTGCTCGTACTCTTCCTCTTAAAGGTCACCTATTATGCAAAATGCACTTTTCCATGTCTTTTAAACATCACTATCTGTCCCCAGTGTGTCTACAGGCCACCATAGTATCATAAAAGACCATCCTCTCTCTTTTTCTCCTCCTCCGTTTGTCCGGAAATGGGTGCAGAAAAAAAATTCGCTTTTTTCCTTGTATTCTGACGTCATTAGAGAAATGCAAGTCACGTGAGGGTTTCCTGGTCGAACCAGAGAGAACCTTCAGTAGCTGACCCTGCCCCACAGCGCGTCACTGTCTCTCCTCCTCAACCGAACTTGAGCAAAGTAGCTCCTACAGTTAGTCTGCAAGAACCAGCAGAACAGGCTTCATGTACTCCCATCATCTCAATATAACATGTTCTTTCACAAAGGCTTTATGTAATTACACTGTTTAAACAGATGATATTTATATATTATATATATTTGATGTCATGCATGTAGCAGAATACAGGTAGTAAATAGTGACTTGTAAGCAACACAACACATTTCTGTTTCACAGTCAAACTTTATTTGAGTAGACAGATGACAATATTAATTATTCACAGCATTTGTAATCATCCCACCTGCAGTTATGTTAACATGGTACAGGAGAAAGTCTTCAGCTCCGGTAAACTATGGTAAGCTAAGCTCCGGTGGTCTGTAGTCATGGTAACACAGAGACAGCTCCTACTGTAAATAATATACCATTACTCTGATCTTCCATACATTTATCTTTTAGCAGAAATAATGAACTGACTACTGTTTCACATCTTCTATTTTCCACCCTGATGGTCGCTGTGTTTACACACCGTGTCATAGCGGTAGCATGTAGCTAACCCGTTAGCATGTAACTACATGCTAACGGGTTAGCTACATGCTACCGGGTTAGCTCTGTATCTCCATGTAAACAGAGCCATCTGCTCTCAGCTGTCTGCTCTCCTCTGGGATGATTCTGTCGGTCATTTCTCACAGATGGATCTGTAAAGACAGACGTAAAACAGAGTGTATGTTTACGGTTTACAGAGTTGATGCATGAGGTAAACACTGAGCTAACTAACAGAGATATAAATAGTATTATTTACCTGAGAGAAACCGTCAGGAAAACCTGGAATCTGGACCGCAGATGTTCATCATGTGTCGCCGATTTCTGATCAGATTCCTCCGGTAACGTGCGCTGGGTGAAGTTTCTGGTTTATAAACTTTAAAGTGGTTTATAAGCTCTATTCTAGCTCCTCTCTCTCCCTGCTCTCAGGCCGCGAGGGGGGCGGGGAGGGTGACGCTGTGTTGTTGAGGACGTTTGATTGACAGAAAACGCTGACCAATCAGAGCAGAGTGGGAGGAGACAGAGGCTACAGACACAGAAATCAGCATTTTTGGAAATGGGCTGAAACAGAGGTTATAGAGACATGCTGGAATGCATGATCTGATTGTTTTTTTGAAAAAAAAACTTCAGAGACATGGTTTGGAGGTGTCTGAGACCTATAATAACTAGTTTAAATGGAGTATAATATGTGACCTTTAATGTCTGCTTTCATCTTATAACCCTCCAATTTAATATGAAAAGAGGGAAAAATGATATTAATAAAGCAGGCAGCAATCTATTATCCAGCAAGCACCGTCTATGAATTATTTTGTTTTGAAGCAAAACTACACATTCGATACACCATGTGACTAGGCTGCATCCTCACAAAGACAAAATGATGTGAGCTAAATAAAATGTGTTAATAAGAACGTGTTTTAGTGAACAAAATGACTTGCAGAACATTGTCAAGTCGCTTCTCAAGTTTTTCTGTAGCAGAATTTAAGTTCCACAGTATTTTAAAATATCCCCCCCAAAAAAAGTATTTTACCTTTTTTTTTTCCTTTTCAAATAGAAGCTCAGTGGGGTTAAGGTCTGCTGACTGCAGGAGGAAATCCTTGCAAGTCAGCTCTTCCAGAAGACTTCAAATAGGCCCGGCACAGCTTTGATGCATGTTTAGGCTTACGGCATGCCACTGCAGCATAGAGTGAGAGCTCTCTTTGGTCAGTGTGGAGTTGATCCTCTCTACGACTTCAAGTATTTCACTCTAGAATAGGGAATACATTCTTTTTATATTATTCATTCTCTACCATTGCATTAAACTCTTATAACCTCCTCCGGATATTTGTTCAAACTTTGATTCATCTGTGGACAAAACTGTTTTATTTAAACAAATTTTCTGATTTTCTCTTTATGCCTTAGACCTTTGTTGTTGTCCAACAAAATATTAAAGAGGACTTATTATGCTTTTGTGCTTTTTCCCCTTTCCTTTAGCGTGTTATATAGTTTTTTGTGCATGTAAAAGTTCTGCAAAGTTACAAAGCCCAAAGTCCACTGCTCCTGAAATATCTGAAACGCCTCACTTGAAGTCCTGCCTTTTCTTCCGTAACGTGGTGATGTCACCAAGTAACTTATTTGCATAACAGCTAATTTGGCAAGCCCTCAAACAGGAGCTCAAACAGAACGCTTCAGACGGAGGGTGAAAAGAGGTGTTGCAGCACAGCCGGTATGAGAAAAATAAGAGTTTTTGAACATTAAAGCATGCAAACATGTTCTAGTAGAAACCCAAAATACAAGTAAACACCTGAATGTGAGCATAATACGTCCTCTTTAAGACAAATGACTAAACAGAAATGCATTGGCAGGAAGTTCAAAGGCTGTCTGGTCTGTCTGATAGAGAGGACATTTCAAAATGCAGTCATCATTTCAAGCAAACCAGACAGGCAAGGAAGTATCTTGAGTATTTAAACATCCACTCGATCACATAACTATTGAAGGATATTAAATGCGACATTGAACCGAGTACCCGCATATCACATGCCGTACCAGCCTCGTTTCAAATCGTTCACAGCCCTGCAAGTTCTGGGGACTCGCACATTTTCAAACACCCGTGGGCTGTTTCTCAACCCTGCGCCGAGCAGAGCCGTGTCAAGTGTGCTCAACAGCCACAGCTGGGAGAAGAGACAAATGCTTCCAGTTTCCAAGAGCCCAAAAAAGAGACACTGACAGGACTAAAAGTTTCACTCGCTTCCTCAAAGTTCTTGGCTGTATAGCATATTCCTCCAGTACGGGGACATTTCTGTATCCAAAAACAGGGAAACCTTGTGTAATTTGTGCTCTTGTCACCTTGAAGGAATTGAGCCTACAAAAGTAGGCTCTGTTGCCTTGGTTACACTGATTGTACTTTTCTGGACAGTAGGTCACTGAGTCCACCTCAACACTGCAATGAAAGGAATTTCTATAAGATGATCATATTTATTTCCCCTGGTTTTGCGTGTTCCTGCATATAAACAAGTTGTTACGTGGATTACATACAAATTGATTTTGTGGGATATATATATGAATTACACTGCATTACTATTCGTAGGTATAGCTACGAACTATGTATGAGAACGGCCTGACTAAGTTGTGGTTAAGGTATCTTTAAAGAGGCATCGATTTTACACATCTAGCTTTTGATATCTGAAATAATTGCTTCACTCTTAATGATGTTCGCAGTGAAATGTTCTCAATGCTACACATTTGTGTCCTCAAAGGTTCGCAGACATTGATATTCACAAAAATGTTTTCCACATCAACAATGAAAAGAGAAGCACACCTAAGGACACAAGGTACCAATTAGGAAGGCAGCATCTTTATAAATAGTACAAACATAGATTTGGGTTTAAACTATTTAACTGCTTTGGTTTGCCAATTGAAATTAATTAATTGCATGCTAAACTATGCATGTAAAGGATGAACATGATATCACTGCATTCAGCTGGTACTGGTTTAAGCATTGCCTTTTACCTATCAAACTTTGGATCAATTATTTATTTGTTTTTCCCATTAGTTGTTTGCCTTCACTTCTGCTGCGGATGTTCAGCCATGTGCTGTTATGCCAAACCTCTCCACCATGTGATTAGCACTCCCTCAACCGATCAATGAAATCAACTGGTGAAGTGTTCTGCCGGGCCGAAAACATGCACGCTCTCTGCATCTCGCTGCACACGACTGCAGTGGATTCTCTGCTGTTTGCATCAATTTATCAATTCTGTGAAAAATAACATCCATCAAACAAAAATGTGATTAGATTGAAGACATGACTGCAATGCTAATATCATGGCTGGGTTCAGTTATAGCACTAAGCAACGGGTGAAGGCTGATCAATACGGTCTCTAGCTATATTGTTCATCAAGGGATAAGGTAGCAAGAATGATGTATGTTGTTTCAAGGCTTAAGGATGCTTCTGAACAGTACAATATGCCTCTTTGATGGTCAAAATCAGCCTCATGAAATGTCAGGGTTTGATACTGAGGAACTAAATCAGGCATTAACATTAAAATCCTCAGATACCTCAGTCCCCTCAGGCAGCAGAAAAAGTCCTACACCCACAGCAATTTAACTTCTGGGGTCAATGAAGTGTCAGCTTACTTTCATTATTAGGGATAGCGATGTCTCCGCCGTCATCCACTCCAATTACCTGCTGCCATGACTACCGCTCAACTTCCCTTCTCTTTTCTAATCTCCCTTTTTTCCTGTGATTAACCTCATTGCCAGTCATCCTAATATCCTGTCTTCTTCAGCAGCTGTCATTCCTCACCTGCCCACTAGCCGTGACTATATAGAGATTGCCCGCTTCGGACATCACCTGACCCTGTCACCTGTGCACCTCATTACCCAGTGGAACTTGGGAGTCTATAGAGCAGCAGCTAGCCGGCATTCACCTATCGTCGGATTGTCTGTCAGTGTAGTGCGTAGCGTTCTCTTCAGCCTTGTAGATTTGTTGGACTTTTCTAACTTTTTTATTGATTGCTGTTGAATGGGTTCAAAATCTAGGTTTAAAATCTTTAATGAGACATTAAAGGGATAGTTTGGGTGTTTTGTAGTAGGGTTGCATGAGGTACTTATCCATAGTCAGCGTATTACCCACAGTAGATGACGGTCGGCACCCCCAGTTTGGAGAAGCAAAACATATTTTAGACACCTTTTGTGGCTTTGGCAAGAGCATAGATGGATACAATTGCTTCAGTTTCTAAAGTGTCTAAAATGCATTTTGCTGCCGGCCCTGTCCACAGCAACACATTGCTTTTCTTCCATGCAGTAACTCCTGTCTGTTTCTACAAAGTGGAGGCATGCCAGCCTTCATCTACTGTAGGTAATACAGTGATTATGGATAAGTACCTCATACAACCCCACTTCAAAACACCTGAACTGTCCCTTTAAACTTCTCTAGATACTGGTTTTAACTGGCTCAACTGAAGGCCCTTCAGCTCTTTCAATTTAGTTTAGTCATTCTCTCCAGGAACATCTTGTATTCAAGGGGCTCATGAAATGTTTAAACTCAACACTCAATATCAATGCAACTATTAAAACAGCTGTATGACAATCCCATGCACCTGTTTTCCTCACTCACTGCCAGCCTTGGTGGATTAATCTCAAAGCCTGAGTCACCCAATTTGCTCAGGGCTAATTGCGTGCGCCGGGCTCTTTCCGAGGACTTGTTTGTGCCACAATTTGATGCGCATAAATCTCTGCGAATGAATGAAGTATGAAGTAACAACCTTTTGTGCTCTTGGCACAAATGAAGTTCAATATAATGAACAAATTGTCCTTGCAATGAAATGTTAGTTAGTGCGGGTCTGTCAGGTTGTGTTACAAATGAAAAGGTCCTTTAAGTGTATTAACGGCCTTGCAAAGTATATATCGTGACCCGTTTCAACAATGACAGAGGTTCATTAAAGCAAATGAGTGTGCGAGGCATATATGTGCATAGCTCTGTAGGATTTGTAATAAGTATCTGGAGGGTTCGGGAGCAAAACATGGTGTCAAACACAGTGGCAGCTCCTGAAAGAAACAAGGCTGAGAGTTTTACACGCTTTATTTGTTTCTGTGCGATTATTTCGCAACAAAGTCAATTTTTCTGAGCTTTCGTGACACGAATAAAGGCATCAAGCAATCACGTTGTGTGGAACGGGGTGAGTTGCGCCTATATTTATGTTACAACAACACAAAAGCTCCGTAGTCCGATCGAGGACAGCAATTTTATTAAGCTTGATTTATGCTTGCTGCATCCGCAAGGGTCACAAGTGTCCGCACAGCCATTCAGGTTGGGTTCTGTACGGTAGGTTTTCACCTGTCCACGCGCATCAAAATTTGTCTAACTGCGCGAACGCAGATGGTCGAAGAAACTTTGAGTATCTTTGACAATGTTGGTTTGCACATCCAAACGTTTCCTGGTCACGATTCCACGTTAGCTCATGTCCTTGCGGAAAGCATAACCAACACTTTAGGCCTTACTCCTTACCTTTCACAATAAAAGCCCTAGACATATAATATTTGTATGCGAGTATTTCACATTTTTGTATCGTTTATTCACACCGGGTGTGTAAAGGCCTTCTAAGGCAAAGTTGTTGAAAGGCCAAGACTATACCAAACTAGATCTAGTCCAAAAGTATTCACAAAAAGCAACAACACAAGAGAAACAAGGTGATATTAAAGTGTCTCGAGACTTTGCTGATAAGAAGCCAAATCGACTGAATTATTTAAAGAAAGGGAATAAAAACTAATTGAAGGAGTAACACAAATCAACCACCACTGGTTGTAAATTAGTGATAAAAACAGAATTGCCTTCTGATTCAGTTTGATGCAATCTGACAGTAATTTTCGGGGAAAACAGTCAAACTGTGAATGTTTAATTTAAAAATTGAAAGTTGTGAAACAATTAAAAGTTGGTACCGTCCCAGAGCTTTGGAAAGGAGCACTATCTTCTGCCTCTTTCTAAATCAGCCGGTCTCCCTTAATGCCTTTTTCCAGGGCTGGTGTTGCTATTCATAGCATGTGTGTCTCAGAAACTAAGGTCTCTGATCAATTAAACATGCCCCTCAAGATAACTACATTAATTACACTGCTGTTTGTGTGCGTCTAGTTGCATCGCAGTGCACTTGAGACTCCAGACTGAATAGGAGGCCAGATGGGAAGCCTTTTTCTGTAGGGGTAAGATTATTGGATCAGGATGTATTCTGTTGGTGCAGTTAGGAGATCAATTAAGCTTTAAATACTTTTAAATTGACTTCAGCTTTGCCAAAATCTTTTATTTTCACGAGGTCAAAGGTCACAGTTAGACTAAAATTGCTCAAAGCTGGAGAAAATGCTGCAGGTTTTTCTCCATACAGTAATATTTTGTGCTGAGAGATTTAGGAAAATCAAAAGGAGTGGTCTCTCTGAACTGTATACAGACTCAGCTATGGGAAAACAGCCTCAGCCAAAACTGCTGAGTAATGCACCAGTTGTAGGTCCCTGCAGACACACACACACACACACACTCGGGCACGCACACAAACATTTGAGTCAGCGCTGCCCCGCAGTCTGCATCAAAAAGCCCTTCAAGTGATAAGCTTTGGCGAGAAGAACGAGGATTCCAGTGCTAATCTCCTAAACATGATTTTTCATAGCGCTTTGCACAACATGCTTCCGGATTAAAGACATTCTATTAAAGAGAAGGGGCTTAACATATGGAAAGGGGAAGAAAAGCCAGCTGTACTTGGTTGGGTTTAGCTGTCTGGGCTATAGTTCAATAGTCCCCTTTTTTTGAAGTGCATTTGCTCTACAGTATGCGCTGTGGGATGATCCCTCCAAGTAGTAAAACATCGGAGGGCGAAGAAAAAAAATGGAATTCGTTGGAAGTTTAACGTCACTATTTAGAAGGATATCTAGCTGTCACAACCATAGAAATAGAATAGGAGTAGAAGGGTAATTGAACTGTTTGCTGCGGTAATTTGAGTAGTACAAAAGAAAATGGTGATTGTTATAGACGACAACAGAACACGCATTTTACGTAATCAGTGCAGCGCCAAAGCATGGCTGAATTAGCCCAGGAGCTTGCCGCAAGTCAGTTTAGTTTATACGTAAGTCAGCCTGCTACAACGGTCGCTATGGCAGCGGTACATACAAAAAAGGCTGCCGCTCTGACCATCCTGCTACGTTGATTTGATGTTATTGTATGAAAAGTGGTTTTAATTCTCTTAAAGGAACAGTGTGTAGCATTTAGGGGGATCTAATGGCAGAAATGGAATATGTTATTAATAAGTATGTTTTCTGTAGTGTGTAATCACCTGGAAATATGAAATGTTGTGCTTTTGTTACCTTAGAATGAGTCGTTTATATCTACAAACGGAGCGGGTCCTCTTCACGGAGCCAGCCGCTATGTTTCTACAGTAGCGCAGAACGGACAAACCAAACACTGGCTCTAGATTCACGTTTCGCATCGGCCACCGTAGTTATCCTTAACGCTTTGCACACGGGATAAGTTTCAGTTGGTTGCAACCTCACCACTAGATGTCGCCAAATCCTACACACTGCACCTTTAAGCAACACAGAAAATATAACATCTCTGTAAAAACAGTTAGGAGGACTATTTATAGCATATTTTGGCATCTGTTCTCTTGTCCTTTTTGTGGACCTTAAAGTAGTTATGCTCTTTCCTAAATTGGACAAACCAATTGCTCAGCCTGACAGTGTCTTTGCCAGAGTTTTATAATGGATCAAGGTATGCGTCGTGGTTATTATCTTTCCCCCCACAGGTCAGCACAAGCTGATCCATTTTCCTCTGATGCAAACAAATGTTAAATTGGCTGCGATCAATATCCTCCATTAGAAGAAGGGGCTTTTTATTCTTCATCGAGCATAATTAGAATTAAAAATATTTGTTTCGACAGATGGAAGATGTGCCTGGGCATGCGGCATGTGGCATATGGCTAGTATTAATCTCGGTATATAGATGGTGATACTAGCAGGCCTTGTTGATGCTAACATTTATATCCTGTGCTTTAATACCCATACAGGCTGGGGTTTCCAATAGCAGTTGTTACAATACATCTAAACATATGATTCATAATATATCAGCTTAGGTATCCCAACTGGAGACTTGATATAAAGACGTAAAACATAAAAATAATATCTCTCACACGTCCTGTAATTATATAAAATTGGATTTAATAGTAATTTAATATGTAAATGTCCCCAAGTGCAGCAATGAAGAGGAATGTTTGTTCTGTTAATTACATCTGAATGAAATAACGGAGACAAAAAGACATAGTCCAAAGGCTGAGGATACACATGGGGAAATATAGAAATCTGTATGTGTTTGGAAGACTTAATTAAGTTTCACAGAAAAAGACGTATCAGCACACGCTTGAATCTTATTTCCTATTGTCTATGACAGTGTTAGGAGTGGAAAAAGAGAGGTCAGATTACCTGTATACCTGCGGGCAACAATATGTGACAGTATGCAATAAACGCGCCAGTGCTCTTACAGTATATAAACTGCTGCTACTACTGCTGCCCAGTATATACACATTTCTCCCAGGCAGAGTTTCAGAGGAGGCAGTAATATTCTCCTGGCTGTTAAACTTCAGTGTGCAGAGCCACAAGAGCACAGTCGGTCAGTGTGCAGGATAGTTTACTACCAAGCTGAACAGCAAATAAGGAATCCTGGTCAAAATATAAATACAATTTTCAAGGCAATGAAAGCTTTTTCTTTTTTTTTTCCTGCAGCACCCATAAACAGCTAGAAGTATCCTGAGGTCAAGGGAAGAAATGATGAGACAGGGATGAGCTGAATTATCTACCTGTTATTTACTCACTAGCTGTACTGTATATGCATTTTCCGTTTTTCCATTTCAACTCAGTGTTGCGTGTAACTGTCAATTTACTTTCTCTAGACATTTGCATTATGGAAAGCATACAAATGAAATATTAAAACTCAAAACAACCACATTTTTTGCTGTAAAACTTCTAGGGGTGTGAATCACCAGAAGCCCCCATGATACGATATTATCACGATACTTAAATCACGATACAATCTTATTGCAATTTTTAACATTTTACGGTATGCTGAGTATTGCGATAAGATATATTGCGATTTATTACCTTTAATCAACTGCAAATTTTACAGTTTGACAACATCGGAGTTTTCATTTACATGTCAGTTTTTCTTTGCCAAAATTTAGCGCACAATTGGAGCATTATTTAGTGGTCTTCCTGACAAGCTAACAAGATACAGTTGGTACCAAAACTTAGGTTTTCTAGTTTCATATGATACCAATTGAGCCCGGATTGTTAAGAGGTTAATAGTATATATAATTAAAGATTAATACTTGATATCATGGCATCGATACTATACTGTCACCTGAGATATTGCGATACTATGCTGCATCAATTTTTTTCCCCCACCCCTAAAAACTTCCAAAATAATTCTGACTGTATTTGCACAATAAATGCACCGTCACACAGATACGGTCAATAGTATTGGCATACAACAGTTTTAAAATGCAAACGAGCATCTTCACAGATTTGTGCAAACACTCGACTTTCTACCAGTTTTCTGCCAAACACATCTTTTGTGTCAAGTTATTGACCACAGTAAATAGTGTATTGATGTGTAACACGCCTTAATTTCATGCCAAAGACCAGAAGGTTTCCTTGTTTGTGACTTGTAAGCGTTCATCAGGATGGCTGTATGATTACATAGTTGGTTTAGGGAGGATTAGAACACTGTAACACCAGATCCATTAAACCCAAAGTTGGATTCATCAGAGCTAGTTTCCCTGGCGTGAAGTGATGGTTCTTCAGTTCCCATGCCTCGCGCCCCTAACTTTTCAAAGACACTTTAAACAGAAGCTGGCCATGAGGGCAACGATAACTGAGATTTTGTCGTCCAGAACCATCAAGAGAAAACCTCTGAGAGAGACTATCTGATCGTTTTATACCTCTGCGAGGACACAGGGGAATAAGGCATTATCACTGACAACACAAGGTGGGAAACACTGAACCCTGAATCTATAACTCGTGCTGCGGCAGCAGGATTAAACACCCCAGAGGTCACCGAGGCCTCACGTCAGTGACAAGGACAAAAGTATTCTCAATAGTAATAGAGTTAAAAGCTCCTTTATTGTATTTTATTTCATTCCCCTTAATTTTCCAGCTGGTTATTTATCAAGGCGGAACTAGCTTGAAATATGTCGATGACAAAGGGGTCGATTCATATTCATAGAGCAAGAGGGTGCAGTCAAATATTAAATAGCAGAGAGCATCAAGTCACCGCTCTTGAAGGGAGCGATCCGTGCAGAAGCTAACCTGCCTCGGTCGTACTCAAAGATCAGTGGTGACTCCACTGTGAACGTTATGCCCAGTGGTGGTGGTGCTCCTCTTGCTTCAAGTGATGAGTCACCCCGCACGCCTGTTTCTAAACTGCCCTACTTCCACTTCCCATGAGGCCTACAAAGGCAGAGATGATAGGGGTGGGTACAAAGCCTCAAATCAGGATGTAATTACACAACTAAGCTTGTACACTATTGTAAAAAAGTGTAATTATTGAGCCCCAGGACTTTCAGATGAGACTGACAGGTTAATGCGGCGAGAGAGAGAAAGTTCGTCGGGTATTAGGAGCCACCTTTTAACCAGCCTCCAAGTATTAACAGGCTATTAATTAATATGGCCCTTTTAGCACATTTGATTGGCAGCAACCCAGGCCCATTTCCCTTCCATGACTGCTGGAAAACAAATAGTGTGCACACTTTAGCCTTAATTGGCTCCCACACAGCCCACTAAAGAGCATAATTTCCACGGCAGATTACGCAGGTTGCCTCTTACCTATATGACAAGCAATTAAAGATATAGCGGTCTGATTATGGATTGCTTTTCGCTAAACATGCGTAATTGGAATTTTATGTTAACCTGTTTTATTTTAATTGGGATGTCGCCCCCTGTTCAAAGAGCAAAGTAATTATTTTTGCTTCCACCTATTTACGGCGGCTCCGAGATTCCACTAAAAAGTTGAAATTGCTTCAATTAACCTTATCAGACTTATTTCCATCCCCGCACCTGAACGGAACTCCTATTTTTTTGACACCCAGTGTTCATTACCTCCGAGTGAAGTTTAGCTTTTTAGTAAATCATCCCTGCAACTTTTGGTTTAGTTTGGAACCAGAGATGAATATCCGAGTCATCTGTGATGCACTTCATTTTTGTAATATTATGCAGAATTCACTAATGGCAACTAATGAGTACAAAGTGTCTCCCTGCTTTTTGATGTCGATGCCATTTGTGCGCTTTGGATTTCACATCCTGCACAGTTCACCTTCCCTTCCACAATGTGCGATCCCGAGCCAAGAACATGAAGGTTTTCACTCCCAACTAAACACTAAAGCTGCTGATTTCAATGAGCAGTTCACTGCCTTGACTGAAGATCTTTTAATCAGTGAATACGGCAGATGCAGTGTGGGAGAAGCACGGCAACCTGCATAAACTCAGGCCATAATGACTCACGGTTGATAAGTGCTGCTCTAGATCAGCGGTACTTAATCCCAGTCCTGAGGACTTGGTACTCTTTTATATGCAGCCAGGTGGTTAATGCACTTAATTAAGTCAAGTGGAAATCATTAACAGGGGAAACAGGACAAAACAACCCTCAAACAAATAGAAAACTACAAAATTACACGTTATTTATAATCGTCATAACATGGCTATGGTGTTCACATTAATTGAGATTGTTGTAGTCAACAGTATGCTTTGAAATATGAATTTACAGAATGTGTTTTTAAAATGAAAACTAAAGTATGCATTACACATTGCAGTGCATTATCACGCTACTTATACTTACACAATACAATCTTAATGCAATTTTAAACATTGTGCGATATTCTGAGTGTTGCAATAACAAATATCTAATACCTTTTTGCAACTGCAGTTTGTCGACATCTGTTATCGATTAAGATACAGTTTTCACTCTGTTCATCTCAGTTTTCATTCACACATCTTGAGGTCAGAGGTCAAGGAACCCCTTTGAAAATGGCCATGCCAGTTTTTCCTCGCCAAAATGTTGCGCAAGAGTGGAGCGTTATTTAGTGTTATTCCCGACAAGCTAACATGACATGGTTGGTACCAATCAATTCCGTAGGTTTTTGAATTTCATGAAACCAGTGACCTGAGTCCGCTACAACCTCTGAAAGACAGAATAGCAACCGGGCTAGGGATGCAGCAATTTGACTTTCAGTCCCAATGCCGATAGCGATACCTGGGCTTTGGGTATCGTCCGATACCGAGTACCGATCCGATACCAGTGTTTAATTAATAAGCTGTATGCCTCACTGTGTGGAAGTGACATTCTTTTATATGTATAAGGCATCATCAGGCTTGACATAAACATTGTTTTCCTAACTTTGTCAAACAATATGTAACAAATTAATACATAAATATGCATTTACTGCATTGTTATTGCTATTTTTTTATTATTAAAATAATAAATCGTAGACCAGCAACTCGGTAAAACAATCTTATAATTCAGGTTAAACCTTTTTAATGCAGCAACAAATTGGTCAACACTTTTAACAGGAATTACAATTCTAGTATATAATGTATATAGTATATATACATAGAATATTGCCACGCAAAATATTGCAATACTATGCTGTATACATTTCTTTTTTCCCCTACCCCTAATCTTCACATCCGTCCTCCTCTCACACAGTGACTTAGTTTGTATCTTTCTCACTTGGTGCAGCTTTACTTTTGTCCAGCTTAGCAGCGTATCAGGACGTGCAGTGCAGAGACAAATGTCAAGCTTCCTTATAGGCCAGTTCACAAGTGTCCACAGCTTGAACTGGCTTCCTTGCTGAGAGTAGTCCATGTTGAAGGATGATGTCCAACACTTGCACCGCAGCCAGTGGAAGTGCCAGCAGCCACCGGGCTGCCACTTCACACGCCTTGAAACCTTTACTCCATTGTGAACCTTAGAAATGCCTCCACATGAGTCCCACAGACATCCTCTTTGGCATGTTGAGGTTGGAAAGGGCAAAGCGACATAAGAGCATGCTGGGGCTGAGTGGTTGCTGTGGCAACAGACTGAGGAGCCTTGTGATGGACCTCCAGTTGCCGGAGGACTTTCCCTTGTGGAGATGCAACTGTTATTTGTCACTTTTAATAGGTTTTGTTGCTGTGGCGTCTTCACATTTGTCCTCTATCTGTCCCGATTTTTCAGTATTTCCCAAAAATCTGTTGGTTTCCTGTTTTCCTACACTGAACACAACTCAGATTGTTTCATCCTGTCAATAATTTAGAGATGAATCACAGTAGTATCCAATCAGAATGACTCATTGTTGTGTACTAGAGTAAAAGAATGGCTGTGTCTTGGTATATTTAACCAGTATAATGATTCTGTCAGTGTTACTACTCTACAAAAAGGATTCTGATTTCCATATTATGATATTCAGCATGGCTGTGTGGAAAAGATATGAATTCAAAGGCAGTCTTTGACGGAGACATAATGACACATTCGTAGATGTCCTTTCTGAATGTAGATGTGGGTGAGAACATGTCTATCAACGTGACAATGCTCGGTGTGCAGTTAATCTGGAGATGACAATAGAAATAAAAGGCGACCAGATACGGAGCGCCACTGACGGAAACCACCTAAATGGTCAATTCAACTGTGTCTTGTAGTAGTGGCAATACCTGAACTTGCAGTAACGGCTGATACCAAGGACCAATCAAATACCAGCGTGATAAATATAATATCTTTGTTGCTTTTGGGATATCTATGTAGAGTTTCCAACGTTTGCTGCTGCGGTTCGTCCTTTATTTCCCCCTTGACCTTGGTGAAGTCGTCGTCCTCTCTCGTGCGATGCGTCTTCAAATGTTTTATAAGACTGCTGGTGTTGAAATTGGCAACACAACCTCGAAACAGAAGCCTTACGTACTGTGCATATTGTCGTTCTACTTGTTGGATTGTTTCCACTGTGAAATATTGCCAAATGGCTGACATATTCCTGGCTCTGTCTACCGCTAACGTCTCCACTAGCACCGCACTGTTGTTGTTTGTTACTGTCATTGTTTTGGAGCGGAGAAGAATAATTGATTTCCGGTTAAACAAGTTTTTTTCTGCATTAATATATGATATTGAATCTTGGCATAGACTGGCGTACTTGCCGATACCGGATTTTGGGCAGTATTGGACGCATTACCGATACTGGTATCGGATAAACTCTAATAATAGTAATTTTGTGAAGACTGTGCAATCAGGAGGAATATGTTGTTGAAAGTTTCCACCATCTCTCTGCACTATTGCAGCAGATGGATTTGTTTTTTTTACTCACCAAATGGCGAGCAGACCCAAAGACAAAGTGGGTGGCCAACGCATCTTCAAATGGCAATATGCCACAACAACAGAGCTCCTTGGTCATTCTGCCCACCCATATGAGGTCAGTAAACCCAGAGACGGACGGGGGCCTTCGCCCCACAAGGCTGGGTCATCTGCTTCGGTCAAAGGGATCAGAGGGACGGCGCTCTGGGGAGCCACAGTCGCTCTGTTGTGTGAGAATATTCCTTTTGTTCTTGTGTTGCATGGCAGTAAGGGAGTCTGGTGGTGTGCTTTATATAGACTCAGATGTTATAGCTGGGTCTGGGTAGGAGTTAAAGTCAGCTTTGACTGTGTAGTCCATTTGAGGGGGGGACAAAAACATTGCTTCTGAGTCACACCACTTTGTCTGCAGCTCACATTGACTATCACTCATTGATGACCACATTTTTTGATCTGATATTAATTAGATTATACAGCTAACTGCTCAGGGTTACACCACCGATAGCTCTGCATTAAACAAATATAACTTTCCTATAATGAGTTCCTTTTATAACATCCATAGGAGGAGGATATCAGTGTGGATTTGTTGTCGCAGGAAGGTCTCGACGGGACAGACAGGAAAACAGCAGACGTTTAGAGGTGTAGTTCACCTGCAAAAATGTCCCTGACTCGCATTGCTCTTTGACGCTCGCTGTCATTATCATTATTTGCTCATTTATTTAGCCGCTCTACGGGTCATTTGGCCACACGGCTGTGCAGTTAACGTTAATTGTTTCTGACAGCTGTCATTCCTGGAGCAAAACACAGCCAACACATATGACAGACTTTTTAGAAGCAAATCGGGTGTCGTAAAGTAACATTGCATAGCATGCCTATGACTAAAAGTGACCCTGTGCAAGGTTAATCTTTCCTCTCGAGTGCTGTTATGGGTTGAGCACATGTATAGTTTAACAGTTGCATCTATGAGAGGGATAGACTCACTACACACTGATCTGAAATCTGTCTGTGTTTGTTGATGAGGTATTATTTCTGGTTCCAAGCAACATGACTCAATGGACCCAGTATGTGGATTTTACTTTGCTCAGTCTGTCCCTGCCTGCTGGGATGCCAACACTAGCTCGTAACTACTATCTGCAGATAGCAGGCTGATGACAAGAAACGCTAATAGCAGGAGCAGATGAATTACTGTGTGGACGTTCTACTCGATCTGTGCTAAAAGCAATTATTAATTTAGATTGTACTTATGCTAATGTAGGCTCACTGTTGCCTAATGTGCTACGCAGCTTTATCATGCAGGAATACTGTATACTAAAATATGTATTAGACCAGACTCAATATTTAAAGATTGGAATCAGGAGCAAAATATGATCAAGATCACTGGGCCCTTTCATTTTCATCTCTAGCTTAGGTGCTCTCTGACCTCTTGGGGGCATTGGACATTGGACCAATTGGCCCGTTCAGTAAGCCATTCAAAGTGGGGCAAATGGTGTCGGAATCATAAATTATTGTCGATATGTGCACAACTTAACATAAATATGATGTTTCTATGCAGTGGCAAGCTCTCACTAGGACATCATTATAATCATAACATGCAAACATCAAACATGGGATTCCTAGAAAGACTACCAGGAGGGAGGGAATACTAATTGCCGTATTCACAGATTCACAGATTCACGGATTTCTCTCCCTGCAGTTCTGCTGCATGCCGATCTCACCTCGGAATTACATATCACACTTTGATTTGCAAAATAAAATACCTTAGGCCTCAGAAAACAATTTAATTTACTGTTTCCTGCTCTAAATTTAACAAAGTGCTTTTTTGTTGTTGTTCTAACTGGAGCACAATAAAAACAGTATTTTTTAAAATATTTTTTCTTCACCAGTTTCTCCTGCTGTGAGATAATCTGAGAGTGCAGTTCAACGTTATGTCCCACCATATGTGTTTGTTATTTTTCCCTCTCATTAAATCTGGGTTGGGAGCCCGCAGTATCTCATGTTTTATTTATGGCGGAGATGTGTCGGCTCTGCTCGTCTTCAGCTCAGGCTTTTTGATCTTCTTTCATTAGAGGATGTTCAATATTTATCAGCGCAGTTTCCCATTATTCTGCCCGTGGATAGGTCCGACTCTTTTTACCACTTCAGAGTCGGGCGGCTATCATGGCTTTCTTACAGCACACATTTGTTAAGGAAATGATACAGTTATCCCTCGGAAATGCTGCTTTCTGCGAGAAAATAGGGTTTCAAAGATACCGGAAGCATTTGACCAGATGCCTTGTAGTGCTATTTGAGAATAATTTTCTTCTTTTCCGAGTCCAGTCCACATTGTAAACAGCACTTAAAGGACTCTCTGTGTTATACTGCGAGTTATACAAAGAGAATATCAGACACGAGAGCCAATTTGGCTATATCTCTGAATTCCACCCCCAAAAGCTTAATCTCATTATTTTATAAGTCATACAGTGCACATAGAACAATTCTCAAATTATTTAACTACTTACCCGTCTCCTTAAAGTGTGCAGATGTTCCAAAAGAAATAGTTTTATTTTTGTCATATTTGCTGATTTTCCTGTTTAAGATTATATCTGGGCTGTTTGCATACATTGTGCTAAATTCATACTTTTATAACCAGAGTTCTGGCAAAGAATAAGTTTGGTGTAAATCATCCAATCCAGTATTTACTGATATATCGCTTGATAAAATAGACTTGACAATTACAGGAATAATAGCTCAAGGCCAGCTTGTCTAACCTCACTACCTCACATCAAGGCCCTGGTTGTGTTAGCGGGTGTCTACAGACACCTCTCCTTTGTTTTTTGTGATGCTGTAAGGTCACCTCTCATTGGTACGAGCTGTTGCTAGTCAGACCGCCATCAGACACAGCTCGCCGGCTTGACAGCGTCTTGACGCCCGGGCTGAGGTCAAGCCTTTCAGCGCGGTCGCTGTGGGCCGAATGTAAAACTGCGACCCTGTGGAGGGATGTGAATGTGAGTGCTTTTTATGCGACATGAAAGAGTGGACATTACGGAAGGCCAAACAAGAGCTCGTGGGCTTTTTCAGCCGTCTGTGAGCGGACAAAAGCCTGACTAAGTGGAAGTGTACTGTACAAACCACAAAGTAGCAGGACTTATTTTTTGTCTGTTATGTGTTCGGTGATATGAATGAATATAGTTTGGTTTGTCACACTGACACAAAACATTTTGACCTTTTGAGTTGAATTAAAATGTTGAATAAGTTCAGACAAACTCAGTGGGAAACCTCCGGGTCTGAAAAGTGCCTTAAACTTACATTCTTTCTAACAGCCAGCAGGGGGCGACTCCTCTGGTTGCAAAGAGAAGTCTGATTGTATAGAAGTCTATGAGAAAATGAGCCTACTTCTCACTTGATTTATTACCTCAGTAAACATTGTAAACATGAGTTTATGGTCTCAATCACTAGTTTCAAGTCTTCTTCAATACAGCATGATGTTCATTTAGTAAATTATGGTCCCATTTAGAGTCAAATAGACCATAAAGCAGGGGATGCTTTAGGGCGTGGCTACCTTGTGATTGACAGGTCGCTACCACGGCGTTGTCCTGTCTGGGAGTTGTCCGTGTTTTCGTCTTACAACTTTAACCCTTTTACAATGTGTTTTAATTTTTTTACCTTCTTGGTTGCCTAAAAAAATCATTTTTCAGTGTTCGGTTGTACTTAGCTCCACCCTCTCGTGTCACTTCTAGTTGCAAAAAAGCAAGATGGTGACAACCGGAAACCAAGACGGCGACGGCCCAAAACCAAGATGGTGATGGTCAAAACACCAAACTCGAGGCTTCAAAACGACAGTCCACAAACCGATGGGTGACGTCACAGTGAGTACGTCCACTTCTTATATACAGTCTATGGACAAACTCCATGGCAAGTCATGTAATGTCTTGCCATACAGCTTTCTCATGCTGGCCAATACACGTTTTTATTTTGAAAGCAAGTGGTTTAAAACTCCATAGGAATACCATATAATAAGTTCCTTAACATCGTATTCATTTTCTTAAAATAGCAATAATAAAACATCATCTCTTGCGTGAGTCTATCCTCCTGCTACACCTGCAGGTACACATGCAAATGATCTGAAAATAGTTCATCCCCAGACAAACTAGAGGTCTGCAGCATTCACTGCAGAGCCGACTGCATGCAGTTTCAACTTTCACTCTTACATGATCTTAAATCATACACTTTTGAAGAGAAATTGGGCACACCAGAGGCTTCTGTTGGACTATAAAGGCTTGTAATAACAGCTCGACAAGGTACCGTAGCATAGGTGGCTACAACAAAGGGACGCTGTAATGCATTTTATATTACTCCTCTTCTTACGGGAATATCGCTAGCGAAATTTAAAACATTTTGAACAACCTCTGAGAGTTGCCCACAGCACTCGTGTGCGGATGTGGAGGAAACTGTAGATGGGCTTTAAATTAGAATCAATAGGATTTATGGTCACATAGGAGGCCTCATTTCACTTTTACTGTCAGTGACATACTGTAGCAGGTAAGTAGGAGATCAGCAGGCAAATCGAAAAGGCATTCCTGATGAAAAAAAGGTCTCACTCATCCCCGTCCTTTCAAATGTTGAAAAGGAGCCGCAGCAGTACAAAGGGAGGCTAGACAGAAAAATAGATCCAACTCTTAGCAGTGGGTCTCTGATGTCTTGAAAGGCTTCTCTTGGATGTTCTCACAGTAACGCCTTCCCTTTGTGGCTAAACAGATTTGTTGATTACCCCCAGAGACACGACTGCGCACCATGCAGGGGGGAATTTTCTTCTCTCACATCGCACATGTCAGCTTCTTTTTTTATTGCTGTGGAAACTTTCGCATCTGGTTTGCAGGCCTCTTCCGGGGGAATGGGTGTCAATTATCGTGAATCGGAAAGCTGAGTCTTTTCATCAAATCATCCGCGCAGATAGCAGCTCGATATACAAGCCTGAAGCAACTCAAATACTCTTGCAAAATTCACTTTAAAATAGTGTAAGTTCAGACATTTCCATTTCCAGTTCTAGTGTTGGCTGTCTTTCTTCATTGGTCCAGTTTTAGTGATAGCAAATAAGACTTTTTTTCTCTTTAAAGTCATATGAATATGCTGTTTTCTCCTTTATGGATATACAAATAAAAGGGGCAAATCATTGGTTAATGAGCCCTTTTCAATTAAGACAATTAATGGTTGTACTGGGTATACTCAGACATTTTTAAAAACATCCACAGCTTTTATTTTTTTTATAATCTTCTCCGGTTAAGACTTGATAAGGCTGTGAATTTCATTTAGTAGTTAGGCTGAAATTTTATAGCTTTTGTGATTGAACTCCTGGTTCAGAGGAACAGCTTGTTATCATTTAGCAGCTCTCATCTAATAACACAATATCGAATATGATTTCATTGACTAAATCAGAACCGACAGAGCCCCTTCTCCGTCTTCATCTGCTAACACACGGTATTGTTTTCAATATCGCCTCTCGTCCACTCAGCAAGCCAAAGAGGGGTCAGTTCGGAATCTAATGAAACCGCAATTTCATATGACAAATTGAGTCTCGGTAGCAAAAAATTTAATTTAAGCGCGTGAAGGCTACGATAGCTGAATGTCTACAGATGATTATACCATTTCCCCGCTAACCCATGAGACCCAGTTGATGTGATTGGATTTGAGACAACGTACAGTAGATATGCAGGCTGGTAGAAGCACTCGCTCGTATAGAAGTTGAGAGTTTTTATTGGACTTTATTGGACGCTTTCCAAATTGTATTGTCTCTACATGTGTGTTATTGTGAGCGCATGCATTATTATGCATTGGAAAATAAGTTGCTTTTAGATTTATTGCGCAGTAATCGCCGTGATTGAATCAAGAGCCACTAACACGAGGCACTAGAGTTGATAAGAAGCTGTAGAAGGACCCTCCAAACTCAAGCATTGCGAGCAAATCATATTAAATTAATAAGCAAGCATACATTGTTCTTTTTTTCCCAATCAGTGATCTAAATCCAAAGATATTAACATGCATATCATATGTGTGTTTCCAGCTCATGGCGCTAAAGTAGACAAATATATTATATCATCCATACTGGAAATGCCATCTCCTTCCTGTTTCTATTCTACTGTACCTATTCTCTATTTTAGTCATGATAGATGAGGTCTATTTGCAGTCTCAAGTGCCCTTTCTTCACCACAAGTTAAGATGATAAAACTTTCCATCACAGTTAAGTATAAGTGAAAGTGCAATGAGTCACTTTCATTGTTTGTCCAGACCAATATAACCAAACTACATGCAAATGGCTTACATCCTAAAACATGTATAACCATGTGCAGGCCCAGTTGATCGCAGATTTGTATCATGATGGGAAGAGTGAAAGCACAAACAAATAAAACAAATATGTTTATTGCAAAAAGAACAGAACGGACGTGAGGGAGCAATACAATCAGCTACAAATGTAGGACTTATTGTGAAAGACAAGTAAGTGCAATGTCCTTTTTTCAGGCTCCGGTTGATATTACAGCAGTAATAATAATATCCATGAATGTGTGGCTTTATAGGATTGTAGCTGTGTTGTTTTTTTTCCTGAATGATCCGAGATGCAGTCGAAAATAAGAAAAGAGGAAGAACAGAAAAGCCGAAGTGTGTTTTCAGGATTCAATTTCTAGGCTACAGACGTAATATATTTATATTTTATGCAATATTTATATCACAGTAAAGCTGAAGCACTGGGGGATCGTGGTGGCCCAGCACCGTACTAAGACACTTAGTTGATTAGTAGACTAATCGGTCGTTTTGGTCTTAGTCGACTCTTTTTTTTGTCTTTTTTTCATCCTGATTGACTTATTTCATAGACACTTTTGTATGATTCTTTGTGGAGAAGTTCAGTTTTACAGTTTTAAATTAATCGAGTGTTAGTAGACTAAGAATTTCTTTGGTCGAGGACAGCCCTATTTTTTGTTCTTTATAAAAACGGTGTGTAACATTTCGGGGGATCTATTGGCAGAAATGGAATATAATATTTATAACTATGTTTTCATTATAATAATAATAATACATTGGACTTATAAAGCACCTTTCAAGAAACCCAAGGATGCTTTACAAAGAGCGCACACAAAAGCATACTGATAAATAAAACAGAGGAGAAAAAAATCTGTAGCCAGGTAATTAAAACGAGTGATGTGTAGTTAGCTGAGGTCATAGGCCTTGATGAGCAGGTGGTGCTTGAGGTGTTTTTTGAAAGTTTCCAGGGATGAAGCATTTCTGATTTCAGGAGGTAGAGAGTTCCAGTGCTGCGATGCTGAAGGCTACGTCGCCGAAGGTTTGCCGCCTGGTGTGGGGGGTGGAGAGCAGACCAGTGTCAGAGGATGGAGTGTAGGGGTGGAGAAGGTAGGTTAGGTACTGAGGGGTGAGGGCATGGATGGATTTGTATGTGAGAAGGAGGAGTTTATAGGTGATGCGGGACTTGATTGAGTGTATAATCACCTGAAACTACACCATGAGATGCCGCCAAATCCTACACACTGTCCCTTTAAATTGTCACCCATCTGTATTACACAGCTGTACTCTTCGATGCTTTACTGCAGAGGTCACACATCAGGAGCTCATCCTGACAGTCAATGTCTTGCTTAGGGACACTTTTCTCAGTATAAATCCTGTCTGAAACGGAGGCTTGAGTCTGCTCCAGCATACATTAAGAGGAAGTCATCCCAGACACTCACATTTTTCCCCACAGTTTCCAATCAATCTGACTTTGAAAACGAAGAAAGGAGCCCAGGGAGAGCAATCAAAATCCCCGCAGAAAGCGCCGCGAATGGGACCGGCTCCCACGGGGTGACAGTGCGAACCACTGAGCCACCACCTGCTGTAAAAGAGTCAAATAACTTCTAAATCATTTTGGCTCCAACACCTGAAGACTTCTACTATCCTTTTTTTTTTTATATATTTTTTTTACTGACACAGCAGATAGGTAATCAAACAGTCACTCGGTACATTGTGCTTTTGGAGGGGTCTCCCCGCTGCACAGAAAGCTCACTGCACATTTATAAAGCACTTTAAAGAATAGGTGAACCGCCCGACCTCCACCTCCACAATTAGTTTTGCCTGATGCAGCTCCCCGTTGTATTGATCCAGACTCTGAAGCGCAGGCGGAGAGGGAGTGGATGAATGGCTTCGCCCTGCTTGCTCGTTCTGATCTCTGTAACTATGTTTGGCCCAGTGCTTTTCCACAATTACATCTAGAATTTGTCGATATACATATCCTTCTCTTCCCCAGTGAAAAACATGCATTTTACAAACTATACAAACCACATCATACTGAGTGCCTTTGGGCTATTCTATCGTCTAACACCTCTTCTACTCTGACTTCAGCACTTCAAATCCTGCGAAGTACAAAACACTTTTGCATCCCCTTTCACCGTTGTTTTTCCAGTCTGTTTAATTGCATATTTTATTCAGCGATTGTCTTCGTGCAAACGCAGCACATTATGTGTTGACTGGTTGATTTATTTTTTTATTTTTTTTTTACTTCACCCTTCCACCCCCGCACCTATAAAGTACTAATGCTCTTGTTGTAATGTAGCCAAGCAAACAGTGCATTAAGTCGGAGTAATTTTAGTGGATTTTTCTTGGCTGCAACAGCTTAAAGATAAACAACAACGTACAGAGATACAAAAAAAAAAAAAGATAACTGCATACATTCAATTTGAAGGGGTATTTACCGTGGAGACCACACACTGTCTTGTTTGTTTGTGAGTCACACAGTTAATAGAGAGAACATCATTTTGTGTATGCAATTATCCGCAAGTGTTGGCCGAATAGATTTTTAACTTTAACTTGAGTAGTTTGAAAATTACTGGTTGGATTGTTAGACGGTGCCATTCACTGGAAACATTTAAAAAAATAATTCTCTTTGAATGTTGATTTCCTTAAAAACATGAACATGCGGGCACTTTAGCCTTTTATCTAGTCGATAACAAGTGACAGGAAATGAACGCCCTATGATTAGAAAAATAAACATTTTTCAATCTCCATGGTTTTTCTCCCTTATACCAATGCCTTTCAGAACATGTTATTTAAAAAAACCAACAACTCAAAAGCTTATAATATGAATTGATATATTCTTTTCATTTCTTTCATTGAGGACTTGCGTTAGTCTGCGTCAACGCCGAGATGGTGGGTCAAAGCGATGAGTTTTATCTCCCCAGCCTCAGTCTGACAACAGTAAATGAGTTACATGAATGAAACATCAGTTGGCATTTGATTGAATGACGTATTCCAAACTTGGGCCACTAACTAGGAAAGCACTGGGAGGATGACAAAAGCCCTCCAGTGCCGTATGATGAGAAGGCCTCTTCACATGGCGTGAGAGGATTATGGCTTCTCTTTATGGGCTCATCGAGAGAAAATGGGAGTCGGAACATGAGGCGGCGATCAAGAGGCCTCTTCAGACTTAGTGTGGATTTTGATTTGACATATTCTGCCTATAAATGTTGCTAGAAAATATGTACTCTTTTAAAGCAGCTTGATGATTTTTAGACTGTCTTTGCCCTTGACATTTTCAGCATCTTATTGACATTCTTAGCGAGATATTTATATTTAAATGCTCCATAATAGTCCACTCAACAAAGAGAACAGGGGCCATAATCACAAAGTATTTTAAGTTCTCCTAAACGGCACTAAAGGTTCCAAGCTAAGAGTTTCCTCTAAAGATCAATTAATGAAGCTGCTGTGAGCAACTTTCCCCTAATGGAAGATGTCAAAGCTCAGACAAAAAGGGCAGGGTTGCATTCTTTGCTATTGATGGTACACTTCATGAATGCACTCCACTGGTTGATAGATGGTTGTGTCTTTAAAGCAAGACACACAAAACCTCTTTAATAAAACGACCAAATAGCCAACATTATAGGGGTGGTGGAAATAAAATAGTGTTTTTAGTTTTTGCTTGGCAATATTGTGTTGATACATGGACGTCGAGTATAAATGTTTTATTTTAACAATCTGCCCGCAACCATGTCACTAAATAACGCCACAGATTTATGGTACATTTTGAAAAGGAAAAACGGGCGTGGTCATTTTCAAAGGGTTCCCTTGACCTCTGACCTCAAGATATGTGAATGAAAACTGAGATGAACAGATTAGAAACTGTATATTTTTAGATAAAACAGAATTTGACAAACTGCATAATTTACCGTTGAAAAAATGCAATATATCCAATTTATATTATCGCGAAACAAGATCGCATTGTGTCTTAATTACTGTGATGATAACGTATCGTGGGGGCCTACAACCCTACAACATTTCATGAGATTTTGTCCTTTTACTGATTATATTTTGTGATTTTACCAAGGCCCCTTTGTTAGCCAGAATTACAATTTTAGACCTTCATGTCTACAACAAAATAATAAGAATAACTAATAATTAAAACATCAACCATTCCAATTTTTGATCAACTTTATACCAGAATATTTCAGAGTTGTGTCGAGCCACTTTTTTGAAATTGCACCCTCTTAAATCATCGTAGTTAGTACGTTACCAAAGAAAACAGGACTCACTTTTCTTCTAAATGACTATGAATATGTTTAAATCTGCCCACCTTAATAGCCAGAGGGAGCCAGCCGTTAGTTGTGCAATTACATACAACATATGAATCAGAGCCATACTTTTGTTTGATATTCCCTTAATTTTAGTTTTGACAAAATCATTTTCTTCAGTGGCAGAGCAGGGTAAAATCGGATGGTGCAACGACACGACTAATATGGGTAACTATCTCCATTTTGGACTATCAAAAAAGTGTAATTCTACTTGAAAGCAGACTGGGCAGAGTTGACAAATGTATGCCGTTATTTGCGTAGATTATGTGGAATACGTTTTGTTTTGGTTGGCAAACATAACTTGTATGAAGAAGAACCTTATATACTGTTGAATTCTACATAGCTGCATTTTCCTCTATCTTTGTATATCTCAATTAGCAACAACTGTTATGTAATTCTGTCATAGTTGGTCCTTTAACTACGCCAAACTTTTCAGTTGTTTGGAGCAATCTCACCTGCATGTCTGTTTTATCTAAAGGACAATTTGGGGAAACAAAGAAAGCTGAACTAAATAATAGTTTTCATTATGTTTCTAAGCTCTTTCTTCCTCCTTGCTGCATTTTGAAGTGTTTCTTTTCATGTACCTGCTGACACTGTAGAGAGGACAAAACATAAATGCTCAGCTAATTGCATCTCCTTGTCTCGGATATATCCAGGAATTGTTGCTTCAGGTGGTAATTTTTCTGATGGAAGGTTGATGGGTAGGGAGGAAGTGTTTTTAAGTAGTTATTATAGCACCATCATAACCTGTGGCAACAAGTTAAAAGTCTGTTAAGTCAAGCCGGTACAGTCTGAAGAGCAGTTGAAGTAGAAGTTAATGGCTACAGTTGGCGGCGCTAAAGAAAGCTCGTCATGTTTCTCTGATTGATCTCCTTTATTTGAAACATGCAAACTGCAGCTGAGTGTGTCCCAGTGCTGCTATTGAATCTCTGCTTTGCGGTTATTTCGGAATTAAATTCATATTTGGCGTTATTGCCATGATAACGAATAAAACATGTATTATTCACGTGAGACAGTTGTCATAATTCTGGTGCTACTTGAGCTCTTTGGTTGCCACCCATTAGCAAGCAGCACAAACAGGCAACAACAGAAATATAAAAAAGCCAAACAGCCAAGTTGATTGGCATTCGGGGAGATTCCTCAATTTAGTCATGACAAGTGCGCTGCAAACGAGCGGGAGAAGCGCAGCAACCAAAATGGATGTGACATTTTTTTGTTGTTATTGCCACCGTGAGCACACATGCGTCTTTTCAGCTCGGCTGTCAGCTCGCGTCGGCGTCAGGTACACGGGTGACAGCCTAAAACAAATCCGAACAGTCAACCAGACAATGAGATGTGTTTGGAGTGGTGTGAGCACACAGCGTATGTGATGCTTTCTTCACAGCAGTATTTATTCACATGCGGTTTAAATTGGCCGTACAGTAGAGGCCTAATGGCTCCTGCTGGTCTGTAATCAGTGCTCACAGGACAGGATTAAGCCTAATTTAATGGCTGTGCAGTTAATTTGCTGGTACCATTGGCTAGTGTAATCTGATTGGAAATACTGTGCTTGGTCAGTAGAAAAACAGTCAAAGTCTCAACTTCTGACTGTGCTGGAAGTGTGCTAATCATGATGCTCTACCCTGTTATTTATCATTTCATTCTAAGAGATTACATCTATTTTGTTGATTACGTAATTATGACCTTTTGATTATTTCTCCAAGTGAATTTTTTTTTTCCCTTTTCCCAACGACACATTGGTTTTATATGTGATCTGCCTGTATTGATCATGTGTATATATATAGATGGACGAAGCGTCTCCACTTCCTCCCACCGTACAAAAGTGAAGCCAATATATCCCAGATACGGGACCTGCCATCTTGACATTTTTACATAATTTTTAGAGCTGTGCACAGTAGTGATCGGGGGGCTGGAGCCGGGGTATCAAGGTCCCGCCCACACTCCCAGCCTGAGCCAATCACGAGCCGAGCATGGCCACAGCTAGCTATCATGAGCCACTTAGCTGCTGCGTTAGCACCACAGTAGCTGTTTAGCTATAGAACGACACAACAACTAACCATAATCTCTCTATAACTACATTTATGATCAAATTGACACACGTTTTATTACACAGATTTGTGATGGTTATGGAAAATTAAAGTTGCATCTCCTCTCTTGTACATTTCCCGAGCCTCCGGCTTGGCAACTACTTCACTCAGAGCGGTTTTCAATCATGACGTCTCACTCTTTAAAAAAACATAAAAATTAACAATTGAACAAACATCAGCATGATAAGAACTACCTAAAATGACAGAACCATCTTTGGGAAAAATGTATTTGATGTGTACTTTGACTTTTAAGTTTGCCCATGTCCCATTCGCTAACATGGAGGGAGGCGGGATTTATGACCTATACCGCAGCCAGCCACCAGGGGGCGATCGAAAGCTTAACTTTAGGGGAGCTGTCATGTCGTCCATCTGTATATACCGTCTATGGTATTGAGAGTCGATGCATCGCAGGACCGTGTGTGCTGAATTAAAACACTCCAGGCTACTTTGCCAATTCCGGACACAAGCCGAAGTTCCCCAGCTGTGTCGAGATCTCAACTAAGTGCAGGGAAAAACCCAGCAAGGGTAAGAGAGGACAGTGAGGTGATCGGAGGTGAAGCGTAAAATCTCTATAATTATGCTTTGATATTAAATTACCATGTATAATTGAAATAAAGTCAGCACCACAATCTTCTCCCTTAATAAGACCTACATTGATACATAACCTGCTAGGTATTGCCTGTCCAGTATGGAATTAGAAGCCGCACCATCATCACAAAACCCATCCACCCATCACTTTCTATATTAGATCCAGGCTTCGCCGGGCTTTTTAATTACAGCCATAGTACTGCCCTTAATTCTACTTCTGTGTCCACTTATGTGCGGCAAATAATTTAGTTAGCACAGGATCTAACTTTACAGCGATGTGAGTTAGACGCGACCAAATGACTCTCACTTTATTAATTTGCAGTCGACACAAAAGTTGCATTATAACGGCGGAGAATGGTAAGCTACATGTAGCTAATTAAATTACAGGTCCCACAGTGCTAAGAGCTAACACATATCACCACATTAACACCACATTGACACTCCACTCAGGGAAATTAACAGGAATTAACACATGGAAAGACCAGAATTTAGAAAATGCTTAAACATATTGTAGGCTTTTATAACACAAGTAGAGAAGAGTCATTCTAGTGGGAGTTGTCTCTGTAATGTCAGTTTCACAAACACATCTAACTAAAGTTTGCTAGAGGAGTAATGTCTACCTGAGCAGAGAATGAAGTCACTATCCCGCTGTGTGTGTTGCAATCAGAGCTTCTCCGTGTTTTGTTGATCTAGCCGGCACTACTCTTATTACAGCTGACTATCCCGTTAGCTCTGTCCGCACTGTTGCCATTGTTGAGAGCCATGCAGAGGCAATATAAATGCTACCAAATATGCATTTATTACCTTTAACCAAGGGTGTGTTTAACTTGGTAGGACTTTTATATATAAGAGGAATAATGTGTTGTTTCGTCTTTAAAAAGTCACAGTCTCACTCAGTATTTCTTACATCTTTACTACATTTAAGAGGGAAATATTGCCCTTTTAAATCTACTGAATGCATTTGATCGATTCTCTATAACATAGATATATAGTATATAGTTCGTAGTTTATAAGATACAGTTACTATTAGCTCCACCTTCACCAGAAACAACTTTAAAATGCTAAAAATATGATATTTCTGTACTTTTACTTAAGTAAATCTTGGTGTGCATGATTTTTAATATTAAAAGTATTTTTACATCTACTTAAATATAGGATCTCACTAATTGTTCCACCACTGATAATGAATACCAGAAATGGTTAATAATAGCAATTATGGAAAATAATTTGTGTCCATCAGCAACCACATTGAACTTTTCTTTTCTACTTCTTTTAAATCACTGTTTCGATGCCTTTGATGCACAAGCCAATGGTGGACAGTATGGCCTAATAACAGAATATGAGATTTACATGCCTTTTGGATTATAAATATTTTGTTGCACTCAATAATAAATGTGTCTAAATTACGGTTATAGCTATGTGAGGAAAGTAAAATGCTTACATTAACAAGTTTTTGCTCAACTCTTTAAGAATCTAAGTGGATATAGGCTGAATTTATGTAGCCAGATAGTGGCCTTAAATTAGAAGCAATCTGGAGGGGATAATTTCACACAAAAAGGAAAATGCTTGCATGCTGTAAATTTTTTTGCTTATGGCCATAAAGCACAGCACAGTGCCCGTGATGCAAAGTGTGCAGCTGGTCAGGCAGCGTCTATAAATGACTTGTGCTCTCTGTAATGCAACGTAATTCTAATGTTTATGGATTTATAAGATATAACCAAAGAGATGTTGTGTATAATGTCACATGGTCAAAAGAAATGCAAACATTTATAGTGATTAAACATGAAGACATACCCTTCTACCCTGCAAGAGACATAAGCACAGCTCAGGCTACCTTATATTTCTAATAATTTACATTTAACATGCCTAGAGCCAAAAGAATACTTAACAAATTACAAGTCTGTTTTTGCTGACACCATGTATTTTTCAATTAATCCATGAGTTTAAAAGGGCATAAAACATCTGCAATATGTGCATTTTCTATTCTGGTAATAATTTATTATCAGATATATGTTCCTCTAAATATTAATAGTCTCAGAGTGTTGGGTGGATTAGCTATTAATTCATTGTATGGTTTCATATCGCATTAATGTGACTGTGTGACTGGAATACTAGCAGATGGGTGATTTATTTATTAGAACTGACACGGAGTTGCTTGCAAGCTTTCAGCGTATTAAGTGCTGATGAAAATGTAGTTTATGAGGCCGTCAGTGTCACGGACTGGAATGCATCGGGACCATGTACAGTGCAGGAATCGTGGTCGACGTAAGCTAGACATCTAGGTTACCGTGAGTGACAGGTGGGCTGATTGTTGGAAACGTGCACACGTGTTCATGCATCAGTTGGCTGGCTCGTTGTGTTCTTAAAATACCCCCCGTTACGACAGGAAATCCTTTATGTCGAATTAGTTTCACATTCGGCAACATGGTGTTTGGCGTCAGCGAGGAGCTGCGAATGTTTTAATCTAGTTTTAGTTTTTTAAACCTATGCATTAATGCTCAAGTATTGATTGTTAGGCCATGCTCAGACCAATAGTAGAACTGCGTTAAAAATAAAGATAGTACTGTAAATCAATAAAAGCTGATACATCTCATTTGTCTACTACACAAACTGGACTTCCCAGATCTTATTAAATGTTCTTATACTGGTGCCTCCAGCCACATTTGGTCAGCTTTTTAGCTGTTTAAAGGAAAAGCTTGACATTTTGGGAAATACACTTCATGTTTAATCGATTCATTGTCAACTATTAAATTAATCGCCAAATATTTTGATAATCGATTAATCGGTTTGAGTAATTTTTAACAAAAAAAAAAAAAATCTAAATTTTCCTATAAATGTGAATATTTTTTCCGGTTTCTGTACTTTTCTATGACAGTAAACTGAAAATATTTGAGTTGTTGACAAGACAAGACATTTGAGGACGACATCTTGGGCTTTGGGAAACACTGATCGACATGTTTCCCTATTTTCAGACATTTTATAGACAAAACAATTTATCAATTAATCGAGAAAATAATCCACAGATTAATCAACAATGAAAAATAACCGCTACTCATTTTTGTACGTTACATATTAATCTACAACCATCAGCTGGATAACTTAGCTCAGCATAAAGACTGGAAACAAGGGGAAAAAGCTAGCCTTTCCAAAGGTAACATAATACGCCTAACACACCTTTTAAAGCTCACTAATTAACGTTATTTCTCATTTGTCTATTGTGTACAAAATTGAATTATAAAAATGTAAATGCACCATTTTACAGCAGGTTATGTGCTGGGCTATTAGCCACCACAAGCTACTGGTCATACCAGACTAAGTAAGGTAGAGAAAAACCACTGAATGTATTGAATTCAGCAAGGGTGTGTTCGATTGCTTTGTAGGGTAAGAGGATGAGGGTGTTATTGATTTTGAAAAAAGTCACTTAGTGCCCCTTTAATACAAGTATTTTATCCAAAGTTCAGTTAAGTATAAAAGTGTTCTGTACCAAATATTAATCTGTATCCTTACTATAAATGGCCTTGTTTTTCACCCAGGCAGTGACACTCTGACGCCAGACACTGAATTTTATAACTGTTTACCTGATGTTGTTGAATTGATTTCTGCTGGAGAGTATAAATAACAAACTAAAATCAATATTTGCCACGCTATAGATTGCATACATATCTTTTCTTTAGCCTTCCCACCAGAGGGAAAAAACAACTTCAATCATACACCGCCTCTGTTGAGAGATGGATTGACAGGCCACAAGTGTCAATCATGCCTCCAGGTGACGCTGTTCGCTGGAAGGAAAAAAAAAAAATAACAAATTAGCATTTGTCAGAGGTTGTCAGACAGAGTGCCACAACACTGGGTCAACAGCTGCCGGCAATTTTGATTAAAGTGGCTGCCAAGTTAACGCAAAAAAAGCCTAAAAAAATGGAGTTAATTAGAAATGCATTACCAGCAGATCACTTCAATCGTGGTTGGTGACAAAACAATTTGTCGCCCATTGACAGGATTATTCTTGACTCTGTATGAGCTACAGTACTTATTACAATTGCTCCAAATCTGGATAACAAAAGCTCATTGAAAGTGCCCATAATTAGCGGTTTTAACATCCAAAGTATGACTTGTGGAAACGTTCTTTTGTTGAATTCGGAAGCTGCTTGACTTACAAGCTGAACCCCGTTTTTAGGATTAAATCAAAGTTCAGACAATAGAGAGGCTGCTTTATAGGCTGCTATGATCCTGGGAGTGACTGACAGGCTGGAAAGGTATACCTCCTCGTCACCAACCCTAAATCCGCACATACCCATTGGGATGGAGAGCAGACGCCGTGACTTATCGGGGTCCCTGCTGAAGGCGACACTTATGGTGACTGATGTTAGGGACCCACGCCTGGCTGGTCACCCTGAGAGCCTTCTGTCTCCCCGTCGCCGTGTATCCATCCACCGTCCCCCTTCTCTCCTGTTCTCAGTGAGATCGGAGGTCATAAGTGGAACTGTCAGCATGCAATTTCATACAGAAAAAATTGCCGTCCACGATTGCAAGGCAGACAAGCAAATGGAGTGTCCTGCCAGTAAGTCAAGCAATCAGTGAGACAGTTTGATACATGGGAATGAAGATGTATGTTCATGTTCTGCATTTTATTTTACACGTCCTCAAGTGCTGCGTGCCGTTAGAATTCAGCTTTTTTGCATGCTCTCCAGGGATGATCTCCTCAGGTGTAAAGTTGAGTTTCTACCAACGAATCGATAACACGATGGGCTGCATTTTAAGATTCCGTGTTTCTGAGATATACAACTATTGATTGGTTTATAGACAAATTGAGCTACTCGTCTGGTTCTTACACTGATCCTTCATGGTCAAATGTTATCTTCGCTTCAGATTGACTGCTCGGTAATATTGAGTGACACCTCGGAAAGCTGTCTCTCTGCTGCCTCTCTCCACAGAGAGGTCCAAAGGTCAATGGTTGGCTACCGGGGCAGCCGTCATGGAGCTGCTGGGAAGTCAATTCAATGTCTTGCTCAATTTCTTTGTGTTTCAAAAAATAAATAAATCATCTAATTTGACAAGAGAGTATAAACAGTACAAATAATACCAAAGAAAAGAACATACTCATACATTACAGTTGCAAAATTGCAGACAATCGCTGGCTGTAGACAAACTCCTCATGTTTAGTGTGTTAGTTGTCGGGCTAACAATGAACCAAATGCTATCACATTTGACTGATATGAAGTAATGCTATAATATGTTGAAGGCAAATATCATTGTTGCCGGTGACAACTAGAGAAGCTTGCATAACAAATAGAAGACGTTTCAGACAATTTTTCTGTGGTTAAGAAGAGATAGTGAGCCACTTTAAACCCTAGATAGCTGTAGCAGTGACGGATGCAAATAGATGAGGAGTGACTGCGATCAATAACAACATCCCAAGTGATGTCAGGGATATTCACATCAAGGTCTTGTTCCCAGGCTTCTTTTGCTTTGGTCAGTGTCGGAGGACTGCCGTGTTGAATAGCGTCATTTAACACTGAGATATGACCTTTAAGGTTTGTTACAGGACTTAAAACAGTTCTCTGAAGGGGTGAAAAGAGGGTTCAAATGTTATGAGGGCAAAGCTTAGTGCTTGTTTATAGTCAAAATGACACCTATACTGAATGCACAGAATCAGTGCAGGATAATGGAAAACGATGATGACTGATATAGTCCATGACTTCAGTGTACATCCGTCCTTCGATGTGATAAAAGTCAGGTATTGTTTTGGTCTAGGTTGCTTTACTGTGTTGTGTACATTAGTATCCAGCGCTCGCTTCAAACCAGATATAAAATGAGCACGGAAAAGCCAGGAAACAAGCCAGACGGATCCCTTAAGATGAATTGAATCAGATATTCAGATGATATATCAGAGCCACGGAGACGACAACACAATTTTGAACAAAGCAAAGCTCCTGCTGGAGGTAGACAAACAATAAATAAAGACATTACTTACTCTGCTGTCGCCCCCTCCACCTCCACTTTTTGGTTTCATCTCGGGACCTTATTTATGAGAAAATATGCATACAGTATGCGGGGGGAATATATGCATCGCTCTGCAGTGATTCATAACAGCTGAGCGTTTTTAATCCTTTGTGGTGAATTAACAAAAAGAAGTGCATTAGCAGGCATTTATTATGCAAGGCAATGACTCAGAAGTAATGTGCAAAATTACCAGGACTTTGCAATCTATTATTGTGACTGATTTTCACACTGGGTGAATAGAAAAGAGAAGAGAATACAAAATTTGGTATAAGATGGACTGGACTAGGCCAGCCACATGGAAAGACACACACAGACACCTTCAAGCTATCTTTCTATGAATGTCTTTTCAGCGAAAACATGTCACATCATGTCACTATTCTGCAAAAGCATAGCCTCCATGTTCTGTGATCTGATGCAGCGTGTGTGTGTGCGTGTGTCTGTGTGTGTGTGTGTGTGTGTGTGTGTGTGTGTGTGTGCATGTACCGTATGTGAGTTTGCATGCGATTGATTCTGCGTTCACATTTGTTCGCTGTCATTTATTAGCAGAACCAGACTGCGGCTTCAACTTGCTGGAGGCAACATGAGCTATTTAAAGAAATCACAGCCACACCAAGGCTCTAAATGAAGAAGGGGGCGAATGAGGGCGAGGGTGGGAAGGGAAGGAGAGAGAAAGGAGAGAACAGAAACAGGCGTAGAGGGAACAAAAATGACATGGCGGGCAAGGGGGGAAAAAAAAAGGGGAGGAAATTACGGAAATGAGGAGAGAGATGCTGAGATGGGAGGGGAGGAGTGTGTGTGTGTGTGAGCTGCAGAGTGCTGCTGAGACAAGAAAGGTGCGGGGGTCGTACACGGGGAGAGATGGAAATTTGGGAAGATGGCAGCCAAGGCAAACTACCAGAGTGAGCGAGCATGATATGAAGGAAGTAAACAAGCCTTACTTTGAACTGAAGGGAAGGGGAGATGTGAAGGAGAAATGGATGGAGATGGAAGGAAATGAAACGGAGGCAGGATGGGGATACTTGAAGGATATAAAGGATGTTCAGCCTTACATCTACGATCTATATCAATTAGAGAATGTTTGCCAAAGTGATATTAATGCTAAATTTAGTAGATGCATGCAGTATTTGAATATGATTAAAACAACGTTAAGAGTCCACAGCAGTGTGAGGCAAACAGTGGCCCAAATACAGCCATCTAACGGATATATTTAGCACCAAAATGAAAGTTGAAATTTTTAAATTGCATAGTTTGAAACTTGTTCAGCATTTTTCACAAGGCTAACAAAGATCAAAGAACAAAGAAGTTACATTTTAGTGAAGAAAAAGGTGTCCCCTTGACCTCTGACCTCCAGCTATGTGAATGGAAATGGGTTCTATTGGTACCCATGAGTCTCCCCTTTACAGACATGCCCACTTTATGATAATCACATGCAGTTTGGGGGCAATAACCAGGCTTTTGCATGCATTATGTTATTTCCACCTATTCTGAAATAGTGTATTTCTGGTGTGTTCTTTATACGATGACAGTTTAGTCATAGTGGTGTCAAAGCATCCGAGCTTGCTGAAGAAAGTACCTCTGAAACATCACCCAAAGCACAATATGAAATGCAGTGAATTTGGCTCGTTTGGCTTCACAGCAACACTCTTCTCTGTTTGTTTGCTATTGTCAAAATGCAGCCTTTGTCAGCAACAAATGAGACCCCGAGCCAGAGAAGAAATGGGGTCTCTTTTTTTTTCTTCTCCGTCTGAACTAAAGCTGCAATTAAGCCACGTCTGCTTGTTTTTAAAGGGGGATTCAAATGATGGTGTGCCTTACTGCCCCCAGATATAATACGGTTTAACTTTACCGGCGTGATGGGACATTTCCCCCAGTAGCAACATTGCACTGAAAGTTGGAAAAAAGTGGATTATCATGGAAGGAGGAACTGAATTGGAGTCATTGATATGCTATTTTTTTTTTATTTCCTACATATATAAAGGCATTTCATTCCTGTGAGAATGTCATATCTCCTGAACGCTTTATGCTGTTGCAAGCACATTTGGTAGGCATGTGTAGATATAATCTCTGAGAAATCTGGTGCCATTTGGCGCCAATAGGTGGCGCTGTAGCAGCATCATCCTACTATAAAGGAAGGAATCTCTGTCTGTGTATGTAATGTATGACTGCCCTTCACATATCTCGAGAACTGTTCATCTAATCAACTTGGCGGGCACAAGCAGCCATACCGCGGTTCTCAACAATGCTGCAAGCAGCCCCTCTGGGGGCCAAGCAATCACCCCGTTCCGGACGGGCAACCGCTAGTGCGTTTAACCCTGATCTGAAGCCCACAGACTGTAGTGTACTTTTTAAAATGACAGTTTTCAATGCGTTGTAGATGTACTTTCAAAACTCTGCCTCAGTCTATAGGAGCGTTGTTAGCACAATCTACAACTACAGCACCGACTAATTAAGCCGTCATTAAGATAACAAGCCAATACGCTGAGATTAATGAGAAAAGTGTCGCTGCCGAGTGGCTACGGGGGAAGCAACTAGAGGAAACTCTAATGCGCTATAATGTGAAGCCACCTTTATATTGGCTTTGTGTACACTTTGAGATGATCAGCAGGGCTTTATGACCCTAACAGGGGAGGGAAGATGACGTTAGATAACATGGGAGAGCACATTGTAGGTGAAATCAACTGCTATTGAAGCTTTTAATTTGTTTCAGTACGAGCTATGACATGAATTATCTAACCGGCTCTTCATCTATGGTCTTTATTATACCAGTGGTAGTTATTACAGGCTGAAAGTGATAATGAACTGTAATCACCTTTACGTGCTCTCTTAGATTACACATAATTATGTCACATTCAATAGGAGGTGAAGATAGGGGAGGAAATAGAGAGATTATAGTATAAGAGAAAAACAAATAAACAGAGTCGGGGAGAGTATCCCGGTTAAGCCAGGGAAAATCAATATTCCAGAGGAGGGTCAAGGGATTAGTAAAGGGCCACTGACACAGTCCTGGGAGGAAACCTTTAAATGATTAAGAAAATGAGAGCCAAGTTTCAAAAGAAATACGGGCAAACGGAAGCCTTGCCAAGCTGGGGCTCCCCTGACAAAGGAGGGCACGCAGAGGATAGCGATCCTGCATATACAGCTGGGTTTACCACTTTATTGTTAACGCTTTGGGACAACAAGGAGCACAATTTTGTAACATATCGGGTTGTGTCTTGAACAGATAACAACACATATATTCCAAATGTGAATTAGTCTTGACCTCATGTGGCCCCTCGTTGTGACATTGATTGCCCTGCTGCTAATTGAAAGGCTCCAATGTTACTCTCAGTCATTTGAAGGCACACAAAGCCTTGTTATTACATAATTAATACACGTTGGAGGCATCATTAACAGTCTAATTTAATCCATCTGTCTGCTGGTGATTGCATAGAGCAGGCGTCGCAATAATGAACATGTCCTGTGATTTAGATACGTAATACTTTGATAATATTGTCTCCCCCCCCCCTGCACATTTAACCATTAGTATATCTTGAGTCGCCTTTAAACACATTTTCAGATACAGCTGAAGTGAAGTTTGCTTCAAATTGATGTTAAGCACTTAAGGGTTGGATAGAAAGGACACAAAACAAACTTCAACAACCCCCCCCACCAAACAAGCTGCAGTAATAGGACAGGATATGAGGATTAGAGGGACCATCTTGAAAGGGTTTTTTATATAAATGGCACTCATGGGGCTAGCCAACTGAGAGTTAGGAGAGGATTATGGGAGTCCGGGGAGTCCTCATTGCCCTGCATCATTTTCCTGATTCCTAACACGTATTTGTGTCCTATGTTCTCACAGTACTTAAACTATGCCCTCCAGTCATTGGCTCATATCCTGCTTCATCCCAGCTGTTTGTTGCCTGGCACCTGGCTTCACCAGGTGTTTCGTGCCCGTATTATGAAATTATATAGGTATTTTATAAATGTCTCCTCGCGCATGCATACACTGGAATCCGATTTTTTTCCTCCGCCTGTCATTAATATCACAAACCTCTTATGATATTCACACCCTTTTGCAATTGATGGTGAATACCTCGGCTAAAGCCTTCTCCTGACACCTCTGTGCATTTGTATCCTCTGTCAACGTGATATATGTATTATTTCTATATCTAAGGAATATGTTTTTCGTTTTCATGCTCCTCTGTAAGGAATGGATGCACATAGTTTTCCAGAGGTGACTCAGGCAATGAGATTGCATTATGTACAACATTTAGAGGTCCAATAACGCTGCATTTTCATGTGTCCTAACCTACTCTTAAGACATGTTAAAAGACACTTTGTGACCATGCTTTCAATGTGAAACAGCAGCGATAAGATGTTGGGTTTGCATTAGCAGTAACGTAGAACAGAGAGTGAACAGTAAACAGTGAGGCTGTTATCAATTAGATAGAATTACACTGAACATACATGCATTGTTTCTTATGAATCCCTTGTATCTGACCACAGTACGGGAATGGCGGACTCCGCCACAACCAATAAAATCTACTTTATAAAGAGCCAACTAATTGTTGTAAAAACATTGACCTAACCTTAAAGGTGCTAAATTTGAATTCCGAGCTAGTCGACGGCTGAGCTGGCAGCTCGCCGCTAACAGTGCAAACAATGGCATAAGTGCTGGCAGAGCTAATGGTGTTAACCTGAGGAGGATACCAGAGGGTGGGCGCTACACTTCCACGATGTAGCCATCAGTCGGAACAGCGTTATCAGCTGGAACCACCCTAAGATCGCAGCGCAGAGCGACGGCCATAAGCTTATTTATGTCAACAAATCACGGAGAAGCTCTGATTACAACACACACAGAGGGAGTGCGACTTCATTCTCTGCTCAGGTAGACATTACTCCACTATATCTTTACACAGCAAATTTTGCTACTATATAAATGCTCTGAATATCATATAGAGCACCTTTAACTATGGCTTAACCAGCGTTTATTTAAATGGCCACAATGTTTCCTAACCTTAACTGTGATATAGTTATTATGTGCAGATATTGTATTGCATTGAATGCTAAAAAACATGTCCTCAGACATAACCTTGGGTTTTGCAGAAAACAGAGTATGAATAATTTGATCATATCCAGCTGAATACATTTAGCAAACAATGTTTTATTTGACTTTATCTGCAATCATGACAGCAGGTGATAATGTCAAAACATGAGAAATACGCTAAATCCATTGCCAAGAATGGTAAAAACAATGAAAAAGGAACACGTTTGAACAAGCTAAAGTTGATTTAAGGATGCAATGCAAGCAAAAATGAATCCCAGTGGTCCTAATGGGGCGTGATAAAAGGCGTGCAGAACTGTGTCCTGAAATGCCACGTTGGATCTGATCTTATCGATATTCCTGAGATGAAAGAAGCTTGACTGAACCAGTTTAGTAATACTTTCGTACTACTGGCTGGGTAGATAGGGAGCCCAGGGATTGCTGAGCTGCCTCTGCAATGGGATTGGGACAGATGATTAAAATTTCACTCTTATCAATGTTCAACTGGGGCAAAATATCAACCATGGAAGAGCTGATGTCAAGGAGGAAAATGTAGTTTTCGTCAGCGTGGTTTAGTCAAAGGCAGCCCCTCGAATATTATTCAGATTTTACATGTGTACTCAACTCAAGTGCATGTGTTGTTATTTCCAACCACAGTATTAAACTGTAAACTTAACAAGCACCGAGGGGCTAATTTCATTGTTTATCCCATCCCAAGGACAGCCCCAACTTGATGATATTATCCATAAAGTACCTCCCTGTCTTTGTTTGATCTGTGTCATATTGAATAAATTGCCGGTAATTGTATGCACATTGTCTCAGTGAAAGTCCTCCATGTGTGCGAGCGCTCTCATCACACATGTGAACGCTCGTAATCCCATGAGGGACATTAGCGTGAGCGTACATGTTGGAGCATAAGGATTGAGCGTGCCAAGGACAGCGTTTAGCTGTGTTGTTTTACATCGCGTGAAGCTCATTTAACTTTAACTGACTTTTACAGCCAACACAAGGTTCTTGTAGTTTTGAATTATGTATTTGCAATTCAGATGCATAAAGCAGGATTTCCTTTAACCCTCTGAGACCCACAATAGACCCGTTTTTGTCTTTTTAAGGGGGGTATTTAGGGGGCGATAGCAGGTCAACAGTAGATGTCACATATAACTGGTGTACATCATCTGAAAGCTGGGAACCTGAATCAAGGTTTGGAACATTATGATAGAAGTATATGATGGACATTCCCATGCTTACTTAAGTTGTTGCAGCAATTTTTGGGTTGATAATTTTACCATTTTTACTACTCAAGAATTGATAAAAAGGATCAATAATCCCTCCAAAATACCACATTAAGACACCAAGACCTTGAGGAACGCCATGGAAAAAGCCATGCTGTGATTTGGAGATTTCTGCAAGAATTGCATTTTTCGGCGATTGGATGGCGAGCACTTCTGTTGTGTAAACTGCTCATAAACCCCCCTTATTGTCAATCTAGCTAGGAAAGCCATCCATCCTCTGAATGCTCTAGGTCTGTAGTTTGTGGTTGTACAGTTTCATGAGGCTGTGATTATCCTAGAGGTCACCACAGGTCATTTTATACAGTGAGGTCAATTTAAAAAAAAAAGAAATGGTCTCACTGCAATGAAATGTCTCCTAGGGGGACTAACATCATCACACATGAAAACAGTTGGGCTCATTGTATCCACAAGTGTCTCAGCTTTACAGTGATACCCAATGTATGTAATTCCAAGCCTGTTTAGGGACCCCAGTATGCAGAAATATTCAAACACATCATTTTAGAATAGGTGAAAATAACACATTTATACTACATTTAAATGACTGCATGGTTTTTGCCTAAAGCTGTGTGTGATTATCATAAAGTATGCATGTCTGTAAAGGACTTGAGGGTACCATTTTCATCTTGAGGTCAGAGGTCCTCTGAAAGACAATAAAGTCTCTCTGCAGGTAAAATGAGGACACTTGTCTATTACTAAATTAACATATCTGTGCTGCCCGTTTTATCTTATTAAAATGTTTATTATACAAGGACAAAGATCATGCTGATTGCAAGCCAAAAATAATTATCCTTACTAATGTTACTATTGATTAATATCACTACTTTTCCTAATATAACAATCATTTGTTCAGTTTTTGTACTCCTTTCTTGACACCGCAGACATACTGTAGGCCCCGGGGTTCACTACAGCCTTCAGATCATTAAATAATGTATTACTCTTAATAGGCCCATGCATGATTAATGAATAGTGTATTAGCTGACAACAACCCATATCTATTTATTACAGTACGCGACCACCTGCAATTAAAACGGCGCCCCACAATCGAGGGGCAGAGGATCTGTTGGTTTCCAAAGTCACGCTCGGAGCACCGCTGACTGTAATTATACAGAAAGACTACGCCATAGCTTAATTAGAGCTGTGCACTTTAGCTGTAGGAAATCACATCCCTTGCAGACACATGTTCACCCTGAAGTGAGCATTCAGACCGATTCCAACACCATCTTGGGAGCCCTAGACTGTAATAACAGGGCGTGCGATCATGTTCACCATACGGACGAGTGCTAAATAATGTCATTCAATGGATAGCCCTTAAAGCGAGCCCCTTTGTTGATAAATGAAAAGGCTAATGTGGACTTCGCTGCCAAGCTTTAATACAAGCTGCAATATTTATGCCCATTTCCTGAGATCCCCTCCTCCGTTTAATCCAAAACATCATCATTATGCATGTGGCCATTATTTAAAGAGCCCAACTATGATTTATAATTAGTACAACTTGTGACAATTTGAATTTATAATCTTGCCACAGACGTTGCGTAATCTCATTTTGCAGCAAGACAAATAAATGCGCTTTTAGAGAAATTTGTTTTTTGGACGGCGCCGTCGCACATAAACAGGCTCAACAAACACGGAACGCCTGAACAGTTTTGCAGAATGATATTTCCTCTCTGCTTTGCATGCCGAACAAATGTTTAACCACGCATTGCAAATAGGAGCAAAGCTTGTTTTTTTTCGCTAATGAAACATTGTTGTGAAACACTGTAAATCCTAGACGACTCAGCCTCCATTCATATAAGGACGATACAGGGCTGTGTGATATCCATAATTCAGGCCGGCTTGGCAGGTGATTTATTATTTATTTTTTAACTCACTGCAGGAGGGAATAATATAGCTTGATTGGGGACATTTTCTTTATAAAGATACGTTAAATATTAAGTTTTGAATGCAGAAGAGCTCGTCAGAACTGGACTAATGCTGTGAATTAATTCTCTCTCTTTTTCCCAGCATTAATCACTGACTTCTTGCTATTTAACTGTAGAATAAACTCACTTCTAACCACCGCCTCTGCCCTTTGGTCCGGCGTTCTCATTTATTTCCAAAGGGCCTGGGAATAAAATGTTAGTATGTTATGTTGCACTGGAGTCGGCCCTCGTAATTTGTATTCCGCGTTGACCTCACATTTGGCTTTGGCTATTAGTCTGGGGTATAAATAGGTAGTCGTGACCTTTTCATTACATGTGAAAATAGTGAATGTTGGCAGAGACTGTGCACGCCGGGTATTAGTCAGCTGCAGTGTGCGGCTCCAGAAAAAAAAAACACAACACAAAGCCACGTTTTTCACCTATTAAACCTTTCCAAAATTGTTATCTGCACACATCCAGACGTAAATGTCAAAGCGAGTACTATACTATGTATGATTGCTGACATAACAGCGCATCATACCACTTATAGACAGCTGGAATAGGTCGTTACCTGTAAAATGCCAAGTGCATCATGTCCTTTTTGAGCGTTTTACCTTTCATATTTAAAGCCCAGTCAGCCTTGGTTCACAGTGCGATGGCACAACCGGAGGGAGCATTGGAATCGATAAAAATCTCATTTAGATAAAGTGACAGGTAAGCCTTTCCTCGCGGCCGCCATTGTGGCGTGCGTATCGTGCATTACTGCATCTCAGTGCATCTTTACGTCCAATATCTGATGAGTGATGATGCACAAAGTAGTTTCTTGTGTGAGGGGATTGACGAAAGGGTTTTCAGCGCTGCGAACTGCAATAGACTGTATTAGAAAACGCAGCAGTATTTTTCCTCTTATGTTGCTATTAATAGTTTCTTTTGCTATCATATTCCATAATACACTATTTCACTGCAGTGCTAGATGGAGCTCATATGCTTCAGAGCTTTTTAAATGACTCCCCCCTGTAAGTCTCGATTGTAAATCACATATTGTGCATCAGTAATCTTTTCACACTCAAGTGCCACAAGTTATTCGGTTCTGATATATTAGATATTTTCTTTAAAAATGTCAGGTCTGTCTTTGCCCTCAGTATTCTCATATTTTTTTTCCATTCCAACAGCACCATAATATGGTTTATTAGGGTTGTACGGACTACCAAGCTTTAACATTTGCAATCACTAACACATTTCTGTTACTAATACTTTTACTATATTTACACTATGTATTATAAAGAATGTACCTTGTATATCAGAAGGATGACTGTCCCTTGTGAGCCTTCAGTGAATGATGAATAGTGTTTGGGTGTATGATGGTCCCACTGTGGTGGCCAGCGGCTGCAGTCTCATCAACCCGATCTCATGGGAAGGCTTATAAATAGCATGACATTACAAGGATATTCCACATGTCATGACCTTTTTGTGTATCAATTGTACAACTCTTTTGCATGTTGTTTGTACATCACACATCAAAACTGCTGCAACGGCCGCAGGTAGGTTAAAGCAACAAAACCACTTAGTTAGGTTTAGGAAAAACATCATGGTTGGGTTTTTGTAAACTAAGTGAAATATGTATGGAAACAATGTAACATAGGTACGGAAAACACGTCACTAACGTAACACTTAAGGACGCAAACACCGGTCTCCTGGTTGAAAGTCCTGTGTTTGTTGGACCCGTCCACCAGTTAATCACAGTTAATACAGACTACATGGCGTACAAATGACACGCCTAAAGCAAGAACGGCGTTCTTATTGCATGCAAAATGACTAGCAATTACTGTGTCGTTCATACGCCATTTGGTGCGACCGTGCTGGTCTCACAGGTTCCTGTGTTTAAGGTGGCGAGAACTTGGCTTTGAAACCATTTACATGTCATCCGGCAATATTTAGAGCAGTGTTGGTATTGGATGTTAAAAATGTAGCATTGGGGCTGCAACTAACTGTTTTTCTTATTGATTAATCTGCTGATTATTTTCTTGATTTATCAATGAATAGTTTGGTCCATAAAACATGAGAACACAGTGACAAATCCCCATCACTATCAAATGTTATAGTGCCAGGAGATGTCCTCAAATACTTCGTCCTGTAAGAGCAATAGTCTGAAACCCAAAGCTATTCAATTTACTAGAATGTAAACAACAAATTGTCCTGAGAGGTTGTAACCTTTTTGAATATTTTCAGCTTGAAAAATGACTTCAATTATTAATCGATCATCAAAATAGTTGCAGAATCGTCCAATATTGATGTTCTGTCTGGCAACAGGGCTGGTGTCCTGCTTATTTGCATAATTGTACGCACTAAAATCATTTACTTTATTGGTTTTGGATCAACCAAGCGTACCTGGGGAACTGAAACATTCTTGGTATTTATTGCAGTAATGTTCTTTTTTCTCTTCAGCTCTCTCTCTTGAGTTTCAAATTATTTGCTGTGGCAATATTGTTGCTTTGATAGGATGTTTACCTGGACAGGCAGCTATGCAAATTTCAAAGATTTGATCAAGTAAAGTAAAGTAGTTCATTTACTTGGATCTCACAGGTAAACAGGCGTTTTGTGTGCGGAGAACAAACACAATTGCCATTTTCTTTTTTTGTCAAGTTGATAAATATTCCCCACTCTCTTGTCGAGCCGGATCCATCCACAGAATTTCGCTGCCGGAAAATAAATAAGACAATTAGAGCCCCTCAGTCTCTGTAGAGGTCTTCTCTTTTTTTCCCAGCATAACCTCTAGTGACAGAACAATTTGGACTGAAACATTGAACACAACCAGGACCAAATTATAGCACCGGCTCCAGAAGCCGATAACCAATTTTCAACTTGTAACGCAGCAGCTTTGTTCTCAAACTCATCAAATGGTAATTAAGCTTTTCCCGCTGGGTTTCATGGTTTAGCTTCAGCGGACTAGACAACACAGCTCACGAGTGCAAAGGAATCCACACAGCAGAGAGAACACATGTACAATGAAGAACCTTTTAAAAAAGATAAATTATACCTTTTTCGTCCCTACTAGCATCGCTATTTCCCCCCCCCCCGACCCTCACTGTGAAAGTGCCTTAACTTTCCCCTCGGATAAAACTCACTCAACTGTAACATTAAGTTTCCCAAGTTTCTATTACTCCACCTTTAGAAGTGATGCGATCCTGTGACAGACACTCTCAGAGAGTCACAAAGACCTTCAATCTTCAGATATCAGGCTCTGCCGGGGAGTGCGACTTGATGAATGAAAAAGAAGTAGAACAAAAGTGAGAAAAGGCACCTGGGTGAGTGGCTCCTCCTCTGAGTCCTTGTGACATGTCGACAGCTGATACTCAGGCAGTAATGGGGCTTTGACATCGCGGCTGATGGGCACCCAGCCTAGCACGACTCAGGTGAAAGGCTGTCCCCCGTATGCCCAGCGTGGACGTGGCAGGCGGCAGCCGTCTTTCTGAGTGTGGAAATCCTCGCTCCAACAAACGACTGACAGGAGGAAACACACCTGAGGATTTTTTTTAAGGGGGAGACACCGCAGGCGCCAACATGCACTGGTCATTTTGAGATTTTCGGCTATTTTGCTTCCATAACATGTCTTCTTCCAGACTACTGGAGAGAGAAATACACAATTAGGTGTTTATTTTATTATACTTTGTCTGTTTGCGTCTGTAGATTTATCAGTTAGCATTAGATAAGGCCTCATTTGCATATGTAAACTAGGCCTTTCATTACGCCTGGCTGCTATTTGAAGGTTAAATAACGCTCCAAACTTACACTAAATTTGGCGAGAAAAAAGTGGCATTGCCATTTCCAAAGGGGTCCCTTGACCTCTGACCTCAAGATCAGTGAATGTAAATGGGTTCTATGGGTACCCACGAGTCTCACCTTTACAGACATGCCCACTTTATGATAATCACATGCAGTTTGGGGCAAGTCATAGTCAAGTCAGCACACTGACACACTGACAGCTGTTGTTGCCTGTTGGGCTGCAGTTTGCCATGTTATGATTGGAGCATATTGTTTTATGCTAAATGCAGTACCTGTGAGGGTTTCTGGATTATATTTGTCATTGTTTTGTGTTGTTAATTGATTTCCAGTAATAAATATATACATACATTTGCATAAAGCAGCATATTTGCCCACTCCCATGATGATAAGAGTATTAAATACTTGAAAAATCTCCCTTTAAGGTACATTTTGAACAGATAAAAAAGTGTGATTCATCACAATTAGTTATGGACAATCATGCGAATAATCACCATTACATATTTTATTTGATTGACAGCCCTACTTGTCATACAAAAATATATTTTTTTAATGTAAGTAATCAATTGGGGAAGTTTCATGGTGGTATTTATTAGTTATTTTTTTTTTTTTTTACCTATTTACCTGGGGTCCCCTTCAGAACGAAATGCCATGATAATGTTGTTTAAGCTTCTCAAATGTGATTATTTGCTGTTTTGCTTTTGCAATTTGTAGGTATCTTTGGGTTTTGGACTTACTTGGACAAAACAAGACATTTAAAGTTGTCATCTTGAGCTCTGGGAAACCAGAATGGACACTCTTTACCAGTGAGTGAGAGTGATTAATCGATTAATTGAGAAAATAATCTGCAGATTAATTGATGATGAAAATAATCAGTAGTTGCAGCCCTAGCTTTGATATTTTTGTTTCTTTTTAAAATCAAACAAAAGTGAAAATGAAGCTTTTAATGATAAACTTGACCCTTTCATGTGACACCTTGTGGTGTGTTTGCTCTTCTCTTCTCTTCTAGTGTGCAGTGCTTCACGCTGTCCCTGGCCTCATGTGGGGATGACCGTCTCTTTCTTTGAACAGTAAGTGCATCTTACCGTAAAATTACCAATAACTAACTGAAAGCCTTTTTTTTTTCTTCCCTTTCCTCTTAACCACCAGAGACTAGAGTGAAAGCACCATACAACCCCCATTGTTACCGTTGTCGTACTGGTCCTTTAACGACATCAAAGCAGCCTGACGTTATCCCGAGAAAATCTGTCTGATCCTCTTGGATCAGACGTTTGAGCAGCTCAATGATGAAAAGACTAGAAACTGACACTGTCTGCTTGTTGATGTGACACACTTTTTAGTGTGCAGCTCAGTATAGTAGTCAGCGTCTGCCCTGCTGTTTCAAAGCTTAACAAAGCATCGTATCGACGCTTTAACAGGCCCAGTGGCCAACTTTGCTTTCAACTTGCTACTTTCCCCCCCTGGGCACATCATCTTTAGCCAAACGTCGAAAACTTTGAACTATCTCTGGGATCATTTCTTTCATCTCCCCTCGCTTCGCCCGATATGCTGAGGCACAATTAAGCAGACAAGAACTAATTTATACTCAGTGGTGACAAATGGTCAGTGAATCGTAAAACGATATAATTACCTTTCAAAAAATATGGCGGACCTCATTTAACTGACGTTAATTAGTCAAACTGTTTGAAACTACACTTGAAACCCTTCCAACTGTGAATGGTCATACAAGTCCTACTCATAATTAGGCTCTCTACTTTTTGCAGATATTATAATATGTTGATGGGAGTATTATCTGGGGACTTGTTCCCAGTTCTGCAGCATGTGCTCAGATCCCTGTGAACAGTATATTTTATCATATGTTTGCCGCACCGGTGAGCAGGCTGGTCAAGAACAATGATGCCTTTTTACTGACTGACTGACTGACAGCCTCTCCATTGTGAAAATGAACATGCTGAGAAGAGAATCGCATACATTTTATACCCAGTTTTAATTTCTTGTCCAATTTAGTGGTTAAAAATATGAGAAAACAAAAAGAAAAATGATGAGCTCATTAATATACATATCATCAGCATTTTGCTGGAGCTATATCAACAGAAAAAATAAGAGATATGGCTAAAGTTTACTTTTAATGAAGAGCATTTTTGTTTTTTATTAAGTGCAGATAAAGTGGCTTTGATTAATGTTATGGCAGGCCGAAATGTGGATGTCTGCAGTGCTTTGGTGTAACTAACATACAATAGACACATATACACAAATCTATTTTTCCCTCAATATAAATCTGGCGGGATGAGATGATCAACACTCGAGGAAAACAGAAAAAATACATATATTCTACTCAAAAATCCTGTTTATTTTTCACTCCTCTTTGCTCTTGTTGTTCTGGATAACTGGATTTTACATTTCCAAGCCTCTAAACGTTATTTACATTAAACAGGGGGACGAAAAGCTCCTCTCTGGTTGACCTGGACATGACCCATAATGCATACAATCCCCTTGCCTCTGTGTGTACTATCCCACGTTCCCTCAGGGTGATCCGGCTAGCTGTATTTGAAGCTGGTGTCCATGAAACAGCTCAAGACACTGTGCATTTCAAAGTCTGTGCGTAGAAATGTCGCCATACAGTAGTTTGCTTGAATTGTTTGAAGTTCCAGACACAGTCGTGTTATGAATATTTCATATTTTGCTGTTTCTTATTTAAGATAGCATTTGTTCATTGTTGCCTTTTGCAACAAATGTCATGTTATGTTTCATTTTTTTATTGTACCGTACCACACCAACTTATGTTCAGCTAATAGATGCAGTTTTTTTAATCTTGGAGATATCAGAATTTAAGTGTCTTTATATTCCTTTATTACGTGATATTATTTACTATCATTTGTTGTGTATTTACAGACACATGTTCTACTATAATGGGTTCTGAACAATGGTTGGAAAAAAGGCTGTAGTGAGTCAATTTTCATCTGTCGCCTGCACCTTGTAACAATGTGACTGGAATATCAAGCTATAGCACACCAGTGATAGCTACACAGTGTCCCTTACACATCGAGATATAGAACCAGTGATGAGGGATCACATGGAGACAGGGACAACCTTTTTGACCGCTGCAAAATGTACAAGTTACATGTATTTAGAAATATTACTTATGTCTAAAAGTATAGGATGCTTATTTAGTTATTTAGCACCATAGATGTAAAAATATCAATACTGAAATTAATATGTTGGGTTGCCCGGTTAGAAATGTGCCTCACGAACCCGGTGTGTGGTGTTATATTTGATGAAACGCCAGCGGAGAGAGGAGTCATGGTTTAGCATCGCTTTTAGGCTACGATCAGTATCTTAGTGTGCAAGTTTTGTCACCTTCCACCGTCTCTATCTCTCTCAAACACATAGCGAGCGATGCGGCACTCACCCCTCGATCGTCTCTGTATTCAGGTAACTGTCGCACTCCTAAATCCAGAAGTCAAAACTTATTGGAAAAAAATATAGATTATTCTTATCATTACTGAAATTCAAAACATGTTTATATAGTATCTAAGGAAATATTCTGCTTCAATCCATATTTGTTGGCGTTTAGCCTTTCAAAAACTACTTTTTTCATCAGCCAGCATCAGACAACATATTCCAATGTTATTTAAATGTAGTATTTCTGGTGCCGACGAGCAAGAGTAGCAACATTTAATCGACTAATCGCACCCAAATGAATACTGAGTTTTCTCTCTTTTGAGTTTGTCACCACACCGTTCACCTTCTCACTGTAATTGGCCTGTTAGAGCAGGAAAGCCACAGCACATATTGCTCATTTGTATTCTAAATGGCAGCGGAGCCGTTTAGATCTGAAAGATTATATGAACATGTACAGTAAATTCCATCTTCTCTCTTTTAGAGCAAACACCATTAGTGTTTTCACATAGTGCCTGGTGGTCCCATATGATAATCTGTCAAAGACCTCGTATTTGATGCCGTTACGCTCCGACTATCAGCAAGAGGCACGCGTAATTGGCCATGCTGTATATCTCCTATTTTTCACGGAGCATCGACTATATGCATCCAGGGTAAGGACCAACAAAGCAAACAGAAGCTGTTTTTCCCCTACTTTCCAAGCATCAAGTTCCTCCCTGAGATTGTTAAAGCAGAAGAATTCTTGACTTATTATACGGCGGTTTTCATATTTCATCGTCTCCCAGTACTGATGGGACTAATTCCTGTGTCTGCTATGATTACCCCTCAGTCGGCATCCATTACGGGTGCACGACTCTCATCCTGAGCCAAGTCATCCTTTCCTTCCACCCAGCCCCCCCATTACAGGGCCACTGAAATCCATTCCCCGCTCACAGTTAAATCACACGCTGCAGGTTTCCAAACGCTTCGCACCCACACGGAGGCAAACCACCATCCATCAGCTACACCCGCAGCTGTGAATAGGCGATTTTTATATTTCCATTTGTGCTTTTTTCAGTACACAAATGATTTGTGCAAATACGGCAGAGATAATGAGCTGATGGTCCACGATATTCAAATGCATGCGTCCCCCTTAGTCAGAGTGCACATCTCCGCCAGGTGTGTCTGAAACGACCACTGTTGCTCATATCTATTTTTACGCAGCTGGTGCATTTTAATATCTGGGTACAACAGGTACAAACTGTGTAAATAAACAATTGAAATATCGAATAATTAATATACCTTATTGTACCAGAGGCAATGTGACGGACCTTGTGGGTGTTTTTACATTCCACATTAAAATAAATCAATCAAACTAATGTGTATCTTTGATCCTGTAGTTCGTTAATTAATTCCGTACCATATAATGTAGCCTATGCTCCCAAACCCTGCATAACCAACGGCATTATAATTGGCAAAACTCAATATGCACACTGTAGCAGGTAAAAAAAAAACTACCCGCCTACGTGACGTTCGGTTAAAATAGATGGGTGATGCTGTTTTGCCCTCATTGTTCTCCATGAAGTTTGCTTGAAGTAATGTTATGTAACCCCGGTGCGTTCTATGTGGAATGAGCACTTCACCAGACTCTGTTTAAAGAAAATAGCCTTTTAAAGGAACTGGATGTAACATTTTGGAGGGTTTATTAGCAGAGATGGAATACACTATTCACCACTATGGTTCCATTAGTGTATAATCACCTGAAACTAAGAATCGTTGTGTTTTTATATCTACAAAGGGAGCGAGTCCTCTTCATGTAGTTCGCCATGTTGCAGAAAAAACTGTCATGACCATTTTCAAAGGGGACCCTTGACCTCTGACCTCCAGATATGTGAATGTAAATGGTTTCTATGGGTACCCACGAGTCTCCCCTTTACAGACATGCCCACTTTATGATAATCACATGCAGTTTGGAGGCAAGTCATAGTCAAGGCTGTAATTTATGCCGATGTGAAGAGTGGTTCATGCAGATTTTCGAAGGAGTAACAGATAAATACTTGTAAAAAGTAACCGATAAATATTTAAAGAAACTTTAAATTCATGCACACACACTCACACGACCGACTACATAATCTCCTGGCAGAGTTAACTGCACTCTTAATGTAGAGGTCATTAAACTGTTCAACCAGCCTCCTCTTATATCCATCAGGGTTGGATTCAGTCAAATTAAAGCACTGGGCTGGCACTAAAAAGCATTTGAAAGAGTTTGTCGAATTTAGCAAAGAGACAAGGAGACATTTCGGGGGAAATCAGCTTTGGGAGTAACATAGAAGTACACTTGAGCAAGGCAGTAAACCCAAACGCTCTCAGTAATGTGAATGTGAGTCCGTAGAGGGAAGTGAAATGAACAAAAAAAACAGTTCTTTGTCACACCGGGGAAGTTACGTCGTTTCTTCAACTCTATCCCTGTTAGTTATTTATGAGCATCGTGGCAGCGAAATGGTCCAAATTTACTTCAATCAATGCCCCGTCACAGAAATGTCTCGCTGGCACTGTCGTGCTGAGAATAATTTTCCTCTCTGCTTTACATAAATGTCATGCCTTTTTAGCGAGAGCTGGCTGAGACCTTGAAGCAATTTAGACAATTTCAGATTACTTTGTTTGCCTCTCCCTCTTGCTTTTGTGTATGTTTGTGTGCGTGCGTCGCTCCAAATGGACCCAAAACAACTGGAGATGAAAATCTGTCATCAATTGCCTTTTTTTTGTTGTTATGTTTTCATTGTGCATCGGGTCTTTTAAAGAGATTGCAATAACAGCAAAAACATGTCACAGTGAGTAGCTGCCCCTCAGGTGGATTCCTGATTGCAGTTTACACATTCATTTTCTGACATATTGTCCGCGACTACTTACTGCTTATAATGACAAAGTGCACTTAAAAGAAGCAATCGCGGCGAAACCTTGATGTTTTTCGAATCAAAGAGAAGCACTTCTTCGCTCTCCGCCTCCGTAATGGTGTCAAATGTGTCATTTAGCTCCGCGGTGTCCGGGGAACAGACTGCAGGCCCTCGGAGGGCATCGATGAATCAATGAAGACGCTGGCGGCATCAAAGCAGAAATATTCCAAACTGCTGAGTGGCGGACAACACGGCCAAGAATCAAAAGACAATATGCTCCCCAGCTTGTTCATCACTCAGAGATAATTGTTGCTTCCCTGTACAGGTTGCAAAACAGATTTACAGTATAATTACACAAACAAAAGACAAGCGAGTGCTCTATCTTGGACACATTCATTGAAAAGGTCCCCTCGGTGGCTTGCGAAATAAATAAAAAAATGAAATCTTCAAGCGTGTCCATGGTAACAGCAGTCGAGACCAACCTACAGCTTTTTCTCTTGCTTCCCCGATCCTTCAGAAATTGTCTAAATTGAGGTATTCTCACCAAGAGGGAGTGCGTTTATTTGTGAAACAAAATATTTTACCTGCAAGGAAACATTTGTGACAGTTCTGATTGAAGGAGACAAGCAGGGACAGAGACAGCTGGGACGGACGACATCAAATCGGGCCACATACTGTATGCATGATCTTCAACGGGGCACTTCAGCTGCTCTCTGTCGCCTTGATTCAGCGTGTGTGGTGATTGTTTAGCGGCCCGTGAAGGGGATTAAAGGACTGGAGAGAGGCAGAGAGGACGGATAGGAAGGAGATCTTTCCCCTTCGTTTGCATTTATTTATTTATTTCCTCCAGCTTCTCTTTCGTCTCACCTCTGGTGTCTGTTAATTTGATACTCCTCGACTGCCGCGCCGGTCAGAAATGAGCATATATATGCATGGCTGCAGCTCTCCTCGCAATCCTTATATTACACTTCTAAAAATACGCCATTATTGACCTTTTGCTTTTCATTTGATGCCACCCATGTGGAAAGGCTTTGCCACGTCTTTTAGGTCATGCATCAAGAGCTCGGCATTAAAGGGTGAATTGTCGCAAGGAATGTCATGCACCCCGCGGTGACACGTATTTGATGCCGGCTTTGATGTTTACTCTCTTTGTAGAGCCGCTGGCGTTTGTGCTCGTTTTCAGGTGATGCGACGCCGTCGTGTACCGGAATACCAACAACATCTAATCACAGTTCAGTTGTACTGTCACATCTTTGTGTTTATGTTTATCATTTCTTGATTTTTTTGAGACAAACAATTTTTTGTAGTTTAATAACTCAAGCTGATGGTTAAAGAATGAGCAACAGTGGAAATCCAAGCCCAGATATTGTGTTGGGGGCCCAACAGCCTATTTTTGCCCTGTGCAGAAAATACTTTAACATTTACTCCAGTCCTATACTGTGACATTTTTAGGTATTTTACTTTAGTATGTCCGTTTGCAGTTACTTTATACTTCTACTCCACTTAATTTCTTCACTTAAAGGGAAATAATGTAGTGTTTTCTCCACCACATTTATCTGATTTTGAACACAATGCATTGTTAAAGGGCGGGTCCACCTGCATTCTGCTCCATTTGTTTCAAATGGGATCGCCCACTCTGCCATTGCAAAAAGCAGTGATTAAGGTTATGAAAGTAAGCTAATCGAAGCTAATCAATAAGGTTATGAATAATGTGAACTAGCACTAGCTGAGTCAAAGTTAGCTGTGCTAAGCTTGGAAACATCTGAATGTGTTAGTTTGGATTTGTTGTGGGGTTGTATGTATAAGTGGGGTTGTATGTATATTCCTGCTTTCTGCAAGGTAAAATTACTGCTTTTGTGAATAGAGTCTGGTGGCTTTGAAGAGAGTGATTCACAGCTTTACCTTGCCGTCAGACAGCCATTTCAGACGGAGAACTAAAGCTGTTGTACATCTATCGGTTAGTTTGTTTGTGTTATTGTGTGACTTTCGGATCCGAACTAACGTGGCGTCCACAGCAGTACATTCTTAGCCTCCATGCCGTTCCACTCCTGTCTGCTTCTCCTAACTGGGAGCATGCCGACTGCCAAGTTACTGTATGTAACGTTAATACACTGACCATAAGGATGCATGTATAATGTATATGTAGCAGCGTCATCATGCAGAAACCTACGTCAGATCAGGTGGGACAAAGTTTTTAGAAGGGCTTTGGGAAAATAACATTTTGATGCTAAACATAAACACAAAAAAGATGAAACCAGTCGTTCCCAAAGTTTTTGGCCTATGCAGGAGAACTTTTAGTCTCCCATAAATCATCTCAAGACCCCTAAAATCTATCTTATGACTTTTAGGAGGGACCTGACACTTATGGGACCAACTGGACTCAACTACAGTATGTTTCTGTGTTGGCACTCGCACTGTGCCAACATAGCAGTCTCACTGAAATGAATAAACGGGTTGCATTCTTTCATGCAGCACTGTTGCCTATCTGAACACAGCCTTAGCTGGTACAGATGTGCCAATGGTTTGCATATCCAAGTGCCCTACAGTAACATAAATCTTTAGTACAGTACATTCAATTTGTTTTTGGCAGGAGCACCTACCCTTTCTGCAGGCAACACAAAAAAACCTGCAGCGCAGACCAGCTTAAAATAAGCACACAATGATAACGGCAGCCATAAATATCAGCTTAATAGAAGGGTACATGTTTACATTGCTCTGGGCTTGTTTAGCTTTAGCATTTATTGGCTGCTCTTGTGTCAACGAGTGAAATGCCATCGAGGGGATTATTACACAATTAAGTTGTATTCAGCGTGACAAAGTTGACTAATATTTTCTAAGCAGTTAATTTCCTGTCTCCTCTGCTGCTGATAAGGCCTGAATGCAATGATTAAATTTCATCTAATAAAAAGGCCACTGGACAGACAATGAGAGCTCTGCCTTTCTGGTAAATTAAATGCATTCTGAATTGATCCAGGCATTGATTCATTCACAGTCTGACCTCTGCAATCTCCAATTACACACATGCGGCACAGGATTAGACGATACCCGGCATCGTATCCTGCGGAACAGGCCGGCGTGCATTTGTATATTGTCGGCTGTAACGCGCGCCCTTCCCTGAGCAAATTGAAATTGCCAGCTTCCCCGGAGAGCGTGTGCATCTCTCTCAATTTCACTCGAAAGTGAATCCCGGAAAAAACCTTGATCACCCCTCTTCTGGAAACAGCAATGGATGAGCCGACCGCTTTCTCGGGGGCCTGCCCAACATCAATCACATTCACTGAAGGTACAAAAGGACCTTTTTAAATCTTCTGAACTTTGCTGCAGCACACGCTGTTACCTCGTCCTCAGTGCCCTGTCACAATGAATTGGGCTGCGCTTTGGTAAACATATTTCCTGCTGTTGCTTCCTCTTGTGTGGGGGGTTTAAAGGTTTCTTTTTCCTGTGTGTGTGTGTGTGTGTGTGTGTGTGGTTGCACATGTTGAACTGAGAGGAAAAAAAGTCTGACATACTGTAGGAGTAAAATGAATTTATAATGATTATCTATCCCTCTTGGGAAAAAAACATGTATTATAGAATGCTTATAGAGAGGGAGGACATATTCTTGTGGGTCAACCAGGAAGTTAGCATTGAGCTGGTTCCCTCGACAAAAAAAGCCAAAGGGATTTTTCAATCGGAAAATACAATAAATTGGTAAATCTACAAGTTGGAAAGTTGTAGAAGAGCGTGAGTATAAATACAACTAGAAATGCACTCGGAGAGCGCATACCTCCGCCAAGACAGGTTTCATGTACGTCGTTTTAGGACTCATTCCTGCAGCACTCTAAACAACGTTACACACCGGCAGGTTTTTTTTTCGTGCGATTAATTCGCCCTTTAATATACATTTTTTGAGCTGTGTTGTTTTTGTCATGAGTAGTGTGGATAAAGGGACAAACTTTACTTTTTTTCCGGAATAAGGTTGATTTTTCTGAACTTTAGCACCGCGAATAAAGCCATCAACCAATCATGTTGTGCGGAACTTGTTGAGTTGCGTCTATATTTATGAAATGACTAAATTGATTACTCCTTTCAACCTTGACAAAAGCAGCATAGACCAGATCCACTCCGTTCTTACCTTTCATAATAAAAGCCCTAGACATATAATATTCTCAGACGGGTATTTCCCTCTTTTCTGACGTTTATTCGCCACGCCCCCGGTGTGTAGAGGCCTTAATACTCAAGACTGACTCATGCCTCCATTATCCTCATACTGTAACTCAATACGCTTCTTTCATGCTAAAAATAAATGACTAATTACAACTTAATATCCATTTACTTTAACATGGCATCAGTATTATACACAGAAGCACACACACATACACGCATACACACGGACTAAGTCTCAAAACAGGCTGCATCAACATGAATCCTCCTCTTGATTTCATTGGCTCCATTAAAGGAATGAGTCTGTGGGCGAGCAAGATAGCCCTCGTTAGGGAGGCAGAGAGAGAGAGAGCGAAAGAGAGATAGAGGGAGGTAGAGCGAGGTGGTTCTCGTGACATGGCAGAGGGCCAGGGTCTGTGACGGCTGACTAATGACTTTCACTGAGGGTGTCAGCTTCAGATTTATGTTCCCCCCCTTGCCCGAATCCACTCTCAGTATCTTAAAGCAAGAGTTATTCATGAACTATAGGGGCACGTACACAGGCAAAAAAAAAGGCACACGCAACCTCTGAGATTTAGAGCCGGGGCTCTTTGCCAAAGCGAATGCGCGCACACGAGCGGTGATGTAGCAGTAAATAAAACGCCGGGCAAAGTACAAGCCCCAGACGGTGATCATCATAAGGCATCAAGACCACAAATATAAACAAATGTCAGTTAGGGACGTAGGAAAGCATTAATTTATGCCCTCTCCCCTCTCAAATGAACATAGCAAGTGTTGTAGAGCCCCGTTGACATTGACCTTTAAATGAAGAAAACATAGACACAGTATTGTCCAAGGGGCTAAGTGGTTTGCTGTACACAACAACACCCGCGTTAACTGAAGAAAGCACTAACAAGCTGGTAAGGGTTTGATATATGCCACCGTCGTTAATTTTGACAGCGAAAATATACTGTAGTTGTTGTCTCCATATGCATATTAGTATTCGGGCTGTTCTCGTACACAGTTCGGAGCTATACCGGTGAAAAGTAATGGACTGCAATTTGTATATATCACACAAAATCAATTTGTATGTAATCCACGTAATTGTGAACCAGGAAGTATAAAGAGCGTCAAACGGCGCGTAGGGAGGAGGTCGGGGTGGGTCAAAAAACACCAAGAGACCGCTGTTCGTACCCCGTGTGAAACCAGAAGTCAGCATTTGTTTATTTGTCACGTAAATTCCGTACTTAAGTAACGCCACTACCTGTGTAATTATTAACCCAAACCACAAGCTTTTCCTAAACTTAACTAAGTAGTTTTTGTCATGTGACTTCCTTACTTAAGTTATACCACTTTCGTTGTTATTTTAACCCAAGCCACGATCTTTTCCAAAACCAAAGTAGTTTTTAAAACTTAACTTCCATACTTAAGTTACGCCACTTCTTGTGTTATTTTAACCCAAACCAAGTTGATAATTTCCTAAACCTAACTACGTTAGGGCGGCTGTGGCTCAGAGGGTAGAGCAGGTTGTCCACCAATCGGAAGGTCGGTGGTTCGATCCCCTGCTGCTCCGGGTTACATGTCGATGTGTCCTTGAGCAAGACACTTAACCCCAATTTGCTCCTGAAGGCATAGCCATCGGTGTGTGAATGAGTATCTAGATTAGATCCTGATGGGCAAAGTTGGCACCTTAGCAGCCTCTGACATCAGTGTGTGAATGGGTGAATACTGACATGTAGTGTGAAGTGCTTTCAGTGGTCGGAAGACTAGAAAAGCACTATATAAATGCAAGTCCATTTACGTTGTTTCTTGTGAAGATGGAAGCTTATTTCGAAAAGACTAGTGTTGCTGGACATTGGTAGGAAAATGCATGCAAAATGAAGAAAAACTTGAGATATCATCATATGAACCATTGTACGAGGATACGTTGTAGTATTAGTTTTGATCTGAGTTTCAACAAGAGTCAACAGCCATGCTAGAAAAGCTCCCTGTGTATAGAAGCACGTAGGGTTTACACCCTCCCCAGACTGACAGATGGATTGTCTGGGTCGGGAATTGTGGTAAATGTTTGGAATTGCCACGCACAACATTTTGAGGAAAGACTGTTCTTAACATTCTTAAATGTTTGATTACTTCCTGCTCGTATATTCCCAGCCTACTGTACATGCAGGAGCACATTATAAAACGGATTATGAAACACAGAAATAACAGGTTGTTTTTTTTTCGGTGAGATAATCGCCTAATTTGCATACAGAGTCTGAGTCGAGCAGCTCATGCTGCTTGCTAGCAAGATGCAGAGGTGCCTTTGAGCATAAACAGGGAGAGAGACAGAGAGGGAGAATTTCACACGTCACACATGGCGGATGCTTTTAATCCAAATAGCTTTAGTGTGCCCTGAGTGCAGAGCAGAGCAGGGAGTGTGAACGAGAAGGGGCGGGGAGGATACAGAGAAAGGGAAAGAGGTGTTCGCAGTGACATGATGAGTCAATTATGTGAACTGTGTGTGTCTCCATGTACCGTGTGTCTGGTCCACGGAGCCTTCTCTTGCTGATGGCCCCTGTTATCCTCGCAGGTTAAACGCCAAAACGGTAATCAAAGTAGAAACGGTCTCATCGCCAGCCTAATCCAGACTGGCACCAAGAAGCAGGCAATCTAAATGTTTTCACTCGGTGATCATCAATCGCACAGAGAGTTGGTTTGGGCCACACACACATATATTTGCACAGACAGTCATTCATACTGGAAGATTAACTGTGATATGCACACGCGCACGCACGGACAGATTTGCGAACATTCCCACAGAGTGATTATCAAGCGCATAAGGACATTTGAGAGTAGGGAGCTGGAGAGCCCAGCCGGTTAGTGAGTATTTGGCAAGCAAGGTAGGGGAACCATGATTACAGTCTGAGTGCTATTTTTCCATCGACCCCCAGATGGCTAATTGAGAGAGGTTTAATGCCACCATCAGTTGTAAGGAAAAGGGGAAAAAATAACCCTCTAGGTATGAAACAAAACAGATATAATGTGCTATTTTTTTATTTACTTCTGGTAGATACTATGCCAGTGTATTTTATAAGGATTTAAAATGGATCATTTGGGTATTTTGCATTCAGGTCTCATGTTACTTCATTTAAATATGTCAGGAATAAACTTTGATATTGTCCAACCTCCCCTTAAATTTGGTGGCCAAAGTGCATTTTTGGTGGCCCAAATGTAAACGTATGTAAAAACAATACAGAAAAGGCAATTTATTGCAACTTAACACTGCCTTCTTTACCTGTGACATTAACATAATATAATTATTTACTTTGATTGAAAACTCAAGTTATTTATAGTCTCTTAGTGCACACACTACAAACCATATTTTTCACATAAAAACACAATCCAAGTGATTAGGAAATAAATGATTGTATTTCTATGTAAATCTTTGCTATGATTAAAAAAGATCTTGGCATCGTTAGTTTTAATGAGGTATTATAAGCTGCTTAGAGCTTTTGTTAGGAAGTTAAACAGGTCATAATTCCCTCTTTATTATCTATTTTATATTGCTGTGAAAACATCTCCTTTAAACACCTGGATTTATTCAAGTTTCTTGCCAAAAAACGACATTTTACAAGATTACATTTGAACACGTCATGATAACATTATAATTTACCTTCGCTCAATACTCATTGTTACTGTATAGAGCCTGAATGCATCATAATGTAACTCAATGAAACCTCCATTAACATGAGTAGTTAGCTTCGTTATTTAGCCAAGCAGGACTCTGGTTAATGTCGAACCCTATATTTAACCCGGTCAATCCAATGCTTAATATATCTATGTATGACTACCATTTATACATTAGTATAGTACTAATATGTCCATTTTCACACACTCTCAATCAATACACATGCACATATTCAGGTGTTACAGCTGACTCAATATGTAGACATATATTTGTAATCAAATCATAATTTATTTTTTCAAAGTAGTTGAGCTACTCCACTATCTGTCCACAAACCTCCTAGCAACTGCAGAAGTACCTCTGGTTGGGAACCATTGCCCTGCAGTACTTTAGGTCAATGGCCAGCAATTTTGATGCGCCCAGTGGTAAATAACTTTTTACTCCCCGCTGCTCTTCTTGAACAACTTGCCAGCAACCTTAAGGGTTTTCTGAGATCTTCCAAAGATTCATTGGCAAGGACTCCAACACAGGACAAAATGAAAGGGCATAGCAAGTCATCGAGGCCTCTGGGCCTCTATTTTGTAACGGCCCGGCGTCACATTTTTCTTTTTCATTTTCCCCAGAAGGTGTGATAACAACTAGCATCACACAACTGCACAACTAAAAAAGGACTCACATAGAGCATCTTTACATTTGTAGGGGAATGACTGATAAGATATTGAAAAAAATATGGGTTTCATTCATTAATATTTCTGAATGTATGAATTAAATATGGACGCTCGGATTCTGAGGAGTAGGATTTCTCCTTGGAGCATACCAGCACTTGTAGAGTGAAACTATTGGTAGCATCTACTTTTTCTTAGTAGTTAAGCTGTTGATTAAACACATTCAAAAGACTCACAAGCAAATCTAATACTTCTGTTTACTGGTGGGGAAATGGATATGTGTTGTATTAAAACTGTGAGCTCCTCACACCTTTTTTTAATTTGTTTATTTCACCTCATGCACCAATTTCCATGGCACCAATTGAGCGTGAATTGCAAGAACTTCATGTGGATGGAGCAATTAAATCCTAAAATTTGTCAGAATGTGTTTTAATCTAACCATCTTTTATGAGACGATTATTTCCAATTCAAAAGACAAGCTTCTGGACAGTATGTGCATGTTCTTCCTGGTCTTACCTGCTTTTAGCAGAGAACGTATATTGATAAGACGTGAAAGCCAATTGTTTGTTCCATTGCAACATCAGCGCCCAGCAGCAAAGCTACGCTTTCGCCATTTTGGACTGAAGGCGACTACCGGACGCCAGTAAAATGTCCTCTGATTTACAGACGTCTCTTTATATAACCATGGCCACAGACTCATTGTTTTCTACCGCAGCGGCATCTGGCGGCTGTTGTCAGAAAAGCACCACAGTTTGTGTCTCTTTGCTTCTATACTCTTTGCTTTTAGTCTGTCATTCTGAGAATTGTGGGCAATTTAGGACTGATTTTCTGAAGTGACTGATCCATACAGGGATCAGCATCTTGCTCAAGTATGCTTTACAAGGCAGATGCTTGGTCTAACAAGGCTTTGAACCAACTACTCTGGTTCAAGGACAGCCTCGCTGATCTTGTTGACCTGGTAAAGAAAAGGCTTTCGATGAATTTAGAGCTTTACTCTTCCATTGCATATTGAGTCTGTTCTTCTAGTGGAGCAGAACAGAACAGAAGTCAAAACCACAGCAAAATTGCAGCTTTGGTTTGGTTTAGTACCTATTTGACGGTATCAAAAAAAGCCCTTCTGAGTTTTAAAGCATCATCCCACACGGTACATATTGGACCAGATGGGCCATTATTCTTCAACAAGTTGACAAGGACATTATTTTCCCCAATTTCCCACGTATTTTTTAACATAATTTTCTCTGCTATCTTCCCAGCCAAGCCTTGCTTGCAATGTATTTTTGAGGGGTTCAAAATGTGTCCATCAGCTGTGTTTAAAAATAGCCTTTTCACATGTTCAGTAAAAGTAGTGCACGGTGCCGTCTGCGAGCCTACGAGCTGCCCTGCCAGTATGTGTTATCATGTGTTTAAATAAGAAATACTGGCTATGATATCAAACCATTGGATGTCTTGGAGGGTTTTAGAGTATTCCTATGAGATCTGGATGCTAGAATGTGTTGGTGGCTAGAAAACAAGCATTTTCTTCCAAACACATTCAACAAAAATATGTATTTTCATCAAAATGTAACATGCAAAAGTGATTTTAACAGAGGCCCAGATTTATACTTTAAAAAGCTGAATAAAAGGCTGGTTTAAGTTAGTATCAATCAGCTGATTTCAGATGACTTGCATCGGACAGCTGTGGACTGACATTAGGCAAAGGCATCACACTCTACAGGATATTAAATCATATCCATTGTCTATCACCCAGAGAAATGATTACTTTATGCCACAGAGACGCTGCCAATCAGTTTAGCTAATTAGCGGCAGCTATTGGTTGGAGAGGACGCTCGGATGCTCATGTGGCCAGAAGGTGCGTGGGCTGGGCCGACGCAGCCGTCATGTGCTTAATTTGAGAGCTAGACTCGGCAGATTAACTTAGGTCAAGGGCACAACCAAAGTACCTTTGCTGCAGCAACTCTGTTATAACTCCAGGCCCAAACAAACAGTTACAGACACGCACACATGCATGCAAGAACTCAGGTGGCACACAAGCCATAAGCCCACGCCCCGCTTTGAGCCTTCAACTCTTTCATCACTTCGGTGTGTTGAAGTGTTTGCTGCAGGAAGCATGAAAAGGGAACCACCAGTCGTCTTGCAGTAGCTGTGACAAAGCCGTACACACACACACAAACACACACAGCAAAGCTCACACTCAGCTGTAAGAGAGAGATGACACATTATTAAGCCCCTCGCGGTGGTGTACTGAGCCCCACCGTCATCTACAGCTTGTGTTGTTCCAGTTCCCACTCTGTGGTTCACTGTACTGGTTAGCTGGGAGGCTTACAGATGGGATATGGCTATCTGTTCTATATGTTAATTCAACAGAGCATGTATGCGGTGTAAATATATTCAAATGTTCAGTCAGAGTTTGAGAATAATGGTGCAAAGTCCCTTTTGGCTGCATTTCTTTGATATTGCATGTTTATTGTTATTGATATGTACTAGGGTAGACTGATCACTGCTATATGACATGGACTCATGTAAACATTACCAACTCTCTTAACCTAGGAAATGACTCCAATCTCAGCCAGCATTTAGGAGCTCTCCAGAGGTGTCCTAACCTGTTAAAAGTCTCCAGGAGACGGCGCTCAGACAGAGACGTCTGTGGGAAGACAGATGTCGATGGGAATGTTTAAGCTTGCTGAAAATTAGTTTTGACTGAATAATTTCAGACTGACCTTGTGCGGGATGCAAATGAGAAAACACATGCTGTCCCTGCAGAAACCTTGCAGCCTTGTGCTTTTTTGGAAATGCACCGTCAGCTAGGGATGCCCCGATTGATCGGCTGCCGATTGTTATCTGCCGATATTCAGTGAAAATATGTAATCTTGTCGCCAGCAGTGGTAGTGGTTGCTTACGCGTGACACGCTACTAAAACAAAACATGTCGGCGGTGTGTGAGACAAATAATCGTCAGGAGGAGAGCTAGTTAAGGTTAGCTGTTAGTAGCTGGTGAGCAGCACAGTCCTGCTACATTACTGTTACATAATGGCAGGATGAAGTTGTTGCCTATAAACTTAACAATATAAATTGGATAATAGTGAGGGAATTATGACCTGTTTAACTTCCTAACACTAACTCTAAGCAGCTTATAATTCAAAATTATTCATATATAAATAAAAATATATATTTATTTCCTCATCATTTGAATTGTATGTTTGTTTGCAGATAACCACTGTAAATTATATTAACAAAATAAAAGGATAACATTTTGAATTTTAATTGTTTACACTGACTTCGGGACGGTTGAAATTATTTTTTTGGGAGCCTTGTATACCAGCTGCTATAACGATTATATAAAAATAAAAAAAAAATTATAATATATATATTATAATTGGTGTCGGTCGTGTGTTGGACGATATGGTACAGTGACGATTGGCAATTGCATCGGCGGCAAAAAACTTGATCGGGGCATCTCTACCGTCAGCGAGTGAGTTGAATTGTGGGTAATGTAGGCACCAAGAAAGAAGAAAAACAAATTTCTGCTCCATCAATTTTGATCCTTTTTTGTATTATAGGAGTGCAATGCTGAATCACTTTTAACATCTTACTCTGCAAATGGAATATGATGGAGTATAGTTTGCAATTTTGCATATGTTTACCTATTATTTGCCTATTTGCATGGAGCCTACACATAAAAATCGGTGCTATTTATATCACTCAATCGTTACCATTTTTATCGTAGTTCAAAATAATGACAGCTGAACATGTCTTGTCAGTGAGTTGTCTTTACGTGTCCTCCTCTGTCCTTCTCCCCACAAACTAGTTCCAAAGTGTCCCGGGGCCCTGCGAGTCCTGACAGAGATTAATCTGTGTTTGTGCCCGTGTGTGTGCGTGTCTTAGTGTGTCTGCTGAAGTTAACGCTGTCTGTCTCTGAAAGAACCTCTGGTCCCATGAGTAACCCAACTGACACACACACACAAAACATACACTCATCAACCCCCCCACCACACACACATACACACACATTCTTAAGGCGTGAGTAACCAGGGTTGGAAGCATCAGGGGACGACCTTGCATCTAAAACCGAATGCCCCTCTTCACAAATGATTTGTGTCCAAAAGCCACACTCGTCCTCCTTTACTCCTACAATTCGTCTTCAGGGTCCTTTGAGGAGACTCAACTCTGACTTGGACTTCCTTTACACGCCCCCTCTTGCAATTCCTCCACTGAGACATGTTGCATAACACTAGGCTTTAGTCACCAAAGTGTCTTAAGTCAGAAATGTTTTGCAGCGTAGGTTGTTGTGATTTCTTGGGATGTGGATGTTAATGAATTGACGATGGTGACTGGCATCGTCAGGCCTCAGCTCGGCAGCTGATGGAGCTTTTATTCCTTTTCTATTCACAACTCAGTTGATGACAAAGACTTGAGCTGAGTCGGTGTTTATTCCTTCGCCGGAATTTGTATTTCAGCCAATGTTAACTGACGTCAATCTCATTGAGACAAACTTGTTTTGTTTTGTTTTACACCTTTAAAAAAAACATAAAAATCAATGCAGCGTAATCGGGACAAGGGTTTCCTTTCTTCAACACTTGCCTCCAGACCGTGATCAAAACTGGATTAATTATGTGGGTGCGATGGATAGCGCTAGTCCCAAAAGGGGCTTATGAATGAATGACATTAGCAAGAAGCTATCGTTTAGCTGCTTAGAGCACAATCACTACTGTTCCTACATCCTTTGCTTTGCGATCAGCACCTATCATCCCCGATTCCAAGCTGTTCCGCAATCAATCTTTAAATTCTGCATCTCTGTATTCTTTTATTTCTTTATCGTAAAGTGTTTTGTGCTGGGAGACAAAGTGAATGTTTATCCTACCATTGTGGATGATGATGTTTGCATACACGGTGGCTCTGAGCCTTCAAACAACTCTCTTTTGCCTTTTGACGGAGATGGAAAAAAAATCAAATTTTTTCCAAAAAGAGTCGGTTTTGTAAATATGTACGTATTTATTTTTAAACGTGCCACAATTTTGGACGAAAAATATGGACTTGAAAATGCCTTCATGCTCGTAGCTGCTGGAAGACAAACTGAGCCTCTTGTGCCTTCATTGCTGCAAAAATGTACCTGTATTTTTCAGGAAATCATTGTTGCTGTTGTACAAGACATTGGCATTTCCATCACTTTTTTTTTTTTTCATGTGTCTATCTGTCTTAGGATTCCTATGCTTTCTTTCTGTTTTTGCACTTGCAGTCTACCCAGCCGGTGCTGTGCCTCTCTGCTCTCAGCAGGCCAAATAAATCCTCGCTTTCATGACACACTCCAGCATTTTGAGCAGAATGTGGGTAGACATCCCTCAGCAGATATCATTGATCAAGGGTCGGAGAGACACTGATCTAAATATCCTCACTGCTGGTGGTGGGTTGCAAACTCGCTGCCATTTCTTTTTTTGTCTTTCCTCGCTCAGTGTAAGGCTTCAGAAAAAGCTGCCCTTTGGGTAATCTGTTGCATTTTTACAACATGAGCTTCTCTAATGCAGCTTTAATGTCATTCTATAATGCAGAAACACTCACCGTAATTTACATTTTCAATCGTATTATCGGCTTAAATACAAAAAGGAGGACTACTAACTGGAATGCAATATACCTCTCATTTGTTGAAGTGAATGTATAGCCACTTGGGGAAAATCCATTACAGGTAATGTAGTGCATGGACTATTATTATCTTAAAGTATCCTACTTGGTTCAAAGCACAACACAAAAACATTACAATTGGACTTTAATAAGCACAACATTGCTATTGCCTCTTAGGTTTGACAAATAAAAATCTCTTCATTATCAGATCCACTCAGAAAACCACCACAGCATCCTCCTCTCGTCTCTTTGGTGTTCTTTAGTACAAAATGATCACAGATCAACATCTACTTCGACAGATCAACTGCTTTAATGGAAGTTAATCTCATTAGGGGAGTAGTGTTGCATATATTTGCCATCTAAGTTTAGAAAAAAAATCTTACTTTAAAAATAAACTCCTGCGATTCATATATTCGTGACCGCCAAAAACAGACGACTGTGTGGCAAGCTGGCACACAGGCAGCGGAGCTGACAAATTAAACATGAAGCAGCAGATTCAATCCACAGCGCTGACCGCAGGGCGTCATCCAGCTGTGAGATGTCGCACAGTGGCTGGCATTGCATCTGTTGTGCCCTCCATCAAAGTGGTAGCTGACGAAAACCCTGATTCGGGCTCTGAACTGTAATGGTGCTGCACTGTGGGTGAACCTGCTCTAGTCGTTGCAAATAAAACACATGATTTCCATGTTTGTGCCGCAGAGCTGCACGATTAAGGGTGAAAAAAAATCGCAATCTCGATTCAGGCATGTACACAATTTCATTTCTGAAGCTGTGGCACGCACAGATGCACTTCAAGTCTGACAATCTCTTGCTGAACCTATCACTTTGCTGACACTCAGCCATTCAATTTAGCCACAAAGCTAAGGTTAGCTGTGGTCAGGCTGGGTCGCCACAAAGAGTGCCCAATCTTTGGTCATGGTTACGTGGGATGTGGACACAAGCCGTGCATCAGATTGCTTGTTGTGTAGCTAATGAATGAACAATTGTATTAGCAAAAGTAGCATACATGTATGCAAAAGTACAGTTATGTTTGGGCGTCAATTGCCTGCTGCAAGATCCTATCCGTTATTCCATCCTCGGTGCAAATTATTCAGAACTCTCCAAATTGGATAGCACGTGTTATCCGACATGGATTTAGTAGAAATAATCAATTTTCTCAACCCTACTGCTGTGTGGAAACTAAAACAGTTGTTGGAGGCTACTTCCATCACATCTGATTGGTTTTGGTCACGCAGACCCCCAACCTTTTTGACCCTATTTCCTCCAACTCCCAGAAACCATTACTACTTTAGGTTGATGGGAATATAGATGGATAGATAGATAGTAAGGATGGGAGGAGGAGCAGCTTGTCACTAAAAAGAGAATAGCTAGTTCACCTTAAAGGTCATCCCACCTTTAGTGAGCTTGGGCCGAAGTTGTCGCTAATTTTGGGGCTAACCCCCTTCACTCGCAGTACACAGGGACTTGGCTTGGGTCTTGAGGAGTTATAGTATTTATTCACAGTCAAATAGCCTAAGGGGTGGCCATTTATTTTTTACATTGTGGGCCATAAACAGAAAAAATATAAGGAGTCATGGGCCAAACAGTAGTCAAATTGCAATTTTCAACTAATTACACTGCAAGAAAATCAGTGTTTTTAGACCAGAAAACCTCATGTGCTGGTATACAAAGTGTGGGACTAATGTTTAGTTTCATAGTGTCTTATAACTAGTGTTCTAGTGTTCAAACTAGGAAGCACAATGTACATACAGTGCAATTTATTAGAAATATGCTCAAGACATATTCTAGTTTATTATTTTTTTTTTAAATCAGCATTGGATTTAACCTGTTTTGGACATTAAAAAAAATAAAATAAGCATCCCTAATAGATAGGTATAGCAATTGTTTTTGAAAGTAAATGCTACATCCATATCTACAGTCCTTGCTAATGTTTTATTAGCTTACATTTTTATAAATGTCATTGTGTAGTTTGTTTTTTACTGCTTTTTGTCTAATTATTTTCAGGATTATGAATGTGTTAAGTTAGCTAATATTACTGGCAGAGACGTGAGGTTACTGAGATGCGAGAGACTGCTTGTTCCTGCAGCAAGTCAAGCAGCTAATTCAGCTCCTGAAGAAGAGATTGGGTCGTGGAGGACACGTCTTACCATTCAAGGGCACACTGTTTGATTGTGCAGATACATGCAGGTGATTGAATAAGACTGCACTATAGTTTATTAGTCTATTCATCCGTCTTTCACATTACTGTTTCGCCACCAATGAACATTGTAATACATTTTGTCATAGGTTTCACTTTTGAATGTTGCTTTTTATTTGCTTTTAGTGTCGTTTTTATCCTAAAAAAAGAGGTTGTCAAAAATATTTACCACCATAGTGTCCATTTACAAAAGTAACTAGGAAACACAAAACACACATCCCTGTCTACCAAGATCTGACAGAAAACGTCTGGTGTCTTTAACATGCAAAGGGCTGCACAGAGTCAAGCGAAGACAGCAAGAATAATGCTCGTAATGCCTGGTTGTTGTGTTTGCTTTTTGTTGCCAGCGCCTGAAAAACGAGCGGTCCTGGATCCTATTAAGCTAGATTAAATTTGCCGTAATAAAGTTTGCGTGACGTGCGTTTTAATATTGATTAAATGGGGGTTAAGAGATGGACGACCACTGCAGAAGTACTCACATTGGATTGATGCTACACTTTGGAATGACTCAAAAAGCATGAAAGCGATCCCTTACGTTTCCCGGTGGCATTAAACAACGCAGCCTGTGAAAAAAACATTTGAAATTGAACCTTAAACGGATCTCAAAACAGTATTCATCATTTAAAGAAAGCACAGAGTGACAGACGCGGAAGTATAGCCTATTTATACCTGCTGGTTTTACACCCGGCGTCAGGATAAAGATGCTCTATTCCGAGGAGCTCTCTGTGTTCTTGTCAAGCTTAATTTGTTCTCCAGCAATGGATCTGTGCATATCAGAGTGACACGACAACCTCTGCCAGCCGGAGATAAACAAATAATGGAGAAGAGTGAACAGGTGGGAGGAATCACCTGACTTACTGTAATCTTTTGTATTTTATCTGCATTTACTCAAGTAATCTAAAACACACAAGGCTGTTTTTTTTTGGTAAATATCCTAACAGGACTCTTTAGGTTTGTCCTCTTCATAGAAGCAATGAATGAGAAGTGGTAATTAAAACAGGCTTTCGTCTCAATTCACTGCCGTTGTATTATTCATCATCAGGTTATCAAACGAGTTTTACTGCTTGATTACTTTCACCAGTTGAATCCTGAACACAAAGCATGCTTTATCTCTTAGCGGAAATCTTAGATCGAACGGCAGTGATTAAATCCTGTTTATTAAGCTGATTACAAAGACTATGGACACGTCAGGGCTTTCAAGATTCAACCATCTGCAAAATGTAGAGCCTCTAGTTTCCTCCGAGATCTTTTTCTAAAGCAGGCCTTTTGTTTGCGGCGCACACAAAGCCTCAAGGATATATGACATGTCTCAGCGAGATAAAGCGAAAGCACCGAAGACGGGTAAGGTAATGGGAGAAAAATAGGGTCTAATACCGAACAAAGGGTTAATGAAAAGAGACGTCTCCGTCGATTTGCAGAATATTTTCTCAAGCATGATGCCTCCTGCTCGAAAGGTCAGATGAGAAAAAGATGAAAGTGCAACCTGGAACATCTCCCCCAACTGAAAGCTAGACAGGGAATTATTGATTTGAGGTATACGGAGCTGAAAATACATGCCTGGATCGTAATCTAGTGAGGATTTCACACATGTAGACATTGTGAAAGGCGTCCATCTCAATTCCTCTTGTCACAACTTACAGTTCTTTAATTTTTCTTTCAACAAGATGTATCATTCCCTAAGTTTACACTCTGATTTTGAGATGCGAGAGGGGAAAAGAATCAATGTGGAAGAAGAACCCAACTTGCTCTCAGTAAAACCTTGAGTCTTTGAAAAAAGTCAGCTCATCAAAATGCGGCTTTGATGCCCTGTTTTCATGCACTCTAAAGAGACAAACACGGGATGGAGCATCTAGAGTGAAGTTACATTTTCATCTCCCCTGCCATGTGGGAAATAAAGTGCAAATCCTCTTCATCCCGTATGCTTTGTCTTCTCAGACAAAAAAGATACTGTGAGGTGGTAGAACAATGATTGGCTGCTCTCTAGTCTTGTGTGGAAAGTAGCGAGACACCAGTCCTTTGATACCAACTTCTAACCTCCATTAATGGATTTTTTGTCCAGTTGGAGGCAGTGGAACAAGCTGTAGATCCACTAGGAGTCAAATATGAACTGATTCGATTTAGTGGTCAACGGTCAAGGTCACTGTGACCTCACATCCATCTCATTTTCGTAAACGTAATATCTCAGGAACGCCTGGAGGGAATTTCTTCAAATTTGGCACAAATGTCTCCCACGATAAGGACTCAAGGATAAACTAAATAGATTTTAGTGGTTAAAGATTAAGGTTCCTGTGACCTCACAGGAAGTCATATGCTAATTATGACAATTTCACTCAAATATCTAATAGTATAAAATAATGAAAGGATGACATTTTGGACAGACATGGATGCAAACTGCAACTTGACTGGTTGACGGAGGCATACAACCATGCGGCGGTTATTCTAACTATAGAGTGTATTTCTAAGTTTTTATGCCAAACATGTAAGCAAGTGGTTGACTATTTTTACATCCAGCATGCACGGATTGTTCTTTAGCAGCTAAGTGCTCTACTGTGTTTACCAGCTAGTTGCTAACGTTGCCTGTGTGCTGTCGCTGGGCTGGTCAACGTATCCTCACACAATGTTTTTTATGATATCTTTTTGTGCGTTTTTCTACAAAAGTAGCAACACATGACAGGACACACGTGTCAATTTCCGCTCCTTACATCCATACTTTTCAAAATAAAATTCTGTATTCACAGGAAACAACTTGGTTAGGTTTAGGCAACATAACTAATTTGTTAAGTTTAGGAAAAATATGGTGGTTTGGGTTACAATAACTCTGGAAGTGGCGTATCTTAAGTATGGAAGTTACGTGATGAATAAAACAACTATGACCTCTGGTTTCACGCGGGGTACGGACACCGGTCTCCTGGGCGAAAGTCTGGTGTTTTTTGACCCACCATCCACCTCGACTCCCTGGTGCACAATTACGTGGATTACATATGAATTGATTTCATGGGATGTGTACAAAATACAGTGCATTGCTTTTCCTAGGTATAGCTAAGAATGGTGTATGAGGAGAACCTGGGCTGGTAGCTTAATGTTGCTTTATCAGAGCTTCCTGCTATGGCTGGAAAAGAGGACGATGAGAGCCATGAGACCTAATCAAAACAGTAAAGTTGCAGGCCATTAAACCAAAACAATGAGCTGAAAGATGCTAACATGCTCTGTAAAGCTGAGGGGGACTGCAGATTTGGGCTGCTAATTGCAGATTTATCACTATAATTGACCATTTTCACATTACACACAGTGTGTGTCGTCACTTTAGGAAACTAGATGAAAAGTGGCATGAATGCTGGCGTTTTATAATTTCATCCCTCATAGAGTTGAATAAGATCGTGTTTGGTAAAGCACCTAATGCACATTTAATTTTTGGTTCCATTAGAGCTCCATTAAAGCGGGCAGCCTGTGTGAAAGAGAAATTTAGAAATAAGCAGCATGTCACAACTTCATTTAACATTACTCACTGTCCACTGTGCTGTCTGGAGATCCGCTAATAGGTCCACAATGAATGGTCAGCCCTCAATTATACTCCTCCGCCCTTGTTTTTTCCTTCTTTTTCCAACCCTCCAAATGCATCTCTGTGGCGAGGCAAATGTCACTAAATGCCAGGCCAGGCTTACCATTCCAAAAGCCAAATGTTAGTTCATCTGTTATGTCAATTTCCACTCGGCCTGACCAGCTGTCCTCTGGGTGGGCTCTCTTTAGCATCAGTGACAGGAATATGAGATGGACCCGTTGGCCTGTGCTGGCTTTAGTATGTCAGACATGACCAATGGATGCTGAGGAGGTGGTGGGAAAACATAATAACTGGATGCGCATACAATATATTTTCTGTTAGGAGGATCCCATCCAAAAAAATGTATCCTCATACAACAGTTTGTATGTTATCTTACGGACAATTATTTCTCTTTTTTGTGCATTTTCTTCACTGGGAACTACTTAGTTACGTTTAAGCAACAAAACTACGTAGTTAGGTTTAGGAAAAGATTGTTGTGTAGGTTAAAATAACTACGGGAGTGGCGTAACTTAAGTACGGAAGTTATCTGACAACTAAATCAACGTTAACTTCTGGTTTCACACGGGTACGAATATCGGTCTCTTGAGCAAAATTATGGTATCCGATCGGTGCAAAGACTGGCATACTCGCCGATATTGTATCCCAAATATTTGGCATTGACGCATTTCCGATACTAGTATTGGTATCTGAACAACTCTAGTTAGAGCTACGGACGGTGTATGAGATCAGCCTGATCCAAAACCATGTCTTCAGATATGTACTTACATTTGTTTATTAATTTCTTTCAAAACAGGTTTTTCCATCATGGATCAGTAAATACTTCTGTTTCTAACACCTTATATAAAAAATAAGGATGACTCCTGACCTAACCAGTCACGTTGTAGCCCTCAACAATCTGCTTCTTACTCAGTAGGACATTTTTTAAGAGGCACTCAAGGAAATGAGACAGCTTGTTATTGCTTTTAAAGTGCACCCTTTTGTTCACCACAGGGGTGATTCATCAAAAACATGGGTGACATATTCCGCACATCCTTTTTTTACAAAATACTACACAACAATAAACAGTTTGTCAAAACGTCTTTCGCTTCCAAACTTTTTTGAATTCCTGACAGTTTTTCCACATGTGAAGAAGTCCACTGAGCGATGGCATCTGGAGGACAATGAACCTTTTGTTGTGTTAATTAAAGCTTTATGAAATGAGGCGGATGACGAATACGCGAGGCCCCGAGCCTCAGTCAGGCATGTTGCTGGAATATTGCTTCTACGTAATTAGGTTTAATATTGTATTTAGAGGAGAGAGTGCAGCTTTATGAAAATTAAAAATCCAAACAAAGGGTCGCAATCAAATATTGAAACAAATATAATTGCCAAGGAATATTGAAAATAATGAATCATACAAAGAAAAACTTATTGCAGATTATGGGTGTCATGCCACCTTCTTCTCTGAGAGCAGACACATCTAGCTGCTGTATATTGCATGCCCTGTTAGTTAGCTATGAAGTGAAAATGAGCATCCTACTCTGTGGGATTCAGTCTGACAAGTATGTGCAAATGGAGTGAATCTCTTCAAGTATACCCTGGGTAACGGTTCCCTCTCTTCTCCCAATCTCTCCGTCTTCTCTTCTCCCACAGTGACACTCAACATCTGTAGCCACTGTGACACAATCTGCAAGTAATCCATAACCATAAGACGTGTGTGTGGCGGTGGGGGCGTCGGGGGGGTTACATCCCCGGCAACACAGGAGCAATATCACCGTCCACTAGCCAAGCATCTCCGGCACCTCCAGAACCTTGAAATTAGAACAACCGAGCGGCGGGTATCATCTGCAGACAGCTTCTTTTTTCTTTATCCTGTCTGACACACATACTGTACTGGGTTGGACATTACCGTACGTGCTGTTTCATCTGTTAATACATCAGGCTAATTTGGCGTTTTATTAAAAATCCGATACGGGCCGGTCAATGTCGTTCGCCACCAATATGACGGAGGTTTTGTCTGTGACCGCGGCGTGCGAATACATCACTGGTTCACTGAAAGCAATTCCAGCATGACGCGGGAATGTATTTCTCAGCTGCTTCAGAGGTGACTGTCTCTAATCCTATAATGAAACATCCTGCCTTAGAGTCAGGCCGTATCACATTTGAAAGAAGAAAAAATTCCATATGCTTCCTTTTACAGATGAGAAGTTGAATTTAAAAGCAATAAAACACACCCTTTGCTCACTTCAATACACCCGGGGGATTTGCAGCCACAGCCACACTTGGTCTGGTGTGACGGGTAGCTTATGGTGGCTAATGCTAGCTCCAGTTTGTGCTCTACTTCACCCAATCAGAAGGCTTCCTTTTTTGGACGGCAGCTGTTGAAAACACCAAACAGAAAACCTTTTTCTTTCAATGTTAAATAAATACCATTTACATAAGTTACTACGAGCACACAGATACATTTGGTTGCAAGTCACCAGATAACATGGACACTCATCATACCGAAACACCTGCGCATTGCACTTTCCACAAGCTGCTTTTATGATAAAACATCCTAGCAAAACAAAGCAAACAAAGACGCTGAGTGCCAAATAATAATGACACGCATGTCGCCCCTCATCACATGAGAAGCTGTACTGTTGAAAGACTCTTTTCAACTGTCAGTCGTATAAAAACTGGCATCAGGATATCATGACTGAACTGTTTGTGTCTTCTCTCCATTTTCAGTTCAACACCGAGCCCCGTCGTCTCCTGCTGAAAACATCAAAAGTAAGCTAATTATGTATTATTATTTATTGGGTATAGATTTTGTTAGGTATACAATTAGATGCTATGCTGCTGTTGCTGTATCTGCCATCTGTGTGAGTGCATGTGGTTTCATTTTTAACTTTACTAAGCGTGTTGGTGCCGCTGCACCTCTATCCATACTTTGATTAATGATGCTGTTGTCAGCTGTGTGTGTGAATATGTGGCCGCCGTGCCACGCTATGAGATGCTATGAATGTTCATCTTGTTGGTGGCTTTAACATCACGCTACCTCTGATGACGTATAGGCCTGTATGATTTAACTGTAGTGCTTTCAGGTAAGTCTAGTTGTAAAGGCCTATTTTGGTTTATATATGCATTTCAGGAACTATTAAGTAGCCACTGATTGGTCTTGCACGGGCTAGACCCACTTGATTTTCTCTGTGCCCACCCACACTGTGATTTCTGCCGACGCCACTGCTCTACTTATGCTTCTATTAGGCTACGTTTTGTCATTACCCTGTAATTGGAACTTGTGGCCAAAAGTTGTATAGCCTGACTTTACAGCTACAAGCTAAGCCCCTCCTAATCCTACTTTAGCAACCGTAACTAAGCGCAGGAGGCCTGACAAGCTTTCAGCGGTGTGTATAGAACCTGCAAGTCTGACAGCAGATATCCTTAAAGTTTAGAGGGTCGTATATTTACGCTTTTCTGAAGCCAAAAACTCAGGAGGAGCGATATCAGATATGGATTAGACCGTATGTAAAACCTCACTCACAGCTGAATATCAATAATTATTCATTTGTGAAATCCAGTGTATGGATCAAGCCCACATGCACTTTAAATAAATGGAAAAGTGGGATAATTTAGTTTTATATTAGATGATGAAAGCTATAGGGAGTCATAACTAAACATACTTAACTTAGCGTAAACAAAAATATATATTGACTTATTCTTCTGTGCAGGAACATTCTGTATATGTTAGCGAAGGCTGATTTGGCATTTTGTTTGATGGCTGAAGACATTTTTGGCTATGCTGTAATAGCACCATTAGTCTACTATGCCAACTCACAAGCCTCAGATAATCTCTGAAGCATGATGATAGAGTTTCTACTCAGAAAACAACAACATAATGAGGGGAAACTGTGGATATTTACAATTTTGGGGCGATGCAAATAGTCACATTTTGAAAAACGGAAAGAGAGTATGAAATCAAAAGGGCTATCGGAAGCTTTGATACCATATTAGTCTTAAAAATACCATACTATTCAAATGCTAATCACTTCAGAAGTGAGGTGAAGTACATTAAACCTATCAGGAATAATGGAGGTTTTCGTTTCATGCTGTTTTTTTCTTTCTTTGTTTTCACTCTAATGCACCTTTAATGCTTTTGAGACCACCTGCTTAGATAGACTATTTATTCCTGCATATAATCAGCCATATTTCTATCTAGATTGAATCAATTATCTCACTTTTTAAGTGCTGTGTTGTAAAACCCATTAATCAGGTAGAATATCTGGCACGTACAGATATTTCACGTCTCTATAATACTCCCACTGTTAAATTTCCTATTGTCCAGTAATGCGTTTCAAGCCTCCGTGATAGCATCAAGTTCATGCTGTATCTTGCTCCGAGGCTATCTCTATGGTAAATAGCCCGCGATAACCGTCCTTATTATGTCTGACGCTGCCAAGTTGTCACCATCTATGAAATAACGCCGCTATTAGCAGCTAATGGTGAACTCTACAAAAGACAGATTCCGAGTGAAGACGCTATTAATTCTCCCCGGGGTCAAAAACAATAAGCGCTAGTGTGTGTGTGTGTGTGGCTGTACAGTATGAAATTGCATAATGGTGCCATTTAATCACAATTGAGGTCACTGGAGAACTCCTTAGCAACTGGGAGTGTTGTGCTGAAGACATCACATCAATTAAAAGGATTAGCGTAAGCATAGATGGATGGTTCGGAGTGGCAGTGTAATTAGAGCTTGTTATGGCAATTTACGACTGTATAGCAAACTATGTCAGAGAAGCTGTTATTTATTAATCGTCACAACACTTTGGAAAAGCTGCATACAAACTTGGTAAGACATGTTGCAATCGGGAATACATGTTTAGAGTTTAGGGAGGTGATAGCACACATGCTGGTTTGTTAAGACACAGCTAACAGGTAGTTCCGCTGTTTTCGGGCCAGCTAATGTTAGGTGATGACAGCTTTTGGACTCATGCGGAGTTCTGAAAGGGTTTTATCGGAGCCAAATATCACTAACAATGTGCTGTTGAGAAGAGAGGCCCTAATTACTGGTTGTAGACCTCAGTGTGTCATGATGGAGCGATTTTCTAAAGGGACTGTCTGCTGAAAAGAATTCAAAGACAGATTGTTCGATCGCTTGTTAATGTGAAATCCCAGCAGGTTGGTGTTTTAGTTAGACAGATATTTGACTGAGGCCAAGCTGCTCTGAAGGCATGTTCAAATAAAAGCCCAAACTGCACATAATAAATGATGCAGTCTAGCTTTCCTAAGCTTTACCCAGTTAACCGAGCCAAGCGTCCAAGATCAAGCTGCGACTCTGCAGCTTTATAGGTAAGCTGGTGCATTGGCTTGTTGAATAACAACACATAAATTAACCCCATGTTTGTTAAACTTGGAAGTTTACTTAGAAGTAGTATTCAATTGTCAATTGATGAATTAGTGGATTTACAAAACATTCCCAACAGATTTGCTTCATTTCTTTGTCTTATGTGATAATGAGCGGAATACCTTTGTGTTTTGATGTGTTAGTTGGACAAAACAAGCAATGTGATATAATCAATTCAATCAGCTTGAGGGGATTGTGATCGGCATTTTTTATAATTGTACAACATTTGTATGCATGATGCACAATGCATGGATGGTTTTCCAAACATTCCTCGGGTCTATATTGACCCAGCGCTCATATAAAGAAGATTAAGCTTCATGTTAAAATCATATTGATTGTAAACTTTTTGTAATATATTATTAACTATGACAAATATATATTTTTGTCATTCTTGAAAAAGCCTATTTACAATCAATTACAAGCATCATGTGAAGAATCCCGTGTCATCTGTATGTAGTCATAGTAACACAGCGCCAGCATGAGGTTTAACAGGAAAACTCGAGAGAAACATGTTTTTTTTTAATCATTTTTGAAATTTTGATACCAGAACATTGTTAATATCACAAAGATCACAAATAGTTTGAGGGATAGCAGGGAGCTGAGTACTTCGTTGAATAAATTGTTATACAGATTGTAATACAGATCATGAAAGTAATTGTTAGTTGCTCCCTTAGTTGTATTGAAACTGTTTGATACTGTTCGCTTGTATTACATTTAAAGCTACTGGTTGATTTTTTCTCTTTTCTTTTTCTGACCATTGGAGGGCAGTGTTGGTGTAAGCTGAAAACACAACACTGACATATTTCAACAACCATTAGCATTCATTTGGAGTCATGTTTCAGGCCACCAAATGATCCCTTTTAGCTCTGTTTTGGTCTCCACCAACTCCTGAGGTAAAAAGCTGGCTTTTCAGCAGCTAAATGCTTCACTACATTCACTGGCTAGTTGTTGAAATAGTCTGTATGTAGTAGTAGTAGTAGTAGTAGTATGAGCGATACTCTTCACATTACACTTTTGAGTTCTTCTTAATATGAAATTATTGATTAGTGCAGCTTTAAAATGACAAAATATAAAGCCATTGCTTTCCACAATGAGGAACTCAAGTGGAAAAGTGACCACTAAGTTGGATCATCACATGAGTCTCAACAAAACTTGACAATTAATGCTCTGAATCCATGAAATGTTTGTATAGCTAAAACTAATCTTCAAAGTCCGATTCCCTCTGCCAGCATAGATATTGTTCCATTCACTTTGACAATAAAGGAATTCCCCTTTATGTCTTCAGCTCTGGTTCCCAGCAAGGCGAGCGACCTACTGTGCCTTTTACGAACGCTGGCTTATCTAATAGCGGCTGGATATGGCGGATACTCTGAATAATGTGGCTCCAAGTGCAGTGCACAAGAAGTGCAAGCAGCCCGGGAGATGAATCGGCCCTTTGTAGACTGGTTCAATGATCACCCAAATGTTTTATTGAGCGAAATGTTTTGACCACTGATATGTGAACCATAAATATGTATTGAACACATTGTTTGATGAATAGGTTAACAATGTTTGGACTCAGCTGAGGATTTTCACTCTGCATAGCATGATATCGCTGGGGAGGCGCAATGAAGGGGAAAAAATAAATTGGAAAAGCTGAATTAGAAGTGAATCTATTGCAGTGCGTCAATACAAAGTGATCTGGGGCCGTGGGTGTTTTTAAATGCGGGGGAAATAAAGGTCCGGGCTGAGAAAAACATGGAATAGGTCAGAGAGGATGTTTGATTATGTTTGGCCTGTACACAGCATTTGGATCGGTCTGAGATTGCCCATCAGACTCAAATTAAATCAAACATCCACAAATAAAAACACGGTTTTGGTGCAAGTAAACAGAGGCCAACAAATAGAGTAGTCCCAAATAAACAAAGTGCACTCCTCTCGTTTTTATCTGTTTGTCTAGTTGGAATGAGATCCATTCGCCTTGACAAAATGTCATGCCTGCTAACATGGGAATTTATGTGACTCTGAAACCCTCAGCTACGAACTTACTGGACAAGGACACACACTCTGTTATAGTTTAGTCAAACTCAGTAAAGTAAAGACAGAAAAGGCATGGGACCTTGTTCTTATAGCAACAGGAAATGCATCTTTATATCAGTCTAACCGTGATGACGTTGAGCGTATCCAGGGCCAGATGCATAAGGACTAAAACTGTGCATGCACAAAGGCAGATGTTTGCATTCATTCTGTCAGATTGGTTCATTATGTGTACGTAGACACACATAATGAACTGCAGATAAATACCTCTGTATGCTTCTCATTGAAACAAACAGCAAAGAAGAACAGTGTTCTTCTGAAGGAATCACATTAGCAAGGTTCTTCAACTGAGTCATACAAAACCATGTAAACATCATCTAAATACTAGTTTATATGTGGGACTGATGTAGGGCTGGCATTAGCGCTTATTTTTCGAGTATTCTGCAGATTATTCCATCAATTGATCGAGTAGTCAGATGAACATATTTTTGCTTCAATATAAAGCAATGGTAAATGTGCAAAGAAGAAAACAAGACTGAACAACTAATTGGTTTCCTTTTTTGAAAAATCGAAATTTGTATTGCTTAAATATTATCTTTCAAAACTAAACCCATTTAGTGCTCAAATGAATTATTGTATTTTAATTAAAGTATTTGGTTTGATAAAAAAAAAATGCTTGGCATTAGTAGTTTTAATTATGTATTATAAGCCGCTTAGAGCTAGTGTTAGCAAGTTAAACAGGTTATATTTATCTCTCTATTGCTGTGAAAACGTCTCCTTCAAACAACTGTTTTTTCTTCCAAGTCTTTCGCCAAAGATTACATTTTACAAGATTACATTCGAACACATCATGATAACGTTAGAATTTACCTTCGCAAAATATATATTTTTTTTTTAATAGAGCTTCAGAATTTAACTCAATATAACCTCCGTTGACGTTAGTCGTTAGCTCTGTTATTACAAGTAGGTCAATCTGCCAAGCAGGACTGTGCTGCCCACCGGATGCTAACAGATAACGTTAATTATCTTAGGGTGTTTGGGGTTAACACAGACTTTGATTTTTTGTAATTGAGTTACTTGAGTTTCTCGAGGAATAATTGAAAAACTGTGGAAAACTGCCTCCAGAAATACAACTGTTTTCACAGTCTAAAGCACCATTTCACCCATGAAGTTCCTGGTCATTATAGTCCTGGGACTACTTGTCAAGGAACTAAAATGTTCCTTCAGCCCATTGTTGTCTGGGTTTCCATAGCCTTCTAAAGACCTGTGATGACGAGGCAAATTAGTCCTCTGACGTATGAAAAAGTTCTTGTACTTTCAGAAAGTACTACTCCCCAACCAGGGCCTTTTTGGCGGGTAAAAAGTCCCAAGGAAATGTGCCCGGAACTTAATGTTGATCCTTGTCCCAGTGGTTTGAAACACAATGAGTTCCTCTAAAGGTTCCTAGTTCTGATGGGAAAGTGCCTGCTGGCAAAACGGGGCATAAGTAGCACTCCCCGTGACGAGTAATCAAACCTCTCAGAGTGTCCCTTTTAAGATGACCGACTTGATGCCTACTTTAGATACACAGTGCAGGAAGCTCGAGGCAGTGATAAGGTGCAGGGCCAGTGCAGCATAACACGATCCTGGTGACAGATTACTGTGAAGCACAGGCACAGCATGTGGCCCTCTCAGCTGCAGCATCCATTGGAAACTGGCAGCTTTTTATATCCTGCAAATGGCACTGACTTCACCCATCAAACTGACTAAAACATCAACAAATATATCACATTCTCAGTACAAGGCAGCAGATACCGGCAGAAAAAAAAACAGTTCCTAGTCGTATAAGCTGCACAGAAACATACCACTGTCACGGTTATTGAAAACAACACAACCTCCCCAACCATAATGAATCAGTATTTGGCTACGAGATTTCACACTTTAGGGTCAAAAGGTGAATCTTCGACCAGGCTAACCTTTGTGGATGGCGTCATGGCAACATTACAGAATTGCATATTTTGATTCATCGCAGGGCAGCTGAGCAGTGGCAGGTTGAGTTATAAATGTAAAAAGGGGGAGGAAGGAATATTCAGAGTGGTTCTTTTCAACAAGCGTGTCACAATCATGCAGGCCTCATACTGAATCCCATAGCTGTTAAAAGCCTTCAAATGGATTGATAGTTATGACAATTTAGAGCAAACCGCAGTGTAAAATAACATTCATTTCACTGCTGCAGCATTGAACAAAGCATCATAAAGTATGAGCACTTACCAAAGCCTCTTTCCATCATGCTGACCTTTTTTTACATCTCAGATTTGACTTTCGTGAAGGTTCAGTCTCTGTAGGTGGAGCTGTTTTCTTTGTCTAGTCAGTTATGGTGGCCATTACTGTGTGCTACCTGCAAGTTCACTTGCAATTGCTTTCCAATGTGTTTCATTAGTCTAATATGATCTCCTATGTGCATGACATTTTAATCTGTTTAGATCACATCCCCGGTAGGGCTGGGCAATATTTCAATATTATATTGATATTGTGATATTCGACTAGATATCATCTTAGATTTTGGATATTGTAATATGGCATATGTGTTGTCTTTTCCTGGTTTTAAAGGCTGCATTACAGTAAAGTCATGTCATTTTCTGAACTTACCAGCCTATTCTAGCTGTTCTGTTATTTGCCTTTACCCACATTACTGATGATTATTTATCAAAAATCTCACTGTCTAAATATTTTGTGAAAGCCCCAATAGTCAACCATACAACATAGTGCAATATCGATGTCGAGGTATTTGGTAAAAAAAACGACCAGCCCTAAATGTCTTCGTATTTTTATATTAAAAAAATCATCTTTTCTTCCTGTAAAACAAATACGACGTGTGTTTACCTATGCTAGTACCAACCATTTTCAACCAATATCATGAATCCATCCGTCAATCAATCTGCAACTTCTAACAACAAAGGTGTGGGCTGTAGCTCCATATCGCACTACATTCTAAGCCTGCCCCCCTTTTTAGCGGCCCAATCAAATGCAAAGGATTCGATTTAAATCCTGCTTGTAACTGTACACCGCTCAAATATTCCATTTCACCAGGGAATACGTCACAGTACAGAAGCTAAAGACGCTCTAGCTTCCGTTTCACTGAGACTTTAAGGGGATATGTGGTTGAATAATGCAAACTGTACTTTCTTTCTTCTTTCTTCAGTCTTGAGTTGAGTTTAAAATAAGTGGATTGCAAGCTTTCTGTTTTCTTTCCACACTGCGTTACTTGTCTCATTTTAATCAGGTCAATTATAGTCATTTAGTATATTTTAAACCATCTCTTTTACAATTTATCTACTGGCAGCTTTTCTAAACTATCATCCTTACAATTGTCTCTTTCTATGGAAGAAAAAGTAAACTAAATGTACCTGAACTACTTCAACGCTTCAGTAATTTACTCATATGCCCACAAATAGCTGAATGCATAACATTGAGAATGAATGTATTTTAACAGCATCTATTTGAAAAGCAGAAAATCTGAAAAAAAAACTCTGACTTCACAGGAAATCTCTATCCTGTTGAATGGAATGGTGATAGAGACCAGCCGAGCATTTATTTATGTGAACATGTCCTGGATTATTATGACAGTGCGCAGAGGGTACTGTGTCAAGCACATTAAATGGGGATCCAAATGTCACCGTATAAAACTGCAGAGCACGAATGTTGCGTGGGCACACTTTGAATTTTAATTAGTTCTGGCATTCATCCGGTTAAAGTGGGTGTCACCTTTTCCAAACGTGAGTCATTTTGAGGACAAACTATTCAAATGATCAACTCATTTTCAACATGTTTTTTTTTTTTTTTTGCATAGGACTTTTCAGCATGTAGATGTAGGTATTTTCTTGATTTGTTTTGTTACGCTGCAGTATACTGAGCGCTCCGTGTCACAGTCACAAAGAGCACAACAGTGAATGATGTGTTCCTACAATATTAGGACAGCAAGGCATGTAATACCTGAGTTTACAACATGCATCGCACAAACGTGTGTTTAATTTTATGTAGTGATGCTTTGGTAAGACCTTTAAACATCTTAACTCCCTCTTAAACGGTGCAGTTAATGTGTGGTGCTGTTGTGGGAAAAAAAAGTGACAGACAAGCCACTCGATCCACATTCTTCAGCGATATGCGCCATCGACATGGATTAAAAGTAAACTGCTCAGCGGGAGACCGAGCCATTACTGTAATGATGAAAGGCTGCGTTAGTGCTGGCTTGTCAGCGAGGGAGAGTGTGCACTTTTACCTTTCGGCTTCATTAAAAGGAGATTCAGCTGGCTTAGCCTGGAAGACCACCGCTAGCAGGGGATTGGGGGAAAGGGCGATGCGGGTGCAGGGAATCTGCAGTGCATGGGAATCTGTATGCGTGGGCTTGTATGTGTGTTGTGGATCCGTTCGCAGGCTTCTTGTCTGTGCTTTGGTTGCAGAGCTCTTTATCATGCAGTGGCCTTTCACTCCCATCACCACGCTGGTCAAAGATGAAAGACATCTGTTCCTCTGATGAGGGCTGTGGGGGCAAGAGATATTTCTTATCGGCTACTTCACGTGGCCTTGGGATTAGCATTGATAACTGATGAGTGAAACAGGGGTTTTAATTGGTGGCGTCAATTCAGCAAAAGCTAAGGTGTGTCAAGGTCACCTTTTATTCCCTAATCTACATACAAATAGCAAAGACAGGCAGTATATCATCACCTCATCCTCTATTACACATCTCTGACAAGCAACCAAAATAATTTGATTACATTTATATGTTGCCAAATTTTACTAAGATAACTAGGGATGTCACAACAACCGAAGCTTTGGTACCAAGTCAATACCAAAATCCTTGTTTTTTCAGGAGCTAAGACTAACTAACAAAGACTTGCATCATTAGCTGTGTGTCCATTCAATTATGAAGCAAATTTTAAGCAAACTTTTGAAATGAATTAGGCGCGTTTCCGTCAACTGGTTCAGAGCGAATAAACTCGGCTACAGTGTAGTTTCGTTAGAAGTTGGCACTATAGGCTATGCAAGGCTGCAATCTGCCAGTAAACAGAGTAAAAAAAGTAGAGGTTGCGAACCGTAAACAAAAGAAGTCGGCTTGCCATCTAACCATGTATGTTGTCCGGAGACGAAGACAAGCATTCCCATGTTATGGGGATATCCGAGAAGACGCCGACAGAGGACTACTTCAGAATTTAGTCGGCAAAGGTGTTTCTATATCCCATTCTTTGTTTTTTGCAATTGAGGAAGTTTTATCAAATTCCGCTGTTTCCATACAGCTTTTCTAATATACTACAAAATGTACGTAAAAATATGTGAATGGAAACACAGCTATTATTGACAACAAATCTGTGTAGATATCGGCAGGAGGAGAGCTAGTTAACGTTAGCTGTTGGGCAGCACAGTCCTGCTTGGCTAAATAACAGAGCTAACAGGTAATATACAGAGGTTGCATTGAGTTACATTATGGTGTGTTCAAGCTCTGTTAAGAAAAAAATGAGTATTGGATAAAAGTACATTTTAAAATCATGATGTGTTCAAATGTAATCTTGTGAAACTTTGTTTATGGCGAGTGTATGTTGAAGTAGATGGGAGTTATTGGTGGAATTTCACTGGTTTTGGCATCGACTGCTACATTTCTGGTATCATGACATCCCTAAAGATAACAGCAAGACATCCTTTTTACTAAAATGAGAGCCTTCCAGGGAGCATTTTTGTCAATAAATGATGTAAGGAAGGAGCGACAAGAACAAAGATTATTAAGATTACTGCCTCCCCTCGAATGAACTTGACTTCATTTAATCCAATCACAGGCAGTTAATCATTCAGAGGTTATTGGCAAAGTCCCAACTTGGCAGAGTAACTGATAGCTGACAGTTCATCAAGTTGTGGAGTTTTTATAGCTTTAACATAAGGTAAGTTAATCTCCCAGCACTCCCAGTGGCCCTCATGTGGCACCGTGGGAGCAGCTTAGGTACTCAGTGTTCCTCCCGCTCTGCTAATTAGCATTACACACTGACCCCGTGACCAAGCACCAGCATCACCAGACACACAAACCACCATTTCACATCAGGGCTAAGCATGACTGTAAGATTGATTTTGCACGTATGAAACATTGATTTAACCAAATGAATGGAGTGAATAAGCACCAGTTTACAGACAGCTCTTGTCTTTCCGCGTCTCTTATCGGGCGTCCTCAGATGTAATCTCGATGGAGAGCTGACAAGCTGGATGGCTAATTTCCTGACTGGGAAGCCTCGGCATGTCCACGTGGAAAACACAATGTCAGAGTCGTTCCATCAGCGACCACCCCGCAGGGCAGTGTACTAACATCTTAATTCTGGTTTGGGAATACAAGGTTTGGCTACATTTACTACAAGTAAACAACTCGGTGGGTCTGACTTGGGACTTGCTCTCTTAAAAAGGATTTTGTTGTACACATGTGCTTTGCTCTGACTGCCCCATTTTATGTCTGACTTGGTCAGTACAGTGATGCTGCAGTCTTCTGATTTCACCATTCATTTGGACATCGACAGGATTTTGAACCTTATTCTTTATTTTTCTTTACAGATTGTTTTTTTCTGTCTGGTTCAAAACATTTTTGACATTTTAATTTGCAGAGATCAATGAAGCTCTAAAGGTACTGGGAGTAACTTCTATTAGCATAATCATTAATATCCAGTTGTGGATTTCCTTCAAAAGTTTCACTTATGTGACTCTCAAGCTGAAGTTGGACTAAACTGTCAAACTGTCATTCTCTCATCCCGACAATTCTTCACCAGGATGGAGACAGAAAGTAGATGAGAGAGGCGTTTTCATATTGAACTGTCACTTCTCAGGGACAGTATTTCCATTTGTAAATGTATTAGTGCAAACCACACAGAGCAATACGTAACCACCCACTGCTGAAACCAACACAGATACTGGTTTTATGTATAAGACTATTAAAAAAAAAGGCTATTTTAAAAAAGGCTGTTATGAAAGCAAACAATTTCCTATTAATCTAACATCAGCATTGCTAACATGCGCACAATGGCAATGCTAAGAAGCTGATGTTTTGCAGGTATAATGTTTATCATGTTGGCACCTTACTTTAGGGTGTTTGCTAATTAGCACTAACCAATGGAACGACTAATTTCCCTGACGTTTAAGCTGAAGTTTAAACTTAGGCTAGTCTATAAGTAAGAAAACAATCAGTCACAATTTAATCTATAAGGTTTGTCCGAAAAAATATTGTGTATATTGTCAGAGCCATTAGAAATCGTTGATCACATTTTAACGAACCACATTGTATTTGAAATGCTGCTGAAGTCAATGTGTTCCCCAGTTAGGAATGTGCCTCACGAACCTGGTGTGTGGTGTAATATTTGATGAAACATCAGAGGATCATATCGTGCAAGTTTGATTCATTGAGAACGTGACGGGGTGGAAGTAAGCCGCCGCCACTGCTGCAGGAGGAGCGGCGGCTCTTCACAGCAGCAGCTAAGACAGCATATGTCAATATGTAATTTAAATGTGTACATTAACAGCATAGTAATAAGCTTAACCGACTAGTATTTCTGGTGCCGACTTGCGAGGTTAGCAAAGTTTAATTGACTTATCAACAAACCAAATAATACAGCTGGTGCTGCCGGGAATGTCATTACTTTTGCGGGTATTCAGGCGTAAATCAGAGTATTGGACATATTGAAACTTTGACCTGCTGATGGCGTTAGAGGAAAAGTTTATCGTTAATATAGTTTGTTGTTGGTGCTTTCCTTAAAGCTGTACAACAGTATGTAAACGGATATGCAAACATACATTGTTTGTCCATCGTTGACGGAGCAGTGTTAATTTCGTTAACGGAAAACAGAAACAACATCCTTTTTATTCGTTGACTTTACCAAAATCGCTTTTTATTTGTGTCACCTTCCACCTTCTCTTCCCCTCTCTCTGTCACTAATGAGCACAGTCAGGAGGACTCGGAGTAGCAAAGTGTCTTAATCATTCAACCTTTGTTCTCCATCAGATAATGACAAGATAGTAAAAAAGTGAAATACATATGACCAAAATGACAAAAGTATTGGTTTTGTCTAGACTAGATTGACTGAAATGTTCGATATAATCTGACTAAAAAGGACATTTGACACAGGACTAAGACTAAATTAAAAAATATCTTACAAAAATAATGTATAAAAGTTGACTGAGTTGTTGTTGACCAAAATTAGACAAACTAAGAAGGACACAAATGACTACAATGTGGCTTAAACTAATAAGCATTTTTGTCTAAAGCCTAAATCTAAAATAGCTGCCAAAATAAACACTGCCTCGGAGCTGCAGATGACTTGTGAGTGTAAAAAACAGCATTTAAAAAACTGTGTTTACTACTGTAGCTTTATATCTGGGCAAAACAAATGACACTATCATAGCATGTGTTCAGGCTGAATTTGTTCCAAGATTGGCATCAGGCATTATTTACTGGTTGGGGAAAACAGCAGGACAATAAATAATTTCACAGGCTTGTTAGCCAGTTGAACTCTGTGCAGATTATTTCTGCAGGCCAAAACATAGTGGCAGCTTCCTTATTTTCTGGTCCAATGGGTGTCAGTTTGTTGGAAAGATAAATGTAAATGTCTTGATTTATGGAACCATTTAATTCTTTAAAATTGTCTTTCAGGTTATCCATTTTAATGTTTACCACAGGGGAGGGAAATAATAATCTTGGGGCACCTGCAGCTTAATTTTTGTTGTTATACTTTCCAATACTAACACAACAGGCCAAATTAGACTGATTACCTCAGACAATCATATTTATTAGACGTATTTTACGCCCGCTGCGACAAACCCTGCAATAAAACTGCTTTTCATTTCAAGTAGAAATAGATGAGTGTTTTTCTCTGCTCAGCGGTTCCATCCATCCATCCATATTGCAATACCTGTGTGCACGAACATCTGCTCGCAAACTACTACGGCGCCGAACGGGGGGGGGGCGAACGCAAAGTAGATCAACTGCTACTAGATGACTTCTCTTCTGCAGTTTGCGTCAGGTCCTCTGCAGTGTATGTGCAATCTGTTCATCCAATGCCGTCTTAGATATAAACCTGTATGCCTCGGGGTGAGTCGGCTAATATCCCACAGACCAGATCACATGATCAAAGAGTGGGAATGTGAGCAAAGTCAGTCAGCTCAAAGGCAGCAGGTTAGCTAACAGGCACACCGTGGCTATATATGAACCATACTGCGCCTACTAGGTGTCCTTGATTTTATAATGAGACAGTTTGTGCTCTCCAAATTATTCATAGCTGGTGGGCGGACCTCATTATTGACATTGCGAGCAATGCAAATGACTGCCATGAATATCTGGGACAAATGTGGAATGTTAACACACATTGTACGGCTCGGTTTGGCCGATTAATGCAAGAAATGCTTCTCCAAAGGGAACAATAAAACAATAGCTTATATTCCTCTTCTGGGTCTTCTTTCACCATTAGTAAAAGCTCTATTAAGGGAATTTTTGATCCTTAACACTGCAGTATTTTCCATTTTTCACATCAATACAGTATTGCATGGATCAGTCACAATTTAGCATTTATGTCGAATGTCCAAAACAACTGCAGTGCTCCTACTAACACCAGCAGATACACAACAATACAGCTCCGGAGACATCCTCACCAATCGTAGCAGCCGTTAAAAAGACACAAATAACTGTAATGATTGATTGATTGATTGACTAGTTACATCACACACTTGAGCTGAAACATGTTGCTTTTTTATAGCAAAAAGCCACCAGCTTTCTTTGAAAAAAATGGGTGTGATGATGCAAGAACTCTTGATTTCTTTGCATCATTTTTCAATTTGAAGTCTATTTATTTTTATTTCAAGTTTAGTTTGGAAAGAGACGCTTCCAGTAGTCAAATGATTTCTGTTAGAATCATCAGGTTGAACCACAGATATGTCCTTTCTAGTTTTATAAATTATTCAAAGTGAGATTCTGTAACTTTTACAGCAATAGCAACCACTTACGAAATAACGATACACTCAATAATGTCAGTTTAAAAGCAATATTGACCTACATTTTAATATTAGCTATCATTAGCTTCCATAAGCTGCTGGTCATGCCACTTTCAACACTCTAATAGGACAACCTGGTCTCACAGGAAGACATAAATTGCACAACATTACAAGGACAATATGTGTGACATGAGGACGGATTTTAATGTATATTCACGCAACAAAACCAAACGTCATGGTTGGGCTTGAAATAAATGTGATTAAGTGTAAACTTGGAGCGTTATTTAGCCTCTTCTGCAACAAGCTAGGATGACATGGTTGGTACCAATGGATGCTTTAGGTTTTTTAGTTTCATATGATACCAGTATCTTCATTAGCTTTAAAACTGAGCCTGTTAGAGTTATGCGTCTCAATATTTTCTTACATCTCTAAAGTCATCCATACGCCTTTTCTTGCAACCAATCTGTATGGGAATAGATGGATATCCATCATAAATTCCGACTTATTCCTGCATTCAAAAAAGCGTTTTAATGATGTGTCAGTATGTTTCACCTTTCGAGCAAAACTAAAAATGGAGAGTACAATTTTTTTTTTTTTTTGAAAAGTTGAGGCTTTTGAAGCAGCCGCATGCGAATGAGCCGGAAGGAAGGAAAGATTGAAAAGGTCTTCCTCGAGTTCACACCTTCTCTATTTATGTAGCTCCAAGTGTCAGTTCCCTGGAAGGCAATGAGGTGTTAGAGTGGATTCCTCCGGTCATACAACAAGTTTGTAAGGAAAGAAGAAGCTGCTGGTTCATCACAGAGGTGTACCCTGAAGCCCACAGCAGGGCCACTAATGGCCTGAAAGAAAACCCTGATCTGAATCTCCCTCTTTCTGTCTTTCTGCATCTCTATCTTGCAGCCGAATCACACGTTTTTGTTTTTTTTCACAGGCTTTTTATTCCCTCTCGCACATCATCTTTTACACAAACCTCCACCGCAGCTACATCGTGTGCTGTTCTGCCCGAGACGTCGTTCATCATCCTCCCCTGTTTCCTCAAGCTGAGTTTTAAACTTATCCGCCAGCCCGACTCCGATGCTGAGCAGCTCGTTTCTCAGCCAGAGCGATAACTATCTTTTGCATGCCTGGCACAGGCCGACCTGAGAACTCTCGCCGCGTCTCCCCCCACCGGGCGCCAACGGAGCATTATTGATTTGAAAGTGTTCCTGATTAATTCAGGTGGAGCCGTAACGGGAGGAGCGCCGCGCTCGCTTCAGTTTTGTAGTCATCAAAGTTGCCTCCGCATTCGCACGCAAGTACACACACAGAGAGAGAGCGCTCCGTCCAGAATACTAAGCTCCATGACAACAAATTGTATGAATGATTTGGATTTAGATTCACCCGAGCTTACACAACTGCAGCGCTGGCTCACACCAAAATACTGTGGTCCGTGTGAATCGCTTTGCTCCAAAAGAGGCCTTTGCTTTCGGTTTCTTTCTTGTTGTTTTTTAATTGCAAACAGATTTATTATAAAAGCATAATGTCAGTGTTTGTGATAGTGTTTCCTCTTTAAAAAATGGATTATTTTGCTTATTTAGAATGTTTTTTTTCCAAGTGAACCACTTTCACATTTGGCGTCAATTCAAATATGTCAAAAATGCGTGAAGACCTCGTTCTTTAATAAGAAATCAGGAACTAATTCTATAATGAGCACATGTATAAATGAAGGAATAACTACAGTTCTGCCACAACAAAACATCCAGGCCTTAGGATATGCGATGTTCCAGTAGACATGCCTCTAACTTGCCCTTGTGAATTATTTATGGTTGCACTTCTCAGGACATGGGTTCGGGTGAATATTTCATGCAACTTATTTGCCCCTCGTAATAGGTTTGACTTAAGTCTGACTCCGGCGTCCTCGAAGGCAGCCCCTGCCAATTGGACGGCTAACCTCTCTCTGCCCAAAGTGTAAAACTGGGCCACGGGAAAGGAATGAGAGGTCTTACTCCGTTTGCAGAGCCTGAAATGCGATGTTCAGCACTGCTGATGCAAAACACTGTGGAATACTGTGTGGTGTGTTCTTGAAATATCCTTCGTTTTGTGCCCACAGTTATGTTGCTTCAACTAGAATACCTAGGTTTCTGAGCCAGCTGTGTAGTCAGACGTACACTAAATGGCTCAAATACAAATTGGGTAGATTGCTGACCATTTTCTAACATAAGGGCCAAGGTTTGGTGTAAAGTTAAGGGTGGGTTGGAATATTTCATTGCTATTACATTTTAGTTCTGGTCTGGTTCCTCCACTGACTTTTTACAATGAGGAATAAAAATGAAGTTATACAGAATGACAGATAACTCCTTGATTGGACAGTTTTAGCGAACGCCATCCTGCATCATCAGGACCCACGTTGGGAATTCAACTTCCGGTTGACAGAAGTTTATGCAGCACTTTCATAATTCTGATGTGCATATTTATGTTCTTTGGTGGGACAAAGAGTTCACAAAGAAATAACAGATTTTAAGCATTAGTAGTTATATTATCTACCGCATGTTATGAATAATGACTAATGCCTGCCCTGGGCCACACCGCCTACCTGAGAAACGCTGAGAAAACAGAAAACCAGTCTGATTCCTTCTGCTGCTGTGCGTTTTTAACAGTATTAAATACTTTTTTCCAAGTGACTTCATTTGCTATACCACCTACCTTTACCTGTGGGTGACCGTGATGGCTACCTTGCTGAACTGGTGCAGCTCACCAGTTCTCAGAATGTTATTTGACTTATATGTAGTTTAGACAGAAAAAAGGTTAAGAAGTGCACTCCAAATATGCCTGTAGTGGGAACAGAAGTAACCCCCGTTTAGGTACGAGCTCTTCTTGTGTTGACCATTCGCTCCAGCTTCGCTCTCACGTGTACGAATCAGAACTTAAAGCGTCGTCCAAATGACGAAAATAGTGACGAAACACAGTTTGGGCACTGTTTTCTGACATAACGATAGAAGTGATATTGAAAAATAGACATATTTATATTGTGTTTCAACCTCAAACTTCTTTTTCCAGGCAGCCACTAGTTTCCATTTTTCATTTCACTATGATGTGAAAGTGAAGTTGCAGAAACAGTTCCTTGAGTTGCTTTAGATAGTCCATCATAGTCAGGGAAAAAAGCAAAGTAAAGCATGCAGAGAGTAAAGGAGAGCTTTCCTCTGACTTAAACACTGTTCACTTAAGTGGAAAAAAACACACGTATACTGAACCGAGCTCATACAGTCTCCTCAAATGTACAGTACATTTTAACAGTGAGGCAGTGACTCGAGTGTGAAACAATGTACCATTAATATTATACCATAACTCAGCTCGTAAATGTTTAAAGCGCTGTGTATATTGCACAAATATAAATGTTTAACATTCGCAAAACGTACATGGTTTAACTCCCTGAAAATAGACTTGTGTGTTTGTCATGTTGATGCACATAGTGTGATGTACTATTGTGTGTGAATGTTTTAGGTGTAAATTGCTATAATAGAGGTTAGATGGCGAGTTAAAGGTGTATTCCTACAGTATATGTATCCATAGTAACGCCACTGAGCATCATTATGACAGACACACGTAGAGATTTTTCCCGAACTATTTCTGCTTTTTTCACTTTATCTCTACACATGCACGGTACACACACACACACACACACACAACACGGCACTTGACAAAACAGCTTGGATGGAACTCTAAATGCTGAGGGGGAGGAAACCACATTCATCCATCTTTCAAACTGTGGGGGCTAACATAATCCACCCGTGGGTACAACTCCAGGAGCATTGTGTTCCAAGCGCTCACAACAAGTGCCTCCAGTCACCGGAGAGAAATGAATGGAAAGCGGTGCGTCACATGCAGAATGTCAAGTCCCAGAATATGTGCAGAACCGCTTTTCGTCGAAAGCTTTCAGGCAACAAGGTCAGGATAAGTAATGTTAAAGTGTTGGCGTTATTGATGGGAATATCTGCGATTTGCACTATGTGCCATCGCTTGTTCTATTTATCCGTTAGTGCGAAAAACCTAATGAATCATACATGTTGTGTACCATACAGCTGAACAGCCCCGCTACATCTTTTTTATTTCTATTTCTTCGCTCCAAGGCTGACCTTTTCCACCCATAATGGCACATGTTTTCAACAACTTCTTCCTAATATGAAGTGTTCTCTCTTCTTGAAAGAACATGTGGCCATTAATTGAACCAGTTTTCTTCTTCTTTTTTTTTGTCCAAAGTGCACACCGTGTTCTCCACTTCACTCTGCTCTTTCAGAAGCGGTGACTCATCAGGTGCATTTTGTGTGTTTTTGTTTGAGTGTATTTCATTTAATTTATTCATGTATTCTGTAAACACCACATTTGTTATTCATCTACAGGTTATCTTAACCAAGTAGCATTTATTAATTTTTTCATCTGAAGTGTATGGCGCTGTTCTGCAGGCTAAAGTCTCTTCTAACAGTGACAACCAGAGTCACAGAGTAACGCAATGTGTTGCATCGACGTTAGTCTCGCTACTTCTTCTTCTTCTTCTCAGTGTCCTTGCCTGTGTGGCTGCTTTGACACACAGTATATCGGTGTTCAAGCTTCTGTTGTGTAAAACGTTCTAAAATGGGTGTAAATTATTGTCAATAACTGGTAGATAAAAATGACCCGGGCCATTCAAATTAATGCCAAATCCATGAATGTTGTACAACATTTAGTATCTAGTATAGATCAGGGGGTCTTCATAGTTTCATTTTGTCAAAATGGCACAATCAAAAGTATGCCAAATTAGCCATTACATGTAGTTTCTACATGTAGTTTTGATTACTTTGACTGATGTTGCAATTGCGTTATGATTTGCAATATTAGAGGAAATGATAATGTATGCATCGTTATTCTCATTTTCATTGAATAACAGATTAATTGTTACTGTGGTGTGATTTTTGCAGGATCTGTAGCAAACACAAATGTTCCCTTAAGCCTGTAGAATATGATATGTAGACCAGAACGTCTCTGCAGCATGACAATATTTATTTTATATGTATAGTCTACGCCTTTACTTAAACTTTATCGTATTAATTTCCCTTATATTTCACTCAGTTGGCATGTTTTTTTGTCCGTCTGCCCATCCGATTTTGGTGGTCGAAGGTCACTGTGACCTCACTAAACACGTTTTGGCCATATCTCAAGAATTCTAATTGCTCATATGCTAATTATGACAATTTTGCACACATGTCTAACAAGATAAATGTGATGACATTTTGGACAGATATGGATGTAAACTGCAATTTGTCTGGTTGGCGGAGACAAATAACCACGAGGGGGTAATTATAGTTATTAGATGCATTTGTAGAAAACCCAAGATACCAATTTATAATGTCGTCTGTTCATGTATTATGATTTAATTGTTTTGACGTCCATGTACAAACATGCAGTATGCATGAGAATCAGTTTAAATGTGGAAATCTCTGCACTAAAAGGGAAACTGTCCTCCCACTATATCTGAAGCTTCAGTAGAATTTAGTATCTGAGAACAAAAATAGCAAAACAGGCTTAGTCTTTGCTCACAAATCCAAATACTACTTTTACACCCAGTGAACAGTGAGGCAGATGAGAGGGAAAGTAATCCCCGCTAACCTATTTGAAATCCAGGCCAAAACAACAGCCCTTTGCAGATAAAAGTCTGCTTTAAACCCCCTCACGAACATGACCCCCGACCTCGAATATCTCAACTAATTCCGCACGCGGTCGATAGATCCAATTGAAAGCGCCGCATCATTTCACGGTGAAGGAACTATTTATTTTTCGCCCCTGGGAGGAAGTCGCGATTGCGGTCCAATATTCTCTGAACGGCTTATTATCAGCTGGGCTGAAGTGTGTGTGCACATACATGCAGACGCGCTCCTCGCCTGACACGGCTTTATCAGTGCAGCGCCGGTCCAGCCCACTTCTCTTTCATTAACACCCTAATTAACTTTTCATGAAGTCCATTTCCTGCTTGTTTAATTAACTGACCATCCCTCTGTTGGCCAACTCAAGCCAGACCTGAGGGGAATGAAGCGGAGGAGCCGAAACCACAACAAACCTTCACTCTGACTTCCCGGTTCCTAACCCTAACCTCACCTGATTTGATAATGCGGCGCATTTTGTGTAACATTCATAATTCAGCCCCTCAAGTTGCGCCGCTTCTCCCCAAGTAATGAAGTTTTTATTATTTATGGCACCATAACGACACGTTAAAGTTGTAGATGCACACTTTGGCGGCGAGTTTGTGGCAAAAGTATAATGCATACCTTCGCCTTGAGGATCGTCTAGAGGAATGCGCGTCGCGTTCTATCTCCTTCACCCCAGTCAATCATGCAGACGGTTCCTGTCACACCCGTAATGGACTTAAATCTCACAAGTGGAGACCTATTAGATTAACCCATGTGATCTATCATCACCCTTCTCTGTCTTATCGAGGAATGCAGGTGCGATTTACCCCGGCGGCAGCCATTAGAGCCACGAGCGGCGACCCCGTATCTTTCTCCGGGATGAGCGGGACCTTCAGGAGGCGGCAGTGTGTGGAAATTAAAAAAAGCCCACCCTCCCCTCTTTCTTTCTCCTTCTCCCTCCTTTGTTAGCTATGCCGGGGTTTTTTAATCAGATATGGCCGATGGGAAATACAGATCCCCTTCACGCCAATCCTCCCGCCTCGTCGTGATCGTTTCCATGGTAACACGGAGCGAGAGACGTCAGTAAGCGGCAGGAGTTGCTGTAATTATGACTGATCTCAGGGAGATCTATGGGAGGAGGGGAGGCGCTGCCGAAAAAAACCTCTGGCTGCAATCTGGCTAACCTCCCTGATGAGAGCGACACAGACGGAGAGAAAAGAGAGAGGGAGCTATCGAGTGACATTAATGACAGGATTGTGTCTCTATTATTAGTTATATTTGTGCTCGTATACACTCATGTGTTGTATAACATCTTGGGTGGCTGTACACTCCTTGAAGAATTGTAAACCTTCTCCGTTTAATAGCAGTAAATGACAAGTCCACAAACTACATCTGTTTGCGCTCACAATTCCGGGATGCGGAGCAGCTTTATCTCGCACTCCCTTTGTCACTTTTTCAATCAGTCACTTTTCATTTCAGATAAATATTTGACACTAACCCGTCTGCTGAAAAGGGAATAGTAAATGTTCAGCAAAGTAGGGAAAACAAGCTGCTGGATCATTTACAACACATGGTGAAAGCGACATTCTCCATCAAAAAAACATAATTTCTTATCACTTGAAGCTGTGCATTTTTAGCAAATATGATGGTGCATGTAGCATTAACCCAGTAAAACAATAGTAACACTTTATAATGACCATTAGAAATTGGTAGTTAATTAAACTGTTGTTTTACTGTTAACACGATAATAACGCTTTAACACAAGTTTGTTTTAATGCCACTAATTTATTTAAAGCATTAACGCAACTTGTGATTTTTAGGTTGTAGTGGGCTCAGAGTGAAGATACTGGTATCATATGAAACTATAAAACTTAAGGAATCCATTGGCACCAACCATACTAACTTTTCGAGAAGGAGGCTGAATAACAATCCAAACTTAGGCTACATTTTGGCGAGGAAAAACTGTCATGGCCATTTTAAGGTGCATTTTGAACCGATAAAAAAGTCTGATTAATTTGCGATTAATCGCGATTTAATCAACATTAAATATTTTAATTGATTGACAGCCCTTTTATAAACATTACATAATGAGATATCTGTAACACTTTGTTAATAGTAAATAATTGGTTTGAAAACCACCTGTAATCATTATTTAGATGGATATAATAAAGTTAAATACCTGGTTAAATGGTTAATAAATACTTTGTAAAGCATCTATAAACATTATTTAGATCGATAGTTAATACTTTTTCAATGGTTAATAATTGTTTTTCTGGTCCATCTATCTATGTAATGTTTCTAGATGTTTTACAAATCATTTGGTTACCACTAACAGATACTTAATATAGTATATAAAAGTTATGTGTGCAATGATATACTGTTAATAAATTGTTTACTTATGTGATCAGAATGCAGCTATGATACAATATAGCATTTAAATAGACTAATTATTTCATATTACGCAAATTAATCATAAAATAACAGACATTATAGTAAACATTAGTAAACATTATTAATTATTGTTAACAGTGAAACAACGATTAACTGAAGTGTAATTAACTTTCAATTCACCATTTATAAATTATGGTTATTATAAGGTGTTACCAAAACATAACGTGAGTATTTGCCAGTATGTTTTTGGAGGTTCAGATGCCAATGAATGGCTGTCATGTCCCCCAGAGCTGAATACTTTGGCCTGCTGGTGGTGCTAGAGGAAAAGTCAGGGATCACCGAAGTCAGTGAGAGTCATCCTCTGGGGTCAACGCATGTCAGTACAAAATGTCATGTCAATCTATCTGATAGTTGTTGAGATGATTCAGCCTGAACCAAAGTGGTACACCGGCTGCCATCCCCAGAGCCACTGCTTGCTTTGTCTAAAAAAATAATGATTATGTGTCCTTTCATTTCTGCAGAGAGTGAACTCAGGTTACCTTCTAAAACCCAGAACTGAGTGTTCTAAATAATCTTAATTGGACCCACAGCAACAAAAGAGCCTTCTGGGCACGAAATATCAACTTGTGGTAACTAATGACTTCATGTATTATCAAATTGGCAGCACCGTGTGCACTTATATTGGATATCATTGAGTAACCGCCTAATCAAAGACTTATTTTCTCATGCTGTTTTAAGGCAATACTGTATGTGAATTTTACATGGACGGAGACTAATGCCGCGGTGGTCCTACTCATTAGCCGGACTCCCCGTCGACTGACATCACAGTGAAACATAGACCTCATTACCTCCCTAAATCAGGATGGATCAGAGCCAAAGCCTCACCTCACCCCTCCGTGTGAAGGAGAAAGTGCATTCTGCGTTAAAAAGTGAATTATCAAAAACCCGCGGCGATGTTAAATAAATGCTGACGCGGTTCTAGCGTGGCAGATGGCCATAAAAAAAAAAGTATATCATCAAAATTGATTTACAAAATTGGCAATCAAAATGGAGAGGGAGTTTTTGATCCCACGAGTCTTAGTTGTTATAAACTTAGGGGAACAGATGGTTGAGCAGACTACAGTTGGGGGAGCTGCTTTGAAGATGTAATATGTGTGTATGTGTACTCCTTTCTAATCTTTGTCCCGTCTAGTTCAGTGTGCAATATGAAAGCAAAAACAATCAATGTGCATTTCATATTTATACTTAAATCCCTCCAGACGTATTGCAGAATGCAATGCAACATCACAGGGCATATGGCCACCGTATTTCTACTGAAGAACTACACGTAACCTCAATAAATTATCCCATTCATTTAGCAAATACTATTACAGTAAATGAATGAGATCAATAAGGAGAAGTTGGCAGCCTCCATCAGTCTCGGCACTGCATTTGACACGGTGTACCACAAGGTCGAGCTTCTACTAGACATCTCACAGATGGCCGGAGGCTGATTTCTACAAAGCGAGAGCTGGACTATGCAGCTTTATTCTAGCTTTAAACTCGAGCTGGAACCTGTGGGCAACCGTCGGGTCTGAAAAGTGAAGCGAAGTGCCTTAAACTTGCATTCTTGGAGAACCATGAGTTTATGGTCTCAATCGCTAGTTTCAAGTCTTCTTCAATACAGCATGATGCTCATTTGGTAAACCATGGTCCAATTTAGAGTCAAATAGACCATAAAGCAGGGGATGCTTTAGGGCGGGGCTACCTTGTGATTAACAGGTCGCTACCACGGCGTTGTCCGGTCTGGGAGTTGTCTGTGATTTCGTCTTAAATCCTTTCACCGTGTGTTTTCAGTTCATGACAGTTAAATGTAACATTTTGGACGCCTAAAAATGTCTTATTCAACATTCGGTTGTACTTAGCTCCACCTTCTCGTGTCACTGCTGGTTGCAAAACAAACAAGATGGCGAGTGGGAAGGCTAACTTGAGGCTTCGAAACAGCAGTCCACAAACCAATGGGTGACGTCATGGTGACTGCGTCCACTCCTGTCATAATTACTACTATTGCTAGAGGTCGCTGTCGTCTTCTTTGAGTCCTTCTTTCAGTGATCACCAACGTGAATTGCTGATAAAACCTACTAGTAGGTGTAGTAGGCCCCTTTAACCCCTGATAACACCCTTTTAATGACCTGATAACAATCTAACCAGCTGACAAGACGGACTCTGCAACCCAGCATTGAAACCCCCCCACACACACACAAATTACACAACTAATAAAGGAAGTGGAACTTTAATCGGAGGTGATATTAGCACCATAACCACTAAAGATTTTTGCAGGCATTTCCTATCATGTCATTTTTCAGTGTTAACGTCTCTATTTCTATTTCTGCATCTGCATTCCCCCCTACAATAACAATTATTATAATTAAGTTAAGTAAAATTTAATTGCTTTTGTTAGCTCTGCCTGTTGTGTTTAATGAATCAGTCCCCGACATGCAGTCTCCGTACATGTTGAAGTGCAGGTGTGTGTGCGGCAGCCCGTGTGCGTTATTGATATCATGCTCTGACTGTCAGGCCAAGGGAGCCGATCTGACATGTGATGAATTGGGAGCATCTGCACTCAATTTCATCCGGCCTGTGGGCATCATTTTCAGTCAATACTACCTCTCAGTGTCTGTGGACCTTATTTAAGTTCTGGGACTGAGATAATCCCCGGATCCTCAGTCTCACTGAGGTCTGCTGTACACATAAATAATGTAGAATAACTGCAAGCGGTGGAATTTAACAGGTCGACTTAATTAACGCCTTTTATGAGCAGACGGCATGTTTGTACTCAATACATTAGGATGTCTTTTTTTTTACTGCGGATTGATTTGTTTTCATATAACAACATACAAACCATGCTCTCTGTATCTATTTAACTGATTATTAAGTACAATATGCCAACTGTATGAGCTTTAAACTGTAGTTAAAGGCAAACGTTGATACGGTGATCTCCAGTCGCTCTTCGGGGGTTTTGACCTGCATAAATGTAAAATGGATTTCACTTCAAAAGATGCCCATGAGGTACCCAGGACACACTCTCAAGCTCCGACTGCGGGTCTTTCCGGGGCATATGCCAATGCATTTGGAGCGCGTATTTTTCTGTGATAACATTTCCTACACAGTGGGATAATTTTTTTATTTTATTTTCTCCGGAGGAAGCGGTTTTGCTCCTGTGAACTCAACATACCCGACTGATGAGAACAGTGAGGGGAGAGGTGCCCTTGGTCCGTCTCCAGCGTTATCAGAGCGCTGAGCCAGCCGGAGCCGAGGGGGTAGATCTCCGCACGTGTATCGCACACACACACACACACACACACACACACGACTGAGTTACACGCTAAGCGGTGCATCGGGGTGTGAGGCAAAAACCTGTGAGTGCACAGAGCCGATACCGAGAGCTATGTGTTTGTGTTGTATCTGTCTCTCATGGCAGCCTTCTGTCTGTATCTGGGTGTTTATGCAGCAGGACTGAGGCTAGAATCTAGGCTAAAATTATCAGACACAAGCCAGAGCACGCCTGCATAATCACTGACTCGGGCTGTGCCGCCTCCCTGCACTGGAAGCAGGTACTCTTGGCCACTACTCCATATCAAACAGACTTGGCCCAGCAGTTGAGACATGTGTAATGAATGGCCAAGCAGGTCAGGAGAGGTCCAGCCTTTTTAAAATCAGCTTTAAAAAAAAGCTTCCGATCTAGCAAAGATAAATAGCTTTGAGCTTAGTTTATTTGACCATTCTAACTCGAGTTTAAAGCACATTTTAATTATACTCTGGCCTTTTAAGTAACTGTATATCCAAAATATGCCAAGAAGGAATTCAGCTAGACAAATGATTAGAGCCAGAGCTCCTCTGCCCGCATTAATTATCTCATTGGTTGAACTTCAGCGGGTGAAGTTAAAGAGCCACTATTTTCATTCTGGCTTCGCAACATAAGACAATTTAGCCATTTTAAGTTATGTAAATTAAGTCATTAGCAGAACCGACTTCCAGCTAACCATACTGGGCTTCTGACTGCGTATTATTAGAGTCATTAGTGCAGTCACACCATGTTTATATAGATGGACGTGTCTCCACTTCCTCCCAATGTGCTTAATTGAAGCAAAAATATTGGGGGATTTATGACCTATACTGCAGCCAGCCACCAGGGGGCGATCAACATGTTTTGGCTTAACTGTTGGGGAGCTGTCATATCTTCCATCTTTTTATACAGTCTATAAGTCACACAGAGGACAAGCGGCAGCATGAAGTACACTGAAAAATGCCATGATTCATAACAAAATAGTTGGGTTATTGATTGTGGTGTTCTACAATGGAACCGTCGAGGATAATGACAACAAGGCTGTGCTCTGTTTGGCCTTGCCGGCGTGTCGCTTGTTGTTATGTCGTTAAGTCTCAATTAGCTGATGATTAAACACCAGCAGTGGAGATGCTGCAGTAAACTTCTGTTGTATCTTTTAACAGCTTTTACATGAAACAGTGAAGTACTTTTTTTTTTTTCATTTTGGAGCCGGCTTTGATGAAAACAGACATTTATTAGTGTGTGTTGTTCAGTTGTGCTGCACAAGCCATCAATTTAAAGTCTTTGTTTTTTGTTTCTTGTTGGCACAAAATGCTGATAAATTGTAATATATAAGCTGCAAAAGAAGTGTCCTGTCAACATAATTTTTTTAGTGTATTGTATATATTGTAGTATAGTATGGACAACGTAGTCGTCCTTCCGTCCGTTCACATGTCACACTTTCGTTTCCGGAGCAAAACTCAAAAACTATTTGACTTAGGAACTTCAAATTTGGTCTAATGGTTGACAGTGTGGTCTAGTTGTACCTTTTATGGGTTAGAAGTCCAGGGTGCCCACATTTTTTTATATTTTGTCCAAAAAACTGTGATTTTTTCAACTTTAATTTAGTGTCCGAAGCAGAACTCGGAAACTATTTAAGTTGCCCAAAATCTCTGAATCTTTTCCAAAAGGGCAAAACCTTTAGCCGTACTTTAGCAGGGGTCAAACAGTGAGTGGGGGGTATGTGAGCCATGCTCACTTTTGCCTTGTTACCATGGTGATGAAAGAATGAACTACTAGAAAAAGCGGTGTATTTTTTTATGTATAAATGCTAGGGGTGGGGGAAGAATCGATACAGCATGGCATTGCAATATTTTGCGTGGCGATAATATATCGATGCACGGAAGTCAAATATCGATCTTTTATTATATAAACTACAAACCCTGTAACAATTTGACAGCCCGCCAGTGGGCACGGATGTATTCTGTCTTTCAGAGCTTGTTGCGGTTACCAACCGTGTCATGTTAGCTTGTCGGGAAGAACGTTAAATAACGCTCCAAAGTTACGCTCAATTTTGGCGAGGAAAACCTCACACCTCAAGATATGTGGATGAAAACTCTGAGATGCGGAGAGTGAAAACTGTATCTTATTAAATAAAACAGATGTTGCCAAACAGCATAATTGCAGTTGAAAAAATTATAGTAAATCGCAATATATCTTATCGCAATACTCTAGCATATCGCAATGCGTTTATTAAAATCGTGACAATATTGTATCATGGGGCCTCTGGTGATTTCCACCCCTAGTCGATGTGTTTATCTGATATATTTGTACAATATGTTGCTCTTAGTTACTCTATCAGTAGAACCCTTGGGAACAAGCTCATGAAGCATTGACACCTCTGACAGTTTTATGAGCGTTTGTTGGTTATACAGGTGTTTCAATACCATTAAATGCTTTTCTCTACGTAACGTACAGGCCTGTTAAAATGCCAATGGCTCGGCGGATATTCGACAGGACACGCAGTGAAATCCCAAGTGTCACAATTGCCTTACACGGGCATCTGACATATAGACATTTACTCACACACACACACACACAGTAGCCTGGAGTCTACAACTAGAGCTGAGCAAACAGGACAGGTTTTTACTGTTTTTTTCTGTTGTTTTCGTCCAAAAATGTCTACCCGCTGCTCGCCCTGCACCGGCTGTCAGTATTTCACCTGCGCCGAGGAAGCAGACGTCCATGGGGGTATATACAGATGTTTACCTCGTGGTCTGACCCGTCAATGACTTGATGGTGTGGACATAAAGATCAACCCATCAATAGGCTGGACAGGAAACAGTTCAGCAGACCTTCCCAAGCAAGGGGAAATGTTTTCTTTAAACATACTCTTTTTTTTTTTATTGTTACCCACCTGTCTATTGTTTGGAAGAGCCCAGACTCAACTGAAATGCTTCACTTGCTGCTTACACCGTGTGACTGATACGTCTGTCTTCCCCTCGCTGGCAACCGACTGAATAGCTGTTCAGTTTGTTAGCTGTAATGTGGACACCACAGGTGTTTTGGTGGCAACTAAGAGGTTGCAGTTGCCATTTTATCTGCCTGATTAATCTGCCATGTTGAGTACCGGCTGTTAAATAGGCTTTTTTTCACTATAATGCATTTAGAAAAGAGACATAACCGCGCGTATAAAACGCTCTAAAGCTGGTTGAAGGTTTATTGAGTAGCTTCCAGTATGACACTGCCTGTAAGTACTGTGTGTAATAAAGGAGCACTCATGCTCAATGGGAGAGGGTTTCATAAAATTAGCAATCGTCAAGGATAACAACCAGTGGCATGTCCAGACGGATGTAATTGGATCTTGTGCTTGTTGGATATGAAAGCCTTTGGATTATTTGGGCTGTACTTGATATTTATCTGCTCGCTCTAACTGACGAAATGGCTCCAAAAATAATATTTAAAGGTCCAGTGTGTAGCCTTTTGGGGGCTCTATTAGCAGCAATGGAATATAATATTCAAAACCATGTCCTCTTTAGTGTTTAATCACCTGAAACTAAGAATCATTGTGTTTTTGTTAGATTAGAATGAGCCCTTCATATCTACATAGGGAGCAGGTTCTCTTCATGTAGTCCACCATGTTGTTCCGCCATGTTTCTACTGGCTCTATTGAGAGCTTTCTCATTTTTTATGTTACCTGAAGTTCTCACGCTTGTGATTCTGCGGTAACGTGAGCCGCAGAGTGCAAAACCGTGATACCGCCAGGCACCATCTTACATCTGTTGCTCCTAAAGTAGTGTTATTATGGTAAGGATGGCCTTACGGCTACCACGGTTTTGCACTCGGCTGTTCACGTTACCAATCTTGGACGTCGACGAGTAAGCGGAGGGGTACTTGCAATCTGCAACCACACCAATAGATGCCACTAGATCATACACACTTTACCTTTAAAGCTAGGTTTGGTAGTGCTGTTCAAATAATTTTTTTTGGAGCTAGTGTTCTTAGCTACTTTCATTGGAAAATAGTTTGCAAAACTGGGCTGAGTTTTAAATCTGGTGTACTCTTGCTCCTTTCTCATCATTACCAACAAGACCTTTAAGGGATTTGGTAGATATTTTGGAAAATACAATTTGCTTTCTTAGATTTAGACAAGAATATTGATACCACGCTCATGTCTGTATGCTAATAATGAAGCATAAAGACTAGAAGCAGGGGGAAACAGCTTGCCTGGTTTTACCCAAAGTCTAAAAATGTCAGCTTTATGTAAAAGCTACGTCCTCCATAACTGTCCCAAGGAATTTGAATTGCCCAGTATTGGCTTACATTATCAGGGCATATCATGCTGTTATTATACACTTCACAGTAGATGTTTTTTTTACATTTGTAATGTATACATTGTGTAATCATTAATAGCCAAAGTGACTGCAATTATTTGATTCTGTTTGATTTAATTTATTATAAACAAAATACATATAGAACACTTGTCCAAATATCCCCAGCAACAACAAAAAACTAATTATAAAAATACAGATTCCATCCAGCATGGGGCTTAAATACATGAAGACCAAAAAAAAAAAAAAAAAGAATATAAAACACACTTTAAATAGCATGAAACACCAACAAGGTTTTCTGCATAAAGTTGAAGCGTGACACAGGATAACACCACTAAAAGTGAATACAACTCATTTCCATAGTGGCCCTGTCTGGCCCAAATAATGATAACAACAGAGACTGCTGTGCCTCTGCTACCTTACAGACTTAACCGGCGACTGTAACACACAGATGTATTGTGGGTATTACTCATTGCGTTTAGAAACTTTAATAATATCTAAATTTTTCAGGAGATCTGGTAAGCTGTCCTAAATCCCACCCAAGTATCATTATTATTGGGTCCAATGACATTTGGGCCTCAGTGTAGTTTGAATGAAATAAGGTTACTGAGGTGTTACAATGACAACTGAATTTGATAGCTTAAGTGAATGTTACAGTTTATGGTTTGTATAAACAAATTTATTTTGAATCTGTCATGAATCTGGCGAGCTGATACGAATCGGGAAATAATCTCGTCAAAATGATTCTCCAACTTCCCTCTTCCGAAGAGTAAACCCTATTAAGTTGGACCAAATATCACTTCCCTTTCTATATTTGGACGCCCTGCTGCTTTTTTCCCCTCGCTCATGTTATCATCTCGCAGCCACGCTCCTAAATAATATTATGCTCAGCCTGTCGAAAATGGACTTAATGGAACCATTCATATTGAAATGTATTCTGGCGTTCACCTACTCTAACTAGGTCTCGAGGCTTTCCTGCATCTTGTGGATTTAGTCGGTTAGTGGAGCAGAGAGTGGGGAAATGAGGCTATTTGCATCAAGAACATCGCAAACTTTTCTCTCAGTCAATGACAGGGCCGGGGTGAAAAAGACTCCTCGGGGCTAAATATAGCCGCAGTCTTGTGTGTTCTCTCTTCGACCTACACAGCTCCTTCATCCCCTAACAAGCTCGAGAGAGAAACAAGCCCGCATAATAAAATCATAACGCCATTAAACTTGGGGAAGTTGGAGCCATTACGCGCGGCCAAATTACTCTTATTAACCCCCAACAGCAAGGATTAATCATTGTACAAGTGGAACTTTGCTCGCGTGCGTGCCCACACGCATACACAAGTGCAGACGAGGGCGCACACGGTGCAATAGTTGTGATTAGTCTTGTCATTTAGATGGAAAAGATCGTAATGATTTCATAATTTTGACCTTGGCCGGAGGCTTGATTATACACATGGTTCTAATGTGCTGAGGCAAATGATGATTGATACCAATAATGACTGCTGCCAATCATTGCTCATAATACCTTCAGGGTCCAGGTGGCGGATATTTAGCTGGATGAGTGGAAAATGCGCTGATCTAAACACAGACATTACATCACAAACAGATAGATATTTATTATATATTCTTCAAGAAGTACGAATGTTATCCCCGAGCTAAATTGTTTATTTTTTCTCCTCTGTTTGTAGTTCATTTCTGTCAATAATTGCTGGTTTGCAATGTGACAAAAATTGGAAGAAAACAGCACTCTTCTCCACAGAGGCTCACTCAGTAATCATGTGTTGCATCGAATACCATTGTTCCATTACTTTTTGTTTTGTTTGATGTTTTATGAAATAAAAGCGAACCTGTAAAAGAAAGAAAGATGAAAGAGGCTCAAAAAAATCACGGTCGAAAAACAATTGTGTATGGGTTTTGGAATGATTGCTGTGCAGCTCTTACCGGATCCACTCGTAATCAGACACAGATAAATCAATGATATTGTCTTTTCCAAAAACACACACTTTTAGGTTTGTTTTCCCCCCGCATCTGCTTCCCGAAATCCACACGGGCAGGCTGCTACAAAAATATATGTGTTGTGGCTCACCCCCTTGTTCTCTTGTATCCCACGACATGCACCCCCGCCACGCCTCTCCTTATTTCTCCGGAGCACTCAGGTGGAAAAGCATTTCATTTGCTAAACAAAGTGGAAGGCTGCCACAACACAGGGGCGTAATGGAGAGTGATGGGTGGCCTCCATACCGGGAACCATGGTACAAAACATAATTACTCCTCCTGTCAACATCCCAGCATCCATCACTTACCGCTGTCGCCCGATAAAGGCTCTGTGCCACTTCCAACAAGACACAAAGCGTGTGTGTGTTAGGGGTGTGTATTCATATGTGTGTCTGTTAAACATCGGGCGCGCTCGATTGATTATTTGTGGGCATTTGTGTGTGTCTGTTTCCTATTAAAAGTGTGTTTGTTTGCGTGCAGCTACCCGAGCGAAACCTCCGAGGCACTCATCTGGATGCGTCCGTAAAAGCCGCGCGACACGTCAGCATGTGACTTTGTGAACTCACTAAGTAGAAGAGATATATTTTTGGAAGAGGCATATTTTAAGATGCTGATTACTCAAAGCGTGACCGCGAACCGTGCAACAACAACAACAAGGAGAATCCATTTTGCAGCGTGTACCGAGTGAAATGCCCCAGTCATCAGAATAAATTCCCCATGAAGATGTGTGTTTGTCTTCTCAACCCCGCCGCTTAAAAAGCTCTCTTTTGTAAAAAGCATCCAAACACCATCGGAGGGACTCTTGTGGGCTTCGTTTTCAGGTTGGAATGCATTATTGATGGGTGAGAGAGTTAGCTTGCAAAAAAAAGTTTTGTGCTTAGGTTACTAGAATATATATATATATATATATAATATAAAGTAAAGCAGTAGCAGCTCTAACATGTAGTATATAAGATGACCATGAACTGGGAATTCATGGCTCACAGCTGGGCACTGTAGTTTCTAGGTAACGCTATAAAAACAGGAGAAAATAGTGCATTTGCTGGGGGCTATTTTCAACCCTGGATTAATACACAGCAGTGAGTATTTACAACGGGAGGATGGTGTATGTTAACCTGGCGAGCCAGATGGATTGTTACACAGAAGCATCTGAGAAGCCGTCGTTGGAAACTGTTTGGGAAAAAAGGGGCAGGCACTTTCAAAATCTACTTGGCAGGTGATTGGATGAAGCATATGTCTATCACAGGCTCACTTCAACCAATCAGATCAACGAACCATATTTCGGGAGAAGAGCCATAATATCTTTTCCATCGGGGAAAGGTTTCAGTGCCGTTCTTTGCTCATTGTTTAATGAGGAAATACCATCCCACTTGATGCCCCCATGTTCGAACAAACCACAGCAAAAATGCCCTCTTGGATGCCCCAAAACATGGTAAAGTGCTCTCCAGTTGAGGGAATGTGATGAAGTGCTCTCTATGGTGCCTTTCAGTAGAGAAAACATGATAAAGTGCCCTCTATGGTGCTCTTCCAGTGTAGAAAGCGTGGTAAAGTGCCCTCTATGGTGGCCTTAAAATGGTGAAAACATGCTGCAGTGCCATATAGGCTGCCCTACATGCTAGAAAAACCTTCTGCACAATGGTGACCTTTTTATTTTTCTCACCCTTGACCCTCAGACAGCCTGAGTCCGCCACTGGCATTAGACGTCATGAAAAGGCATGGATTCATTTGTTTTGCACCAGTTTGGAGCAGTCGTAGCAATTACCAATCGGCATAAAGATACAATGCATTATACCGTCTACCTGGACCTAAACTATCACATATCTGTCTTTTAACGATAATTATATAACGTTCTCTTCTGTTACATATCCGGGATCTCAGAACAAAAGGAGTTTATTTAGAGTCCAAACCCAGAATAGATGAAAGACCATGTATATTTTATTTCCGTCACAGTCCGGCGTTGAGGTGTCTCTTTAATAAAACTACTTTAATTAGATTCAAACCTGTTATTTATATTTTTATATTACTCATGTCACTCCTCTTTAGTGTTAACCAGTAAACCACATCTCTGTGTTTGGCTATCCTTTGCATTTTCTATTTAAAAAACATGACACTGTTGCAAACATACTTTTTTGACCTTTACTTTTTTGCTGAGCATGTGTGCTCTTCCTCTGCACCATCCTTCTTTACACTAAACCAGCTACCAGACGGCACGCTGAGCAACAGCAACTAGCTTTGCTTTGCTCCGGGGTGTGTTAGTGGCAGCAGCTGAAGGATAGGAAGCATTATACGTGTGTGTCTGTGTGTGTCTGTGTGTGTGTGTGTCATCTCAAACCTCTCTGTGATCTCGGTTCAGCGGCGGTAATGCATGCACGGTAACATTTGCTCGCAATATTTGGCTGTTTTCTGCCCGGCCGTTCAGCATACTGCAGGCAGATGTGGCTGCATATTCCTCTTCATTATGATATGCAGATGACGTTATATTGTTGTTTCCTTGTTTCCATCACATCCACAGATTGAGGGGGAATCTGTTAAGACCTGCACAGCTGGTGCACCGCCGTACATTTCCTCTGTTTATTCCAGTGTGACTTTGAGTTTACCGAAAAGAACATTTTGTGGCATTTTTTCTGGCACCGTGTGGTTTAATTCCCCCGCCTTGCGACTCCTACATTCCTCAACACTAATAGTGTTATAATAAAAGTTTATATGATGACATTATGAGCAAGCATCGTGGCTTGTCTCAGCTGTTTCATTGCATTCTTTGTGAAGTGAATCAACAAGTTTCACTTTGGCCCTTACCTTCACATGATTATAAAAAGACACAATTGCATATGCAAATGTGAAGTGACCAATTGAGAAACACTTATTTTGTGTTTGCCTGCATAGCGACAACATTGTTTACTATCTATTCAACATAACCTTTAACTGTTTATTGAGAAGTACCTGTAAAATTACATATTTTATGAGCTGAAAAACACCTTAGCTCCGTTAGTATACTGCACCTATAGCACATGGAAGGGTCAGTTAGGGGTTAGTACAGAGTAAACAACAGAAAAAACAACATGTTCGGAGTCTGACTCCAGGCTTTTGTCAGAGCCAAGGTGGTTAGTTACTCCTGGCTTTATGACTGTCCTCCATCTCTCAAAGCAATTTGAAGCAGCCATGAGAACAGAGCAATTATCCTCTCCTTTCTCCTGGCTGTAGAAATGAAGGATTGACTCATCTGGGCTGTCTCGAGGGGTCCATAGCTGTCCGGGCTGCAGACACCTTCTCACCAATTGTCACCTTACCCCCGGTATCATTAAATCTCGCTGAGCCGCCCACAACTCGCTGCTGTTCCTCGCTGGGACACCCACAAAAGTGTGAATGGTCAGTAAAGGTCAATACTCAGTTTACCTCAAACAGGGTGGTGCTGACACTTAAATGGCCTTTTAAATAGGGATGTAAATAAGAATAAAAACATTATTTTGATATGAACACAATCCATCTATATAGTTGCAGTAATATTTGTAGGCTAAAGGCAAGATTTTATGTTCAATATTCACATATTCAGCAATTCATTCCAAATAACTTTTCATCAGTTTTCACCAGCTTTGGACAGTCCAGGATAAAGCTTGACTGATGTGGCACAGGTGGTATTTTTACCTCATGTCCTAAGGAGAATACGCCTACAACTGTAGATTAAGCGTTATTACTATTATTATTATTATTATTATTATTATTATTATTATTAATAATAATAATAATAACAATAACAATAACAATAACAATAATAATAATAATTATAATAAATAATACAAATAATAATACAAATATATTTTGGTAATTATCTACATAATAAAAAAAATAAAAAAATATTGTGATAACATTGGCTGTCATATTGTCCAGCCCTAGACAGGAACTGATTGGCCTGAATCTCAAAAGTGCATGCAAAATATCAGAGAGAGCTTTTCAAAATAAAACCAAATGTGTTTTCATCTGGACTTCCCTTAATAAACACAATCTGCTTTTTTATTCTAATTATGCAATATTTGTAACATCAGTCTACTATTTTATTTACCCCAATGTTAAAACCCCCCTATTATTTCTACTATTCATTCCCACCCGGACCATTAACAGCCAGACAGCCTCTACTTAGACTCAGTTATTCCTTTTGAAGACGGGGTTCAAACACACATCATGTTTTATTATTCGATCAATTCAGGTACATGGTTAAAAGTTTGTGTTATGAGCAACTGAACGTATACGTAGACATATGAGGAATATACTGTGATTGGTGAGTGAAAATAGAAAATTAATATGCGTATATTGCTGTGATTTTATGGTACATTATAATGAGGTATTAATACAGATTCATTGAAATTATTTTCGTAAAATTCTTGATACCTGCTCTCACCTTCTGGCCCTGGGAGTTAACTGCTCCAAAGGATTTTCAGTCTAGACTAGATAGACACACTCTTACCCGTCCTCAGCATTCAACACACACTTCCTGCTCCCTTTACTGACACTGACGCCATGCTGACATTCTCGCAGTGACATTTTACGGATTGTGGCGTGATTGTGTTAGCTAACATGTCAAAGTCGGGTTTAAGTCCCCCTAAAAAATACATCAGCACCTTTCCAAAACATCCATACTCACACCTCAACACATAAACCGCCTGTCAGAAGTCATAAAATAAGACATGTGACTAATAAACTCGGGGCATCAGTTCGGATACTGTCAAATTCCTCAGTAATGTACGTTTTGAACGCCTGTAATTCATTTATTCAGCAGTTTTGCATTTTATGGGATTTGCATGCATTTGCGTTCATGAGCCACGGAGCACGACTGTCCTTAGCAGCACTTTAAACAGCACGAGAAGCAACAACACTGTTATCTTAAGTATTAAAAATCATGACATTGCACAGTGTAAATCCCATGCCCAATTGTTCCTTCCTTAAGATGGTGTTAGGAAGGAAAATAAAGCCACATGGATCCCTGCAGGGGCTTAACAACCGGTTGAGTAGTAACAGTACGGACCAGAGATAATGCCCTTGTAGGGCTGAGGAAGTCTTCACCCCATTCTTTAAACTGTGGATGGCTCAAAACATGTCAAGCCAAAGATTATCTGATCACTGGCTCTTAAAATGTTTTCCAGCTGTGCTTGGTGGAGAATAGGGGACAGGCAGCAAATCCTTAACCTCATTAGACACGGGGGATTCAACAGCGCTGTGGAAAATTGCTCAATCAGACCAAAAAGAGGCTGGCGCGGCCTTCTATTTTCCCCGGCGAGTGTTATGGATCCAGGAAGTGGCACTTTGTAATTTGCGTTTGTTATTTGAAACAATTTCCGACCCAGATGTTCAATCAAACGTGCCATTGTCTAGAAATGGAGTGGCTCGAAACGGATGGCTGCAAAATGCCCAATATGCTAAACGCCGCTCCTCAATCAGCGCCGAGCCACAGATCTCAGCACAGTGAGCAATTGTGCAAAAAGCGGTGGCGGCGGCGGCGACGGCGGAGGCCTCGTTCTCTTTTTCCGCTTCCTCCCCGACAAGTGTTTCACAGTCCCTCAGATGTTGTCCCAGCCAAACGGAGGAGTGCATCAATTGCTCTGCTGAATTTCCATCCGTCTTCGTGGATGATTTCCCCCGTGGTCTCTCCCGTCGAACGGCGGGAGTGTGGGTGGGTTTTTGTCGACATCGTCTGTCTGCTCTGTCGCCTCATCTGAAAGGAGTCTTCCCAAAGTGTGATTGAGCGCCGAGTTAAGTGGTCGACGGCGGAGAGGTTTCTTGGCTCCTCTGCCTGATGAGGTGAGGTAGGGCACAGATGCCCGTTTCTGCACAGGCAAGCAGATGCACTCCGCACCAGGGATGCTTTCCTTTCAATTAGTCCCAGCAATCAATGCAATCTGTGTTTGGTAATCTGCCGCACTGTCGTTCCGGCGGGGGGAAAACACTCGTAGAAGGAAACGCTAACAGAGAAGAGGCCAGGGAGTGGGAGAAAAGAAGCTGGGAGAATCACAAAGCACACAAAACTATGGAAATAACGGTTTTGAAATGGATTGAAATGTATTTTTGCATCGACTGATCTCTCCTGGCTTGGTGTAGAAAACGGCATTGTTCCCAAACTTATTCCGCTACAGTGTGACCATATGGTGCTGCTAGCAGGCCAAAACAAACACTGAAGGATAATGAATTCACTTCGGTGTCATTATAAGGAAGAAAAAGCATCAAGAAGGCAGCACATGTACATATATGTAGACCTGGAAAATAGTTAAAATCCATTTAGAGTGATTGATTCATGCAGTGGTGAAGCATTATTATCTGGATCTTCTTTTAATCCATTAGCAGATGGTTTCCATTGCCATGGAAATACTGCTACTCCATAGAATTTACAGTGAAAGAAGATTGATTGACCTTGCACAAACGGCCACATACTTAACATAACATCTAGTTTAATTGCAAGTTTACTTAAATACAGAGCACATTCTTTACTGCCAACAAAAGTTTGGTACTCTGAGATCCGCCTCAGATAAATGGATGTCACCCAAATAGGGTCATGCTTTTAGAATTGTCTCTTTTATTTTACAGTTAACTGAACACATAAAAACATTTTCAAAAACATTATCTAACACATTTAAAGAGGACCTATTATGCTTATTTTCAATAGCATACTTGTTTTTTGGGTTTCTACCAGAACATGTTTACAGGCTTTAATGTTCAAAAAACGTTTTATTTTTCTCATACTGGCTGTGCTGCAGCACCTCTTTTCACCCTCTATCTGAAACGCTCTGTTTGAGCTCCTACTGCCCACCCCCCCTCCCAAAAAGCCCAGTCTGCTCTGATTGGTCAGCTGGCCCACTCTGTTGTGATTGATCAACCCAACCAAACTCTTCGGACTCCGTTCCAACTCTGCTCTAACTAGCTTTGGCAAAATGTGTTACTTGGTGACATCACCACGTTACGGAAGAAAAGGCGGGACTTCACTTTTCAGACCTTTGACATGTGCAAAAACTATGCTTTTTCTATGTCTACAATAGGCACACATGACAGTCATGGAATGGTTAAAGTGTGGTTTAAGCTCGGCTACTAATCAGGAAAAGGTTGTATTGTGGTAATAATTTAATAAATGTATTGATTAATATGTCAAAGTTAATTACTGGACTATACCGGAACACAAACTTCTGCAACTTCCTGCATGAATGTCAGCTTGGTCCTGATTTGATACTGAAATCTGGCACTAAATGTGAATTTGAAGCTGCAGAATTGTTCAATATGAACATAACTTATAGGCATGTAAATACTAAACATGCTACGACTTTCAGTAGCAATTAAAATCAAACTGGGTTGTAAAAGGAAATCCAATTGAAAAGCACTTTGAAACCAAATATTTTAATAGTATAAATAGCACGACATTACAAGGACATTCCACATCATGAGAACGCATTTTAGCCTTTTCAGGTGTCATTTGTAGGCAACGCAACAAAACTATGGTGATGGTCGCAGTTAGGTTTAGGAAAAACACCATGGTTGGGCTTAAAATAAGTAAGTAAACTAAGTAAAACACATACGAGATATGTCACAATTGTCACTAACGGAACTTCAAAATAACTCACAACACTTTGGGACAAGAACAGCAGTCTCCTGGTTGAAAGTCCTGTGTTTGTTGGACCCATCCACCTCCCCTAATAGCCACCATGAGCAGTCTTTCTCACTTTTTTTAATTTTACGTTACTAGCTCTGAGCGTAGCATATTTAGGCATACGGGTTTGCATTGCAGTCAATACAGACTACACAGCGTACAAATGACAAGGCAAAAGCACAAACGGCTTTCTTATTGCACGCAAAATTACTTACGGATTACTGTGTCATTTGTAAGTCATTTAGAGCGACCGGGCTGTTGAAACATATAAGATTTAGTATATCACATTAGTAAAGATAATCTGAGCTTTAAATGGAAGCAAATGTGATTCAACCTATTTTAATTCCTATAGGAATTAAACATGAGAATCCAAGGGCCAAATATAGCTGATGTGTGCAGAGGTTTAAAAATTCCACAGTCAAAGCTGCAGATACGGAGCATCTGAATGGGTTCAAAAACGATTCTAAAGGATGCAATAACAACCTTGTAAAAACCCAAGGGGACAAGAGATTCTTAGCTCATGCTCCAGCACACTCTCTTCGTAAATAACAGTATTTACAAGAACACCTTTGCAGGGGCAGATATGGTACAAGCTGGTGTTATTTAAGTGGAACGGGAAGGTAACCACCTGTCACAGAGGATATTCTAGAAACCTGCTAATTTCATGGGAAGTGCTGCAGGCATGAATGCTAGAAAAGTATGCTTTGAGGTAAGCAGTTTAGGAAGTCTACATAATGAGTTATAGAAGTAGCATTGCTGACTTTAAGAAACACTCGGAGGAGGATACATGGAAGATATAAACTCTCACACTACATCTGGAAAACAAAATACCACAAACATCAGCATTCTGGTGACCATGTTGCAGTACTCCGCCTCGTCGATCATTCTGCTGCACGCTTTCATGTTTTTAAGTCCGCTGCAAAATGTCAGCTGACGTAAGAGACGGCGAGTTGTTTCTTCATAATTTAAGAAATATGTCCGATGCAGAGGGGAGGGGAGCCGCGCTGCAACCTTGAGGAGGCGTTTGAATCTGAGCTTATGCTCTGAGTATCGGAGGGGAACTAAAATAAGAGCTCATTTTACCCACATATTACCATATCAATCTCATCACACTCATGCTGGATCATCAGAATAATGTACATCCATCATGATCACCGGCACAATCATCTCTCATGCGAGTGGAGACGGGAGATGTCTCGGTACTAATTTCACACTTTTGGTCACCCTCTGTGCTTTCTATTAAGTCACACTGTGAAGTAGGAGTGAAGTGATATGTTAAATGAAATGAAAAGTGTTTGTCGACGCTATTAATCTAAAACAATGCAGATAACGTCTCGCTCGAGGTGTCGGCTCGCTCATTTATTATGTTTGTGTAGTCGGTTTTAATTGCCTTCGTTCACGTAACAAACTCTTTCAGCTTCATGTGTGTTCAAACATAATTATTTTTTTTCATTTTGCTATTAAGCTTATTGCAGCCATGAAGACAATAATGCAGATTTGGCAATCGCTCCCTTTAGATTATCGCTAATTAAGACACGCACACCTATTATATTTTCACACTAATACACAATGCATACTATTTAATGCATCAAAGTGTAGAAAATGTTCCCTTTTGGGACTCTTCTAAGTGATCCAACCTCAAAACCTAATGTTGAATAATCTGAGAAGCCCCTGCGCATAATGCATGCATTTATTATTCAAAGACACCCACACATACTTTGTTGCAACATAGTTTTTTTAATGTAGATTAGCATCGCCACATGGTAATGCATGAGTCATTCCCATGGCTCGGCGCAGGAGGAACATGTCCCTGATTTGCATGACGGGTAGCCAGCTTGCGAGAATGTGATGGAAAATCCATTTCGCTTACTCTCCAGGTATAGACCAACAAACAAATCAATTAAAGCGTGAGAGGCGCGCTTAAGGGCACTTAGCACCCTTGTCACGCTCACAGAAGTTGCATTATGTGCCATCCGCATGCCGGCATGACAATGCATTGCTTGTTCACAACATCTACGACACCATAAATTAGTCATCTTTTAGTATTGTCACACCATATCAAATTGCATTCCAGCTCAGTTAATGATATTTATAAAAATAGAAAGGAAACAAAGTGTCTGATACATGCAGGGATACATTATAAAGAGGATGCACACTATCATGAAAGACCGGATCGACCTCTTCTACAAATTGGCATACAATTGCTGTAGGGCCACTATTGACCCACACCTCCCACCCTCAGTGTACTTCATATGTAACCTGTAACCCGCAGGTTCCCATCGACTATACAATAGCACCATTTACACTTTATTTTTCAAGTGTTTCCTATCCGGATTAAAGGTCCTATTGATAACATTTTATGTAGATGAATCATTTAAAAATATACATCCACTGGGTCATCAGCGATCAAGTTGCCAGTTAAAAATGGATAAATGGCTGGTGTCTCCATTAGGCTGCAGGATATGTGAATATTGACAAGTGACAACTGATGTTAGCACATATTAGCTGCCTTAGCTGTATCGCCCTAACAACAATTTGGCATATTTAAACAAAACGGACTACCAACATAGTCCTTACAACCTTAGTTCATGTGTTGTCACTGGTTAGATTGTCAGAATGAGAGAAATATCATCTTTGATCCCTGAGGGGCTACGTTAGCATCTTAGCATTAGTGACAGTTGATGTGATTTGGTGTACCAAATGTAGGCCTATAGCTACATGTTGCAAAATGATTTTTAATCTACCACGAAAGATTCATCACTTGACATGACCGTCTGAGTTACTCCAGTCAACCATGAAATATGCAGGTTGTGCAACAAACTGGCAACCACATGTTGTGAAGTGAATTCAATGTAATGGGGGAGGGAGAATGTGACATCTAGTGGCTGAATCGTATCAATGGTAGCTTTAAATCCAGATGAGATTTAACTAGGGCTGTCAAAGTTAACGCGATAATAACTCGTTAACGCAAATTTGTTTTAACGCCACTACTTTCTTTAACGCCATAATATGATTGCTATAATATGATTTGAGCATATTTTCTATGCTAAATGCAGTACCTGTATACATACATTTGTATAAAGCAGCATATTTGCCCACTCCCATGTTGATAAGAGCATTAAACACTTGACAAATCTCCCTTTAAGGTACATTTTGAACAGATGTGCATCATATTTTAATCGATTAACAGCCCCAGATTTAAGACATTTTTGTTCACACATATATGCATTTCTGTCGGCCAGATATGATTGCAATCCATGTCAATTTTCCTGGGCGACATGCAAATAAGGATTAGCCTTACTTCAATCCAGGGACCTTAGTATCATGTCACTAAATGGAAGCAATTAATCAGGCTGTATTCATCTGTTGCAGTCAAATTGAGTGCGACCAACACTGTACATGCCGTGTCTAGCATATTAAAGCCACTGATCAAATCTTGTCGTAAAGGTCATCCTCGGCACGTCCATGTGCCACCATGTGACTGAAATGTCAATCAAAATGTGGCGCCTTAGTGCATGTTGAGTCATCTGCTCCTCAGTCAGTGAGTATTGTCGGGAAGGGAAAGTTTGATTCGTCAACCCTTCAGCTAGAGAGCCCTCGTCTGTGTTCATGAGATGTTTTCTTCCATTTTGGAATATACGCAATCAAAAACAGACTCGCCCAGATACAAACACACACATCTATTATTTATATTGCTGTCATTGTCTTTTTGTTGTCATTATGCTAACAGCCGTCTCAAGTCTCATCTTCCTCTTAACCTCACACTGGTGAGGACAACGAGAGGAATACCGCACTACGTTGAAATTGTAAGCAGCAGTAGACATATTCTTCATTTAGATCAATGTTTGTTAGCATTCCAAAACAAAATCAAGAATCCAGTACACACTTCATTGACCCAGACTGTGATTTAAATGCAAATATAGAGTACAAATAGTTCTATTTTACTTCTACCGGCCACTGGTTGCACAAAATAACATATTTAGGCACACATAATATCGATTCAGTTATGCCTCGGAAAGAGTTATTCTGCTTTTTTTGTGGTTGGCAGTGCCATGGGCAGCAAAGTTGGGAGTAGCGAGGAAGCAGTTTAAAGCATCTCTGAGTAGCATGCTATTAAAATGACCTGCATTTCTCACTGCTGCTTTCCACGCATCACATATCGGCAACGTTTTTATCAAGTTGCCATGTTTGTAATAAAGCCCCAAAATGGGTCTATGCTTCTTGTTTATAGATGTTTTATTTTCTGTCTTGTCTCAGGAGGGCATATCAGGTTTAGGCATTAAAGTAAAAAAAGGTGCCTCATTTCGGGGCATCTATTTGAGAGTGACCTGTATGAAATTGTCTGTCATCCCCTCCGAAATTTCTCACTTTGCTATTTGAATCAACGCAGCTGCCACAAATGCGGCACTCCCATACAAACTCATGAATCGTCTGCCCACATGATGCTCTGGAGTCAGGTACATTTCCCCACCTACAGGTAGTCGTGAATCAAGAAAACAAATATAAACAGCCTTTGTGACAGCAGTGAGTGGTTGGGTTTGGTAAACATGAGCATGTTGTGTGCAGTTTACTGATATCTTGTTGCATGCTTTCTGGGAATTGAAGTCAAGTTTGCTGTCGTGCCTGCTGCCATTCAAAGCTGCCAATAGCTTTATGTTTGTTGTCTTTGCACTCTGACTTAAAGTGAGACTATGTCATTTTTAAAAGAACAAATAACACAGTCGTCATCTGCTCAATACGATGCAGTCAGGGGTTGTGTTGCTACAGCCTTACTTGGTCTGGTATAACTAGTCAAACTTTATATAGATATTACTGTGTAACTGGCAGACTGGAGTGAGTTTGCTGACACATTTCTACTTGTGCTATTTTTACACTTCACTTCAGTGTTTACCTTGACATTGCAATTTCACCTTGTGCCCAGAATGGCCACTGTTTAGCAAACGTTGCATAGATGAATCAGTAACTGAGATTTAGAGGGTATTTTGGCTTATTGTTTTGGTTATCGGGCCAGTAAGTTTACGGTTTTGAGTCAGTCTCATCACCGTTATCTGCGTTATTTTTAGATAAGCAAAGTTAAAGGTGCTCTATACGATATACAGAGCATTAATATAGCATCAAGAACTATTTAGTATCTAAAGATATAATGTAGTAATGTCTACCTGAGCAGATAATGAAGTCACTCTCCCTCTGGTTAGCCATGTTGAGAGATGTGTGGAGGCTATAGAAATGCTCCCAATCTAGCATTTAGCAATCCAAAAAGCCAGATATTTCCCTCAGGACCAAAAACCTAGCCCAAAGGAGCACAATTATTTGACTTATGTTAATTAGGTGGCCAGAAACACGACTCCAAATGAATGCTAACCTTTCCCGTCTCAATTTAAGAAGTGGTAATATGTCAGATTTTGTCAGTGTTTCCAGGGTTCAACGTGTCCAAAGTCAATTTTTTACTTGCCCCCATATAAATTGTTTTATTTGTTAGTGGTTATCACATAATAACAAATAATAAAGTTAATTGCATGTTTAATTTGTATTTAAGTAAATTAATCTGGAGTTTCCACCCAACCAAACTCCTGTTTCCAGGATAATGTAAATGCTTGCTTGCGCTTCAGCTCATAAACGTTGTCTTTCTCGCGAGTGCCCGATCAGTACTGCACATGTGCAACTCTCAACAGAGATGAGAAGGAAGCGAGATGGCTCACACCTTAACTACTTCCATCATCAGCTCTGGAAAAAACTAGCCCGAAGTGACATTTTACTGGCCCCGGGTAATTGGGCAATCCTTATGTCGAGTCCTGGTTTCTGCAGCCAAACAACAACAGTTATTACAGCTTTTAATATCTACCAAATAAATTGAATTCCTGCTCATTTTCTTACCTCAACATTATGCATTGGGATCCTGCCAATTTAATTATTAACAATACAATAGAATAAAATATTGATGTAAAAATGATGAAGCATCCTGCACTCTAGAGAGGAGACTGAACAATAACCTTAGTTCTGTCAAATGCCACTCAATGCAGATATAATGAATTGATTAAAATGAATCAATAAATTAAATAAATGGATGAATTAAAGGACAGTATAATTACTCTCTTTATCTTTGTAACAAAATGACCTGACATTATGCTCAGGGACCGTTGCATTTTTTAAACAAATGGCTACTTTGGCTTGCTTTCCGTCATTAGCTTCAAATTTATGCACAAGAGTCTTTATATAAATTGCGTCTCCTGGAATCAAAAGCAAGCCGTCTCTCCAAGGCCCGGAGTTCAAATGAAGGTCTCCTTCTCAGCGAGCCAATCCGCTTCTCATCTGGTACGCGGTCCTGAGAGGCTGCCGTTGGACTCCATAAACAGTCTAGGAGTCCGCCACCGTCCTCTGATATCCCGTCTCGGGAGGCAGCCAGACAGCAAATGAAAACGCATTACAGCACATCTTCATGTCTCACCGTCTGCGATGACTGGAGTCCGTGTGAAGGGAATATTTAGTTCACAATGTATCAGCAGGTACAGACATATCCGAGGGAGGGCCGGAGTGACAGGAATTTATAAGTGCTCCGGCTTTCTCTTGTGAAAACACACATTCATGCAGGATGCAGGCAGGATAAATGAGTTCGTCGGCGGTTATCTGAGGTTAATCTACCTCATTTTAAAAGGGTCTTTGATGTGTGACTTGGAAACAAAGCACGCCTGATGGAGGGACAAGGCTTTGTCCTTGTATTTTCATCAAGTATCTCAGATCAGCACATTTTCTCATTAGTACTCAAGCACCGTCATATATTAAAATAACCAAACACCGCCAGCCGATTCGTTCTGTGTCTTCATCATCCATTCGGTGATGCAGCCAGAAGCTAAATCATCATTACCACTGCAAAACTATTCAGCCTCGCAACCTTATCGTGACCCGTTGAAAATACAGCATTCAGACCTAACTTTGAAATTTTGGCATGTCAGCATCAGGAGTCGCTCCGGACTCAAACCAAGCGGCTGAGGCCAGAGACTTCAAGGGAGAGATAAGGCCAGCAGATAAAGAGCACTGGAGGCAATGTAAGGTGAAAGTGAGTTTTTCATGGAGACTCAGCACAAAATAAGGAAGTGATCGAGTTATTGAGAGGGAGGCTATTCATCTGATAAACTTGCACACACTCTGCAAGAATACCAGCATATTGAGAAAAAGCAATGGGAAACTTGTGGTTTTTATTGACATTCAGGCTCCATTTGTGGACTCAGGTTGCATTTATCTTATATTATTTACCCAGTTTGGGATGCACATAGCCTTGCACACACAGATAGATACAATACTGCTTGGCTCTTTACAGCACACTCCTGAGTTTCAAGGTTGTAAGGTCCCCAATCAGGAACATCCTCATCATCAAATATTCCTTTTTGCTCACTTCACCTCTTTTATTCATATATATAATATATTATTTATAAATGGTAAATCAACTTTTTCTTTTTACTAGTTTAGGAATGTGGTATGGAATTTATATCTGAAAAGTTGGGAGCAGTTTTGTAATCACATCTTCGTTGACCGTGTGTCAAACAATACCATTTCCTGCTGGAAATTGGAGCTGCTGCCATAAGCGATCAGTTCAAGAAAGTTTTATTAACAGATGTTGAATTTGCCATAACATTGGAAGCAAATATGAAGAGTATTGTGGATATTTGATTAAGCATTTGTTATATACACCAAATATTGGCATTCCTCTGCACATTTTGGACCGTTCCTGTAATCCCAACCTTTCACAATAAAAGCCCTAGACATAGAATATTCCCAGGCGAGTATTTCACATTTTCCTGTTGTTTATTTGCCATGCCCCCCGGTGTGTAAAGTACATAGAATAATAAAAAATAAAACTTGTTTCAATCAGTTCCACCTTGGCTTAAACATTTAAAGCACTCAGACATTTATCATCCCGGTGATCGGCGCATCTGGGTGATGCTGTCCAATGTGCGTTGGATGTGATTCCATTCACATGCGCTACAACGGTGGAGCAACGCCGACACGCCGACCTCGTCTTATACACAACGCTCTCTTCGTTGCTGTTGTAGCTGACCGGGAACCTGTAGATTGGTCTTGTATTTCATTTGGGCTCACCATTGTATGACTGACTCGCACGCCAATCCATTGTGCTAACCTCAACCTATTTGCTAACCGCATACGGTTAAAAGTGTCTGCCGCTTATGAACTTTGGTTTGTGCATTACGTGTATCAATCTACATAACGTGTATTCTGCGTGTGGCTGCGTGCATCTGTCCATGATGGTTCGGTACAAATACACAAACAGACAAAGAGCAGGGTGTGATGACTTGCATGGATCGTAAAACCCACTGGACATCTGTGGGAACACTTGAAAAGGGAAAAGGTGCAACAAAGTACTGGTATCTTAATCTTTATATTTGTGGGAACCAGTATTTTTAACTGCCCCCCCTGCATGTTTTCTTTTCTAAATATCTGAGATTAGCAGCAGGGCTTGCGAGGACCAAAATAAACCGGAGAGAAAAAAGCAAACCTCCTGTGGTTGAATCTTGAGAAACTCTCTGTCACACTCTTACACACACTCACTTGTCAGGGAGATTACGGCCTCTCTGCAGCCGCAGCAGTTGGTGAGAGTGAAACGCTATCCGCTCGCTCGCTCGCTGGCTCCGCACACACGCACAGCGCTCCGAGGAGAAACATTCCCATCATGCCTCTGCAGCTTGCTGCAGGTTACCTGGTACCGAGGCATAATTAGACCACATTAGTGTCAGTCTCCTTATGTGCGTGCGTGTGCCGGCGCGCATTATGAGTTTACTCAGGCGCTCTTCAACGACTCCATCTTGGTCAGTAATGGTCTTTGACTGCTACAACATCCCGGGTTTTAAATTAAGCACAGTGGATTTATCGGCTAATATATTAGAGTTAAAAGTTAAGGGTCCTTTGTTTCCCATCAGTGTCCATTATGGATGACAAGGACACCTCTGAACTGCAGAGCTGGACATAAAAAACGGAGCTGAATATATATGCATGTATTTAAAACTCCTTTTCTAAGAGTTTGATTTATTTTATCAGACGCTTAAGAGGCTTAAAAGTGCTCATGTAGCTCGGAAGAGAACATAAATCAAGTAGTTCACTTTAATAGCCACGTTCACCAGGTTGAGTCTTGCACCGAAGACGTTTTATAAATTGTTGTATCTTTGTTTTTGCACGATTCGACCATGCAAAGAGGACTTTAGTAGCAGGGAGCCACAGTGCCAGCTCTGGGAGGTGTGGATGATTACAGTAAATCCCTGCTGAATGATATTTGAAGACATGTGCATATCACACATTAGCCAGTAGTTTTCACACTGTATTAAGTCCTTAAAACTTCCTTTTTTCGATTCCTGTGTCGACTGAATCATTTCGGTTTCCAAAAATAAGAAAGCTGTTTTGGGTTTTTATGTAACCAGGGGAAATACTCGTGATCAATCTTTTTCAAGGAGATGATAAATGTTTTCCTGATATATGCCTACCGAGCGCACAGAAGTGAGTCCTTCTTTCCCCAACTGCAGATTTTGTCTTTATCAAAAGAAGGTGGAAGTATTCTTTCAGCGATGAATTGTGGACACGCTTCCCCCCTCCAATCCTAATTCATATGCTCAGCGGTGATGAAATATTCTATTTGGATTTGAAATTCATATCTCATCCCCTAGCTGGGTCTTATCCTTCCCTCTTTGTGAATTCCACTCATACATTTTAAACCAAATATTCACTTCACACGGGATGTAGTCATCGCAGGCCATGAGACATGAATATGTGCTGTAATGTGTTTTCATTTGGTGTCTGGTCGCCTCTCCTGACAGGATGTCGAAGCGCAGCGGCTGACTCCCAGACTGTTTACGAGGATGCAGGCTCAGCCTCTCAGGATATGTGTTATTTTAGGTTGAGGGGCCATTCAAATGAAAATAACATTGTCTTTCTGGCTTATTGGCGTCGTGATAGAGCCAATGCTGTTTTTTATGGGATTCATTGGCCGTTTCCTGCAGAAAAGAGTAATAAAAAAGAGATTAAAAAACAGCTTGCAGCTGTTAGTCCCAATGTCAACGCTGCAAAAAAAATTGTCATCTTTTTTTTTGTCTATCATTTGTCTTGTTTTCCTAAAACTGTCACAAGGACACATTTGCTGTCTCTGTTCTCTTCACACCTTTTCCGCACACCTGCTGCTCCTCGTTCCCTCAAGACACACCTGTCCCTCATCAACCCCATACGGCCTCTCTTCCATCCTGCTGCCATTCAGCAGTGTTTCCCTTTAAAGCTGCAGTTTTTTAACTTTTATGAAAACACCTTTTTTTATTATATTTGCTCAAATTGTCACTTTATACTGTTTAACTGTAAAGTGAGAGTTTGTGACCCGGCCGCCAGTCAAGCGAAAACCAAGCCCCGCCCACCGGCCGTAGCAAACGTTCTCATTTTACAGCTAAACGGTACACTACAAGATGTTTCTTGTTCTAGTGTTAGAGACTTCTTTGCTCTGATTGGTTGTTTTTCTTTAGACATGCTGGAATCTTGCAAATGCCATTACGAGCGCTAAAAGGAGGCAGAGGAACATGATTTGTTCACGTTGTCCATCTCATGTACTACTGTCAGGATATAGAGACAGTTTGAGCAAATGTGATAAAAAGTATTTTTTTTTATAAAAGTTACCAACTGCAGCTTTAAAATAACGCTGACTCCATAAAAATGCAACCCTATATCCTACAAAATGCTAATGTGACAAACACATACTGTACCTTTGCTGCCTGGACTACAGGGTGGAGGTTTGGACCGGTGTTCACATAATGCCTCCCACATGTTATTCGGTCTAAGCTACTTAAACACCCGGCTTGAAGGTAGGATTGGTAGTGCTGAAATTCCCATTACATCCTGACAGCAATCAATAAATCACATGCTCTGACAAAAAAAATATTCGGTATTTGTGGCTGTCTGAGGACTGTACTAATCCTGTCCAATCATTTCATTTGGCCGGAATGAAAAAAAAAATATTTTTATATATATACATTTAAGACAACAATCTTCCCCTAAACCAATTGCATTTTTACTGAAATAAAAGTATTAAAGTTAATCATGCTTTAGTTATCAGGAGTGGCTATTGTAGCTCAAACAATGTCAATAATCAATATACACATGTCTTTATGTTGATTTAAACAAAAATAAATAATAATCCAGGCAGCATCATGTTTACGACTTAACATTTTTTCCTCATTTAAATTAGTTATATATATATATTTTTAGGAGGTTTCTGTGTCTTAACACTACTACACTTAAATGCAGAATAATCACTAACCGTCTTATAAATTCTTGAAGCACGCTAATTTGACGAGGTAAGATTATTTCTCAACACATTTATACTAGTTTGAAAACTATATTTTAGGTTGCAATAGACACACATGACTTGACTGGATTGCAGTGAAGGATATCATGTTGCTCATTTAACATTACATATAATGTGTTTTTTCACTGCCACATAAAAAAAATAGCCAAAAATAGAATTTGCCCCTCCCCCCTCCTCCGTCTGCTGTCCTACGTTGGCATCTGGCATTTAAATGAATCACTTTCACACAGTCCATGTTAAAATCAGAATGCTCAGTCCTTCACCACACGTCACATTTTGTCATGCACATCATTTCCTTTTGTCCCAATCCTGTTCTGTAAGACTGACAGTAAACAACTCATCTTGCTAGCTGTCCAATGCACAAGTATCCTGACAATGTGTTGTTGACAAGTGTGTTGTTTCAGCTGCATTGTAATGGGATTTTTTTTACATGTGCAAACAACATTCAACCCATCCATGTTGATTTTAGGTGTTCAAATCAAACAATGAAGATTTCTGTCGGATCCAGTAATGGCATTTCTGAGTAAATCCGACACTGTGATCACATAATCACACACTGGTGTTTTATTTTATGGATGACATTCGGACTGACATTTGTATTGTAATATGTTTGCGTGCGAAACAGAGCATTGTAGATGCAAGAAGGAGATTAGGGATAGGAAGGTTACCCTTAAAGGGCTTGCTAAGCACTCTGAGAAAACTGTGTCATCCACAGACTCAGCCAACCTCCGAGGGTTTGAATCAGAATATATGACGTCAAGCGTATACTTAAAAAAAAACATTTGGTGAATTTTTTAAGGGGCTTTAACCTTTGGGAGGCTCCGTTCTCTGCAAATGGGACTCGAGATGACTCTGTGTAATGAGATCAAAGAGATAATGACAGTATTATGAATAAGTTATATGCCCTAACAAGCAGTCTGCCTGCGCATGCATTTATTATCAGAGTGTGTTTGCGAGGCGACATCATTTCAGAGGTAGAGGTGAGGTTAGGCCGTTTCCTAGCGGAGCTTTTCGTGATGTTTTGACAGATGTCCACACATCTATTATAGGGGTTGATTTTCCGTGGATGAAACATGGGCGCCAGGATGTGGAGACAGGTACTCAACGGCAAAATTACAGCATTGGTTGTTTGTTCACTTAAAGTGTGCCATTCTTCAGGAAAAAATTGGTTGTTTGACGGAGCTGGCTGTGGACCATACTTGGGTGTGAATCAGCGGGGATGAGCTGGTGCAAACCACATCTGGTGTCGTGATACTTTTACAGTTGATTGCGCCCTTAAGAGCGGAGAGGAGTTCGACAGCAGGATCAGAAAGGCGTCTGTTTGTCAGGGTGAAGAGGGTTTTGAGCATGAAAGTGAAATTCTTGATTTACTGGTCAATCTAAGTTCCATCCCTCGCCCGGCAATGAGCTTTGGCGTAGTGATCAAAAGACTACGGATACAAGCAATGTGATTCCCAGTGGGCAACCTCAGGTTCTGAAAAGTGAAGCCAATGCTGAAGTGACTTAAACTTGCATTCTTTCTAACAGCCAGCAGGGGGTGACTCCTCTGGTTGCAAAAAGAAGTCTGATTGTATAGAAGTCAATGAGATAATGAGCCTACTTCTCACTTGATTTATTACCTCAGTAAACATTGTAAACATGACTTTATGGTCTCAATCTCTAGTTTCAAGTCTTCTTCAATACAGCATGATGTTCATTTAGTAAATTATGGTCCCATTTAGTGTCAAATAGACCATAAAGCAGAGTATGCTTCACAGCGTGGTGCCACGGAGTTGTCCGGTCTGGGTGTTGTCCGTTTTTTTGTCTAAGAACTTTAACCCTTTCACAGTGTGTTTTCACTTCATGAAAGTTAATTGTAACATTTTGGTCACCTAAAAATGTTTTATTCAGTGTTTGGTTGTACTCAGCTCCACCGTCTCGTGTCACTTCTGGTTGCAACGACCAAAAGCCAAGGTGGCGACGGACAAAAGACAATATGGCGACAGCCAACAACTGATGGCAGCGGACAAAATGCCAGACTCAATGCCTCAAAATTATAGTCCACAAACCAATGGGTGACGTCACAGTGACTACGTCCACTTCTTCAATACAGTCTAAGGTTAATTCAAAGTATCTCACCCAATAGCAATTCCATCCGATCCGGTGTATCCCTAATGCCTGGGCTCTCCCTTTGGGACAGGATGAGGACCTATATAAATTCAAGTCTATTTACCATTTACCTTGGACTTCCTCTCTGTATAACGGCTGCTTCTTCGCTTTAAAAGGAGCCATTCAATTTTATTAAGATGCCTTCCAGTCGCCTTCCTGTGGAGGTATTCGAGACATGTCCAACTGGGAGGAGACCGAGGGCAGACCCCAGAACACACAGGAGGGATTATATATCCCATCAGGCCTTGTGACGCTTTGGAATCCCCTGGGATTGGAGTCTGAGGAAGCGAGAAGGGCTTCAGGACTGCTTTGCTTAGCCTGCTGCTACCACTCTCAGTCGTGATCAGCTGCAAAAAAATAGACAGATGAATGGATGATTGTTGTTGAATGACCTTTTTAGCCACTGTGGTTAGGAGGACATGCGTAGAGTTCATCGGTGTCCTCCTTGAATTTGTAAAGACAAGGGGATTCACTGACCCCAAAGTTAAAATGCATCTACTGCTGATGCGAGTGTAACTTCCCATATACCACAAAGCAAAAGAACACTGTAAACACTCCTCACTGCTGGAAACAGCTTCAAAGTCACAACTTCTTATTTATGACATGCTGTGAAATATTTCCACTTTGTTCTCTACAGGGAAACAAACAAACACAAAAATAAAGACATCGTTCTTTTTTTTCTTTTTTTTTGCAACCTTCTCTCTTTCAAACACAAAGCAATGTTTGGAAGGATGATGGTTTGAGTGCCAAAAAAAATAAAATGTATTTTTTTTTTTTCCATGATGAGAAATGTTTCACATTTCACTGTTGGCACTAAACTACACAGAGATCCTGAAGTTTTAGTGGCCGTTCTAGAAATACGTCCACTCGTGGACTTTGACAACTAATAAAAGGATAACAAAGCAGCAACATAAATTTAGAATCATGATTACTATATGTGGTCATGATCTTGACAAAGTGTTTGTCCTGGGAAGGCCGCAGCAAGTGACGTAGTACAATGAGCGACGCGCAGAGCAGGTGACGTATGGAGCGACTTAATGTCAACGTTCACTTACGTAGTCAGTTTAAGACAAACCATGATGTTTTTTTCACTAAACTTAACCAAGTAGATTTGTTGATTAACCCCCTGAGACCCGACTGACTTTACTGTCTTTCAGATGCTGTAGCAGGTTCAGTTTTAGTGCGTGAGTGAAGGTAAAGATGTCATATGAAAGTAGAAACGCCAGTCTTCGTGCTGTCTTGTCGAGAAGGACATAAATAACGCTGTAAAGTAAGGCTAAATTTTGGTGAGGAAAAACTGGCATGGACATTTCCAAAGGGGTCCCTTGACCTCTGACCTCAAGATATGTGAATGAAAATGGGTTCTATGGGTACCCACGAGTCTCCCCTTTACAGACATGCCCACTTTATGATAATCGCATGCAGTATAAATGGTATTTTCGCCTATTGTAAAATGGTGTATTTGAGTATTTCTGCACACTGGGGTCCCTAAACAGTCTTGGAATGACATAAATTGGGTATCACTGTAAAGCTGAGATGTTTTGTGGATCCAATGAGCCCAATTGTATTCATGTGGGATGATGTTAGTCCCTATAGCCGCCATTTCATTATAGTGAAACCATTTTTTAACACTTGAGCTCTCTGTATAAAATGACCTGTGGTGACCTCTAGGATAATCACAGCCTCATGAAACTTTACAACCACAAACTAGAGACCTGAGCTGAACAGCTAGTGCTGAGCTGCATCCCAAATTAATCTGCAGGTCCCCAGCTTTCAGATGATGTACACCACTTCTATGTGGCATATACTGTTGATCCGTTATGTCCCCCTAAAGGCCCCCTAAAGCAACACATGCATATCCGCATGAAATGTGATTTAAATATGAAGCAAACATGACATTGATTGCTGCCATTTAAATACAACATGGGGAGTCAACATTGCTCTTCGTGATAAATACTCTGTAGACAGACTATACAGTACAGTGCCTCATTCACTGGCAGGTCAATCCAAGGGCATCCATTCTCCTGCAAGAACCATTCAGCTGGGGATATCAATGTCCTTGGTGACGGTGTTAAAGCAAGACGTTGCAGCCACTGGCAAAATGCACAAAAAGTCACCAACCGATGTCACACACATCGCTGCTTTTACTTTCCTTTCTACAAGTTCTTATATTTTATTTTTTCTGCTCGAAAACTAATCCACAAATGTTAATAGTTTAGACAGAACTGCTTACAAAGCCCCTGACAGCGACGGAGAGCTTTAGTGCTGACAGAGAGAGAAACATCCAAAAGCTGCTCTCATGCCTCTCACGAACATCACGCATGTCAAACTTGCATTTTTTTATTCGCCTCTTATGCAACGGCGCCGCATAGATGAGAGGTATAGCTGCTTAGAAAGATACATCTTGTCAAGATAAATCCCTTAAAGGAACGCCGGAGATGAGGCGATCCCTTATAATGTAGTTTTATTTTGATATTCCTTTACACAATACTGATGAAAACGTATTTCTACTTTTAATTTGGGCAACATCTGCCTCTGAGCTGGACATTTACTTGATGATGTCACCCTCCAGTTTGAGTTCAAATGAGGTTTTGTTGAAGGTTTCTAGCGGAAAATGTGCACATATCCCACTAAAAGTCAGCATGCCTTCTGTCATTGTGCCCCTGTGTTACGGTCTACGGAGCAGCTCCGGGGTCTGCCTCTAGATGACATCACTCTATCACGGTTAACGGTTAAGTATGAATGCTATTTTAGGATGGATTTACTCTTTAAATCCACATAATACTGTGGCGTTTCTATGTCCAGGCAAAACTTAATGAAATGCACTAATTCATCATTTTAAACAGCGCATTTACCAGCTGGCACGTATTCCCAAGCACACATTGCAACTATCCTTTTTTAAAAAAAAGCTTGCCAGGCACACATCCATTATTATACCCTCAGTGTAAAAATATTTTTTTAATGATTGCCCCCGCGCTCTGCGCTTTGAATGTGATTTTGACTTTGACTGGCACGCCGTTTGAAGTGTCCTTTAGATTTCATAGAGTGCCGCGCTGTTAATCAAAAAGCCTAAAAATGAGCTGAGGATTATTTTTAGGGGTGCTTAAAGTGCTTGAGTGATGACGCTGAGAATTTCACAAAGACAAAAAAAAAAAGAAAAAGGTGGTAAATCAGCGTGGAGCAGACATTGTTAGCGCATTTGGCATATGGTACTGTCACATTATATTCTCTTCTTATGCTCCTTATTCAATAAAATAGGAATTCTGCAGAACCTGTAAGGCATAAAAAGATGTAGAACAAGCTGTCATCCTGAAGGTAACAAACCACTGTTCTTCTGTGACAGTTATTGCACCCATATTAGTATACGCTATTACATGATGTAGCTCTGGAGCTAAATGTTGGGAATCCAGTGGGCCGAGTGGTTTAAAGGGGAGCTACGCCCATTTTCAAAATTCATACATGTCATTCCTATGGTCTAAGATAGTCCAAAAAATATAAGTTAGCATGAACAACTCTCTCCCAAATCCAAAAACTAAGGTGCTAGATCTCCAATTTGTGATGTCATAGGGCATAAAATGTTGAACCGCTCCATAGACAATGAATTGGGAAAAATGTTATAGATGACACTGAATGTTGAGTATATAGGAACATTTTCTGTTTCAGAACTGACAACACTACAATAAAATAAAGCTCATTTGGGTGTAAAAAAAGAAAACAAACATGTTGTGGGTCCACAAAATCAGTCTCCCATTCATTATCCATACTTTATGACATCACAAGATGAGACCTCTGGTTTCTGGCTTTAAGAGGGGGTAGCTCATGTTCAAATATTGATCAAACTCTCCAAGGCCATAGAAATAACATTTTGGAATTTGCAATTTAGGTGATGTTCCCCTTTAAGTGCTCGATCCCACCAGGAAGTAGCAAAGCAAAAGTCACGTGTGCGTCCTTGAGATATAAGTGGTGTTGGACGCTTGGTGACAGTACTATTTGAGGGTTGTGCAGTGGGTACCGCTGGTTTTAGCTACTTTTGTTCACGGTAAAATGGATATAAATAGGAAAACTCTTTGGAGTTGCTTCGTATTCCGTAACTAACATGACGGCTCCATTTTCTTTGCATTTTTGGGCAGCGGTTCTTGAAAGTCCTTGTTGGATGTCATCACTTTCACCCTCATTCATTGGACATATCCCACTTGTGGCGAGTCTCTCATCTTGCGCTGACAGATCCGGTGGTCCACCTCCTCCTCCTGTTTCCTGTCTGTTAAACTTTTTTTCGCATCAACTTTAATATCAAACCATTTCTTTTTTTACCTGAGCCACAGTCCGTATCTCAGGGGACACAGCATTCACAGCCTCGGTTATTGCAACCCAAGACTCTTTTTTTATCATCATCGTCACTAATGTGGAAAAGTGTCCCTGTTTCCACCTCAGACACTATTGTCTCAATTTCTTTATTTCCTTATAGAGAGAAATGGGGGTGTGGCAGTATGCTATAAATAGCGGGAAAGCGCCTGTCAATTTATAATGATTCTGATTTCAGTATTATTAGTAGAGTTATTTTAAAGGTACCCTGCGGACTTGTATATCCATGTTTACTAGCTTGCAGTCTTCTTCACTACCTTTGCAGGCACATTGCTACACGTCTTTGAGCACTACTTCCACCAACTTTCAATCAACGGAAAAAGCATTAAACCGACTGCAGGGATTTGTATCATGCACACATGCTCGCACATCCCCAAATGCATCTTCATGCTTGATGCAAACAAACTAGGACTTAAAAACATTGTTCTATAGCGCTGTAGTGGCACACTTCGGCAAACAATTGTGAATAAACCATGAATTTCATCAGAGATTTCTGACTAGATTACAATGGTGTGATTATAGGCTATAATCACTATAATTATAGGCTATAAGCTGAATATTGTTTTACATTGTGTGAGGATTTTCTTGTTTCTGCCAGCGCTGATGCATTTCTGTTATGTACACAAGTCCCATACCATTGTCTTGGGGGGGGTTGGCCCACTGAATCAAACCACGCCATGTTGATTTGCATTTCTATTACCAGTTTTAGCGTGCCGAGTTGTACCAAGTCACTCCAGAGATGAACCATCTCCAGAGTCAGACCAATGTGCGCCTGACAGACCTATAAGCAGATTGCGGCGACGTCTCGCAGACAGCGTCTAGCCCATGACAACTCCCCCTTTCTCCCGCGCAAGAAAGACATTTCTCTCCCTGTGAAAAAGTTTAGTTTCTCTTTTAAATCCCTGTTTGTACTTTCAGATATCTGCTTTATTTTACTGATTCGCTTTCAGCTGCATAGGTAATTTACTGATGGTGAAAACACAACATTTCCTGATTTTGCTGCTTCATAATACAAGCTTTTAAATAACAAAATCCTAGCTTTTACTGTGAAGAATTTATAGGAAATGAGATTAGTTTAATACCAATTTGAGCGTTCCATCTGCCCCCCTGAAGTAGTCAACCTAGGGGAAACACTTCATCATGAAGTCCAACATGTCCCACCACTTTCTTTGCCCGTTTGGCACCTCATATTCGCATTAATTCCAACATGGGCGTGACATATGGCAGCCATACGGTGTTTTACATCACCTGTAAGCTCTCTATTAGCAGTGGATGTGCCGTAGGCTCCGAAACCGAGGAGGATTCTGGGAGATCAAGATATGGGGAAGTCATGCAGAGCTCAGTGATAACGCTGTTTGTTGTTCCTTCTTGGCTACACTGTGAGATGAGTGTATTAATTGTCCCCCGCTGGCTACTTCTGAGCACTGCGAGCACACACACGACCGCTCCAAAGTCACCTGCTGCTTCTCCCCTCCTCTTCCCTCTGTCTCTTTCTCTCTCTCTCTCTCTCACGCTTTCTTCTTCACCTTTGCACCTCTCTCCATCACCACCAACACACATGTGACGCGCAACACACACCGCCCCCTTCTCATGTCTGGGCAAGGACACAGTGGAGCTGACTCACCCAGAATTGAGCTGTCATCTGTGTCACCTCGGGCTTGTGTGTGCGTACGCGTTCCCCGTGTGTGTGTGTGTGTGTTTTTGTTTTGTGTGTGTGTGTGTGTGTGTGTGAGCGTCACCTTGGGCTGGGAGTGTACTGTGGGAGGTTACTGACAACATGCACAAGCTGGGGTGTACGGGCAAAGGCACAGGACTTGATTTGATCATCATCTCGGAGACAGAGAGAACATGACTAATATGCCTGTGTATGTGTGAGAGAAAGTCCTGGTTTTTCAGAGAGCATACCCTCCTCCTACACACTCGCAGCATGCAAACACACTCTTGTACTTGTCGGATACATGCATGGAGGCAGAGCAAGGTCGCAAACAAAATGAATTATTAAAGAAAATAAGATGCCCACAGGGGGGGGATTAATTCAGAAGTTAGCTGACCCCTAAATGCACCATAATCACACCAGGTACGGGCACACTATCCTGGTTAGCACTCTGCGTATGTCTGGTCCCTCACACACACACACACACACACACACACAAAGGCAAAACCTTTCCTATGAGCATCTGGGCAACAGACAGGCCTATTAGCCCACAGGGCCTCGCAGTGCCAAAATAACAACTGCAGCATATGCCTGCGTAATAATTGCATTAATGTTGAACATGTCTCTCCGGGGGGTGGCTGCGGTTGACGACTTGGGGGAAATTAGAGCTTGTTCTCGAAAGCATGAAATTATAATTTAGTAAATGTTGGAATGGAAGAGGGTGCAGCTAATGATCACTAACTACACAGTAATGGATGAAGGGTTTGTTTCCAAAAAAATGCAAGATGGGTTTGCGCTGGAAAACAGATCGTTACCTGGAGCTCCGCGCAGCCTCCGAATGTGACGCGGCGTCAATGTCCGCAACCGTTTTCCAATTCATGCAAGCGGCATTGTAATTGTTAGATGCCTTTCCTACCTTCTGGGAGCCCATTGGTTTCATATAATTTTAGTGCGCCATCAAATTCAACTTCCAGAGCCTTAAAACTGTAATGAAACACACCTGCACTTTTTTTGTTTTTGTTAAAGCTACTTAATTTTAGAGTTTTAATAGTGTTAAAATGACAGATTGATTGGTGAATCCTTCCTGGTGGTGCATTCATGGGCCAAAATGAGGGTCTGATGACAAAACGTGTGGTACAGAAAAGAAACAGACAGGCAAGAAACAGATAAAGAAATACATTGATGAATTACATTTAATGCCGAATACATTCGAAGGCATGCATAATCAATAATTTGTCATGGACGGTGTTTCACAAAGTATATTAAGTTTCCACCTAACTGAACAAATCAAAAAACAGCACGTTTCTGAAGGGAGTCTGGTGATTTTCTCCCAAAGGAGTATGTGGCGGTTACTGTTTATTGCATTTGTAAAATTTGACGTGTTTACCATCACAAACATCTGCTGCTGATCTTGGCAGGTAAGATGCATACTGAAGACTGTGTCCCTGCCTGAATTAGTGCCAAGATTAAAGATCCATGTGTTATAAAGGCAGATGTGTGTTTTGACAGGCGAGGCTGAATTTTGACGAGGAAAACCTGGCATGGCCATTTTCAAATGGGTTCCCTTGACCTCTGACCTCAAGATATGTGAATGAAAATGGGTTCTATGGGTACCCACGAGTCTCCCCTTTACAGACATGCCCACTTTATGATAATCACATGCAGTTTGGGGCAAAAACCATGCAGTTATTTGCACATTTACACCATAACTTGATACAGAAAAGGCAGAAATCGGTGTATAAAAATTCACCAGAATGCAGGAAATGCATCCCCCCATGTTGAAACTGCCTCTGGTATAACTAATGCACGGCCTCTGACTTTAATATTTTTGCCAAGCTGCATCAGACATAAAGCTCACATAGGCGTGCATTTTTTTTTTCATCCTTTAATCAGAGACGAGCTCAAGCAAAGAACTAGCTGGAAGCTGAAAATCCTAGCCTGCCGTATCCAGTGCAGTGTCAGGAAACGTGCTCAGAGGGCATTTTAACATCCTGTCTTTATGATAAACCATTTAGCATGGCGAGGTAGATGGTAGCAGGTATGGCAGACAAGCCGCCCCTCCCCCTAAAATATTCCATTTAGTGGCTACATCACCTTGTGAAGTTACAAATTGTTTTTGTGCCCCGCAGCTAAACATAATGAAGATTCAAGGTGTGCCAGGGAACGCAGAGATGTGTGTCCAAATACTCACGCAAGGCAGCGGAACACGTGCACTCCCGTTACAAGGCGTGCAGATACACACTCTTTGCACATACAAATGCTCACATACCTTCTCCACCGGCACCACACACACAGATCTTTTTGCCTGGTGGACATTCATTAGGATGTGGAGTGGAGGGATAATGTGGTTTAAGCAATCAAGGAGCTGGCAGACCCATCCCCTGCTGAATTAAAGATAAATCCAAACACCTTGAGAGACCAGATTATAGGCCCATATGTGGATTTGGCCCAAAGTAGCCAAACTTGTGTGCGCGTACAGTATATGTGTGTGTGTGAGTGCATGTTTGCACACGTGCAGTATTAGACAGCATGCATGTGGATTAGCGGGGGAGGGATGCGAGTACATTTGTATGCATCGCACAGGCAGGGGCACATGCAGGAATAATCTGCTATAAATAAGCACATTATACAAACATGTTTTTGACACCTTACCTGTGAACATTATTGCAAATGTGTGCTTTATTCAAACTTATTTAGAGCATCCTGTGTCCGTCAAACAGCATTGGAAAAACATAGATTTGTAGCGAAAAACAGCTTTATTCAGTGTTTTTACCGCTTTTATCCACCTGGTATGTTGGTTTTGGAGAAGGGGAGACGTCTGCGGATAATTCGGCTTCTGGTAAAAACCTCCTGAACGTCTGGATCTCAAGTTATCAGAGAAACAAGCTGAGCAAACATTAGCGCAGCTCGGCTCGCAGCCGCTCCGGGACGTCCTTTGTCCGCCAAACATCATCGGAGAAACACAGCATTTTAACATGAAACTCATTTATTCTGTGTTTTTACCAGGAGAGGCTGACGGCAATGTCGGCAATTGTAGTGAAGACAGCGACTCCCATGTTGCTTCACGTTGTCCCAAACATTTGTGCTTGACTTTGCGTGGGCTTATTTTCCTTCTGTTCATTTACTTGATATGTTGAAGGCCTGTCGGTACACATGGCTGCTTGTGTTTGTTTGTTTTGCGGTTTCTGTGCACACATGCTCACTGCAGCATGCGTGTATACCATTCAAAACTCATAAAGTGAGTGACCATGGCTTTGTGTGGTTTATACGATGAGTTCAGGGCTGCTGGAGTGCATGAAAACGTGTGTCACTGTGATAAATAGACCTTGGTGTTTCCATTGTGTGTAGAATCTTGTGGTCGAACATGGACAGGCTCTCTGCTTCCTACCCTCCACTGCTCTGTGTCAGATAACAACCACAACTGACATCGACTGGCTGCATTCTACTGAACATACCAATAACCTTTCTTCCAGAGCATCTTTCAAAACACAATTACAAAGTGTTGGAAGTTAGTAGAGGTGGGGGAAAATTGATACAGTATAGTATTGCGATATTTTGCGTGGCAATATTTTATCGATACAAGGATGTATTATTATATAAACCTCTACTAACCTCTTTAAAAACCGACGGCCATTATTCTGTCTTTCAGAGCTAGATAGCATGAAGATACTGGTATCATATGAAACAAGACAACCTAAAGAATCGATTGGTGCCAACCATGCCATGCTAGCTTGTCAGGGAAAACGGTAAATAGCGCTCCAAAATTAAGCTAAATTTTGGCGAAGATAAACTGGCATGGCCCTTTTCAAAGGGGTCCCTTGACCTCTGACCTCAAGATATGTGAATTAAAACTCTGAGATGAACAGAGTGAAAACTGTATGTTATTAAATAAAACAGATGTTGACAAACTGCAGAATTTGCAGTTAAAAAAGGTAATAAATCGCAATATATCACAATATATCTTATTGCAATAATTAGCATATTGCAAAATGTTTAAAGTCTCAATAAGATCCTATTGTGCCTAATACTGTGATAATATTGTACACCCCTACAAATTGTGTTATTTATTTGAAGAAAATTGTGTCACATGTAGGACTTAATATCATCCATACATTCAGGAACAGAGGAGTTACTGGCTACTTTACAAGAAAATATAACTGTATCGTCTGCATAACATAGAAACGGATAAAATGCTGGCAGAAGCATCCTCGATGAAAATAAGATGGAGCCTAAGATTGAGTCTTGTAGCAAGCCATATCTCACAGAAACAGAGGTAGAAACTAAGTTACAATGTACAGAAAAGTGTCACAGCGGTAATAGAGACCGTTGGAGCTCTGTAATGTCTTAAAATTCTGAGTAAAAACATACGAATGAAAAGAAGGCACTTAAAAAAACACACTTTATCAAAAGATTAGAAAATGACAAAGATCAATGAGGGCAAAAGTGCCACTACTCATTATAAATCTTACAATTGTATCATACATTTAGATTACAACAACATTCATATAACCCTAAACGACCCCTCTTAGTTTTACAAATTATTTTTTTTTATCCAAAAAACACACTGTCCCAAGAATTACAGAGGGCTTTTACGGTATAGTCTGGTACAGTCATAACCAAAGATGAAAGTTGCAGACTACTAAATTATTAAAAGTGTTATGGGCTTAGTTCGTAGCAATTTAAGTGAGGCCTTCTTAGTGGTTTAGATTTTGTGGACATCTTTGCTGCTAAGCAGAGGTTGCTGTAGTGTTTCTGCTGAGTTTTTCTTGTTTTTTCCCTGTTGACACATTCTCTTCTCTTCTATCTCAAAATACACGAGCAAATACAGCTACACAGCCAAACATCTAGTCTCTATGCACCCCATGCAGAGTAGGATGTTCCACAGCAGGACAGAAAAAGAAGTGGTGCAGTTCTGAGCAAACCAATTTCATCTTTGCTGTAATCTACTGTGTGTACTGTATGCTTTTTTTTTTTTTTAATTCAGCGCATGATAATTTATGGTAAAGGGGAAGTAACAGAAACTGGTATACTCTACAGGTTACCTTGGAAACAAGCCCCGTGTGCAGTGTCTAAGCTTCAAAAGATATGTCAATCAAAATTATACACCCCCAAGTTCAGCTTAATTATGCGAATCTTGCTGTATTTAAAGGGAGAATAGGCTGTTGTGAGCAGTCAAAAAGGCTCCACTCTATTCTTACAGTATAGAACTCATTTCATTCAATTCAGTCATTCAATGCACACTGAGAAATCTTCTAGGTCTAGATAGGATACTGCCACATGCTCGCACACAAATACATATTTTCAAGTAGTCCTTGAGAAGCACTGCTGTGAGTTAAAAGAATACTTCGCCCACAAAATGACCATTTGTGTATCAATTACTCACCCTTGTTGTGTTACCTTGACTTCTTAAAGAAAATGTGAGTTTTCCTCACATGCGTCCATGGCATTTGACAACAGCAAAACTATATGAAAACATCTGTTCTCAAACTCTAACAGAACTTCTCCATATATTGCAAGTCTCATATGCTCACTTCTTCCCAAATACATGCATCTTTGCTAAAGCCTTACTGTGTTAAACACAATTGTGTAGGCGCACTACTAGTCTGTGCAATTCCGGAGGAGTTACAAGTGTTTTCAGTAGTAAGGTTTTAGCGAAGATGCATGTTTTTGTGAAGTTGTGAGTATACAACTGGATGAACTTGAATTATGCTGCACAAATTGTGTGAGAGTTCGTAAACAGATGTTTTGATATAATATTGTTGTTGTTCATTCATGGATGGATTACTAAAGAATGAGGGGGGCCCCCTGACCTTCACCTGCAAAATGTCACTCAAAGAGACACATACCAACCAGGAAGAGGCTCAAAATGATCACAAAGAAACATAAAACTAAAAAAAAGACCACAAAGAGACCACAAAGAGACCACAAAGAGACACAAAAAGGCTACAAAGAGACCAAACAGTTACAAAGAGACCACAAAGAAACCACAAAGAGGCTACAAAGAGACACAAAACTACTACAAAGGGACACAAAATTACTACAAATAGACCAAAACAAGTACAAAGAGACACAAAAAGGCTACAAAGAGTCAAAAAACAACCACAAAGTGTCCACAAAGAGACACAAAATGACCTCAAAGAGACTTAAAATCACAAAAGGATGCATATTAACTACACAGTAAGTTTCACAAAGTCTGTGTCTTGCTCCTATGCAGAGGTGGTGGAGCCTTTTGCATGTCTGTGCCCATTGTGTCATAATCCGCCCATGTGTTCAATTCATCGAGACGTTTCTCGGTTATTTGATTCTTCGTTCGCTGTGGAGGCATGCGAGAAAAGTTTTTCTTCAAGAATTCAAGGGGAACACAGGGTGAGCAATTGTTAACTACTTGTGGGTGAAGTATTCCTTTAAGAAGCAGCCACATTCAAAGATGAAAAGTCACAGTTGTGCCCGTCTCACATTGAGTGAAAAACTCTCCACATGCACTCTTCCACATCCTTTGAGTAGATCACGGTTCGTGATGCAACCACTGTGTAATTTCTCATATAAAAAATAGCAAAAGCATCCTTGTCAATTAATTGATACCTTGAGATAATCACCGTAATTAAATGTGACCATGGTTGAGACATCTGGTAGGCCGTGTCATACACCAGGGATACTGTGTTTGAGTGTGTTTCTCAAAATAGCATAAATCCATTTGCATTCAAAGAGGATCATTTTCAATCATGTTATACTGCTTTCCAGTTGTGCACGCAAAATGCACTTCCTACAGAAGATGAAGATCTTTAAAAACATGGCTCAAAAATGTATAGTTTTGTTTTTAAAGATGCAGAGTAAATTGTGCATTTTGGAGGTGACTATTTTCAGCTGCGGATTAATACACATTTGTTGCGCTAGCTGGTATTCGAGGCATTCAATACAGTGAAGTGGCTCAAAATGTGCTATTTTTGGACAACAATGGAGCTCAATAGCAGAGGAATATGATATACTTTGGCTTTGGCTACACAGACAATTGTTAGTGGGATCAATTCATTGCTGCTTTTAATCTTTTTTATGGTATTTGTTGTCAATAATATAGAAAAAAAAACAGTACAAGTTCCTTTCTACCTCTGCTTCTTCCACCATCTGAAACCCCCTGATAACATTAGCTCTGCATGTTTTCCACTTCAAATAAATCCACCCTGCTAAGTCGTATTCTGTTGCATGGCATGTCGAGGTAAACACAGGCAGCCAATCTTCTCAGCAACGGTCTCATTTGTGTACTGTAATTATATAACGTCTAATTATAGCATGTCTAAAAATACAAGTTGTTGTGATGTTAAAACGCCACACATCACTGACCAACACACTCATTTTCATTCTAACTAAGAGTCAACTGGCATGATTTTGCCCACCTGCTGTGCGCTTTTGTGGGTCACTCACTGTGTGTTTGTTTGTGTGTGTGTGTGCGTGTGTGTGTGCGCGGTAAAGAATTAAAGGGTTATCATCAGTCTTTATTTCTCTAAACTGGGGCAGGCCGCATTATGTAAAGTGCTGAATTATATATCAGATCTGCCTGCATGTTGCTTTGGCCGAAGGGAGAGTGGCGAAAGGGAGACGCAAAAACACTCTCTCTCTCTCTCTCTTGCACGCTCTCGTTATCTCCCCTAAAATTCACACAATCTACCCTTCTTTGTATCTCCTCCACACACCTATGTTTAGTATATAGTCTCACGTATAACCTCCACGCACACTATCTCGCTCGGGCTGACAGATGGGAGCACCAGATGATGAGCGCCACCAGATTCGTGTCTCGCGGTGGGAGCCATCGCTGACACCGTTTAAGCCGAGAGAACACTCAGGCTCACATTAGCACCCTAAATGCCTCTATGTGCGCGCATGTGTGTGTATACATTGTGTGCATTAAGTGAATGAACGCGTTTTGTTTGATTTGTGCATAGTTAAATGAGTTTTTTTAGCAATTTGGCCTTATGTTAACATCTTAATTCTTCGGCATATATACACAATGTATAGCTGATGCAAATGAACAAGTGGGCTTGACATTCTCTGCTTTCATCTCTGCAATGAAGAACAATGACCTATTAGCAAACCTCTCAAGCACACAGTGGGCTCCCTAGGAGAGCTTTGCTTGGGCTATTTGCTCGTTCTCTGTGTTTTCTGCTCCCCCCCCACCACCACCACCACCCCATCTTTTCTTTCCCTTTCTGCCTTCCTCGCTTTGTCTCCTCGCCCTCTTACTCCCCGTAGACTCCGAGTCTGAGCAGCCAGCCTTTGAGACAGGCTGAACTTAACCAAACTAATCTTTAGAAGAAGAAGAGGAACAACCGCCGTCCTCCTCCTCCTCTCCTCCTCTTGAGACGCCGCTGACATTTCGCGATGAGAAAGTGTGTCATATTGGAGGGGAGGGGGGGGTAGGAAGAGAAGAGAGTCGAGCGCTAGAGAGTTGGCTCAACTCGGAGTGCAAACTATTCCGCGGGGACCCGGCTCCCACATTGTAGCCTGGCAGCTCTCAATGAGCTCTCACTAGCAAATAATGACCTCTCACCCTCTGATAATATCCCATTGTGCGCCAATGGGGGATTCAAGTCACCAGCCACAGCAACTGTTGCAAAGTGCTTTGAGACCTTGCAAGTGCTTGGACCTAGTTTTCTTGACCAATAATGGATTTTCCTCTTTTTCTTTGGACTGATGTCTGTATTTGACCTGGGCCACTGCAGATCTCTGTTGGCAATACCAGAAGCTTTATTATGTCTTCAAGCTATTTTAAAGTTAATATATTTTCTGTAATTGCATAAGAAGTCATCCGACTCGATGACCCAGTTTTTATATGAACCCTTTTTTAAATATGGTCATATCTTGGGAAATATGCTTAGATTGTCGGACTGTGTATTGGCAAGAATCTGGTGATACGATGCGTATCATGATACAGGGGTTACGATCCAATACATTGCGATATATCGCAATTTTTTAAAATCTAATTTTAGGAAAATTGTCATAGTACAAAGAACACACCATATATATAAAGTCAGAGTATAAAAAGATAATTATTTTTATGCAATCAGAACAGTGGGATCTGCATTTGCATTTATGACAATCCCTGTAACATCCAACTAGGGCTGCGACTAACGATTATTTTCATGGTCTATTAATCTGTCGATTATTTTCTCGATTAATCAATTAGTTGTTTGGTCTAAAAAAATGTTGATCAGTGTTTCCTAAAGCCCAAGAAGATGTTTTCAAATGTCTTGTTTTGTCCACAACTCAAAGATATTTATGTTACTGTCATAGACGAGTAAAGAAACCAGAAAATAGCTTAATAACTTAACAAACGTCATTTTAAGCAAAACCATAATGTTTTTTAACTCAACCGAACCAAGTAGTTTTGTTTGTTTTGTTTCAATTTACTACGTTAACCACGTGTTTAAAACTGCGACCATAATCCGGGACAAAATATGTTTCCCTCCAAACGTAATTGAGAATGTAGTTCAGTTGTAGGGTAACACATTTTTGCAGGAGACATGGTTGGTACACTGCATCAAAACTAAATGGCACACAGACACAGTTAGCGAGTAGCTGGTGAACATAGTGGAGAATTCAAAGCCAGGTATTTCCCTCAGCAGTTGGTAGAGACCAAAAACAGAGCTAAAAGAGAGTAACAACTAAATAATAAATACGACTTCCATTCGCCGGCTGGTCAGAAACACGACTCCAAACTAAAAGGTAAAAGTGTAATACCTCTTTCAAATGGCCACACTCGCTGAAAAGCCTATTGTCAGAAGGGCGAAAACATAAGGAATATTATAAATGTGTCTCTCCTCCAAGGCATCCATGGTGTTGCACTTAGCTGTTCATACGAAATGTGAAGAAAGTAGCTTTCACACCCCCACACACCTGGCCAGCCACAGCATAAAGTGGTGATTGCTGTATAGTTTCTCACCAAAGTATCGATGCAACAGATGAGGCATATGGACTATACGGTGCACCTCTTGTATTCTTGGCAATGCACACAGAAATAGATCGCAGGTGTATATTGTCACCAGAAGTATAATGAAAGAGTTTTTTATCTGTCCTCGCAGTGTCATGATTACATTTGTATCCATTTTTCTTCCATAAAAGTGTCTGAATTACTTTCTAAACACACTTTAACGTCCTACGCAAATAGTTTCTTGTACTTTGGGGTGTAACAGAGTGCTAAGGTTAACAGTCTCTTATGCTTGTATTGTTCACATTCTATGGATAATATCACTCGCTATAGCCCCATAAACTAAATCATAATATTGAATGGTACGCTGCCCTCCTCTGCAACTCTGAATGGTAAATGGGGATTTGTTGGGCATGGCGAACAGTTTAGGAGAGCCTTTTTTGCTATTGACCGTGCACAATTTCATTTGTGCAAACTGTCAGTCCACACCTCTCGCTCTCTCTCTTTCCTCGCCTAGCGAGCACACATGGTTGCTTGCTCCCGAAATGGCCCTCTGAAGGGCCTGAGCTGTGTGTCTCGGCAACGGCCGTGATTTATGCCCCGGTGGAAGCCATCTCTCTATGGACTGTATCGGACTATGAATGTCAGTTCCAAGCTGTGCCAGCTCCCATCCATCACCGGAGAAACAATCTGACATTAGGCCCGAGTTCAACCACAGGTTCTCACTCCGCCTGCCCAAAAATCTCTTCCGCCCTGCACAAAATAATGTCAAGCATAACTTTATATGGAGCGCTGACTATGAAGATGATCAACTTGAGAGAAACTGCATGAGAATGAGTCCAAAAGTAAGCATAGGAATGAATTAATCAAACTAATTGGTACCATTCCATCTTACCTAATTTTCACACTTCTCAGGTGTGAAACAGCACATCTCATCCAATTGACAAAATGTTCACTTGACTTAATACTTCAAAATCAAAATGCTGTATCAACTCTTGTACACTGTCAATAATATACTAGCAGACAATTATATTGCAATAAACTGATGAAATAACAAATTCCAGTGTGCATACGTGCAAAAACAGAGAAGCAAAAACGATGATAAATGGCCTTGTTCTGTATGTCCAGTTAATGCCATGCCTCCTCATCCGAAAAGGAATATTCATCTAAATAAATCCCCTGCACCTGTCCACTTCAGCATCACGACTAATGGCCCGATCAATAAAACTATTATTCATGTTGTATCAAAAGATGAAATGCCTGCAATCTCCCAAAAATCACAAATCCACAAACCTTAATTTATAGTATACTGTTTGGAGCTCTTCCTTGATGTTGAAACTGGAATTTAGTGTCTGCTTGTTTGTCGCTGTTGAACTGCTCTGTCTAATTTAGCATAAAGGACAAGCCTGTTCTATTAATTAATGCTTTATGAACCAAATATTCACTCTAACCTCCAGCATTTGCTGTGTTTTCTCGCTGGCCCTATGAGCTAATATTGCTGTGCAGGGATTAATTATGAAACAGTGGAGTAATCTGCATTAACGTCATACTTAACAAACCTTAACTCTCTATGCTCCTGCTTTAAGATTGCAGCAGCAGGCCCCTTTGATATCCAGAACAAGACAGAGAGCCTCCTTTTTTAGGGGAAAAAAAAGGAAGCTCGCTTTTTTGATCTCTAAATCTAGACTCAAAATTAATTTTACTTTTTATATCCAATTGCAAAAAAAATTGTATTTTATCATTTTATTTTTGTTTGATTAAGCACAGTCTATAATATAGGAACATGACAGTGCAGGTTCAACGTATGGTCAACTACTTAGTTAGGTTTAGGAAAACATTACCTTGGTTAGTTAGTTAGCTTTAGGCAACAAAACTACTTAGTTAAGTTTAGGAAAAGGTCGCCTTGGTTAGGTTCAGGCAACAAAACTACGTTGTTAAGTTTAGGAAAAGGTCGCCTTGGTTAGGTTCAGGCAACAAAACTACATTGTTAAGTTTAGGAAACGGTCGCCTTGGTTAGGTTCAGGCAACAAGACTACTTAGTTAGGTTTAGGAAATGGTTGCTTTGGTTGGGTTTAGGCAACAAAATTACTTGGTTAAGATGAGGAAAAGAGGCGAAAAGTCTGTTTTTTTTGGACCCACCCATCCAACCCGACCTCCTCCCTATGCTGCGTTTGTCGCTATTTGTACTTCCTGGTTCACGATTATGTGAATTCCATATGAATTGATTTTGTGGAATATATACAAAGTACAGTATTTTTCATAGGTATAGCTACGGACAGTGTATGAGAAATGCCTGGCAGGTTAGGCCTAAGTTTACCCCAGTCCTTGCCATCAGTTCAAAGATACAGTATACCCCCAAAGGGAGCTTTGCCCCCAGCCTTGAATTGATGTTATTCCTAACGTCTTAGGAAAAGAAAGATGTTCTCACATCTTCTATGATAATTCTGTTTTAATTTATTTCACATGAAAAAACTCCCATAGGCCCAAAGTTGTGTTAAATATAGTGAACGCTGCATTGAATCCTAAGGCAATTCCTGAAACTTCTTCAAGGAGGGTTTTTTTCCACACAGGACTGCCACCATAACATCTAATATAATCCTACACATCCACCTTCTTCCCCTGAGTTAACCGTATGTGCTGCACTAAAAGTAAGCCCATTTCGTGAGTGTTTTGCACAGAAAACAAAGATGAACACTACATACAGTACTTCCCAGAGAAGCGACAGCAATTACACAGAAAACCGTACTCAAGTGTGAAGGAAGAGACTAGTAAGGTTATTATAGTTCATTCTAAAGACCTTCAAACTTTAGAACACCTAAAAAGTAAGTATAGAAATGCCCCCATGTATTAAATCTACTGTAAAAGATAGCCTAGCCTATGTTATTACTACATGGTGGCAGTAATTAATTGTAACAACACCTCATGTGGACTTCCACTCTTGCTAATTAACTATTGTATCTGGCTGAACTCTGCTCTCTTCCATCATGGCTCTGGCTAAATATACTCAATAACCCCTGAACAATCTCAAAGTTTCTATGTAAGGTAAAAGAAAACAACGAAAACCTGTGTTTTCACAGCTTCTCAGTTTGAGAGCACAACAACATTCTGGTCATATTCCAGTCAGGTTTCACCATGCAATACAGCACTGAGTCAGCTCTCCTCAAGATGACAAATGATTTATTGGTGTCTTTAGACTCTGGGAATCATGCAATATTAATTCCGTTAAACCCCCTCAGCTGCATTTGACACAATCACCTGGACCGCCTCGAACATATGGTCAATATTGAGGGTCAGATTTTGCAGCGGTTTGCCTCTTAACTACAAGACGGATCAATTTCAGTTAGGATTGATAACCTCTCTTCTTTCTTCTGCAATCATCTCCAGGGGTGTACCACAGGGATCGATTTTAGGCCCTATTTTATTTGAACTTTATAAGCTTCCAATGGGCTATGTTTTGGACAACACAATATATCTTACACTGTTATGCCAGTTGTTTTAACTCTCTTGTGGTTTGCCTTGAGGATATCAAATGGCTAAAAGTATTTTTCCAGCTGAACTGGGTCCTCAAATATCAACTCTTGGTGTAAACGACATATGTAGACATCCAAGATATGTAAATGCCAATCTTTTATTATGCAAGCTAATGTTTAAATATATATATGTGGTAGCTTTTTCTACCTTACAACTACTACAATTATTTTTTCTCTAATTTAGGAACCTGAAGTGTTTGCTTCAATCTGTTTTTATACATCATTCGTAGCTTTACCTAAACATTTAGTTGCCTGAACCTAACCAAGTCGATATTTTCCTAAACCTAACTAAATTGTTTTGTTACCAGAAACCTAACAAATTTGTTTCCTGTGAAGACGGAAGTTTTGTTTTAAAAGACTATATGCATGTAACAAACGGAAATTGACACGTATTTCCTGATATTCGTAGAAAAACGCACGAAAAATGAGGAATAACTTTTTGTAAAATATCATATGGGCCATTGAGAATATGTTGAATGCTTGTATACATCAAGTAGGACCCCCTTGAAAACGATATTAGTCATCTCAAAGAGTTATCCTGATATAATATACGTCTTCTAATTCCTAAAACTTAAAACTAATATGCCAACTCTTAAAGATCAATCTTTTTACCAACCCTAAATGTTAATATGACTCCATGGTGGCTTGTATTCTATCTATGCTATTATGTGTTTTTGCTCTATTATTTTAGGTTGTTTTACATTATATACTGCTATATCTATTTATATTCTTTCCATGTATTTAAAGTTTAGATTAGTTCCTTGCACATGTAGAAAGGAATATACAGATAGTGAATAGGTGTGAAGCCCACTGGCATTTTCCCCATTTAGTTCCACCTCTCTTTGTGTGTTTATTAAAACGACCCACTTCTCTATCTCTCTCCCTCTCCTCTATCTTACAGTGCATTAAGTTCCTCCCTCAGGCTGAGAGTACAAATATGGTCTGTCAAGGGAGGCAGCGCGGTGTCGATCATATTCAGTTTCTGTCCATCTTTTCCCTCCGTCTATCTGTCTTACCCCCTCTCTCCCCTCCTCTCGCTCATACTCAGACAGCCAACATGTTGTGCATCTCATCACATCATTAGTCAAACAGATGTCGGTAAAATTGTTTTCCAAAAAAAAAATTCACCCACTAAAATACGATTATGTGAATTACTGAGAAAGTGCCAGAAGTGGAACTGAGTCAACTGGCTGAGTTGTAAGACCGATAAAAACGTTGTCTGTCCATTTGTTTGGATAACAAAGTAAATCAGACAATACAGCAATCAATATAATCACAGTTCATTGTTTAATAGAATGCGTGGAGTTCCATTGACATAATCTCCCATTTGATATGATAATTCTGTGTGATATCTGTTGCTATCAACTATAAACTGAATGTTCGCCTCCTCATGGATGCTGGACTTACAATTACCTTGCATGAACTGAAAACACACTGTGAAAGGGTTCAGACCGGACAGCATCATGGTAGCGGCGAGGGTCAGTACCTTTAAGGCAGGGGTGCACACACTTTTTCAGCATGCGAGCTACTTATAAAATGACCAAGTCAAAATGATCTACCTACTATAAAAATGCAAAACATATATTTATTTATAAATATATTGAGTATTCTTTATATGTAAAATATATGTCGGTGTACCTTGCATAACTGCATGAACCCATATTGTACAATATAACTCTGTACATTTTTTGTCATTACCTTACTCTGATGACTTGCACTGAATGGAATCAGCCAGGGATGCATAGTCCGGACAGTAGCTGCTGATAGCCAGCCTCAAGCACACTTCCAAATGATCATCAGTCAAGGTGGAACGGTATTTGGACTTAATAATCTTCATGTGGGAAAAGGCTGACTCGCATAAATAAGTGGAGCCGAATAATGCAGTCAAGGAGGTAGCACATTTCCTCATGTTGAGGTACTTTTCCTCTGTGAGTAAGTTCCAGAACTGTCCATGAGCCCTGGACTTAAGCTGAATGTCAGCTTGTAGTGTCAAAATCTCATCCTCCACTCCAGATGAGTTCAGGTGAAACAGTGTTGCAATTTTTGATGCGAGTGAATCAGCCTCAGCATCTTCCCGAAAAGGGTAGCACATGAATGTAGCGACTGGCTCCAGTAAAACAAAGTCTTGAAAGCGTCTGTCAAACTGCTCTGATAGGCTGACGTCTATTTTTTAATTTTTAATTTTTATTTATTTTTATTTTTTTAATGCCATGCGATCTACCCACACTACCTTTGCGATCGACCGGTAGATCGCGATCGACGTATTGGGCACCCCTGCTTTAAGGTATCTAACGACACAACCAAGTACCAAGTAGTATCCAAACTACTCCAGTCAAACGATACCTGAAATCGATCCTTTTTGCACCCAGATCTAGACAAAGATGACTCTTTTGCTTGCAGCCAATTACCGCGAGCGTTCTTCGATTTATTGCGACATTTGATTGGCTCACTACGGCAGCAGCTGCAACCCATACAGCCGGAATTGACTGCCTGCACATGGCTCTGAACACGGACATGTCTGAGCAGATGGCTAGCAGGTAACGGAGCTAAGTCTTAACATGGGGTCTATTTGACTCTGAATGGGACCATAATTTACTAAATGAACATCATGCTGTATTGAAGAAGAATTGAAACTAGCGATTGAGACCATAAACTCATGTTTACTGAGGTAATAAATCAAGTGAGAAGTAGGCTCATTTTCTCATAGACTTCTATACAGACTTCTTTTTGCAACCAGAGGAGTCGCCCCCTGCTGGCTATTAGAAATAATGCAAGTTTAAGGCATTTTGGCTTCACTTTTCAGACCCGGAGGTTGCCCACTGGTCTCAGCCAACTAACTAAGTAACTAACAACTAAGTAGACTCCAACTAACTAAAACATGCCAAGTTTTGACATTGAAGTTGCTGGATGAAAGAGTAAAGGTGTGGTCACACCGTCCTTAAGAAATGTGTATTATTAAAACATACATAAAGACATGTTTTTAAAGTACAAAGGCTAATTTCTACATGAGAAAATGTTGTGAAAAGAATATTAAAATTGAGAGCATTGCCAGCTTTTGCTCCCAAACCACAATTTCTCAGCATGTGTATATGAAATATCAACAACTTTTGAGAAGTACAGCAATCAGGCCTCACTAGCATGAGAGGCACAGATTGTCCCAAATAGCACCCTGACTATATAGCTGTATACAAGTCAGTTCCGTGGTACATTTTCAGCCCTTTTGTTGCCCTCAGTGCATCTGTGTAAACAGCTTAAATCCTGCATTTTCTAAATCCTGCATTAATTTTGGGAAAGCACAAACAGCCTCTCCAAGGGAGGGATTTGCTGGGTAAATATAATCTCAATCTAAATCTGAACTCTGCATCCCTCTGCGATGCTATAATTGAGAAAATAAAAAAAAGTCACGGTGATGACGCCGTTGGAGAAAAAAAATTGACATTTACATTTTTTTTTCTCCCATGATGAATGTAATGACAATTTACATATATTACTGTCTGTATTGTAATGATATGCTATGTGACTAACCATTATACTTACATTGGTTGTGGCATTTGACTTTGCACATAATTATCATCACAACATATAGAATGATCCTGATGTTATAATTAATGACTCATCTTGTCTGTGTATGTAATATATGCATGTTAAGCGACATACAATTTACAACCTTCCATTGACGTTTAATTTATAATTGCCTATATGCAAATACATGTGCAAAGTCCAGTTAATGAATGACACAATCCATTTAGCATCACGATGCAGCATGCCTGTAGAATTAAAAGTCAAAGCAATTATAAATACTTTTTACTTCCTATTTCGACACTGTGCAAGTCCACAGACCTGATACCTTTCACTCAAGTGGAGCCTACTGAGTGTGTGACCTCCTCCTTCTCACCTGTATTGCCTCTTCACTGTGTAATTGTGTGTGATAGACACGGCTTCACCGTGAGAGGCTCACACCTCCAGCCTTATCCATTCCCACCTCGACTGTCCAAACGCAGACAGCCGGGGCGGGGAGACGCCGCACGGAAAACAAACTTCTAGGGGGCAGAATGACTGTGGCTTTTCTTTTGTTGGCACCGGAGTCACTGATATGAATACTGTAGTTTAGCAACATCTTTTAAGACTCACCACCTTTATCACAGGTAGATTTATAGTCACATCACAGTGTCCGTCAAAGGAAGAAAAAAATGCATCAAGCTCTGTTTTTCTACTCTGTTCAGTGTCAAATGAGGAGAATGATACTTGTCCAAAATATGCAATAACTGCCATTTCTTTCAGGAAACCAGAAATCCACTCTTCTTATGAGCAGAGGACAAGAGCTGAATGACAAAGTGTAGATCAAACAAAAAGATTAGCGATGAATGAGAGCATACGCCAAAGTCCGCCGTTCACCCTTTAGAAAATGTGTTTGCGTCCTGATTCTTACAGAGGAGAGTGTTTCTGAGTGTGTGTACGGCGTGTACCTCGCAGGCAGATGAGGGATTTCTTGAGAAAGAAGGTCGGCAGTCAAGGACACTTAAAGACAAGCATACAGGAAAGCATGAATATAACTTAAACGCTCGAAAATCACAAGACTGTATTAATAGTGCCACATTGCAAACACTGAAATTCTTTGCTTTTCTGTTCATTATGTGACTCATAAATTACAGTCTGTAATGGTCACAAGAACAGGCTCACCTTGGATTCTTTAGAAAGAGAAGAATAAATATATTAGTGGTTTCCATTCAGACCTGTGCAATTACATACAATTCTAGGAAATATTCAAAAAGATATGATTATAAATTACAGGCAAAAGATGCATTAGCGTGCACAGAGCCAGGGCCCGCTTTGCACTCGACCACCACTTAGCATGCTGCACCGAGCTGATGTCATTGTAACTGATGCCGACTTGACACAGTGGCCCACATGCTGGTTGATTTGTTTAAATGTGTTGCATGTAGAAGCAGATTTGAGGCTCTGCAGTGGTGTTTTCTTTAAGAAAGAATGAATGGCATCTGCTGGCTCTATTTGTTTTAGCACATTGATTGAATCAAAGACTTTGTGGTGTAGGGACCTCACGAGACAAAGAGCCTTGGCCTACATGGGAAACCAGAAGCCTGATCACAGCAGGGGTCCCAACTGCCGGCTCCGAGAGTCTCTCACCTACATGCGAGATTTCATGTTGAATCCAAAACAAGGACTCCCATTGGATGAGGCTAACAGGAAATGTGGGGCCTTTTCCGGGGAAACGCCCACTATCTCAAGAGATAAAAGCACGCTACCTGAGTAGCTCGCCCTCTTCTCCTCTTCTCCCCTTTTCTCCCCTTTTCCACTGCAACGCTACCCAACGCTTCAGCGTTCACCTAAGACCGAGCCACATTTTCTGACCTCGCTGGACGAGTTAAGATAATGTTGTGTCCATCAGACTTTGATCCACATCCCTGCAGAAGGAAGACTACAGCCCGGCTTCACCAAGGAAGCCGAGGACAACCGCTCTTCATCAAAGGAAACGAGCGCACCGCCTTTCCTTCATTTCTGGCTGCTTTCCCCTCCGCTGCCACACGGAGGTCCAGCCTGCCGTTCAGCAGCTGACGAGCTCCATAACGGCCCGTTATTGTCCGAGCCAGCACGAAGCCGCCGGACCAATTAACGAAGATCCACCCCACTATCGCTCCGAAGAAGCGATTCAAGTAAGAGGCTTGTGCCTGGGCAGTGACTAGTGAGATTGTATATTCCAATAAGTTAATAACTATTGTTGATTTATACTGAACGAACGGACCGCCGAGTCCGTCTGTTTGCTTTGTTTATTTAACTTGCTTTGCTTTGCTTTGCTTGTTTATGTTGCTTTGTTTACTGTTGCTGACCGTCTGATTACTGTGTGCTCCTTGTGTTAGCTCCTGCTAAACGTGAAGATCTGTGGCTGTAGTTTATTATTGAAAGACCAGTGCACGGCTGGTAATTGAGTTTGCCTGCCGAGCATCTGAGTGATAATAACCCAGCTAGTACATCTCTCGCGCGGCAGTTAAGATTCCTGCTGCTGTGGTGTTTACTGTTTTACTGTGATACTGTTTTAAGGCGCCCCCGCCTTTCTTTCCCTCCACTTCTACCACACACAAACAAACACTTTGCCGACACGTGGGACTTAAACCTCCGTTCGTACCAGTCGGTAATTTCCGTGGCGCTACCGCCACCAGAGCAACTCCTCCCTCGTGACGGTGACGCCGCCTCGGGGTTTCCCTTGCTCCTCCCACACACGCACACACGTAGATACGCCTCCTCACGTTCTTACCTTACTGATCACGCGGGACTTTCACATCCGTTTGGGCGTGATCTGTAACGTTCGAGCAACCCCTCCCTCGCGTGACGTCACCACGTCCACCGCGGGTGTCCTTTGCTCCTCCCTACACCACACACACACATAGACACGCCTCCTCACATAGGCTCACCTCATTACCTTACAGGTCACGTGGGAGTCACACCCCGTTTGTGCGTGATCTGTACGTTCGAGCAAACCCCCCCCCTCGTGTGACGTAACCACTTGCGTGGTGACGTCCACTTAGGGTGTCCTTTGCTCCTCCCACACCACATATACACATTTGCATTCACACACACACATCTCTCTCTCTTACACACACATCTCCCTCTCTCCCGCACACACCTTTCCTTTTGCCTTTGTGTTTTGTTTAATTCTAGTTTAGTGCTTAGAGCTGCATTGTAGAATGTCCGTTTGTTTATTAAAAGTGTTGTTAATTAGTAATTACTGCTGTAATAACTGTTGATTTAGATTAATGTTGTTAGAGTGTTTATTGTTGATTAAGATCACTGTATTTAAATAAATGGTCTTATTTTAAATAGCAGTTGTCTGTGTTTATTGTGCATTCATATTGTAATAACGGCTGGTTATGAGAGTCAGTGCTCGGATTCACCCTTCACCGTTCATCTCCTAAGTGTAAAGTAGTGCTTAAATACTGGCCTTTGGAGTGAACAATCCCCTTATGAGACTGGATTAACGTTTTGGTTATTGGTCCCTGATTCCAGGGTGGTGCCCCGTTCATTATTAATGTTGATTAATAATTCTTATTAATAATAATAATTCTATGAATATTATTTATTAAATTAGCTAATAACCAAACCTGTTCCATTTGTAAATCCCCTACAGTGGGTAACAAAAACATCCATTCCTGAGGCACTTTGAGTTTAGTTGATTTTGCCAATTATATTTGAAAACTGGACTTTGCAGGAAATTGCATTTCACCTATACACAAGTCTAATACTGAGCCAAATTAAGCCATCTTTGCTCAACGGCTTATGGGCAAGACTGCAATATCCCCCAATCTGTCTGAGACACCTCCAGTTGCAAGACGCCAAAGGGCTGACAGGAGCTGCTGAAGGGCCAGTATTGCATTTCTTCCATGTGTGTGTGGTTCTCTCCAATAGAGGGTCCAATTTGGTGAAGAGTTTAAAGGAAATGGCTCATTTGCTAGTCATTATCCCGGGCTAAAAATGTAGCAAAATGACCCCGGTGTCACTTTAACTTGGTACTATGCCAAAGCGTGTAATAGACCCGTCTGTCCAGCAGAAAATAGCATGTCAGTGTCACGTTTTGCCTCCCTGAGGGGTGAATATTACATGCGTGTCTCAAGGTGCAGTACCAGCAGGGGGCTTAAAATATGTACGTAAACTGAGAACAATATGTACGGAAACAACGTAACATAAGTACGGAAAACATGTCACAAACATCACAAAAAACACGTAACTTACAAAACAAAAGACGTCCTGGTTGAATGTCCTATGTTTGTTGGACCCATCAACCTCCCCTCCCAACTGCCATAAGCAGTCTTTCTCACTTTTTTATTCTACGTCACTAGCTCTGGGCTTAGCATATTCACGCGGATCCATTCACATTGCAGTTACTACACACTACGGGGCGTACAATTGACACGCCAAAGGCAAGAATGGTGTTCTTATTGCACGCCAAATGACTTGTGAATTCATTCATACGCCTTTTTGTGCGACCGGACTGGTCACTTTGTAGAGTTTTCATTGTCTTCATTGCAGCATTATGGTTCCACACACCGATATAATCGAATCACTTTATATCTTATTGAGACATTCGGATGAAGCAATGCTGTACATGATTGTTTGCTAAAACGACTGAAAAACTGAGCTGATCACTTCATTAATTTTCAGTCACTTCAATAAGTAAAAGCTCACAGATCCGAGCCGCCCTCCCTCACTGCACTTTGCTTCCAAAGTTGTGCAGTGCACTTTGTTATGCAGAGACACATTTCATATGTCTGCCCCCAGGGGCAGACAGCAAAAGAGCACGTACAGAGGAATCAAAAGAGGAGACATGCAGGCTGTGAATCAGAAACAGCAGTCACCTTCAAACTGATACCTTCAGCTTTACAAACTCACCATCTCTGTATGCACACAAACAAGCAAGGTTACATCCTGGAACAGCATGGGTACCAGCATTTACAATGTTTAACCAGATGTGGCTGTTGTAAATATACTTCCTGCTGAGTTTCTAGCAGCTCCAGCCGTGCTGCACTGGAGCTGAAACTGTACATTCCACAGAGGTGAAAAGATTATTCATACACAGGGATCAATATGATTATTCAAATGTTTTTACAATGCTAGAAAACATTTGCCATCCTATGTGTATTAGCAATTCAAGTGAACGTGCAAGTTTGTCTAAATTGCTTGCAAGGGGGGAATCCATACTGGTTGACCTTGATACATATTTATTACAGTATATACTTTATATGCTGTTCTTCAATATCTAAAAGTCACGACTGAAACATATCATGCATTGAGATGAGTTTGGTTATAAATAATGCGCCCCAGTCTGTGACTAAAGTAGTTTATTGTGGCTGTTTAATGAAGCACCACAGAGCTACTCTGTGCTTAAGCCACAGAAAGAGTAGAAAATGCACCTCGGGCATGAAATTAATGTTTAAATTGAACCATTCCTGAAATTATTTAATTGAAAACATCAATGTGTAACTGACAGCTACAAGTCAGAGTGAAAATAAAATACTAACAGAGAGCAAGCATGCATGGCCTTTAGAAAGCAGCAGTGCCACATCTCTTTACCTGGTGATTTATTGTATCAAGATAATAATCAGGTTTGTGCCATTTTCAAGCTATTTGCCCACTCTGCCATAAAATAACACCTATCAAATAGAGCTAGTATTTTTTGTATTTGCTAATATATATATATGACCCCATATGCCATTTGTACAAACAGCTTAGCACGACCCATATTTACGTTTATTGTTAGGCGGCAGCCTCTTGTGGCTGTAGTAATTGTGACGGGAGCAAAGGAGGAAATCAGGTGACATAGTAAAAAACAACGACAACGTCCGCCTGAGGATGTGGTCGGGGTGGATGGATGGGTCAAACAAACACAGGACTTTGACCAACGAGACTGCTGTTCATATCCCATATGAAACTAAAAGTCAACGTTGATTTATTTTGACTAACATAACTTACTTAACTTACATCACATACTGTATGTAACGTACTTAACTTATGTCACGTACGTACGTTACTTGCATCACATAGGTAACATACTTAACTTAACATCACTTACATAACATACTTAACTTACATCACATATATAACATATTTAACTTATGTCACGTATGTAGCATACTTACCTTAAGTCACATATGTAATGTACGTAACTTATGACACCTTCGTAGGTAACATAGGTTTACTTACGTACATAACTTAAGTAACATAACAAACATACTTATTTTAACCCTAATCATGGTATTTTCCTAAACCTTACCAAGTAGCTTTGTTGCCTAAACCTAACCAAACTGGGACCGTTTCACAACGTTAACCACATGTTTAAAACTTCGACCGTTATTTACGTTTAGGTAAGAGAATATGATACTATCCTGCCAACGATGGGGTTTGCTAATGTAGGAAACGCCCCCATGGGTGGTTTTAGAGAGAAGGAACAAATGATCTATGTGGTCCTATGGGTTGGAGGACTTGTTGGAAGTGATTCATACTGTATTAGTCCCATATTCCCACTACCGTCCTCAGGCAAGTTCTGCAGACTTTGTAAATAGCGTTGCCTCAATGTGACAACATAAAGGAAACCCTGTGTGGTTTAAAAGAGGCAGTGATAAGACTATGTACTTAATTTACACCATGTGCACTTTTCCCCTAGTGATGCTCTATGGCAACTTTGCTACTTGTCACTGTTGGAGGTTTTATTGCCTGTATTTGTAACTATGAGCCATGAAATTACCTAACCTCCTTATTTCCCAATAGGGAAAGTCATGTTTTATGTTTTTTTATTACTGTTGGACCTTTTTAAACAATTTTACTGCAACTAACTCAGGAACTAAATGAATAGATGGATGGTCGCTGTTAAACGCCTCCAGCCCTGGCCAGTGCTTCTTTGCAGTTTGTCTGAATGCTTTACTCAAAATGTTGTTATCAAGCACTGAACAGTCAAGGACATTTAGCACTGTGAACTACACCTTGAGTCTTTGGAGACTAGTTTCAGGGTCTATCTGAGCGAAAGGGCCATAAGTCGTCATTATTGTAATGTAAATGTGCTCATAGCTAGACTAGAAAGTCACAGATTTACTGCATGAGTTTACCAGAAGTAGTAGTTAGTAGAGAGTCATATAGGTTAGGACTAACCCTTAAAGAGTATTTATTTCCATTGACAAGACCAAGTAACTCCCACCTGTTTCAGACTCCAAGCACTTTAAACCAAAAAGCAGTTGTTTAAAATTGAAGCCACTCTGTAAGAGTCTTACCTCTTGCTTAATGGCCTGAGAATGGACATAATAAATCAACCGTGATGTAAACAGCCTCGCCGTATAGCAAGCCGAGCCGGGCCTCCCGGTGACATCAATTGCCGGATGATTAGGTTGCGGTAAACTCAGCCTAATCTCCCAGCAGCTCGGGCTAACAGGGCGATAATACGACCTAATAGCGGCGGGGAAACTTGGGGTGGAGGAAGCTTCAAAGAGGGGGCCGCCCCTGGAGAGCTCCTCCGCCCATGTGTAAAGACTTACTTCTCATCAGTCAAACAAGACACAGTCCGCTAAAGCGCTAATCTGCCTGATAGCGGCTAACCTACGAGGAAGTTCATGCCGCGCGGGGATCTTGCGAGACCCGAGAGCTCTGGTGCATAAGTAATGGCGTTGAGATTAAACCCGCACGATAAAGGTCCTTATCGTATGACCCTGCTGGGAACTATGGGGAGAGAGTTCAACTCCCTCAGATGAACTCCTCTAACGATTCCCTCCTCGCAGCCATAATTAAACCCGTTGCCTATTGTCTTGATTCATTAGCTCCACAACCCGGTTTGCCAACCTTGATCAATTACGTGACCACCTATCTCAGCCAAGCTCTTTAGTCAACACTCTCACGTAGTGCCATCGCGGTGCAAGTGACAGCTCGGGAGCAGGGCTGCGTGTGAGTGAGTGAGTGTGGGAGGCATTATCATGCCACACTGTGATTAGGGGAAACTTAATGGACGTCTCAACAGCGACAACGCTAAGATGAGACAAGCATTTAGTACATGTCTAGACTGTGTGTGTAAGTGTGCGTTCGCCAGTGATGTCAGCGACGGAAGAAGCACTTAAATCCTCTCTATTCGAGATAAATTCATGCAACTCTGACACTAATTAAAGCAATGTTTTTTCTCTCTTTTTTTTAACCATTTGCAAAGGGGAGTCAGAGCGAGGAGGGGTGGGTGGTATTGTGAGAAAACAGAATACAGTGTAGGTGGTAGATCGCTATGTCGCATAACAGATCAGACACACAAACACATGCTGACACACTCCGCGCTTGTTTCAGCTTGAAAGAAATGACTGCAGTGCTGTAATTAAACAATCCAAACTTTTTAGTGTAGCTCTTTGGTGCTGTGTCGTGTTTTTCCTGGACCCTTTTTTTTTTCCAGTCTACCAGCCGCTAAGAATCTCATCACAGACCTTGCCGTTACCTCCCTGTGCAGCAGTTGTCCCCAGTGTATTCCGACCACTGACCACCCACACATATACCTGTTCCCCATTCCCTCATTAGCTCCCCTGGTATATCTACCTGCCCTCTATCTCCAGCTCTTCGCCAGGTTGTCCATTGTTCCTGCCTGCAGTAGCATACCATTCTTCGTCTCATAGTCTGTCTGCCTTGACTCTTGTCTGTTTTTACTTCATTTCTTCCTGTCTGCCTGTGCCCCTTTGGACTTATTCCCCTGTTCCCACTGTCTGCCTATTACACTTTGAACACCTAGTAAACTTTGCTTTTACTTTCTCTATTTAAAAAGTAGCCGCATATCGTCATTCGGCTATCTGGTTATCAGGGCTGCAACGATACGCTTATATCCTGATTCGATATTTGATATGTATTGTGATCCATGACAAGAGTTTGAATGCAGCTTTACCAATGTCTAGCTGTGCTTTTCCTGACAAAGTGTGAAACCTAAAGTGTTTCCATACTTTACTGCATGTGTAGTGTTTACCACTTTGGATACAAAATGTGAGGGTGCAGGTCGTATTCGCAGGTCGTATTCGCGCCGTTTTCTGCCTTCTCGCTTTTGTTGTAACGGATGTGATGTCAAGTTACTCAGACTACAACAATAAAAATGGTAACTTCCTACTTGCAATTATATTGATTTAGGCATTAAAAAATGCTGTAAACACAACATTGGAGCCTTTTTATGCGCATTTTCAATTTGCGCTTGGCTGCGGTGAAAAGCTTATCAATAAAAGCAAAGTGCAATTGAAACATTCATTATGTTAATGAAGAATCCGACTTAAATGTCCACTGAAGAGATGGAAAAAAATAGTGGCGGATGAAAACATCAGATCTGTGTGGAGCGATGAGGAGACCTTCCTCACTTCCATCATGTTTTCTACAATGTTTGTGGTTTGATGACGCTCTTTTAATCATGGCATCTTATTGCACCCTATTCTTCTGCAGTGGTTTAATACTACAGGACTGGGGAGTTAGCGCCACCAACTGTTTATTTCACCTAATATTGGCATAAATTTGGTTGAAATCTGCGCTATATTTGGACGGAAACCAGGCTATTGACATACTATCACTATATAAAGTTGACATTGCAAACTTGTTCTCAACAACTTGTTTGCTTGAGCAACATTGGCATTCATTTGGAGTTGTGATTTATGCCACCTGATGAATGTAAATCCATCATCCACTGTTCTTTTTAGCTTAGTTTATCTCCACCAACATTTTTTAGAAGCTAAACGCTCTATTATGTAGACCAGTTTGCCTGCTGTTTGATGCTATGCAGGTAGTGTACTGTGGGTTTATCAACTCTTTTTCACTGACACTAGATCCGACGGGGATGAAAAGAACGTTCCAAAACAAAATTAGGCATTTTATCCATTGTTCATATGAAAATATTGATTAATGTAGCTTTAAGTTAAACCTAAACTAGAGCCATGTGTAACCACAGATAGTATACACACAGTACAGTATGAATTGTTCTTGAGTTAGGACATGAACTCATTCCTCTTGATAGAGCAGTACATCAGAATTCAGTGCTGCTACGGCGTGAACGCTTGTATACCGAGGGGTTAAACGAGAACAAACACTCCACAGTGAAAGACAGCAGTTGGGGATTAACATAAAGAGGCAGACAGACATGACAAAGGGGCAACGGAAACACAGAAACAAACAGCAGATAAGGCCGGAAAGAGATAACGCACCCCACAAGTGATAGCAAGAACGCAGCTGAGCGGAGCAGACACATACTGAACATTACAAGGGAAACAAACTATTCAGGTGAACAATAGTATTTATAAAACCAATTTAACACTACAGAATGTTTAAGAACAGTTTAAGCATTGCATTTGTTACCCTAGAGGATTTCCCTGGCCTACACGTTCTCACCTTAGCTATATAAACACTCCAGCAGAATAACTCCCTAACCTACGCATTTGGCCTGAGACGCTGGCTCTTGGCCAGACAGCCGCCTGCATGCACACAGGGGCAAACCAAGGGTATCTCGCTCGTCCAACTTCTGGGTAGCGTTTATTGGCAGAGCTCCCGATAAACAGGCATCAGAAGTGGTCACATGATCAGAAATCCTTAAAAAAAGAGTTGCTCCTGTGGGATTAAAGCAAAAAGCACTACATTGGGCGATATTGCTGCTGCTGTACAGAAAAACACCTTCTCCAACTATTGCTCAATCTAAACATTTTAGCTTAATTAAAGCTTTTTCTAACTGGGTTAATGCATCTTGAATATTTAATAGTACAGCCTAATAAGTGAATATAATGGATATAGGTGTAAAGGGCATGTGTTTGGCTGGATGTGCATGTGTAGAGATGCTGGCACGACTGTATTTAACATGTGTGCTATGATGTGTTGGATGGAGTATGGTGATGCATAACAGCCTCCAGGTACTGAGGCATCCAACTGGCAGTTCAGCATGTCCAGAGCTCGGTAGCACAGGTGGGGGCTGAAAAGTTTCTCCCTGGTTGGATAGCTTCCAGATTTCCATTAGAGAGCCAATATTGGATCAAGCCAGTATCACGCCAAAGCGTGTAATAGACCCACCTGTCCACCAGAGGATGGCATGTCAGTGTCACGTTTTGCCTCGCCGAGGCGTGAATATTACACGTGTATGAAGGTGCAGTACCAGCAGGGGGCAATTCCATGTTTGGCCTTAAAATAAGTATGTAAACTAAGTACAATATGTACATAAGTACGGAATACACATCACAAACGTCATTAAAAAAGCACATCACTAACGTTTATTACAAAACAAAACACTGGTCTCGAACACCGGTTTCCTGGTTGAAAGTCCTATGTTTGTTGGCCTTAAAATAAGTACGTAAACTTAGTACAATACGTACAAAAACAACGCAAGATCAGTCCGGAATACACATCACAAATGTCATTAAAAAACCTGTCACTAACGTAACAAAACAAAACACCAATCTCGAACACTGGTCTACTGCTTGAAAGTCCTGTGTTTGTTGGACCCATCCACCTGAAGCAGCCTTTCTCACTTTTTATTCCGCTTCACTAGCTCATTTTTCCGCAGATGAATTTACAGACTGCATGGCGTGAAAATGACCAGCCTCATTCACACGCCTTTTCGTGTGACCAGGCTGATTGGATTGAGGGTGACCCAAAATGCAATACCTTTTTCTCCACTTTCAACTTCCTGAAGAAAAATGAATAACAATCTACTGTCTAAGGTACAGTATATTTTCATTTATGAGAGGGGAAGTCTTGGCAGCATCTAGAAAATAAAAAAAAACAGCAGCTTTAAAATAAATTCCTCTTTACATAATAAATGCAGTGTTTTGTTTGTCAAAGACTCCCATTTAAAATCAATTTACTTATTTCCCCAGACGATACTGACTACAGGGCTTAATTATTTAATTCATAAAATTGTCAAAATAAAGAAGAAGAAATGCTCACTGATTGAGATTTTGGAAGCATCAAGTATCAAATGACGGACAGTAGTAATAGGATGCGTGTTTTTAAAACATGACCTTTATAAAATACAAATATTATTTGAGTACAGCCAACTGAAGATAACAAAAATGCCTCAGTACATACAAATATTCCATTTGCTTGTTTTACCAGCTATTCCTAGCAAAATATCCCCTCATAACCAGATCATAATGGAAATCCCCGCTGCCAGACAGCTGCCATGTTGGACCCACTCAAGCCAAACATAAGGACAGACTCTGGCTTTCAGTCCCTGCCGCGGCTTTTGGACAGCTCGATAAACACCCACAAACCCTTTTGTCGAAGCCCCCCGAAACCCCCGAGCAGATTTTCAAGCTTTCCCTGCAATCACAATCTCCACACGGCCTCCGAGAAACATATTTGCCAAAAAGATAGGAGTGTGAGCACTGCTGTCATTTTTTGATTATCAAATCTGATGAGGCGGCTACTGATGTGGGAGCAAGCAGCGGGGATTACTGTATTCTGCAGGATTCTGGCGTATGCAGGCATTTGCTGTGGTTCTAATCTTAGCCATTTTGGAGATAGGAAGAACCAATCATGCTATTGATATCTGTTATTTGTATAGGTTATTTATCAGGCAGTTTGATCTTTGACAGGGAAGATCGTGGGGAAAATGAGATAAGGATGACATCCGATAAAGCATCCCAGGCTGAATGAGGTACTTTATGTGTGGCACTAACATGAAATGGTTCTATATCACCAAATATAGCTTTCTTCCCAGCCCGTTCACAGGAAAAGGAGTATGAATGGTCATAGTTGATGTAGAAAAAAAGTGAAAAACCGCTTACAGTGTGCAGCTGGGGAGGTGGATGGGTCCAACAAAACACAGGACTTTCAAGCAGTAGACCGGTGTTCAAGACCGATGTTTTAGAAATGTTTGTCACATATGTTTTTAGTTACAGTAGTGACGTTTGTCACATGCTTGTCACGTCTTTTTTAGTTACGGTAGTGAAGTTTGTCATGTGTTTGTCACATGTTTTTGAGTTACATAGGTGATGTGTTTGTTATGTATTTTATAGTTACATTAGTGACGTTTTTAATGTGTTTGTCACATGTTTTTTAGTTACAGTAGTGACGTGTTTGTCATGTACTTTTTAGTTACGTTACTGACGTTTGTCACATGCTTGTCACGTCTTTTTTAGTTACGTTAGTGACGTTTGTCACATGTTTTGTAGTTACGGTAGTGACATTTGTCACGTATTTGTCACATGTTTTTAATTACATTAGTGACTTCTGTCACGTTTTTTAGTTACATTCGTGACTTTTGTCAAATGTTTGTCACTTTTTCTACATACGTTTTTTACTTTTGTTACGTGTTTTTTAGTTACATTCGTAACTGTTGTCACATGTTTGTCACATGTTTTTAGTGACATTTGTTTTTAGTGACATTTGTAATATCGTAAAAGTAGAGCAGACAAACTACTGATGGTCATTCTATCCTAACTGAGCTTGTCACAAAAACATATTGGGGAGCTTATAATACCCGTCTCTGATTGGCAGGCGGTGACAGCTTCTCTGACTCACATGATGCAAACTGCAAAAAAAAAAGTGTGAAATCAAATGCTGCAAACCTGGCAAAATCAAACGGATTTACATGCCTGCTTAAGGGGAAGTGTCAATCACGATCATGTCGTCTTGCGATTCTATTGCTAAAAATAACAGCGGCTTGATTAAGTGAATGTATACATACAGATTTGAAACATGCTGCACAAAGTTCCATATACAGTTATTAGAAAAGTATTTCCCCATGGCAACATGGTGTGATGTTCTTTCCTTGAAGGCTTTTTATGCACCATGAGTTTTATTGATGTCTCTTTCCTTATTTATGTGGCTGCAGTGGAAATGAAGCCTATATGATAAATTAATAAGGCCTGTTCGCCTGTTGTTTTTTATGTCTTTAAAGCAAGCGAAAGCCACCACTGCATGTTGGAGGCTGATTTCCATATCGCAGCACTGGTGAAGTGCTCTGCCTATTTTTATATCCAGGGAGCCTCATGGGGCTTTATAGTCCCATGAGGCTGTTTAATCAGAGTTAAGTCTGTCTGTTACTGAATTACAGGGCAGCCCGCACACACACACATACTGTATATACGCACATGGAGGGTCATAAAACGCTCTCACTCTCTTCTGTGCTTTCACTCTGGACAGAGTGATAGAGCGTGGTGCAGCGAGTGATCAATATGTTTGTGCTATAAATAGCCGGTAGCGCAGTGTGGTGCTAAGGAGGAGGGATGCAGGGGTAATATATTTGATGAGGGGGAACCCAGTGGTGGTGCTCAGCATGGAAATGTTGCTGTGCATTCACAAAGCTTAGCCGGGTGCGGGTGTATTACAGCTATTTGTTACCTGGCCGAGGCTTTGGATTGCATCTGAAATACAGCAACGCAGTACAGCATCAAATCGGATGCCATTGATATTGTGGAAGTATGGAAATTATATATTTTTTGAGGTTTGGCTTAACATAAAGTCAACATTCCCTGAAAGCCGCGATACAATGAATAGCAATGAGAAGTATTACTGAATTGAAATGCAGCACAATATCAAACTTTGTAGCCAATATATGGGGTGATATATGGCTTTTTGTAACAGCAGTGCAAGCAGCATGACTAGTGGCTGTGTGAGGCTTTACTTAGACACAGTAGGACTTTGAGCTAAATGCCAACATCAGAATGCTATCAAGACAATACTAATACATGTTGATATTAGCAGGAATCAGATGTGTGGACACAAGTCACAAATTTGATGACTTTAGACTTGTCTTGACAAAGAAAAACTTGCAACTTGGACTGCAACACCAATGACTCATGACTTCACTTGGACTTGAGCCTTTTGACTTGAAAATACTTGACACCTTAAGAAAAGTGTGTGCGCAAAGACGATCAACTGCCCGGTATCGGAGGTAACTCAGACAGCGTCGGAGATGTTAGGTTGATTTACTTTTCGACCTGTATTGATTTGTTATGGTAGAGGATTTAATCGTGGGAGGAATAACCTTGAACTGAACATAACAAACTGAATCTTTTGTTTATTGCTGAATCCCCGAAAAGATGTGTTTTTTTGTTGAACTCTGGACTGGACTTATTTCTGGTGAATATTATTGCATTTGATTATCTTTCACTTAATTCCCCAGATCCACCTTGTTTGAACCAATCCAACAGCAAGTTGCAGGACCGGCACCAGTTACTCTGTTGCTAAAGTGACATTACATTTGCTGAAATGCAGGAATAATGTTTTAGGGTTCGGACTAAAGATTATTTGCATTATTTTCTCAATTATTAGTATTTGTTTAGTCTATGACATGTCAAAAATAACATGAATAACAATTCACAAATCACAAGATAATGTGTTAACATTGCTAATGATCACCTAAATCATTGGAATTCTTCCCTAATTTAATGGCGATCCAGCCGATAGTTGTTGAGACGACCTGGAGGGAAGGCCAGGGGATCACAAATGTCATTAGGTGTCATTCTTCGGGGACCCATCCAGTAGCGACTGAGATACTTCAGTCTGAGAATCTACTTCCAGTATCTCCAACAACGATGGAAACGGTACATAATGTGACGCCGTGTGTCAACCCCGTTGCGGAACATATACCTACTTTTCTCGTTTACGCCTCATTTGGCGATGGCGACGGTGTGAAATTGCGTTGACCTCTTGATATTTAGAAAATACCAGGGGACGCGGCTCTGGTTGTTTCCCTCTATAATTTTCTGTCATTCTCCAGGCATATCAATAACCACTGTCAGCCTTGTCACTATAATCAGACGTATGGCATGAAAAGTGTCACTTCCTGCTCTCTGATCAGAAACCTGTTTGACACGTATCATTTCAAGGTGCATACAGACTCGAACGCTGATTCTCAAAAAATACAAAAACCCTGCCATTGAGTCAACTAGATTTATTATGCAAATCTGCTTCATCTGAGCTGTAATCACAACAGACAAGGCCCCTCAGGGAGCGATGACAGATGTCAGCCTTTGATTATAAATGTCAGCTCGTGGAAGAGCGTTGTCCCGGCTGCCCAGACACACTCAGGCCTTGATTTTTCATCCAGACACAGGCCTACAATTTATTTTCTCATTAGTGGCGTGTAATCACTGTGTTAAGACGCGCTGTCACCGTGCGATATTCCAAGCTGATGTTTGATTGATGATCCCCGTAATGAAGGTGTTTCAAGGAAATCGTCACACGGAGATGTCTTTAAAAAGAATCGGGGGGGAGGAAAGCAGGAGGGCTTTTAATTAAAAGCAACTCAACTGATCAAACTGATGCAGTTGAAAGAAAGCTTGAAGACATTAATGAACACTTGAAGAGCAAACTTAAAAACAAAAATGAATCCTATAATATGCTTTTTGCCCTTGTCCTTTAGGGTTCGTTTTGGGTGTGTTTTCCCCTTTGCGACTTTGGGAGATTTAATACTTCTTTGTTTGTTTTTGGGTGGTGGTGAGGCAGCTCCAGAACAATCTTGGAAAACAAAACAATTAATTTAAACTGTTTCCAGCTTTGAGCAGGTCGAATATTCAGTGGAAACCACTTAATGTGATCACATCTGTCCCGGTCAAATTGATCACGCTGGCTGGCCTTCGCCGGGCACATTTCCTCCATGGCGCTGTGCAGAGACTGGCTCTAGTAGGTCGGCTTGGAAAGGCCGGAGGCTGTAGACTTAGTGCTCGCTGTGCCCTCTCTTCCTGCAGGGAGGGATGGGACTCCTGACATGACTGTCAACCGTGGTGGACTGTCCTCAGTGTGCAACCCACCCGACCCGTCTTAAAACACGGACCTTGTCTTGTTAACCATGCATTGTGGGTGTGTTTTTTTTTACGTGTTTTCACCATTCATATCTATGCAACCAATGTGTTTATGATTAAATTGTTAATTAGAGCACAACACTGTTTACAAGAGCATGACATTGTTTATTTAGCCTCTTAATTTTTCTCTCAAAGTGCACCAGATTGATACTTTAGGGTGCATATTCCTGCTTTTGTTCTAGGGCTGTCAAAGTTAATGCAATATCAACGCAAATTTGTTTTAACGCCATTCATTTCTTTAACGCATTAACGCACCTTGCGATTTTTAGGCTGTTTAGGCTCAATTTTAAAGCTAGAGTGAAGATACTGGCATTATATGAAACTAGAAAAACCTCGAAAAATCCACTGGTACCCACTGGTACTGGTACCTAAATAACGCTCCAAACTTATGCTAAATTTTGGTTAGGAAAAACTGGCATACCCATTTTCAAAGGGGTCCCTTGACCTCTGACCTTAAGATATGTGAATGAAATGGGTTCTATGGGTACCCACGAGTCTCCCCTTTACAGACATGCCCTCTTTATGATAATCACATGCAGTTTTGGGGCAAGTCAAAGTCAAGTCAGCACACTGACACACTGACAGCTGTTGTTGCCTGTCGGGCTGCAGTTTGCCATGTTATGATTTAAACATATTTTTTATGCTAAATGCAGTACCTGTGAGGATTTCTGGACAATATCTGTCATTGTTTTGTGTTGTTAATTGATTTAAATACTTGACAAATCTCTCTTTAAGGTACATTTTGAACAGATAAATAATGTGCAATTAATTTGTAATTAATCGAAATTAAATATTTTAAACGATTGACAACCCTAATTTTCTCATATGCAAATATATATTGCAGAAATTAATTTGTTTTCCAATATTGTGTAGTCCTTCTACAGGTGTGAAAGTGACCTTAGACGGCCTGTAAACATGATACCTTTCTGATATCTTAGTATGGAAACAGCCACCAGAGAAAAAGAGTGACAAACATGTGGGAAGGACAGCCATGATCAGTGACACCGGTTGGATGTTGACAAAACTGAAAAGAAAAAAAACAAGGTCAGGTCTGTGAATGAGGCAGACAAATCCGGTCTGAGCCGAATCATATCCCATTCACCAACTTTAAGCTCCACCTCCCACCTGGTTACTGGCTCGTTCATAAAAAAAGCTGCAGGCAATCCTTTACCACACAGCCTGTGTGTAGATAAGTGCTAGGCGATCATGCTAATCCTTGCCCTTTGGAAATAGATGCTGTATTCACACTAACGCAGTACATTCACATAGCAAAAATGCATTCAAATATGTGGCAATGCGTGGGCATATTAATTCAACATTCACACTTTATGTGCAATTGAAATATTGTATATAACAGGTACGTTGTTGCAGAGTATTTTAGCTCATAAACAATATAATTGCGCCACATGCCCATTTAGATAATCTGAGTTAAATTGTCAATCACAATATAATAAATAACTTCATATAATTATTTTACATTCTCTGGTGCAATAACTTATTGATCACTCTGCTAGGAGGTGCAACAATGGCTCCTCATGATATGATTAAAATTGGCAAAATAAATGTGAAGTCTGATATTTTATATTTCATGTTTTATTTATTTTTTGCACCAAGATAAAATGTTTGCATGCATATTCACTCGTATAAACGTGATTTACCGCGCATGTGTCAGATTCCGTGTCATGTCATATTAGTCTATTAAAAACATGAAATACAAGCACATCTGTCTTGTGCTTTGAGCAGGTGTCTCACCCAGTGCGTTGTCATCTGCTCCTGCATCCAAAGCCGACGCGAGGAGTTTTTTTTTTTTTAAAGCATGTTTCAGAGGTGGATTACATTTATGGGTCTTAATCCCCCTCCCTGTCTTCGGCCCATGGTGTCGGCTGTATTTAGGATTTCACAAGGGGGAATCTAGGAATGTTTTATTGAGCAGTCGCCGGCAGCTCTCTCTCCAGTCACGTAACACAATCACTTCAGACTGATGTTTTGTGTATATCTCTTGTTTTAAAGAGCTTAAGTCGGCATCCTGCTGGTTCATTTCTCCCTGAGGTGGTTTCACTGGAGAATATGTCGCATTTATTTGGTTGTAAAGGGGGAACAAAATGAGATTCACGGGCAATTTTATCACATTTACATTCTCTAAGAAAACTGGGCTTACTTTCAGTTTTAGGTTTGGGAATACAGCACGCAAGCTTGTGGTGCTCAACCACTATATATACAGTATATATATATATATATATATACTTGTGTATTCATCAGCATGGAGACAAATGTCAGATGTAAATAAGATGCAGTGGTTTTATTACCAAAAGAGCATTCACATAATTCTCTGAATATAGTAACACCACCGTTGTTGCCCTACTTTTCACACCATACTGTATATATATGTAGACCTGTGTATACACTGTATGGACATTATTGTATACATGCATTATGAAATGAGCATCTGTGCAGAACGGGAAGATGTCCCCCTTGTTAAAAGCAACATAAACATGCCAATAACTTATAGTGTGTGTCTGTGTGGCTCAATCAATCTCTTTTCTCAACTGAAATTGCATCTCACAGTCAAGAATGACCATCCACGCTCAAAATTCACAGCATATAATAACAGCAGGCCACGTCTTGAGCTCCAGATCACACTGATCTACCGCGTGCCCTGTTGCCCTCTGTAAACTACTGTAGAATATTGAATGAAAGGAAAGAAAACAAGAGGATTGTTGTTGTCCTCTCGAACACAAAAACTACCTCGCTCAAATGAGGCAGTAGAGGTTAACACGACTTGCGAGGCGAGGTTTGCGTGATGGACGGGTGTAGCTGAGACCAGCCCGGTATCACCAAATGGCGTATGAATGACACGGTAATTTGTATGACATAGTGTGTGCAACAACAACGGCGTATCATTTGTACGCCATGTAGTCTGCACTGCCTGCAATGTAAAAGCATCCAAGTAAAAATGCTACGCTCAGAGCTAGAGACGTAGAATAAAAAGTGAGACTGTTTATGGTGGATGGGTCCAACAAACACAGGACTTTGAATGAGGAGACAGGTGTTTGTGTCCCAAAGTGTCGTTGAGTTATTTTAAAGTTATGTTTGTGACGTGTTTTCCGTACACATTACGTTGTTTACTTACGTATTTTACTTAGTTTATGTAGTTATTTTAAGCCCAACCATGACGAACTAAATGGTTTTGTTGCCTAAACCTAATGTGCGACCATTTCATGCTAATGACGTGGTGTTAAGCCGTTTCACAACGATAAGAGCGTGGCGTATAAATGGCATGCGAACAGCCTAACATGCGTTATCATGACATGCAGAATGTCCTTAAAATGTTGTGCTATTTATGTGCCTTCCTGAGATTGGGTTGCTGGGCCTCTGGCATGTTTCTTGCAGATATGCAAGCTATTATCGCTATATTTTATAGACCACACTGGACGTGGGTTTTAGGAGTTTTTATATACACTTTTTTCTTTACACTAGATGTATTTTCTTATGAATTGATTGCTAAAAGTAAAGTTTTTTTCAACTGCAATACACAAATGAAGTCATTGAACGGATCTTAATGTGGTAGCCTTTCGTTCATTCGTTTTAGTTTGTTTATTTTGTTCCTCTTAGCATTTTTATATTAACATGTTTACATTGATTACATTCAAATTAGTGATATGGTATTGCTATGTCAATATAAAAGTAGCCTACTGACCCCTTCAGCTGTCTCCATCAGTCATGTGAACCTTTACTTAAAGGTCGTGGCGGTCTCTTGAGAGTCTTCCATAGCACATGTCAACGTGATGCAGACTAGACCATGTGGGTTGCATTAAATTAATTCAAATGACTAACATGTTAGTTCTAATTAATCTGCACTTTTTTTATGTGACAGTCCCAGTGTGTGTCTTTTTTTAATATATACAGGCAGAACACAATTACCATACAAGTAATTGCTCTTCCAAGAAAAGGAACATAGTATAGCATTGCCTTGAAGCCATTATGAGAACATTTTCATCAGCTGCCTTTATCACTTTTAAATATTCAAATCCCGCATAATGAACATATTCTCTAGCGCCACAGACAGACTGTTGATAGACTATAGTCATTCAGTCTTGTGACAGAGTGCCGATAATGTTTTAGCGTGTAGTTCATTTGTCATGGCTGATGCACAATGGGTTCCTTTCTCTGCCGTGCTGATAAGGGAGCTTGTCTCTGGAAGGTGGATGCTTTGAATGTCAGTTAAGGAAATATGTAATGAAAAAAAATATTATTATATGTCCTCCATACAAGAGAAATGTCCTTGAGCGTCACCACCCTACTGTTGTTCCAGCTTATTGGACAGCAGTGTAGGTTTGAGGCAGTACCAAGCAGCTCTAATGTATCTCACTCCAGCAAATCTTAAATAGGAATCAGATGGAGAATAAGAATTAGATGCACAAATGTAGGAAAGGAACCTATTTTAATCCATCCTACACTAGCCTGGAGCCAGTTTTCATCAGCGATTCTGCAGCCATTCTCCTGTAGCCCACTGGTCACATTTCTATGTGAATCAAGACGTCGTATTGAGCTCTGCCAATCAGAGGTTATATAACAGCAGCATCCAGCCAAGAGCTCTGTCAATCAAAAGTGTTGACGCGAGGTTCAATGCTTGCTCGGGGCTATTGTTGATCTTAAACTATTTATTTCAGACGCTGAAATGTAAAATGCTAAAGAGGATCAAGTGTATGCCTTGGAGTCAGATTATAGAACATATTACAACCAAGGTAATAGAGTGACTAATTCGCAACCTTAAAGTCCAACTGACTCACTCTTTGTGTGAACTTTTGAATATACACCCCAATGACGCTGTAGCTATTGTGCATTTTCTTTTTTCAAAATAGGATGAAACCGTCACCGGTACATATTTGTGGAGACGACATTTACGCATTAAGGTTCTGTGTGGGTGTTTCCCATTGCAGCAGATAACTGGACACTGAGGGCCAGCATTCATAGGAGATCTATCCGTGGAGTCATAGGAGTGCCATAAAAAAGAATAAATCAGTAAAACAATATAAGACTTTAAAGAGGAATAAATAAAAGAATTAACAAGTAGATAAAAAATGTGGAAATACAAAGACAAATAAATATATATATGTGGAAATATAAAGACAAATAACAAAATATAAAATAATAATTATAAGCATGTATTTTCATGTCTTTGTTCATTTATTTCTGTATATATTTATTTATAACTTTAAAAAGCATTTATATTTATTTTTTGCATTTGTCATACTTGTATTTTTAGATTGCTTTTTATGTGTATAAATGAATCATTGTGCATTCCTGTTTGCACGCTCGTTTGCCTTGAATTGCCACTTGAGGGATGAATAAAGTATTTTGAATTTAATTTGATTAAATTAAATTGCTCTATTTTTTCAGTATTTTATATTATTATTATTATTTTTTATATCATTTATTTATTTCATCCATTTACCTTTCTTTATTCCTTTCTCTATTGCTTTTGCAATAGGGCCAAGTTGTCAAAAACAAATATATATATATATATATAAATATTTTTATAAATATGGACAGAAATAAATGAACAAAAAAAAAAAAAAAACCTGAACTAGCTGGCTAGTTAAACCAAAAATAACTTTCTGAAAAGGTAACTAGACACATGTCTGACCTGAGGAGAAAGCTTCTTAGCTGGAATGACATCTGTAATTACAGTCATCTTTACTCGCATTGTCTCTTATTGTAGATAAAAGGTGCATACGCTATATACGGCATCAATCATCCAAAAATAAATTGACGATGGATGGAAGACAGCTTAAAAGCTTTAGATAGCCCAACGTCTCGCCGTATACCACGTCTTATAAGAGCACAGAGAAGCAGAACCCTAAAAATAAAAGACTGGGCAATTGCAGCAGCTACACTTAAGGACTGTAGGTGTCACAAAGTAGAGATAAAGGAGAAAGTGCTCGCATGTCGGGCCGACTATGAAAAAGGCAACCCAGATAAATTGATTGAAATTAAACCCAAAGATCACTGGGTTTGAACTTCATCCTTTTAAATCGTGAAATCTGAATTATTTACCTTTTTGGATTCATTGTAGTAGCTGCTCTTATTTTGCCTTTCATGAGCTGTCAGCAGTTGGCCGTTTTTTCACACTCCTTGTGGGAGGGTCACTGTGGCAGCAGGTCTCAAAGAGCGAGCCACGCGTCACCTTCCCCCGGCGCCTCCTGGGGGATTTCCACCTGTCCTCGGGCCAGCTGAGAGACGTTGTAATCCCTGAAAAGTCCTGGGTTGGCTCGGGGTTCTGTGCCCGCTGGGACTTGTCAACTACAAGCTCCTTGTGGGACATAAAGGCATAACACGTCAACTGGCTGCCCCTGATCCAAGGCAGCGCTGACATTCATCGAAGAACACCCTTGGATTTTCTAAGTGCCCCGTGCAGACTAGTGTGAGATGCTGTAGATTCACCCCATTATGTGGGAAATACCCATAAACAAAAAGTGGCATTGGAATGGATGAGTGGCGTTCAAGGCCATCTCCCAAACAGCAGCGATAACGCTGATGATGGTTGAACCACTTCAACTGCACCGACTTCCTGTCAGCCAATTAAACTAAAAAAAAAAATGTGTCTTTCTTACTATCCATTCTCTCTAACCTTAACTGCAGTTTGAAAATGGATGGATGAATTAATTGCACTCTACCTGGCATGTTGGGCTTTTAATGTGAAAGTTATATTAGCAACCTTTTAGCTAGTATTCTGTAGTTCTGACTCCTTCATAATACGTGTTTCTTCACACCTATTTAAAGCTGTTAATGAAACACAAATTCCCCAATCCCTGCTCTCTGCTGGTGCGATTTCCTCTCCGAATTGAACAACTAAGTGAACAGCTGACAAACTAGTGAGTCTGTTTCATTCCAAATGCCAATAACGATATTTGCAAGAGGAGCAAACACAAATGGATAGTTGTGCGATATGGCAAACTGGGGACCTATGATCTGTTCATGCATCATTTTAAGTGACACATTGTTCAATACAGGTATCCCCTATCGGGGAATCAATACACCCATTTGAAAAAATTTAACTTTTGAGGTAAAAGGGCGGATTTATCCAGAATAATGGCTCGGTGTACAGAAACACCTGGGGTTCTCAGACTTCTTTTTCGACTCTCTTTTTTACTTCACTCCTTCTTTTTCTGTCTATTTTCTTTGCAATATGCCGGATAGCTGTAGGGTACTATGCGGCTAGGTTTGCGAGGGTGTATTAATGAAAAAAGCACCTGCACCAAAAACCATTTATCAGATCACACTGTGGCTAGGTGACACAGGGAATGGTGTGCGCGCGCGTCGTGCGTAGGTGGATGTGTTTATGCGTCTTTGTGTGTGTGTGTGTGTGTGTGTGTGTACATGTGCGCTTCCGCTTAAGTGTTGCCGGTGTGACACATTCATCACAGGGGACATAAATGAGCTGAACTCAAGCTGTGGAAGGGCACAAGGGGAAAGGAATGGGTGTTAACTGTGAAAAAACACGAGGGGATGGAGAAAAAGAGGGAAAGGTACTCGGAAACGCTCAAACAGAAGTGATAAGAATGTGTGCATGTACTTGCTTATGTGTGTGAGAGTGCTTAATGGGGCTTAGTGAAGAGAGTCAGTGGAGAAATGCCTCTCGCGCTGGCTTCAAGGAGCTGCCATCACCTTCTGCATCACTTCGCTCGAAGGTCACGGTTCCCCAGGATGCAGTTTTTACTGGGGCTCAGGTGCCTCGATGTGTGAAGAGTGCCTCACTACTGCTAGATTATTATAGCGACTCTTACATTTCACACAGAAAAATGTGTGCACAATGTTTGCAGCAACAACAACAAATAGGCAAAACAGTTAATGCATTTTAATAAATACATTAGAGTAATTATTGGTGGGGCGTTATTTCCAATGGGGATGGCGTGGGGAATGTATTATTTATGCCCCCCTACTGTTCCAATTTGTTTGCTTTACTCATTAATATCTCTCTAAATAGTGCCCTTGTACCAAGCAAGGAATTATGTTTATGTAATACTTAAAGAGGACATTTTATGCTTTTGTGCGTTTCCCCTTTTCCTTTAGTGTGTTATGAAGTTTTTTGTGCATGTAAAAGGTTTGCAGAGTTAAAACGCCCAAAGTCCACGCCAAAGGGAGAAACACTGCTCCTAAACTACCTGAAACGCCTCGCATGAAGTACCGCCTTTTCTTCCGTAACATGGTGATGTCACCAAGTAACACATTGGCATAATACCCGCCTAGCAACTAGTTTGGCACGCCCTCAAACAAAGCTAGTTAGAGCGGAGCTGAGGCAGAGTCCAAAGAGTTTCCCTTGGTTGACCAATCACAACAGAGTGGGCCAGCTGACCAATCAGAGTAGACTGTGTTGGGCTGTTTACATTAAAGAGTGTAAACATGTTCTAGTAGAAACCCAAAATACGTAATAGTATGCACCTGAAAATAAACATGATAGGTCCCCTTTAAGTCATGTTTTGTTGCTACAAGCACATATTATATTACAAGAGCACATATTTAAGGAACATTCAGTATTAGCATTTTGCCAGATAGGTTAATTAACATTTCCTCATTATGTACATAAACATAGAGTATAATAAGGGTGGCATTCAATTTCCTTCAAAACATATTTGCTCTTGCAAATTAGTCGTATATGCATGTCATTTCTGTATCATACAGGAATTAAGTGGCATCAATTTATCTTTTATCATTGTTTTAATGTAAATATGTGAATTTTATTAATCTCATGTTAATCCAAATTAAAATTGTGACTTTTTATTCACGAGCAATTTCATGGGTTCCTCTGACTGAAGTGTTTTGACTTGTGATGAATGGATTTAATTAAGTTTCTAAAGAAATATGATCAGCATATTAGCAGACGTCCCAGCATGCATTGTCTGAGAGTTGAACCTCTCCACAGACCACTCTCTTTTTGTAGTTTGAAGAAAAAAAGACATGCTGGAAACTAGCTGTGTGTCTCTTTTTCAGTGCTTGTGCACATCAATTTTGATATCTGGAGTGTCTACCAACCCACAAACTGTGAACTAAGGCAAGCCAATCAGAGAAAACTGGACTTTTTCGGGAGGGGTTCTTAAAGAGGCAGGCGCTAAAACGGAGCGTTTCAGACAGAGTGTGAATACAAGTATATTCAGACAGATGATACAAGAGAAATAATATGTTTTTTGAACATAAAAGCATGTAAACATGTTCTACTAGAAATCTAAAATACAAGTATGCACCTAAAAATGTGCATATGTCCCCTTTAATAAATGTTGAATTAGCTCCTGGATCCATGAAAACAGTAGTTGTTCTCTTGTAACGCCTCATGATACAACTTTGATCCAATTAGTTCAGTTAACTCGTGTTTAACATCCTATTAAAGTTGAACCAGCTCTAAATGTTTAACAGTGAAAGAGAGAGACAGCGTTGCTCCTACTGTCCAGCCGGCATTATGCAGATAAGAGGAGCTCTAAGTGGATGAAACTGCTAATATGCTCATCTGTGTTGCTTTCAATCACAGATGTTTTTTTGCCCTGCGTTTTGCCTCGCACACTCTTGAGAGGCTGCTATAACACTCTAGTTGAAACATTTAAAATGATGCGTTTAAAGGGAGAAAAAAAAATAGCGAACATCAGAGTTATTCCGACATGCAGTCGCTGTGAGAACCCAATGATGATGACAATCTGCGATGCGCAATATCAAACGCCGGCCATTTTTACCCTTAGCCTATCAACCATCTGAGCCATTACAGTCAGGATAGCCATTACTGACTATGAGTTCTATAATAGCAGCGATAATTCTGCCATACAGCCCTCTCTCCAAGCTGTTCATCCGGCAGTATTTCAATAACAGGCTAAACAGTGCTATCACTCAATCCCCCCCAAAACAGACACTTCTATCATTTATTTTGCATTATGGAGTTATACTTTGAAAGTCATATAAGACTTTTAATTCGGCGCTGTAAACATACTAAACTTCCCCCATTTGTTACAAAAATAAAAGTCTAAAAATATCTTCCACTTTCTAATAAATTGCCCTTGTGGTATCATCTTTCTGACAATCAAGACTATCTGTTGATGCTCTTTAAGTTAAGGGGAAATTAAGTGCTTTCATATCCTATCTTCCATCCTTTCTGGAGATGCAGTCTATCTCAAACATTGTTTCCGTATCGTCTTTATAGATAAAAGCGTCAGATGATCTTTTTTTTTGGAGCCCCAGCTCTTATTCTGTACACTCTTTTGCTGGCAGCAGTTCTAAACTCCTGGCACATCCCAACTAATAACCACTTCACCTCGGGGTGCGCGGTTCAGGCAAGTTTAAAAGAGGAATAAAAAAAAAAAACAATCATAAAAGAAGAAGTAAAAAAAGATCCTCACCTCCCGCCCCGCTCATCACAGGAAGTGCAGCCTCAGCAGCCGCCTATGCAGAAGCGCTCTGATGATTATGCAGAGACCAAAGAACGCTCGGAGCGCAAACAGCTGGCCCGGCCTCACCGCGGATCACCGAGAGTCTTCTGATCTTTCTAATATATTCGGTAATTACTGATATGTGTCGACACTTTGTGTGTGTGTGTGTGTGTTGGCGGTGAACGCGGCAGCAAATTAATTCAAAGTTTGTCCTCGCATTCACACCCGTCTGACCTTCTGATGTTTTTTGAAATGATCCATTTGTCCAACACTTTACCAGTTTTATGCTCGGACAACACATTTGACTCGCATTTGCATGAAACGAATGGGAGGGGAGCAGGTAAAGTAGACCGTCTTGGACATAAGGGCGCTCGGCTAAGAAAGCTTCAAAAGCACCAAGTGAGCACTTCCAGACAAAAGCAGCATAATGTGTGAGAATCGCAGCCTATTTAAATCATCGTTAAAGGGCTCTTCCTCTTCGCAAACACCTGAAGAAGCAGCTCCTCCACTCGAGTTAAGCATTACAGCGCCGCGCATAAACATGCCGCCCTCGGGCTCGCTGTGAATAATTCGCTCCTCCCATCCAATGCCGCCGTGTAAAGTTCATCCACTGTTCCGGTTTTCTAATAGTCACCGGCAGATGTTGAGGTTTAGAGGTTTTGGAATAGGTAATGAAACCCTCTGGTTAATATCATTACCATTGCATCCCCTATGTTAAGACACTTTCTGGTCTCTAACATCTGAGCTGGGAAACACCATCTTAATGCACACTTGCTCTTGTGGTCATGCGGTTAATAAGTGGCTAATCTAGGAACAAAAGCACTGGTATTATGCCAAGTGTATACTTTATATGGGCTATACAGAGACAAGTATACGTTCCTTTTGTATGCAAACAGACAAAGAAACGTACAGTATTATAGTGGCAACCCTCTTTTCGCATCATGTCTTGTACAGTACAGTAATTAGCAGGTTAAGCTTGTTGTTTTATAACTGATAAAAAGGTGTAAATGTTACGTTTTAGTTTGTGTTGATAATTGCCGTTAATTTATGTTTTAACCATCCATATGTTCTACAGTCTTAACCCCAGCAGGTGTGAGTTTTTCCAGCCAATTGGACTGTTATCAGGTCATTAAATGGTATAATCAGTGGTTATCGGCCTCTTATTACACGGCGTTGTTGAATACTCGATTGTGATTGGTTAATCACGGTGTTCTGCGGTCTGTTATTTCTTTATAGCAGACCGTTGCTATGGGCGTAGTTATGATGTCGGACTCTGGCGGACTCTTTTTGTGTGGAATTATTGATTTCTTAATTAAGTATCTGTGTAATAAGCGGGATAATGTACAGCTAGTGGGTCATTGTTGTGAAAGAAACCCCTTCAGGGCGATGAGAGACCCCTCCGCTTCATGTCGGGGGCAAAACCTACCTATGTTAATGCAGAGAGAGTGATGATAGTCATAGAGCCCCCTGTATGATTTGAATTGGGATGAAAGCACTGCCATATTAACAAGGTCTATATAGACTAGCAGTAATGTGTGTTTCTGTTTCGTTTGTTTCCTGTTTTATTTTGAAAGTAACTCTCCTCATGTGTCATGTTTGATTTAACTTCCCTTTTTAGTGTGTTTTCCCGCCTTTATTTGGCACACCTGTGTTTCATCTGTTAATTAGTCCCTTCAGTCGTTGTGCTTCTCTCTCCTTGTGTCAGTCCTTGTCTCCACTCTTCCTGTCTTGCTGGTTGTTTTGGATTTATTTCTGTTTCCTGCCTGATTTGCTGTAAGTCTTTTTCTGTTAATTAATTAATTAATTATCGAACTGTCCCTGCTGCCACTTCATCAATTCTGCATTTGGGTCCAAACCTGCTTTCCTGACCCCGTAATACATTTCTTTGGATTGTCTTTCTACCAGTACTTCAATTTTTGCTTCTCATGTATTATTTCCCTTCTGATTGAGCAATCACAAGGCCAGCTACCAACCTCATCTCCTGAACATTTGATTATATTCATGTAAAGGCCCTGAAAACATATTCCCCTCAATCAGCTGCTTTCTATGAGCGATTACATGAATACAAAACAGTTGTGTTCCCATGTTCTTCTCACTGATTTGAAGTGCGTGAAGGTTAAAAAAAAAGGTGGTGTCAGGGCACCAATCAGGATTATCTGAACCAACGTATAAAGCCAGTTGTGGGGTTGTGTGTATAGTCGGTTGCTAGGCAACTGTCAATCAAAGGATGTTTGTTTCCCAATCTTAAAATATCCATGACTAAATATGCAACAGAGTTAAAAAAAAAAAAATCATTGAACAACACAAGTGGTTATTCAATAACACATTTATTCTGGTGATTTTTTGCATGTGAGCAATCAACGCTGCTGCAGCTGTCTCCATGACAACATTCATCTGGATGCACATCGCCTCTCTTTAATTTATCCTACATGCGTCCTCTGAGGTCTGTAAGCAATTATGCAGCATGTGTGACAACACGTTTGATCGCAAGTTCCGATGTCGCTGATAAGGCCTCGTATTTATTGAACTGATATTCACACTTTCTCCTTTGGCTATTTGTCGCGAAGCTAACGATAGTATTTCCAGTGAAGCAACATTATGACATCTATGGTGTGGGTGTGATATCAAGTCATTCAAAGTGTTTAGGAGAAGTCACCTAAGGATGAGGACATTTATTAGGAGGTTTGATATCCCAGCGGCTGTTTGGCCTTTAGCACTAATACGGCCTTCATTCAATGCCATCAATCAAAAGGCAGAAATGATTCCCATCAAGTTCACAAGCAGGCCAGCAAAAGGGAAGCGAGCGCGCAGATAAAAATGACGGCTTCTTATCGATCACCAACCACACAGACACGACAGAGCATGATGAAAGTTCAGGCCGAGAATGAATTTAATTGAATCACTCTTATTATATTTATATGTAGATCTTGAGAGGTAACTTGTCGGCAATTTGCTGCTGCTTTTTTTACTGCTAATGTGTCCTGTAATGGACTGGAGTTTAAGTGTTCCACCGCCTTTTTTTTTTTTGCTTTGTAATCCTGTTTTTTATAGACAGAGAATAGCTGTTGAATCATTTTATGACCTGTTTAGTTGATGATAAAGATGAGAAAATTAAATCAGCAGAAGAAAGAAGCTCACTTGTCTATTTTTCTTCCCACTATATCATCGTAAATTAGACTGGGAACAACCACCGGGACTGACTTTTTTTGTATCCCCCGTGCGCTGCTATCCACATGCATATTTCATCGGTTTAACTTCCTCTTGCTTGTGATGCACCGCTTACACATCTGCTACAAAGATTTTGTCAGATTTTTGCCACACGTCTGAAAACTTTATATGAAACAGAATGATTTCTTTTTTTCCTCCCTATACTACATTCATGACAAAATTCCACTCAAACTACAAGATTAATACGTCTTTTTTTTTTTACTCTATTCACAAGGGAAGGGGTTTGGTGTAGTGGCGTACATGCCTGGTTCTGGGCCCGTGTTCGTCAAGCATCTCAGAGAAGGAAATCTGTTGTAACCATTCTCCAACCACGGTGGTCGCAACCCAACCCAATCTCATGGGAAGGCATCTGAATGACAACATTTTGCATGTCATGACGACACATTTAGGCTTTTTGCATGTCATTTGTATGCCACGCAACAAAACTATGGCAACGTATGCAGTTAGGTTTAGGAAAAACGTCATGGTTGGGCTTGAAATAAGTATGTAAACTAAGTCTGTTTAGTCCAAATCAGAAGGAAATTGATCATTTTGGTTAATTTTTTGATTTGGTTCATTCTCCCACTCACTCACTACCTGTGTTCATCTCAACAAATGCCCGCCCAGCACGGTTATCGCATTCACAACTGACCAAACAAACTGCACCAGAGTTTGATTAAAGTGGACTAATTGTTGGCTTGTGAAAGCACCCTAAGTGAAACGCGTATGGAAACAACGTAACATAAGTACGGAAAACTCGTCACTAATGTACCTTACAAAAAACATCGTTCTCGAACACCGGTCTCCTGGTTTACAGTCCTGTGTTTGTTGGACCCTTCCACCTCTCCTCCCTCCCACCAGAACCAGTCTTTCTCACTTTTTATTCTACATCACTAGCTCTGAGCGTAGAATTTTTACACAGATGCATTTAAATTGGACTCAGTACAGACTACATGGTGTACAAATGACATGGCAAAATCAAGAACGGCGTTCTTATTGCATGCCAAATACCTTGCAAATGATCGTGTCATCCATATGCCTTTCCGTGCGACCGGGCTGCACAACCATACGGCAACCTAGAAAGTGCAGCTTTGCAACTGAGAGGATTTGAGGCTAAGGTATCTAATTTGCCATAAATAACAGATGGAACCGCGTCTTAGACAGAAAAAAAAAAATATGACAGGTTCAGATATTTGCGACTCCTGGGAGATTCCTGCACTGCGTTTCTCTTCTCTGATGTTCGAACAGCCCCACAGTAGAAACATCACTCGTAAAACGAGTCCCTGCCATCGCTCTCTCTGTTATCGTTCTTTGGTTTTTATGGGTCCGAGTGCAGTTTTGCCTTGGTCAGGTGATAACAAACCGGGCAGGGGAGAGAGGATACATCTGTCTGCCGTTTGGCAATGTGGGTTCTGGATGTGAAACATTGAGTCAGCTAAAAGGTTTAAGCTCCGTCAGCACCCTGCGGTGCCTTTACAGTTTAATACAGAGAGCCGAGACAGGCTGACGGAGAGAGCTGCAGCTGCAACCTTATAAAACACACTCGTACACACGTACACAAAGACATGTTAAAGCACCACTGTTGCGCTTTACGTGTTATAGTCCCTCAGCTATCCACAGCCAATGGTTATAGTTCATGGCGGTATATGGTATTAAAATAGCTGGGTATTCCATCACAGTGATTTACTGTATATTTTCACAAAATTAAATTTTTGGTTGTTTACATTTTTGCTTGCAGCTGCTTTTGGAAACTCCTTGTTGGTGTATTTTCAAAGACATCTGAGAGTTGTGATTTAGCTGCAGAGTGGCACCAATTTACATTCATTATCTCAACCATAACGTAGCTGCCACATGCTGATATTGTGATGACAATCTAATGAATGGATCCGAACGATTTGGATAGATGCTGCCTCGTAGTAGTTTTTGTTATTGCTGTTGTTGTCAAGGTTGTATTCAGATAGAGAGACACAAAGCCAACAGTCCAAAGGAAGCAACACATATATAAAAAAAAATAAAAGCAAAGTTTATTGAAGAAAAAACAGGTCAAACTTGGTGCAGCAAAGGCTGAGATCGCCTCACTTTTATTCCTAAGTAGAAGCCATTTCTGAACAATTCGGAAAATCCGCAATTTTCTGCATGACAGCTATGCCCACCAGTTCACATACTGTTCTTTATTTGGTTGTTGAGGTAGTAGTGTTTGTCGTACATTATTTGTTGTTGAGAAGGAGACGGCCCGTTGTTATTCCGAAACACAATAGTCCGAAAAATGTCCCATTGGTTTGAGAAAAAAGCCCATTTTTCCGACAATCCGTTCTGCTCTGTGCAAGCATTCATAAGAACCCACAAAATCAGTTTTTATACATCTCTGTGCAATTTTTTCAGATGAAAATGTGTGCTTGGTGTGAACCGACTTTCAGGGTTAAGCTCCAAAAAACACAATTCAATTCCCATAATGCAACTCAATGGCCTCTCTTTGTTAGACCCAGGTAAAATGTGGTATAAAATCCTTGGAGTTCCCCTTTAACGCACATTTACATAAACCTTGAACACAGGCACTCAAACTCTAATGCGGAGGCTCATACAGAAGAGATTTATGCACAATTTTTGAGTAAGAGAAACACAGGATCTGCCCCAAAAAAAACATGATTGATAGCATCCTATTATCAGTATTGCCATTTTTAGCATCAATCTTGCCAGTCATAATTTCACAGAGAGCATATGGAGTCTGTTTTTAGATTCCTTTTTCTGGGCTGATCTTTTGGAATTCCGTTGATAGGTTAAACTGAGTTGTGCACGCCGTGTCTATCCGACGCCCTCACCACGTGCACTCACAGTCGCACACAAAGCGATACCCCAGTTTCCCCCAACCATATGCCTGCATGAATTTGCAAGGAGCTTTCTGCCAGTGGCACAGTTTCAATAAGAAGCCACAGGCCGTCCGCATGACGTATTCCCCCTCTCATCCTTTTGTATTCTGTTGAGTTATGTGCTTACTCATCCCCTCGTATCTTCACTGGAGCTTGTGTTTTATGTTCGGCAGGAAATATGAGGAAGAATTCAAAATGACTCAGGCAGCCGGTGCAGTTATTGTCATGGAGTCACAATGGCAGGAGTTGAATCGCAGTTCATTTGGTTAATGTTATGCCGTTGCGACTCGTTTTGTCTCTCGCTGCTCTAATGTGTGCTCACATTTGTGCAAACGGGGCATGGAGAAATTGCCTGCTTGAGGCACTGGTTTATCAGCTTTTCTGGTCTGTGATTGTGATTGCTAATGGATTCTCCAGAGGTCTGGCGACGATCAAACAGGCCTGGATGGAATTTGCAAAAATAGTATTAATGAAGTGTTACAAACGACTTCTTAATTCCAGTCTTGGAGCACCTCAAAGCTACATGTGGCTGCTGATGCGTGGGGAAGGTTGCCTTAACACATCGGTAAAGACATTGTGTTTCCTGAAGACTTAACTGACAAATTAAAGGAACCATTCTGCATAGTCTCTCATTGAAAGCCTCCCTACCATCTCTGGTCCCATTACCTTGTTAAACCATACTGAGGCAGACAGCATAGATGGCTACTCATATGTTTCATGGGCAGACACGCGATTGAACTTGACAGGTACATCGAACCTCACATTTGGACTAGAGGTGCAAGCATAAGTGTGGTGGATGTTTGCATCTCAGTGAATTTATTTCATTCTCTTACAATATGTCAATATAATTTAGCTTGCAAAGGAAAAAGAAAGCGGCTCTGAGAGGCTGTACTTACACTCAACAGTGCCTTGAGCTAAATGTTATGCTCACAATGAAAATGATAACATGCTGAAGTTTAGCAGGTCAGGCTGTTCTCACACACCGTTCGTAGCTATAGCTATGAAAAGCAATGCACTGTAATTTGTATACATCCCACGAAAATACTAATTCTTATGTAATCTATATAATGGTGAACCAGGAAGTATAAAAAGGGACAAACGCCGCAAACCACATTCTTTTCCTAAACCTAACTATGTAGTTTTGTTGCCTAAACTTAACTAAGTTGATCATTTCATAAACATAACTATGTCTATCTTTTCCTAAACTTAACTAAGTCCATCTTGTCCAAAACCTAAGTAATTATGTTGCCTAAAACTAACCAAGTCGATCTTTTCCTAAACATGATTAAGTAGTTTTGTTGCCTAAACCAAACTAAGTAGTTTTGTTGTCTAGCGTTGAACCTAACTAAGTTGTTTCCTGTGAAGACGGAAGTTTATTTTGAAAAGACTGTATGCATGTAACGAGCGGAAATTGACACGTGCGTCACTTGTTGCTGGACATTCGTAGGAAAACGCATGGAAAATGAGGAATGCATTTTCGTAAAATATATGAACCGTTGTATGAGGATGAGTAGGTATAATGTTTCCGCCATCTCGGTTTAGCGTGATTGCATGCTAGTGATTCGTTTTGGTCATAAACCAGTCTAAAAAATTAGCTTGTCCTTGGATGACTAATATTTCAAATGGACATTTGCAAAGACCTGATGCTACATCATTGATTGGTCTGACACTTGAGACATCGAGGACTCCTGAAATTTCATACAAAGCTGAAAAGGTTTTTTCAGGCCAACAAAGGAGAATGTCCTCCCTACCCACTTGATCACCAAATCAGTAAATCAACTGTAAAATATTACATCCTGCAGAGAAATGAATGATGTTTTTTATTTTCTATGAAAAGGACTTCCTGTCAACGTTGTCCCCATCTGATCTTATGACTCACTTAATAGCATATTACCATTTGTATAGCACTCTGGTCGCAAATGGGAAAAATTTTGTAGCCCAAGCTTGTGGTGTTTCATCTGAAGAGCGTATTACGGTGTTTAAGTGGCCTTTTAAAAGGTTACTAAATGCACGTCAGTCCCCGCAGTTCCATGTAGAAGCAACTACAACAGGCCAAGGGCGCAGGTTTATTTTGGCTGTCAAGATATTTAAGTAGGTCTCAGTGAAAGGTTAAAGCCAGCAGGTCAAGACACACAGGCTGATGGATGTCTGCTGCTCGCAAAGGAAGACGCCACACAAACGATAGGAGACACACGTTCGTAGACAATGAATCTGGAGAGGTCATAGTCGTAAATCTTAGCTTTTTAGGAACAAGGAGCCGCGTATAGGGAGCTGGTCAAAACCAGGACAAGACGGAAGGTCAATGCTGCTTGCATATGGGGAATTTAAAATAGAGTGTGGTGTAGTTGTAGAGAAAATGGGAGGGGAAACCGGTCCATTGGACCAAATCAAATGTGATATGACAGTTTGTCAGCACCATAATTAGTCTACGATTTCCGTGAACGAGAGCCTACAAATTTTCAAAGGGAGGGTGTAGTAGTTCAGCGCTTTTAGTTCAGAATAAAGGGGAAGGGACAAGAAAATCCATTGTTGCCTTTTAGTTCACAGCTTCAGTGACCTGTGGGCTAAAGTCAAAACCAAGTTAATTCTGACTGGCAGCAAGTCTGGCTGCTCTCAACCGGACGGCTTTATTTATCCTCTCTTGGTCAAGAAAAGCTCACAAAGGTGCCAAGAAAACAACAGGGTATGAGCAATATCAGGACTTTAACCATTATTAGTAATGACCTGCAGATTGATTCGGTAAATGTGTTTAATTTTGAATTCTTACAAAGGTCACATGTGACACTTAACGGCCTATTCACTCTCCTTTTTGTTGTTTTGGTCAGAGCATTGGCACTTCTAAAGGTGTGAACTTTTCAAGAGCTTTTCACAAGCTTCAAGCGTTTCCCATTCTACTACTGACCAAGTAAACACCACAGAGGTCCATTAAGACAACTGTTGTTCCAGTCAAACCCGATTGTCTTTCGTAGTCCCAATCAGCAAGTACATTATTTGAGACAAAAATCAATCAGGAATCACAAACTGGTCTTGTCTTAGACCCCAACATTCAATAGCCTCTCAAGTGTCCGCGCCAATCCAATACCAAGTGGCAGATTGCTACCAACTGGAAATCTGCTCCGGCTGGCATTGATGCCTTCCAAATTGGAAAACTGCAGGGGACAGATATAATCCGGGATGAAATCTGGTCAATAAATGAAAGTCTAGTTTATCTGCAGGATTACAGGAACCCCATGTTTCCTAATACTCCAAATCATAGATACTCAAATAGTTTGAAAATGAACTATCTTGATGCTTCCTAAAGGGTCAGATACATTCAATCCAATCCAATTAAAGAAAGGAGTCCATGTGAGGTCTCGAACTGCCAATGTACCAACTCTATGATAGCTGTAAGATAGATAGCATTGAAGGTACCGGAAATACCTGTGTGTGTATGTTCAGCTGAGCCTCTGACTGAACTCAGAACTCACCAGAAATACCAGTTCTTAAATGCAAATTTGCTCAAGTTGGAACATTTAATAATAATCAAACCAGGAAGTGTAAAGAGCGACAACCGCTGCATAGGGAGGAGGTTGGCATGGATCGGTGGGTCCCAAAACACCATACTTTCACCCAGGAGACCGCTGTTCGTACCCCATGTGAAACCAGAAGACAACATTGAATGATTTGCCACATAACTTTCGTACTTAAGTAACGCCACTTCTGTAGTTATTTTAACCCAAACTACGATCTTTTCCTAAACCTAACTAAGTAGTTTTGCTGTCTAAACCCAACCGAGTGGTTTCCTGTGAATACAGAATTTCATTTTGAAAAGATGGTATCCATGTAACGAGTGGAAATCAACTTGTGTTGCTGGATATTCGAAGGAAAACATCTTGCATTGGAAAAGTTGTTGCTCGCCTCTAGCCATATTGCCACAGAATATACAATTCTACATCATACATTGAATTAAGTCAGTAGGGGCTTGGAAAAGACATTTCTCAGGGAAGGGTCACTGTCCAGAATGTGTTAAGTATTGGTTGTTTTATGTGCTCTGGAATTTGGAAAGAAAAAGAAAAGTTTTTTGTCCGATAGTCGCAGTCTTTGGGTCTAGAATAAATGTCTCCGAAATGGTCCCATTCTGAAAGTATTACCATGTAAAGTAGTCCCAAATAGAGTTGTTCGGTATTTTTTGTTCAACATGATTTCATGGAGAAAAAAATGAGCGTGTTAATCAGCAGAATAAACCTTTTTCTACATCCTGTATTACAGGCATTGTACTATTGGACTTACGACAAGCGCTCAGTGTTGGGGCTTTACTTTTTCCTGCTCCCCTTTCCTTGTTGGTAATATCAGACTGAATTGAATGTTCTGCCTTGCCAGTTCACACTCACACACTACTAAATATGATTTGCATTCTCATTTCACAGATGAAACTACGGCTCATGAAGAGAATAGACACAGCCGGTGGAGGTTTTGAAGGTTCCTCTAGACTGGAGAGTCGTCACGGTGGCTTTGCTCCTCGTACTGTAAGTCCTCCTTATTACCTACCCAGCTTCGGTTATTTGTATCCACCGCATGCATACACAGAAATCCCACAAGTTATGATTTTGAAATCCAGGTGCACAGGTAAATCACTTTACACCACCTTGACAATGACACAAGAATGTTCTCCGGCTGTGATCGGCTTAGCGTAAGGACAATGTGTTAAAATAAACTTTCTCAGTCAAGAGAAAAAGAAACATTTTTGACACTGGTGTTGCCAGACACGGCGAGGACGTCTCGATGGCGTATACATCTGCAGCAGCGCGAACGTGTGGGTTGATGTTTGAAACAGACTCTGAGAGCAAATACATCATTAAAAAAAGCTTATGTTCTCCTCTAAGAACAGCCACGAAGATTATAAAACCATCAGACATGTCTGTGACAAGCAGCTTCAGGGAGAAAAACAAAGAAAGGAAAGGTTAACCTCGACATATACAATACTTATTGAGTATGTTTACTCTTAGAAATATTGTTAGACATTTATAAAATCGGTGTAATGGACAAATCAGTAGAAGGAATATTAGCCTTGCTATTTAAGAATATGTTTTCTGGGCATTGCTTTGTGTTTTTGCTATTTACCTCCAGAGAAATACACAATTGGCTCTTCTTGGCGCTTCTTTTTGGGTTCTTGTTGGCACAAATGTAGATTTTCTGTCTGGTGTATATGCTGTTTGTTTATTTGTGTGGGATTCTCAACAGACTACCTGCTGTACATAGAGTTCCTTTGAGATACTTGTACTTTATCTGAGTATTTCCACTTGATGTCACTTTATACTTAAGAGGGAAATATTGTTTTCCTCTGTATTTATCAGACAGCTACTGTTTACTATTTTCCAGAATTAACTTTAAAAAACATATAATAAGCTTATAAATTCAAAAAGGTAAAAGCAAGATTAGAGAAAAGACCTTAGTTTTTTCTTATTTCCTCAGATATATCTTGTTACCCTTTGCAGGTGCCTAACCCCTACGAGACTTACTGTATATAAAGTAGTTAAAACTAGCTAAACCTGGACCAGCTGCAACAATAGAACGTTTTTTTTTCTCTGCAGAACAAGTACATTAACTTCTGATTCTTTCAGTACCATTCTGCTGATAATACTTCTGTACTTTTACTTAAGTAAGATTTTTGATGCAGGATATTTTCACGTCATATTTTTACGTTATTGTATTGGTACTTTTGCTTACTGTAAGAAAAGCTTGTGAATACTTCCTATACCGTACCACCTGATCATTTACAGTAACGCCCAATACTGCTGATACCTGAGGTTTGAGGCCTGGTACCTGAAGTCTTAGCTGTGTGGTTCTGAGTCCTGATATCTGATGTCCAGTCATGATACCTTCAACTTGATTTTCACTGCGATCTTGTAGTCGTTTGCTTCTGTCTGAGCACTGATGTTGAGGAATGATGCCTGATTTATGCTGTGCGCCCGTGCATTCTTTGCGGACACCTCTCGCGCACACCATACATAGTACTGAGGCGGATTGTGCGTAGCATGTAATATCTTTTAGATTTGGACCTGCGGTTTTCAAATCCTTTGTCAGGCAGTCTTTGATTTAATGGATAGACGGGATTCAATAGTTCCATATAAGCTTGGACCAAAAAAATATATATATGTCTCCTGTGCCTAGAATTAATAAGATGGTTGTTGTTGTTATAACGGATGTGAGGTACTTGCATGAGGGTGTCCATAACTGGGCACAACTGACCACTTTATATTGCAGTTTCATATCATCTCTTTTATATACACTATACTGTGTAGATGTAGCATTAATCTTGTCACTACCATCTGCAGTAAGGAGAGGTGGAAGAGATAAAAACATCAGCTGTAACCGTGATCACAGCTTTGCATCTAAATATTTCTGTGTGTTGCTTTGTTGACAGATATTGAAATATTAGTATTAAAGTATATAATCAAATACTATCATTCCTAAACTGTGTCTTTACATAGACTAATAATAGACATACATAAAACTTTAGATTTTTTTTTATCTAGTTTTGACTGGATCATGTTGTTCTTTTTGTCATGATGAAATCCGCTAATGTATGTCTCACGTGTTTATATCCTTTCATTGTAATGGACTTTGTACGTGACTAATTAGAGGAATAGTTTCAACTCAATTGCCATCTTTCCTTTTTAATGTAACGCGTCAAATATAATGGCAAAAATGGTAAATAAATGGGCAAAGGTCATTATCTGTTTTCTCACCCACCCACGATATGTTAATATTTAATGTTATTGTTTCTGAGTAATCAGCATGCCAACGGTGCATATTGCATTGAGCCTGTGAGGAAGACAGAGTGGGGAAAAAGGAGACAAGCAGGGAATTGAGAGGAAGAGGGATGGGGAGGAAAAAAAGAAAGCTAAGAACAGCATGTGTTGTATCTCCCCAGCTGATATGTGCTGAGAGCCACATGGAAGCCACCGCTAAGCTCCCTGAGAATGCCGCCATCACCCACTGGGGAAGCGCAGTAATTACAGAGAGCCTTTGTCCCCATTTGCCTACAGTAATAAGCCTAAAAGCCCGGCAGCTCAGGCGCTAGATAATGAAGATTCACTGAGTGCGGGTTGGAGCTAGTTATCTTTTGTCGTTTACATTGCGTGCTAGTGGCTTTGAGCACACTTTCCCCGATGTTTTGTCACCTTGTGTTGACATATGCGGTGTAGTCGGAGCCTTTAGCCTTCAGAGTGCAGATGTAGCTGTGGCTGAGTGCTTGTACTGAGAGTATCGCAGAGAGAAAGATTCAGTAGCGTCCATCTGGCAGTGTCAGGAGTACACCTGGAAGTTATAAAGTACTCACTGCGTGGAACAATTCCTGCTTTGTATGCAAACAATAGCGTCTGTAGCTATATATATATATTTCTGTTCTTCTGTCCTTGGCTGAGAAACATATTTAGTGTCTCAGTGAGGACATTTTGCTTGTCCTCACTTCTCCAATGCTACATGATGTTTTACAATCTATTTCTAGTTACTAGATACTATAAATATATAGATGGTATATACTGTTTGACAATGTCTATTAAGTAATGTTTGCCTGCCGTACCAGGTACTCGACATTCTCTTATATAACTTAATATTAGGGCTGTCAATTGATAAAAAATAGTTAATCGTGATTAATCACAAATTAAACGCACATTTTTTATCTCTTCAAAATGTACCTTAAAGGGAGATTTGTCAAGTATTTAATACTCTTATCAACATGGGAGTGGGCAAATATGCTGCTTTATGCAAATGTATGTATATATTTATTATTGGAAATCAATTAACAACACAAAACAATGACAAATATTGTCCAGAAACCCTCACAGGTACTGCATTTAGCATAAAAATATGCTCAAATCATAACATGGCAAACTGCAGCCCAAAAGGCAACAACAGCTGTCAGTGTGTCAGTGTGCTGACTTGACTATGACTTGCCCCCAAACTGCATGTGATTATCATAAAATTGGCATGTCTGTAAAGGGGAGACTCGTGGGTACCCATAGAACCCATTTTCAGTCACATATTTTGAGGTCAGAGGTCACGGGACCTCTTTGAAAATGGCCTTGACAGTTTTTTTTTGCCAAAATGTTGTGCAAGTTTGGAGCGATTTTGCGTTAACGCGTAATTAACTTTGACAGCCCGACTTAATACATCAATGAGGTGAGAGAAAGTCACAAGCCTGACACTTGATGCTCTGCCATCTTCTCTGTAGTTTATGTAGGATGCTTCCTTGGTAGGATGTGGTCTTCCAGGCCGGGTCCTACAGAGGCAAGACTCCTTCCTAACATTTGGAGAGCACACATTGCAACAGTCAAGCGAGTGTGCTGGTGTGCAGAATAAATGTCGTAGGAATTTTGATTATGCATTCCTCAAAACAATATATACAGATTCAAAAATGTAGGCCTATTAAAAAAAAAAAAACTAAAATCAACAGTGATTTAGACTATTAATAAATGTACAAAACATTCAATTAATATACTCTCCTCAAAGCCACCAGACTCCATTGACAAACCCAGTAATTTTACCTTGCCGATTGTAAAACACACTTCATGCAAACTCGACAGAAACAAAACAAAACTCATCAAACCCGTCTTGGTAATATTTCCAATTCAAACAACTCTGGTTTGGTCGAAATAATGCCTTAATTCATAGAGTTAGATGTGAAAACATGCTGGTTCTATGCCGCTGTCTTTCTCTGTCTGCTCCTGCTCCTTAGTTGCATTGTTAAGGATTGAAGTAAAATGGTGAAAAAATATGCAATTTGTAATTTGTTTCTCCAACCGTGGAACCCTGTCTCCTAAAACATTATGTTTATATAGAAATAAATTCCTTTTCTGATTATGTTATGATGGAAAAACTTCATTAACTTGATTGTTCCTCTATGGATAAAGATGCGGTACAGTAAAATTAATTTACCTTGTGTGTTGTTTTTCACGACTGTACATTTGCGGCTGCAATGCAATGAACACTGAAAGTGAAAGTGGCTAGCCGTGATTGCCTTTTAATTAGAACTTTAAATATCACAGGTGGCATCCATCTTTGTCTTGTGAAGCTCGGCCACTTTGAATCATGTTATTGCTCGTGGCTAGAAAGCAATTTTTGTCCCCCGTGTTCCGTTACGCCACTTGAAATGAAATGAAAACGCTTATTTTTCTTTGTTATGAGCTCCGGCTTTTGCTTATCTCTAAAAAAACTATTCAACATTATTACGCTTTTTCATCAATATACACCGTATCTCGAATTGTGGGGAATACTACATTATGCATGGCCCCAGTTATGGTACAGAGAGAGAGAAAAGAGCTGTAGGAACGGGTATGACATTTTGTAAAAACCCTAACTGGCAAATACATCCTGTTACTGTCACACACATTCTTGCTTTTGTCATTAATCTGTGTTGGAACAATCACCCAAGGACACAACAGATCCAAAGCCTCAGCCAAAAAGCTGCGTGTAGAATCAATAGCAGAATATTTGCAAAAGGCCATACCCCTTATTGATCCAGCGATCTGAAACACTTCCCAAAGCCAAGGTGAGGAGGGGAAATGGACAAACTACCAGCCTTGAATGTTTTCTTGTGAAAATAATAATCTTTGATGTACTGATTCACCACATGCCCCCTGCACCGATGATTAAGAGAGTATGCTTTTAAAGCTTCTTCTCAAACCGGCACGCTGATCAAATGCTTTTGCACTTGTTGTCTGAAGGTGAAAATGATCCTGCAGGGCATTCGAGAGGAAAATGCTGCGTGTGTTGTTGTTTTTTTTCCCGTGGGCAGGTAAACGAGGAGGCATTAACACGTGTCAATCAGCTCTGGGCTGTGTGATACACAAGATCTTCATCCTTCAAGCATTACCAAGAGAAAAAAGTGACCTAAGCAGTGACTCAGAAATGCTAAGAGATGCTAATTATCAATAGATTGTATGTGTTCCGAGATGCTCTTTCCACGTCTTCACACAGGAAACCCTCACCCTTAGTCCGCACTTCATTGAGATTGTTGAGTGTAGATGGTGAGACAAGGTGTTAGGGTCAGCAGGGGAGGTGTGAAATTTCAGGGGGCTGTGTGTTCAATCGACGTTGCATGTTTCTGACTCATTATATGTGCTTAACAGTGAACTCTGTGCTCCCTGTGAGTCATGTGACACCGCTGTGCACGGCTGAAGCAGACATATAGAAATAATGATCAGTGGATCGTGTGCGAAGTTTGATTAACTGTATTATATTTAGTCCAGAATATAGTTGCATTAACATGGAAAATGTGAAATTATTTAAAGGTCCCATATTGTAAAAAGTGAAACTAGGTTTAAGTGTTATATACATTCTGTGAAAGTATCGAAACGCTCAATCCAAGGTGAAATACACATATTCAGAAAACTGTGCCTTTGAAATATGCTGTCGGGATTTCTGTAACTTTATGATGTCACAAATCTACAATATATAACCAATTCAAGAGCCACTATTTTTCGTCCAAAACACGATTATAACATTGTTATGTTATTTACCTGGCACCACAATCTGTTAACCAAAACATTAAAGGCACATTGTGGAGTGTTTGAGCACTATTGTACTTGCGTGTAGTACAATAATTTAGTACTTCCTTCAATTTGTTGTCCATGGCAGCGATAGTACATAGATGCTTTGAGGGTTGGACATTATCAGTAGTATACCTGTGAGAGCTCATTGTGTTTAAGTTACACTATATACTAATACAATACAGCGATAACAGTGGCAGTACAACTATTTGTAGCAGTAAAAAAAGCAATAATGCATGCTCATTTTAACATTGCAAGAGCTTATGTGATAGCTCAACACACTTACAGTACATGTTCCTCACCTACAAGTAAAGGTAAGCCGTGTATCCATCTGCACAAATGGATGTGCTTCGACATGCCCGCATAACAAGGTAGAATTAGGAATCGATGGAGATAGTGGCCCTTCTTTTCTAAGTGTTCTTGTTGCATAAGGGCACTTAAGCTGCAGCAGGTGTAAATGAATAGCACCTTCTTGTTCTTTTCCTTTTTTGTTAACAGAAAGGAAAAGAAAAGAACCCTTATGTGCACAAGCTTAAAAGAAAATTATGCGACTGTGGTTTAGCTTCAGCTCTATTGGTTATGATTACATTATCGTCATCAATCAAACTGCTGAGATGCGGGAACACGATGATTCAGTGAAATCAGACGGGGCATGAAACACAAGCAGACACGTTGTAAACAGCTCAGTCAGACGGTCTAAACCACTTTATGTGGAGGCACAACTGAAAGTAAATGCACTTAAATAGTTGGTAAGAATCCATCATCTGAGGCCCTTTGCTGCATGTCATCCCCTCTCTCTCCCCCTTTTATAACTCTCACTGTTGCTATCATTAAAGGCCTACAAAATATCTTAAAATCTTCAAAAAGTATGGGGGATCAAAGTTGATTTGTAAACAGTTGGATACTCTCAACAAAAACACTTTTATTCAGATAAATGTTGCCACATTTCATGATTATCGAATATGACATTTGTTGTCCTTTTATTATCGTGGCATTGAGCTGTTTCTTCCTCACTATCTGATGTTTCTCCAGATAGACCCACTTATCAAACACTTTGAGGGAAAATCCTGTATTAATAAAACTGTGAAGTGTTAGTATAAGGGATGAAATGTGCTTTTCAAAATCATTTTGAAAGATTTTTCAAATCTTTGTTTGCAACAACTATTAATTTAGTTTGTTTTTCCTCGCTGTGTTAAGTTTGTCAATGTAGTTTCAATTTTTGAATTGATTACATTAGAGTCACATTGAGTACTGCTTTGTCAAAGCTAAATAATAGCACGTATTACCCATAGACTCTATATAAGAAGTGGGCGTAGTCACCGTGACGTCACCCATTGGTTGGTGGACTGCAATTTTGAAGCCTTGAGTTTGGCACTTTGACCGTCGCTATCTTGTTTTTTTGCAACCAGAAGTGACAAGAGGAGCTAAGTACGAACGAACGCAGAATAAGAACTTTTTTGGTGACCAATAAGGGTTAAAGTCGTAAGACGAAAACACAGACAACACCGTGGTAGAGACCTGTCAATCACAAGGTAGCTACACCCTAAAGCATCCCCTGCTTTATGGTCTATTTGACTCTAAATGGGACCATAATTTACTAAATGAACATCATGCTGTATTGAAGAAGACTTGAAACTAGCGATTGAGACCATAAACTCATGTTTACAATGTTTACTGAGGTAATAAATCAAGAGAGAAGTAGGCTCATTTTCTCATAGACTTCTATACAATCAGTCTTCTTTTTGCAACCAGAGGAGTCGCCCCCTGCTGGCTATTAGAAAGAATGCAAGTTCAAGGCACTTCTGCATTGGCTTCACTTTTCAGACCTTGGAGTTGCCCACTAGTATTGCCATGTTTTGGTGAATTTTATGTATTTCCAAGGACAGTTGTGTTATGCTTTTCTTCACTGATTACCTTCCTGGGGTACAAATAGATAACAATAAACATTTTGGGTTATATATTTTCAGTTTTCAATAAAGATTGGCCACCCTGGGGGTTTGTTTTAAGGGACCAACTTGTAGCCAAGACGGGCAACGGGGCATGTAGGATCCCATTGTATTGCAGTGGGTCTCGGGTTTGTCTTTGTGTGTTGATCACGTTGCGTGTTATAATGATTTTAGGTGAACAATTTTCTTGGGATGGAAGTGTTGCAGTTTTGATGTACTCTTTCTGTTTAGGCATGTTTGTATTATTGCGTTTTTGGACCTGGTCAAATAGAAAATGTATGCACATCAGGTTACTTTGGGTGTTTTCCATGGACTCAGAATTCCCTGTGTGATGCTGCTCAATGTAATTTTAGCATTTTAAGTGAGGAAAGCGCTGGTAGCATCTTTAAATGAGTCTCCCTCTTCACTTCACACACCTCTGTGCTCATTTATGTAATCATGCACTTTGGAAGTTTATTAATAGCAACACTTAGGTCCCTCACATGTATTATTAAAAATAATGTTGTATTGCTTTCCTGATTGATTGCACCCCTGCTCAAAAGCAATCTCCCTCACACTGGCAAGAGTACCATTATTTTCCCCTCCAAATTGCATTTGTTTCAAACTAAGAACCTATGCTGGCTGCGTTCAGGCGACATTGGCAGAAGACCTCTGCAGTCACTGCCAATCCTTTCCCTTTTCCCCCAAGCCTGCAGTGGCATTTAGTCATCACCAAGAGTGCATTGTTGTTAGCACTTAGACTAAGCACATTTTACCTGCTTATCTTATTACCCAGGTGTCAGCTGGAAAGCGTGTTGGTAATTGAGGGGAGTAACCTGCCAGTCGAGGTGTTCCTCGTTCATTTACTTAATTGCATTGTTCTCATTGGATGTGGGGGAGTCCCTGTGAAGAAGAATACATGACAGCACTGTAATCAGAGCTCAATGCGGTACATGTAGTTCTGATAAAAGAGAGGCGTGATTACAAATTAGACAAGCTGTCATATTAAGGGATTAATTAGACATTTTGTCAGGTTGTCTTTGCCTTTCAGACACTTTTTTTCTTCCTTGTAATGTTTTACCTTCATCACCGAGCATCTCATATGACATTTAAACCAATAACAGTTGTGAATTTTGGGAGGTGAGTCAACGGGATTAGTTTGTGATAGGCGGACCTTTTCGAAAGTCTTGAGTCAGATGTGCTTTTGCACAAGTCAGGTGAAATCAGTAGGAGATGATGCACCAGAATTGTAAGCAATAACGGAGGATATAGAGCGTATAGCAGCGTCCGTGACGTGAACGTTGCAGGAGTTTGTATCACAAACTAAACTTGATGAACAAATGCTAAACTTTGTGATAGCTCTGCTTTGGGCATTGTGCAGCGCTCTGATTTTAAGTCTTTTTTTTAGGTTTAGCTGTCATGTCGTCCATCATTATATACAGTCTATGGGCTTGACCTTTCCATGTGCAACCAATGAGATGATGAAAGGACGAAAAACATTTCATGCACCCAAAACGCCTCTTAAATGTGGGTTCTTCCCAGTGCGTCTTCCTCTCTGAGGGAGTTTTACCAGTGTCCTCTTCGTGTTTAACCAAAATACTTCTAATTAACAAGTCTTTTGCTAGGTTTCACTGCACTTTTGAGACTGTCCACCCAAGAAAAAATGGATTAAGTCCTCCAAATTAAATTGTTTGTCCATGCCGTCTAGAACGACACATAGAAGCACATAGCGTTTGCTGATCTGATGCTAACCAAATTGTTTGGGAGCATGTCTATGTTTCCTACCTTGATATTCTTACCCTAACCCTAACCAATCTCACTCCTCATGCGTAAACCTAACCAACCAAACCAACATATGGCTGACTCCAATAGTTTTCGTGCCTAAACCTAACACAATCTTAACCACAGAGGTGTCAAATTAGGAAGTGGTTGTATTATTTGGGAAGGCACAGTCAGATCAGAAAACACTTTCACTTTCTTTCTGGAAGGCAATCATAAAGGTGTATAAATTCATACTGCTGTGCCTCTGTTGGCTGCACCAATGAAGCATCATATCCAGCAAAACAGAGTACTATTCTAGTATATAGCCATTGATTTTTCTACAGAAAAACAATGTAATATATTGTAGAGAAATTAACTTTGTGCGTGTAAGTTAAAAAGTTGTGGTATTGCTCTAAAGTTATCCTGTAATTCTTCGGGGAGCGTGTGGAAGGTTTCCCAAGAATTGTACTCTGTGAAGTCTCTGATTTGATCAGCAGAGGATTGTTCAAACTGAGCGGTGATCAAAGATTGCTTTTTTTTCTTCTTTTGCTTCCCAAATAGCTGCCCTGCATGTCGGTATTTTTATTCTTTACCTGTTGGTTCAGAAATATGATTGGCCTTTTTTGGGGGGCTCTACAGGTTGCGAGCAAAACAAAGCATTCTCCTTGATCCAAATGTCAGCTTCTAGTCCGTTCATGTATGGGAGTGCAAATGTCAGACACTCTGGGGCAACAAATGGCAGGCTTCAGAGGGGAGAAGTCAACCAGGAGTCAGCGGGTCAGCGAATGAAACAGCAAACAAGATGACAGAGATGCACTCGCAACAAGAGGACAAGGGGAGGAAGAGAGAGAGGGAGGGGGTTGGAACAGAGTGGCGAAGTGCGCACCCACACAGAGAAAACACGATGCTTCCCTGCGTCACCGCGTGATGGACGGCGCCCACCGACTAATAAATCAGAGGCGGTGAAAAGGCAGGATGCTGAGAAGGGTATTCGGAGCGACGCTGCCCCGTGCTCTGGGTTGCCGAGAGAGGAGGAACGTGTCGGGAATGTGGGAGCAGATGCTCGCACACAGAGAGAGACGAGCCTGGCCTAATTTAGCCCGCCTGATGAAAAATGGACAGGAAAGTGCTTACTTGGCTCGCCCTTCCCTCCGCTCCGCCGCCGCTCCTCCTCATTTCCTCCTCCCGCTCACCCCAACCCTTGGCCTCCCGCCTTTATACCTTCCATGCCCTTTCCACTCCCTCTGCCTCTCCTTGATTCCCACACTTTGATCTCTGTTGTCTCCCCGCCGTCCTCCCACAAATACAGACATCTCCTGCGCTGTCTAGAGCCTGACACCGTTTCCCACGCTTTAACTGCTGTTTATAAAAACAGATATGTACCTCAAGCATACTTCACACCAGGCATACATGTTTTTTTCCTCAGAGTGAGCTGAGAGTGCATTTTGAGTTGAATGATAAAACGTATTCATGTTGATTGTTCGCCAATTTCCACTACCTAAGTGCTGTACTTAAGTACACTTTTGAGATACTTGAGGCATTCTGTTGCACTAAATTTCAGGGAAATATTGTACTTTTCATTCCACTTAATTTGTTTGACAGCTATAATTAGGAGTTATTTTTTAGATTAAAGAGGACCTATTATGCTTTTCCCCTTTCCTTTACTGTGTTCTATATAGTTTTGTGTGCATGTAAAAGGTCTGCAAAGTTACAAAGTCCACGCCAAAGAAACACTCCTCCTGAACTGCCTGAAATGCCTCGCTTGATGTCCCGCCTTTTGTTACGTAACATGGTGATGTCACCAAGTAACACATTTGCGGAATACCTGCCTATAGCGGCTAGTTTGGCACGCCCTCAAGCAAAGCTATTTCGAGTGGAGCTGGGGCGGAGTCTGAAGAGTTTGGTTCAGTTGACCAATCACAACAGAGAGGGCCAGCTGACCAATCAGAGAAAAATAAAGTATTTTTTGAACATTAAAGCATGTAAACATGTTCTAGTAGAAACCCAAAATACAAGTATTCACCCGAAAAATACCCATAATATGTCTTCTTTGAGATTGTTCAACAATTTATATGATCAACAGCGGCAACCGAGGTCAAAGTCGGAATAGTTTAAACTTTGAGCGCTGTGCTCGGAAGCGATTTTGAGCGGTGTGCCACGCCAAGGGTAGCGCTTCCGCATAGTTTGGTGGCAACAATGGCACAGCCGGCGCAGAGCGATTTTCACGCTGATCATGTGGGCGGCTTTAGTGATAAGACAGTCACACACACTGCTCTGGCTTTGTGGGGAAACTTCTCCCCCTGCGACATAATTGGTTCTTATTATTTTAATTGACAGCGTCCAGAGGTGGTCATGACGTGGAAATGCAGTCGTCCACATGATTAGGATTCATTAAGCAGGACCGCATGTGTACACATGACTTTGTGTGTGACACAATGGATATAAATGATGTCTTTGTTCAAAGAGTTCCTAGTTGCCTCTCATTATATTTATATTTTTTTCCAACCTCTATGCCATTGTACCGCTTCCTCTCCAGCCATTCACCTCCTCTCAGTGGACAGGCTTCCTGTCGAGGTGTTAATCTAATTAGTGCCGCATCACTCTAATCCGCTCCTTTCTCTCTATGATCTCTCATCACTCGGCCATCAGCGCTGTCTGGTCCAACTGTTGGCTCGGGTGTCCCGGTGGCCGTGACGCCACCTTTCATGCCAATCACAGCCACATAATCAGTAATATTTGAGTAATGAGTCCTTCCCTGCAGAGCCCTCGCTATAGCTTCCCTTTCTCTTTCCATATCAGGCAATCAGTCTTTACACAGATCAATCATTTTAATATCAATAACAAACCTTGAAAGCATCCCCTTCCTTTCTTCGATTCAAAAATCAGATTTTAAGTATTTATTCGGAATGAGTTTTGTTTAAGGAGGGAAATGCAATATTCTGGACTTTTATTTTGACATATGTGTAATCTAGCTGAAGAAATTACCAATAAAGGAGCAGCTTTTTAAAAGCATGCTTAGCAAGATGTAGTAGGTTTTTTAATGCCACATATGAAAGCACTAACATTTCCAGATGATGTTTTATAAAAGCACAACCATATTCCAATTTATATCCACAATTTGCAGCATTTTGGTGCCAAACAGTAACCATACAGTTGATGGAGTATAATAACAGACAATTATGTGGCTTTGGTCTTTTTGTCTGTACAGAAATAGACATTAAAATTAAGAATGACCATTTTTTAAACCAGTGTGAAAAAGCCAGTAATTATAGTGTAGTGTCAGTAATTCATGCTCTCGTATTAAAGGGGACATATCATGCTAATTTTCAGGTTCATACTTGTATTTATTTTTTTTTACAAGAACATTTTTACATATTTTAATGCTCAAAAAACAATATTTATTTCTCTCATACTGCCTGAATATACCTGTATTCACCCTCTTTCTGAAACGCTCCGTTTTAGCGCCTGTCTCTTTAAGACCCCCTCACATACAGCACAGAGAAACATCTTTCTTTAAATGGACAAAACAAGCTTATGTCTCACAGCCTCTGGCTTTTTTACAGTAATACACAACTTTTAGTGTGGCCTGAAATAGTATTATGAAACCCTGATCTATAAAAACCCAAGTGTGTGTACAGTTACATTATTGCACACAGGTCCTGAGTACGGCCCGCTAAAAAAAGGTAATGTATAAGTATGAATTGACACACATATGACCTGAAATAAGCTCCAGTCTGTTCTTGTCAACAGCTCCAAACTTTCCCCCGACATATTGTTTCAAAGTCTCTGAAAAATGCACACCGAGCCATCTTGACACGTACCGAGAAATATTCACTTCCATAACTGAACGAGAAAAAAAAAAAGCAAACAGAAGTGATAACATTCCGCACAGGATCGTTGCCAGAAATACCCATGATACACTGCTTTATTTGCAGTGTTTCAACCACCAAGGCCAGGCGAGCAAATAACAGCGGCGCACTCGCAGCTCCAACTACTCGGGCCACCCAGGGGCGACGCGTTCATTTTTTTTGTCCCCCGCCCGCCCGCCGCAGCAGACCACCATCCTGATGGTGTTGATTGCTTGCTTTGTGTGTGTGCGCAGTGCACACAGTGGGCAGCTTGCAATGACTTCACAGTGAGGCATTACTTTTGTGCCTGTGATGTATCAAACAGGAATTCATTCTCTGTTTTTTTTTTCCCGCTCACACATACTCAGATGCCCACACACACACACACACACACACACACACACACACACACGGAGGATCTCACACAGCGCCAAGTGTCCCAATCGTCCATCTCAACTTGACACTCCAGAACAGTGATGTTGGTGCCGGGTATATTTCACTGACTGATAGCGCTCACTCTCCTCGCCGTACTCCTCACTTCATCAACCTCTCTCTGTTTTTATCCATCTCTGTCAAGCTTGATATCTCTCTCTCTCTCTCTCTCCCCCGCTTTCTTTCTTCTTTTTTTCAGCGCTTATTGGAGACCTGTAATCATAAGGAAGACTATGGAATAGAAATGTAGATAAAAAACAATCATTGCTAAATGTCAAGTATTGGTGTCTCTACATTCACCCACTTAGCACTGACATTCAGCAGAGGGAAATGCATTGAGGAAGAAGCCAATTTGTCCGTCCATCACTGTTGCTATTGCGCTCTTCACCGAGACATATAAATCACAGCTGCAGCGAATCCGTGCATAGAATTTATTCGGTGCAACCCACTCAAGTAGACTTGCTTTGTCCTGAAATGACATTTCTGTTAGAGTTTTTTTTTTTTTTGCTCCCAAGAAAAGACAAAAGCTAACTGTGAGAGACAGAACTGCAGTCAAGCATTTTTATCTGCATAAAGTACAAAAAATAAACTGTCAACCTGTGAGAGAGACTGCAGCTGAAAGTTCACACCGAGAGTATTAGTAAATCACTTGTTCCAGTACGAAACATAAACTCAGTGAATAGTGCAGGATAAACTATGTTTGTCCATTAATTCCAGTCTGCAGGTGCACCATTAACAGAAGACCAAGGTCACATACAGCATTGTACATACCACATACCGTAGCTTTTTGAGTAAAAATGGTATCTGTTATGTGCATGAACTCACCTTGAACAATCATGGTGAGATATTATTGCAGTTGTGTTTTTACGTAGATTATACACCGACAGTTAGGGTTAATGCGTTCCGTTACCAAAGTCACGGTCCAAGCTCGGACCGTAGCCAAAAAATAAATCCTCTTAAATGTTTTTTATTATCATTATTTCCCAACATGACAGCCTAAATGCTGTTTAAATGTCTTCTAAACACTGCCAGGAATAAAATGATAGTGGTGAAATACCGAATCCTTTATTCATATCTTATGTGTTGCCTTGAAAGTAGCCATAAAAATGAATTGTAACATGAGAACAACTGTAGGAAATACTCCAAAAATGCACTTAATATCCCAGAGAGGTGATATCTAATAGTGCGAGGGATGGTTTTAGTTTCTTTTAACAAGATGCCCTCTTTAAATAGCGTTCCTTAAAGTGGATATCCAGGATAATTGGGTGACACTCTCTAACCATCTCTTGAGTCGTGATGGTGTCTGCTGAGCTAATCTTTTATCCCACTGGTTCACCACTAAGACCACAGGGTGTGATCCCTTTTGCTGAGAGAGGCTTTTCTCACAGGAGGTTGTGGAAGCAGCTTTATTTATTCATGTTCTTATTTATTTATCAAAACAGTATTAAGCATTAAACAACCAATACACTGTACAACATAACTTCATTCTTGAACACTGACACTGTAGTTCATTTTAAATCAATACGCACCATGTTGCTCCCAAACAAATGCAGTGTCTACTCCTGTTTGAGTAATGTTTTATAAAGAAATTACATATATATATATTCACAACATGTTTTGATCAAACAAAACATTCTGCTTGTTGGCGTTTAGCCTTTCAAAAACAATTTTCACTGTAGTCAAAAAACTGTTCGCACTGTCTACTCATGTTTGAGCAATGTTTTATAAAATTACAGTGCCCAGCTATATATATATATATATATATATATATACTGTATATTCACAACATGTTTTTATCTAACAAAATATCCTCAGGAAGCATATATGATAATATTTCTGCGAAAGAATTGCTGAAGTTTGAAGCAGGAGTTTGTGGAGTACCAATAAGTACAAACTAAGTGTTTTGTATTCATGTTTATAATTAAGTATACTTTAAACTGTATTGTTAGTAGTTAATATCTCTAGATAATATCTATCTATCTCAATTTCCAGTTCAAATTTGCCTTAGCAATTAAAAAAAAAGCTGTTCTTTAATGTTGTCGTCCGTCATGTTGTGCTTTTTTGGGTGCTTTTCCACGAACCATTTAGGCACCGTTTTAAAAGTATTGTTTTAACACCAGTATCGGAAAAAAAAAAACGATACCCAACCCTAGTCTTGGGTCATGGACATGACCTTACTACAAATCCAGCACCGCCTCCAGACCATCAGGAGAATGTCTCTCCATTAGAGTTTAACAAGCTTATTTGGGTTTTGACTAACTTAAGATGAAGTTGTATAACCCTAACCCTAGTGACCCAGTCTTCCTCCTCCTCCTCTTTTGCCATCCTGGACTTGTTCTGCACAGAGCATCTCCACTACTATGGCTGGAATAGAGAGGCGGACATATCATTGTCCCAGGAGAGAAAGGATAGAGAAAAGCATAAGTGAGTGAATGAATGGTAAATAATATAAGTGGGAGTGGGTGTTGTTTACAGGTATATGTGCCAACTTGTATAATGAACACTGTATAGAAGTGAGCCTTTTCACTACAATTGGATACCCCCTCCAGCCGTGTGTCTTCTCTTATTTACTCCATTTACAAATGTACAGGCGGCAGCGTTCTCCTCGACTCAGTCTCTTGACAAGGACCCATTAAAAATGTGTGGGAGCTGTGTATCCACATAGCAGGCAGCATCTCTCTTGAGTATTTAATAATGTGTATTCATTACTGTGCACTCCATTTTCCATTACAGTGAGGAGTGGGGGGAAAAAAGTGTCCTTCTTTGAGACGAGTGAATAAACATGCAAATAATGTCCAGGAAGACCAACAGATATAGGCGTTCTTTTACTTATATTGTTGCTTAAATAAACACTAATTGAATGTTTGAGTAATAGCTATACAGAACGTGTTTATTCATTGTTGTGTGAATGAATATAATGAAAAACAGAGAGAAGATGCTACTGACCTTTAATACCAGTATAATGTAAAGCCATGACTGTCAGCCAGACGTGTTGATCTAAACATCTTGGGAATAATGCTCTGACAGTGACAGAAAATCTAATTAATGTGTGTTTATTCTCTGTTATAATGATGACCAAATGTCGTCAAACAAAAAGATGGAAAATGAGCGAGCCGCGACCAGCCAGCCAGACAGCCAGACAGACACTGGAGCTTGGACTGACACACTAATCTTGTCATTGTTTCCAAATGCAAAATGGCTTTTCAAAAGGCAGTTTATCTAGCAGAGCGCAGTATCTTTGCCTGAGTCAATATAGTGTTGGATCACTGTAAACAAAACGTCTCTCGTGTGTCTTAGTCTGCCAGCTAGTTAGTCAGTCGGATACTGAGGACTTTTCGGATTCATCCCCCCATACTGCCTATTTCATAACCAAAATATTGATTTGCATGATTTGTTCCAATGATTTCAATGTGAGACAGTTTGTTTCTTTTAATATCTCAGTAATTATGTTTGAGCATATATTGATCTACATGCATTGCATGCCATATATTGTTATTAGGGTGTATATTGCGCATTATGTTTGCCTTTGATCTGACCTCAAAATATGTGAATGAAAATGGGTTCATTTGGGATTTGGGGTAAGTCATAGTCAAGTTGGCACACTGACAGCTGTTGTTGCCTGTTGGGCTGCAGTTTGCCATGTTATGATTTGAGCATATTTTTTATGCTAAACGCAGTACCTGTGAGGGTTTCTGGACAATATTTGACATTGTTTTGTGTTGTTAATTGATTTCCAATAATAAATATATACATGCATTAGTATAAAGCAGCATATTTGTCCACTCCCTTGTTGATAAGAGTATTAAATACTTGACAAATCTCTCTTTAAAATATATTTTGAACAGATAAAAATGTGCGATTGAGTTGCAATTGATCACGATTAACTCTGGACAATCATGCGATTAATCACGGTTAAATATTTAAATCGATTGGCAGCCCTAATTTTTACTAACCCTAATGAAGTAGTTTTGTTGCCGAACTAAAGTCCCCATGATGCTTTGGGGGATGCAAGCATCATATTGTCTATAATATATAGCCTTTCATATTTATTTCCTTTAACAGTATGTCTCATATTTTTCTGCGAGACATCGGATAAGACAGAAGTGAGCAGACAGACACATTACAATATCATTATCATCACTGCAGGGCTGAATAGGCTGCTGGCCAGTGAATTTCAAATGCCACTTTATCGTATGCATGTTCATGTGAAAATGCCCCACACTGAAGCTGCTAAATGTTAAAATATGAGTGTCATAACATTTTCTGGACTTAGCCATCTTTCCAAAAAATCCTGACAACACCCAGAAGAGGATTAAATCACAAATTAAATTACATTCAGTAGATTTGCGCTGCCATTCTTTTCATAGCTTTCTGATACACAAACTGTACACAGACACACCACGGGGAGAAGTGGCTGCCATCAAGCTGCGTCTACACATGCTGTGTGTGCGGAGTGAAAGGCAGCAGAGCTGCTCGAGGATCTGAAGACGATGAATGCGAGGCTGAGAAGTGAATAAGGGGGCTTTGGGATAATGGCTCACAGTCAAGCAATATTTGACTGTTGCAGGGGTAATCCTTTCCTCCTATTCCCCCTGCCTGAAGGTGATAATGGCAGTGCGCTGCTGCCGAGCTGCGCCCGCGACCGGGATGAGACGCTGGCGCTGTGTCACGTCAAAAGGCCTTGCCAAAAAGATGCCATTGTGTGGCATTAAGCAGTCTGAGAGTAGAGAGGCACTCATTTATCTAACTCTCTCTTTCTCAATCCGCAAACAAATCAGACTAAATATCAAACAAATGATGAGTTCACAGTATGTGTGCTCACTCTAATCTCAAGAGAGATATGTTGTAAAGGTCAAATTTCACTTAAAAAATCAATCACTAATCCAAATGTAAACTGTCCTTGTCGAAACAGAAGCGCTTGGTTGAGACATTCTTCATTTAATAACAGAATTGATTGATGGGAGTCATCACATTGATCGCAGACGTCAAATATTGATTTTCTTTCCTTCTAAAAAAAAAAAAGAATATTCCCTTGTCTTTATTTTTAAAGTGTATTTAATTGCTGTCATGTATTTGAAATATTGATATCCTGAAAAATGCCTTTGGCGAGGTTGAATTATAGCTTTGCTGAACAAAATGAACAAAGGCCTCAGAAGACTGGTAACGACTAGCCGTGAATGACAAGTACATAATCCAGCATAGTCCAATGGGCCCTGATATCAAAGCAGTAAAGACTTCATCACTCGAGGTACAGCATTACTCCTTTTATTGTTCTAAAGCAGTGGTTCCCACCCTAGTTTCCTTGAAAACAAAGATTACAAATCCTCGAACAAAATCCTCAAGTTGAATAAAGTTATTCAGTGTATTTAATGAATATAACTCGTCAGTGTGTGAGCAAACAGTTCTTTGACCGCAGTGAAAATGTTGTTTTGAAAGGCTAAACGCCAGCAAATATGGATTGAAACAGAATATTTCATGAGATATAAACTTGTTGTGAATTTTGGAAATATCTACATCTATCTTTTTTCAATACATTTTAACTTTTGGACTTTACAACGCTCTGGAGTTATTAAATATTAAAGTATTCAAATAATAATGACCAATATCGTGAGCCCTCGTGTTAATTTAGATCTCAATATCTAAAATGAATTAAAAAAAATATATACAATATTTTTTTTTAAACTACAATAAAACTGTTTTTTTCGGCCAATACAGGATGTTATGACAGTAAGCTATATGTCAATATCGTTCTATGGTCAAATGAACAGGGCTTTCACTCCAAAAGCCCAAGTTCGACATTGCCCAGAGCAAGGCATTGACAGGAGGTGGAAGTTATGACGGCAATGATTTTAATGTAGAGAAGAATGGTGGACAAGTTAATTTTGTGTTTTTCCAAATTCCTGGAGCTGAATAAAAAGCTCTAACATATTAGAGAAGACAAAGATACGAGGTTAGAAACGTAATATTGTGATTTGTCACAAGTCAATGTAGTGCGTTGCATCCTAAGTAGCTGCTTTAAAGGATCATGCTGTTCTTCATTGTGCATTCGTAGGAACTAATCGCTCCTACTCGCTCTGCTTTTAAAAACCCATATTGTTAAAGACACCATGTGGAGCAATGTTATGATGAGCGGGCCCCTGTTTATATATGGGACTGTACTAGCATGCTCAAAAGCATGCGGGTAAAGCAGGAACATGCTTCTCTGGCCTTCGCATTTACCAACCTGCACAAGGATTGTATGGAGATGCTTGCATGGCTGCTGTTGTACTTTGGCCGTCTTCATCTTGGTTATTGGCCTTCACCATCTTGGTTTTTGGCTGTTGCCATCTTGGTTTTTGGCCGTCACCTTCTTGACTCAACAGCAAACGGCAGAGAAGAAGAAGCCTATCTAAACATGTCTTTTGCTGAGAATCACTAGTGATCATAACTGGGTGTGTGTTTTCATGAAAACTCCTCAGGGTACCTTTAACTCCCATTAGCCCACACCGTAGCGTATCAGGTGACACATCAGGCAGTCGGCAGTGCTTTAAAGCTTAAACGCTGAGTGGTCCTCAAATCGTCAGTTACTTCAGAACCTGAAGACGGGGAGGGGATTGGGAGGAGTGGGGGATTCCCGGGGGATCGCTGGTGTCACCGCAGCTGCCTGAATACTGATTGGCCAACGTGTGTGAATCAGTCTTGTCACCGCTATCAACCCCTCTCTGCTGCTTTTGAGTTGACCCTGCTGCTACCGTGCACGGCTGTAATAGGAGCCATGGGGTCCGTCCTCCTATACACACACACACACACAGAATCACAAGGACTCCTGCCATCAATAATGATCTTAATGCTTGTGGGCGTTTTGAGATGGTAAGGGGGGGGCCTTGAGTGGGAATTTATCACACTCAACGGTGCGCATGCTCGGTGTTAGGTATGCACATGCACTCACACACTTACACACACACACTCCTGCTGCTGCTCCTGATGATCATTAGTGAGGATTGGCTCGTCTAATGACGGCTATCCCTGCGCTCTCTCTCCCGCTGCACGCTCTTTCATTACCCAACATGAATACCTCACTTGTTATCTCTCTCTCTCTCTCTCTCTCTCTCCCTCTATCTCGCCCTTTCATACTTATGCACACACACACACATGAACGCTGCTCTTCTTTTGCACGTCTCCCACCATCTCCAACATGACTGCTTGTCTCTGCCTGTGGCCCCAATCCATGTGTTATTGATGGAATCCGTCCAGACGCAAACGCACACACACAGACACACACACACATTGCCCACTCAACCGCACAATCACACACAGCGAGACCCCGGTGACTAATACTAGCTGATCCTCGGTGACCAATAAAAAGAGCCTGGAGACTGACAGGTTGCTCGCCAGCCCTGATTTATTGAGTGGGGTCTCTAGTCTCTCCCCTTCTCCCCTCGCCTTAATTACTTTTCCTCTCTCACTCCTCAGTTTCTCTCCTCTTTTTCCAAGTATTTCTTTTTATCTTTATCTTTGTGAAAAGAGGGGGAAATAGAAGCTGCGGCCATTTACAACCCAATGATGTCTGAGTTTCTATTAATAAAATTAGCTGAGACATAGAGGAGGGAGAGGAGAGGAAAACATAGCGAGGAATAGAGGGATACGGTGGGTTGGGAAATAAAGTGAGAGACGGATACAGATGGATGATAACAAAGTAATCTTGGGGGGATTGCGAGGGCCAAGGTAATGGATACTGCAGATCCCAGAGATAGCGAGACAGGAGGAGGATTAAGTACTGAAAAACAAAATATTACTTCTGCAGCGCTTGTGTGTGTGTGTGTGTGCGCACGTGTGTGCACGCGCATCAAGCTGAGGCTGCGCACTGATTAAAAAGGTCTGTCACAAAAGTACGAGTTTTTTCTCAGTAGCGCTGTACATCACTGTGTCACTGTTTTATATCTGCTTGTGTACCTTGTTTGCATGGCTGAGCACTACAGTACATCTCTGCCAAATGCCAGCGAATAACTCAATAGGCGAGGGCAGAGGTGCTCTTTTTACCAGGTGGCAGCCAATGTTAGGGTGAGAGGTTAAATAGCTCTCGCCACAGTAAAACCTTCTCGCTGCATTTCACGATATAACAAGAGTCAAGGGTGAGCCACCGTCACAGATTCACAGGTTGAAATGGCTCGGCGCTGAATGTATTAAATTAACAATTTTGCCAAGTCTGCAGTAAATTAACCACCTATTCTACTCGAGATGTTTTCTCATTACTGAAAACATGCTCAGATGTTGCATGTGTGTGTCCTCGCCATCTGCACTTTCTTGCAACCTTGCGGTTACAAGTACTTCCATTTGACATTGCATTCAATCAGCAACGAGGAATCATTGTACAATACGTACCTACCTTTTTCCGGTCTCGCCAAATGCCGTTGTGTTTTCTGCTTTGCCGTTGTGTTTTGCACTTCAGGGCCACCATAGATATAGTCCCAATTGTTGTTCAACATTCAAACATTATCAACAGAATGTGAAGAGGTTACAGTGTTGATGTCATGTCAAAGACTTCTATGTATTGTGTCGCAGAGATATCTACCAAAATCGAAAGTTAGGCATTGATTTTGAATAGTTAAAGCTAGGCATTGATTTTGAATAGTTTAAGTTAGGCATTGACCTTAAAGTTAGGCATTGATTTTGAATAGTTAAAGCTAGGCATTGATCTTGAATAGTTAAGGTTAGGCATTGACCTTGAATGGTTAAAGTAAGGCATTGATTTTGAATAGTTTAAGTTAGGCATTGACCTTAAAGTTAGGCATTGATCTTGAATAGTTAAGGTTAGGCATTGACCTTGAATGGTTAATGTTAGGCATTGACCTTGAATGGTTAATGTTAGGCATTGACCTTGAATGGTTAATGTTAGGCATTGATTTTGAATAGTCAAAGTTAGGCATTGATTTTGAATAGTTTAAGTTAGGCATTGACCTTAAAGTTAGGCATTGATTTTGAATAGTTAAAGCTAGGCATTGACCTTGAATAGTTAGGGTTAGGCATTGACCTTGAATGGTTAATGTTAGGCATTGATCTTGAATAGTTCAAGTTTGGCATTGACCTTGAATGGTTAATGTTAGGCATTGATCTTGAATAGTTCAAGTTAGGCATTGACCTCGAATAGTTAAGGTTAGGCATTGATCTTGAATAGTTAAGGTTAGGATAGGTCGTCGGGCAGATAGTCTAGCGAGAGTTTTCACTTTTCTTTGCGTGTTACCTTGTAGACACAACCCTAGCATGGCGCCACCCAACTTCAGCATGAGCAGAGGTTCAATCCGCCAGGTAATTGAAGACACTCATGAGCCATAGAAGTTGCATATCAGAAAGTTTTGTTGGAATGGTCATGTTGATCGTTTCAGAAGGCACTGACAAGTGACCTATTTTGTATCTTTTAGTCCCGAGGATATGTTTCTCATGTGCTTGAAAACAGTTTTGAATCAAATAAATTGCAGAGGCTCACATATCAAATTTAGCTGTTTAGTTTGTTTGATGTGTTATCAAAGCATTTTGAAGATGTCACCTTTGAAACCGTGCCTGTCAGAATCACAGTCAGATCGTAGCGGATGATAAAGTTGGAGTTGACAAGCAATCTTACATTTTGGCCTTTTTAAATAAAAAAGCAACAGCTTCTTCAGCTTGTACTTATTTAGGTGAGAAAGGGTCGGAAAAGAATAAATTACTAGAATCATTTGAATGTCTTTCATGGCTTTACAAACAGAAATCTCTATCGGTGGCTGCAGGGGAACACAATTACAAATATATCTCAAAAATACAGCCAGAAAGAACTTCACTCAGTTTGTTAAAAGTACAATTTATAAGGTAAATTTGGCAACTCCCCCACATCCCCTCATTTAGCTGGACTGAAGGAACTGCCCCATGGTGCTGAGCAACTCTTTGATATATTTTAGAACAGAGAGATGTTGAGATGAATGTCCAATGTTCTCAATGCATTTTTGAGTCGCACTTTGAAGCCGCATGTCACCACACGCAGTAGATGTTCAGACGCTGTGTCCTCAGTGCACACGCGAGAACACTTTGAAGCCGAATTTCTCTTGAAAGACAAAGCCCCACTCCCAACGCAGCGTGTCACTTTTTCCATGTTCTCACCCACTTATGTTTGAAAAGAGTTTCATGATGGAGTTGTTCTCAAGTCTATAACAACATCTCGTCTAGTTTCATGTCTCTCTTTTCGCTCTATTGCGATTCTGGGGAGTCCATCACACAGTAAGATGGATGGAGTGAAACCAATTACTGCTTTTTGTTTTCTTTCCTTTTCGGGGTCACAGTAAACACTCAGCCATCTCCTCTCGCTCCGATTCTGCTTAGACTTCCAAGAGACCAAAAGATACAATAGTGGAAAGAGTGTTTGTCTGTCTGCAGTTGTAAACCGACTAGTTTTTGGGAGGATTTGTTACCAAATAAAGCCTGTTTGAGCACACAGGCAACAACATTATATATTTTTATGTGGTTTTTGTCTAGCTTCAGTAGCTTTAAAGTTCTTGTCCTTGCCCGCCCTCTTTCCATCTGTCTTCTTCAATACAGCATGATGTTCATTTAGTAAATTATGGTCCCATTTAGAGTCAAATAGACCATAAAGCAGGAGATGCTTTAGGGCGTGGCGACCTTGTGATTGACAGGATGCTACCACAGTGTTGTCCGGTCTGGGAGTTGTCCCTGTTTTGGTCTTACAACTTTAATCCTTTCACAGTGTGTTTTTAGTTCATGAAAGTTGATTGTAACATTTCGGTCACCTAAAAATGTCTTATTCAGCAACCGGTTGTACTTAGCTCTGTCTTAGCTCCATCTCAATTAATTTTTGGTTGCCATAAAATAGATGGCAACGTCCAAAACCAAGATGGTGACGGCTAAAATGCCGAGGCTTCAAAATGGAACTCCACAAACCAATGGGTGACGTCACACTGACTATGTCATTAGCAATTGGTAGTTCACAAGTAGAGGACTGTTGGCGTGTCAGTCCTCTACTTGTGAACTACCAATTGCTAGTTGCTACTTGTTTTGCCAGTCTGTGTCTCTGAGATTGATCCCCACAGAATTCGGAAGCTGATTTACTTTCATCTTGGGCGGTCAACTTTCAGGCTTGAACATTAGAGGTGCATGGGTTTGAATTATATGAAAACACCAGTTTTGAGGATTTGTTCGTGGCTGAAGACCGTTTTGTTTGTACAAAACCCTCAATAAGTAGGAGAGGTTTTCTCGCAAATTTATGACTTAATAGTTTGCAAGTTTTTGAGTTTTTTTCTCGTAAATTTGCCACTTTATTGTCAAAGAATATCTATGATTTTTTCCTCCTAAATTTAATTTAATCTTGGAATTTCAGAGTTTTTTCTCGGAATACTACCCTCCTCCCTTGGCTCCGTAATTATATATATTTTGTACGTACAACGGCCCCAATACGCCGTCGTAGGAAGCCAATGCTCTTTGTCAATGTTCAACACTCAAATTACCACATGTAGCATGCTAGAAATATCTCATGTATGTGCATGTTTAAAGGCATAAGAAAGCCGGGAGCATGAGGGTTGGAAATCCTAAAAAAGGATTAGGATAAAGGATAATTATGTTTGGAACTATTTCAGGGAAGCAATTAGAAACATGTAATTTGCAGTACATTTCAGCTCCGCAGTCACTGACCATGCTCACTTATTACATGCTTCCTGAAAGCTGCAATAAAGCTTACAGCATTGGTTCAGGTACATGAAGTAATTCGGGGTAATCAGCCTGATTATCATGAGATGTAGCTACGCAACCGTTAGAGAAGGGAGTAGTTTATCTAATAGCCCCTTCAATATATATCCGCTAGTTGTTGGCCACATCTTTGCTAACTGGAGTGGCAAGGTCATGACTTTGGGTCGTTGAGTGTTCATGGATCTAATGTGCAGCTCTTTGTCCCATAAATCCTAATTTGAAATGGGTGTTCCAAGTCCCCTCTGCTTCACTTTAACCAGCGTAGAATAGCTTTGCTCTCACCATGCGGCAAGCTTGTCAATTTAACAATTGGTTAGCAGTAATGAAGAAGTTCTGCGAGTGGTTAGCTTGGCTTAAACTTTGGTTTGGTGGCATTTTGCACTGGTTTTGGCAGCAGTTGGATATAGTTCATCATATTGAGGGTTTAGTTTGTTTAGTGTGCTCATGTACTTGACAGCGCCATGATACTTTGGTGGTATCGCTGCAAAAAAAAAGGTTAGCACTAACCATATTACATCCGGTCCGTGCGTAGAAATCACATTAGCGCTAAACGTAAATCAATAAATGGAGAATGTAAACAGCTGAGCTGTTTAATCACTGTCTAATGGCCGGGCTTCATCAGGCTAAATAGTAGGTTAAGGGTTTTCCACGATGATGAGGCGTTCTGATAATTTATTATTTTAAACTTCTTTGTATAAGCTACTACTTTTTAATACTTCAGGGTAACACTTTATAATAACCATCATTTATAAATGGTAAATTGATAGTTAATTAAACTTAGTTAATAGTTATTTTACTGGTCAACTAAATGATAAATAATTATGTTTACTAATTATTAGCAATGCTATAATTTATATTACGCACATTATAACATGTTATATACTATATATATCATTATTTGTTAATGATTAAGATATTGTTTGTAAACCTTAAAGAAATTGTTTGTAAAACATATAAAAACAGTACATAGATATATATTTGACACTTTGTTAATAGTTAATAATTGGTTTGTAAACCGCCTATAAATATTATTTGGATGCTATTATAAAGTTGCAACTGATGATTAAAATACATTGTTAATTGGTATATATAAACAATATTAATATATATGTATCTATATCTATAGATATATATATATCTATAGATATAGATAATTAATACTTTGTCAATGGTTAATAATTGTTTTCTGGTCCATCTATCTATATAATTTGTATAGATGTTTTACAAACAATTTCTTAAAGCTTTAAAAATAATCTTCTAATCATTAACACATACATAATATAGTTTATAGAATGTTATAATGTGTGCAACAATAAACTCTTAAAAAATACTTTACTTAAGTAATCCGAATATAATTATCATCTCTTTTCAGCTATGATACAATATATAATTTATAAAGTAATTATTTTAAATTACGCAAATGATAAAAAATAACAAAAAATCACAGAAATCATAACCACACTAATAATGTTTTAACATTATTAATTATTATTTCATTTTTTATGAGATGTTGATGAGAGATGAGATGAGCAAAATAACTAAGTTTTATTAACTATCAATTTACCATTTATAAATGGTGGTTATTATAAAGTGTTACCTACTTTGTAAAGGATTCTAGTTGCCTATGACCTGTGGGAACACATGAATAATGGAAATGCATCATGGGCAGTTGCCATAAAAATGTCTAATGAAAGGGAATAATGTATAGCATTCATCTCATTTCCTCCCTCCACGGGGTGTTGTCCAACACGGACGCTCCAGCTGTGTCTGGATGTATTTTCTTAGTTTTCTTTCTGCCAGTCTGACCTCATCAAAGACACCAGTCAGCAGTCATTCGACAGATTTCTTACCCTCCCTCCCCACACGCAGAGCTGCTCTCTTGACAATAGATTGACATTGAACTGGACATGAGAGTTTAGCAGCAGGGGAGGGTGTTTATCATGCTCTGGCAGATGTGTACATACATGTTTCTTCGATCCATATGTCTCATCTCAGAGTCAAACCTTTAAAGTAATTACAAGTTTTCAATGTAGACAGGAATGAATTGAATCGTTATTCACACATCAAGGTGAGATGGAAAGTTTTGTACTAATTTAAATAACCCTGTTCCATACTAACAAGTGATTTCAATCCCCAGCAAACCGTGGCCATGAAAACTAATGACAGGTTTTTATGCAAATGCGGTGACTAATTAGATATATCTTAGCATTTTTTGTGAGTCATGTCAAGTGATGTCTGCCCACTGCTCACTCCTCACTCCAACATAAACCAAGAAATACTGCTGTGATGTCGGTTTGTCACCTCATTATCTGAGCTCAGTCCCATTCAGTCTGGTCTAGCCTCCCTCATTTCTTCCTACCTCCCACTTCATCTCATTCATCCAATCACTCCCTCGTTCTCTGTGTGTGAAAATGCTGGAAATTTGGGGGGGGGTAAAGTCAATTATTGCAAAAAATATGGGAAGATGGTAAACTACAATGGAAACAAACTTAAAAAAACAAACAAAAAATAGTTAATATGAATTAAATTAATATTTTCTGGATGGAAATGTGCATTCATTGGCATTTTCTTTTGCAGATTTTCTGGAAATCTAATTAAAATTTTCAATAAATTTGGATGGAAACTTGGCTTGTGTCGCTCAGCTCCAGACCTCCTCACTGGGGTGGGCTCAGACGCCTTCCTGCAGAGCATTCTGCCAGGACCTGCTTCCGCTTCAGTAATGCAGTCCGTCTAATTCTGTGCCAAAATGTACCATAATAAACCATCTTATTTTCCTACGGAAGTGTGGCAACATTTCTAAATTGGTTTGCACTAAAAAAAAAGCCATTGCCTGATCATGTAATGATGGTTAGACAGCAGCAGCATCGTCAAGCAACTAGTGCAACCCGACAAGATGGATATCTCCAACAACTTACTGCTACTGTTTGCAGATTAAAAATGTCAGCACTGTATCCCTGGGAATTTTGCTGTTGGCTAATTTAGCACCTCACAATTTGCGTCAGTGCCAAAGACAGGAAGCGTGACCTTTCTATGTAGCGAAGCGGAAAGTAAGGGTGTTGAAGTTGGTGTGGCGGATGGATTGTGCGGTGAATCCAACAGTCATGTGTGAGATTGTAAGACCACAATATGTCCCCTAACCTTTCCCTGAAGTGTTTTTATCCTCTAATGGGATAGTGCGGATGTTTTGAAGTGGGGCTGTATGAGGTACTCATCCATAGTCAGTGTATTACCTGCAGTAGATGACGGTCAGCATGCCCCCAGTTTAAACTTTATTTTAATTGTCACATACATACATTCATGAAATTTGACCTCTGCATTTAACCCATCCTTAGCATTTAAGAGCAGTGACCTGCTGTAAAGCGCCCGGGGAGCAACTTGGGTTTCAGTGTCTCGGTCAAGGACAGGGATCAAAGGATGACCCGCTCCACATTTAGCCATCTAAAATAAAGGCCCACCTAAAAAAAATCAATATTGGTTTATGTGTATGCTATATTTAGAATAATTTCACCTCTTTTTGCCATCAGACAGGTCTTTCCAACGGGGAACTGAAGCCGTTATCTATGCTTTCTTCAAAGCCACCAGAGTCCATTGACAAAAACAGTAACTTTATCTTACAGAATATGAGGGTTGCTGGTGTACCGCTGCTTAGATCAGTTAGTTTGTTTGTGTTATTGTGCAACTTTGGCGTTTTAAAGAGTTAATTCAGACTCACCAAAGTCACACACTAACACAAACAAACTAACCGATTGAGGCGGCGGTAGACCAGCAACTTCTGTGTTCTGCGAGTTACAGACGTAGGCAAAGTTGTTGGTAACGTTCCGTTAAAGAGAGAAAAACCCACAATGGTCACTGAAATAACTTGAAACTGACAAAAGTAATAATAAATAAAAATTTACTGAAAATGAACTAATGAAAATCAGATATTGTTTTTGAATTGTGGTTCAACAGAATCATTTTAAAAAACAAACTAATGAAACTGGCCAGGACAAAAATGATGGTACCCCTAGAAAAGATGTAAAATAATGTGACCATAGGGACATGTTAAACTAAGGTGTGTCCTGTAATTAGCATCACAGGTATCTTCAAACTTGTAATCAGTCAGTCTGCCTATTTAAAGGGTGAAAAGTAGTCACTGTGCTGTTTGGCATTATGGTGTGTACCACACTGAACATGGACCACAGAAAGCTAAGGAGAGAGTTGTCTCAGGAGATCAGAAAGAACATTATAGACCTTCATGTTAAAGGTAAAGGCTATAAGACCATCTCCAAGCAGCTTGACGTTCCTGTGACTACAGCTGCACATATTATTCAGAAGTTTAAGGTCCATGGGACTGTAGCCTACCTCCCTGGACGTGGCCGCAAGAGGAAAATTGATGACATATTGAAGAGACGGATAATACGAATGGTAACCAAAGAGCCCAGAACAACTTCCAAAGAGATTAGAGGTGAACTCCAAGGTCAAGGTACATCAGTGTCAGATCGCACCATCCGTCACTGTTTGAGCCAAAGTGGACTTAATGGAAGACGACCCAGGAGGACACCAAATCATAAAAAAGCGACACTGGAATTTTTCCAAAATGCATATTGACAAGCCACAAAGCTTCTGGGAGAATGTCCTTTGGACAGATGAGACAAAACTGGAGCTTTTTGGCAAGTCACATCAGCTCTATGTTCACAGACGCAAAAATGAAGCATCCAAAGAAAAGAACACTGTACCTAATGTGAAACATGGAGGAGGCTAGGTTATGTTCTGGGGCTGCTTTGTTGCATCTGGCACAGGGTGTCTTGAATCTGTGCAGGGTGCAATGAAATCTCAAGACTATCAAGGCATTCTGGAGCGAAATGTGCTGCCCAGTGTCAGAAAGCTTGGTCTCAGTTGCAGGTCATGGGTCCTCAAACAGGATAATGACCCAAAACACAGCTAAAAACACCAAAGAATGGCTAAGAACAAAACATTGGACTATTCTGAAGTGGCCTTCTATGAGCCCTGATCTAAATCCTATTGAACATCTGTGGAAGGAGCTGAAACATGCATTCGGAGAAGGCACCCTTCAAACCTGAGACAGCTGGAGCAGTTTGCTCACGAGGAGTGGGCCAACATACCTGTCGACAGGTGCAGAAGTCTCATTGAGAGTTACAGAAATCACTTGATTGCAGTGATTGCCTCAAAAGGTTGTGCAACAAAATATTAAGTTAAGAGTACCATCATTTTTGTATAGGCCAGTTTCATTAGTTTGTTTTTTTAAATGATTCTGCTGAACCATAATTCAAAAACAATATCTGATTTTCATTAGTTAATTTTCAGTGAATTTTTATTTATTATTACTTTTGTCAGTTTCAAGTTATTTCAGTGACCATTGTGGGTTTTTCTCTCTTTAACGGAACGTTACCAACAACTTTGCCTACGTCTGTAAAATGACTGTTTTTGTCAATGGAGTCTGGTGGCTTTTGAAGAGAGCATAGGTGGATATAACAGCTTCAGTTTCCCGTCGGAAAGGGCTGTCCAACAGCAAGCTAAAGCGGTGAAAATAGTGTAAATATAGCATACACTTAATCTGATATTGATTTTTTTTTTTAGGTGGCTAAAATAGGTTTTGCTGCCGGCTCCTGTGCTGGTACTCCTGTCCGTTTCACCAAACTGGGGGCGTGCCGACCGTGATCTACTGTAGATAATACACTGACTATGGATAAGTACCTCCTACAACCCCACTTAAAAACATCCAAATTATCCCTTTAACCTTAAACAAACCTTAACCATAGAGCAGTTACCATAACCACCATGTTTCCTAGATATTGCAGAAAGAAATGCTTCGTAAAAGAATGGTTTGGATCAAACTGTCTTCCACAAGAGACTATTCCGCAAGCTTTATTGTAGCCATGAAAATGTGTGAAAGCAGAGGACGAAATAAAGACATTGTCACGGGTTTGTTTACTTTCCCAAAGCTACTGGGCATCAATTAGTCCCATCTCAAGCTGTGAGGCGCTGACCCTTGCGTCTGTCTGCTCGCCCTGAGCTGAGGCGAGCCCAGACCTGCAATATGTTGGCGTGAAGACACTGTGTGTTAGCGTGAGAGCTTCAGACGCTGCTGTATAAGAGTACAGACGCATCAAACCAGTGTTTTGTCTCTCCTTTGGCATTACATTTTGTTTTAAGCCTCGATATTTCTTTCTTATATGTATCAGCACATGCTTAAGGCTCTGTGTGTGTATACAGTATTTGTGTAATAAAATGATGCAGCTTGGATTTCGGCTGTCTTCGGCGGCTATTAGTGATAAAAGAGGCGATGCAGTGCTGGTTTCGACAATGCCAACTCTTGTCAGGAGGCTTTCATCCAAAATAGAACTGCCTTTTATTCCCTGTAATTAGAAGAGGTTGGGTTTGCAGAATACACTCATCCATAAATATGGGTTAGTGTTGATTTGACAATAATGAAAACAGCGAGGGAAGATCAAAAAGCACGGGGAAGGTCCTCGACTCGAAACAAACCCCCTTTGATGTTCCCGGAGACGTGAAATCAATTACACTGGTAGTGAATAAAGTGTAAGTGCCTAACTCCTTTTGATTATTTCAAATGTCAAAAGCCGCCCGCCGTTGTTATGTAGCGAAATTAAAATGATAAAAAACGAGATGAAAGGTAATGCGCCCTCTCCGCTCGGTAAAGCTGACCCACTTTTGTGCTCGCGATTCTCGCGCTGCTGTAACGCTCTTAATCTCCCAGATTAAAAACTCAATTGAATAATTATGTGGCTGACCATGCAGGTTAAAACCAAGCATTAGTTTTCCCAATTAGCGCCATACTGTCTTGGATTGTCTTGGTGCAATCCATTATTTATCTGTTTTTGACCTGTTTAATGTGCAAAAATAGACCATTTAAAATCCCTGTCGTGGCTTACAGGATGACACGCAAAATGCAAAAACACAGTTCCTCTTAATGCATTCCGTGTGCACATTATGTTCTGAACAGAGGATTATATGAATATCTGTAAGCGTTCCTCTTCTTTTTAATACAGCACACAAAGCTAGTGTCTTGTATTCGCTCGGCATCGCGGCTCAAAAGCATTTTGTCATGTGCTCTGGAACAAAGACAACGCTGGGAGAGACGGAAAAGAAAAGGACAAGGGACACACATGATTGAGAGCAAAAAAGGGATGAGGACAATAGAGGGATATGGAGATGGGGTAAAGAGATAGAAAGTGAAGACTGCTCAAAGCGTTGTGGTCTTCTGCCAATCTGACGGGTTCAAATTGAGGCTGAAACCCTCATTCAGTGAGAAACTCATTTCACAGCCATCACTCCCAGCACCTGTGGCTCACAAGGGATAGGGTGACTTTTTTTGTGTGAGCGAGGAGGAGGGGAGAGGAAGAGGAACAGAGAAAAACACTGAGCATAAATCTGTTAGAGATCTGACCTGAATTTACAGCACGCTTGCTGGTAAACATCCGCTCTGCAGCTCTGCTCAGCCTTGATACTGTGTTTAAAGCCCCAATCGGATGCGCTCGGTTGACTCACTGACAAGTCATGATTGGCTTTGTTTGTGCATTGATTTATTGGCTTGAAGGTAGTCCTGTGAATTTTGTTTCCAGATGTTTATTCAGCTCTGAATTATCTTATCTTTTAAAGTCCATCTGTTTTCAGCCCCGCTGCTTGAAATACATTACAGCTGTACTTTGAGGATATCTGAGTGGCGGTGTAAGGCTCCTAAAATATTTAATTTGCATAGACTCTATGAACATGTACATGCATTCATGCAACATAATCTCATCGGGGCCAGATGTGATTCTGTCACTCTCGAGAATATGTCTTTGGAGGCAACTCGTTGACATCCTAGGAGTGCAGGAATCATCATAGGGAGTATTGCAGAGAGTTTCATGCCCTGTATGTAGGGAGGGGAAAGGTAAGAGTGTGAGGTCAGTGGGTGTGGATGGAGATGTAGCTCATTTACAGAACAGCAAATAATGTTTACCTTTTTATTTAATGCAACCCACTTTTTAAAAGTGTTTGTACAATGGTTGGTATGATATTTTACAAAGATTATTCTTAATTTTTTGTGCGTTCTCCTGTGAATGTCCAACAACGTGTCAATTTCCACTCATTCCATGCATATAGTCTTTTCAAAATAAACTTCTGTCTTCACAGGAACAACTTGGTTAGGTTTTGGCAACACAACAACTTTGTTAGGTTTAGGAAAATATCGACTTGGTAAGGTGTCAAAACTACTTAGTTAGGTTTAGGTAACAAGATTACTTCGTTGGGTTAAGGAAAATATCAACTTGGTTGGGTTTAGGCAACAAAACTACTTTGTTAGGTTTAGGAAAATATCCCAGTTTGGGTTGAAATAACTCCAGAAGTGGCGTTACTTAAGTACTGAAGTTATGTGACTAATAAATCCATGTTGACTTCTGGTTTTGCACGGGGTACGAACAGCTGTCTCCTGGGCGAATATCCGGTGTTTTTTGACCCTCCCATCCACCCAGACCTCCTCCCTATGCGGCGTAGTCGCTCTTTATACTTCCTGGTTCACGATTACGTGGATTCCATACGAATTAATTTCATTGATTTCACGTAGATATAGTTACGAACGGTGTATGAGAACTGCCTGCAATCTTTCCCTATCCCAAACCATGTAAAAAATCGCACAGTATTGAAGATTGTTTGTTTCTGACTGTTTTAATACCTTCCAGGTAAGCCATAAAGAAATATAGATCCTATTATTTATGAGGTCTTGAGCCCATAACCCTCAGAATTATGTTCACATTGGACCATTCTGTAGGTCACAATTTACACCCAGTGCACTTAACAGTGGCACTGCCAATGTTTAGTGCCAATACAATAAGTAGTGAATCCTTTTATGTAGAGGCTGAATATAAGGGTGAGGAGGTCGGGATGCTGGATTGGCTAGAAGCAACTTCCATATCAGACCTGAGTTGACATCCTTTTTACTTTTGTCAACCATAGCATCATATTTCCCCTAACCTAGACAACCTTAATCATAGTGTTTGCCCATTACACCATGACCTTTCCCCAACCTTAACCACCCTTTAGTTGCCATGTGCGTATATAAGTTGAAATTGAATGTAAGAAAATGTTGTCAGCGAACATAATCCAGGGTTTTGCAGATTTAACAACATGCTGTTTAGCAATTTGGGTCCCAACAAGCAAATTATTACAATTACACCTTTCTTTTGTATCATGCAACCACCATTAAAGCAAATTTGCATGAAACAAGACAAAAACCAAGATCAGGCATGAAATTGGTGCTGGTTAAGAGAGAGAGAGTGAGTGAGATTGCATGACAGTAATACTGTGTAAAATATACATTAGTTCTGTCACTCAAATTCTGGCCAGATATTTCATATTTCATCTTCCTCCTTTGAAGCTCGGACTGGACCTTTGTTCTTATTCACACTAAGGACTAAGCTTTGAACGCAATCTCACCTACAGGGATGTCTCTGCAACAAATACACAACATCGTAAATATTTAATGCATTCTGTACGCGGTAATGAATTTCCACATGTCTATTGATCTGTGCCATATACGACAAGTACGGTGCCCGACAGGATGCGAAGCAAACAAAACCATGCATTATAGATAAGCAATCTCCCTGATGGTGTCACGTTATTTATGAATCCCGTCTCTTGCTTGCTGTGTATTTGATATTTAAAGCATTTGTGTGATTAACCACACACGGTAAAGCTTGTAAGCAGCCGGTGTATTTGCTTAAGTAAATCATTTGGAATGAATGGTGAACAATGCCCTTGAGATCACATAACCTTCAGTTCCAAGCTATGCACTGTGCACAATATAGGGTTGTGTGCACTGCTAAAGATATTGGAAAAATCAAAAATGCATAATCTGGCTCAAGTATTATATAGTAGCTTCATTCCTCATCTCTGAGCATTGATTTCAAGAAAATTACACATGTTCATTGCTTAATAATTTATAACGGCATATCCCATGTGTAGGGGATGCCACCTGCTGTGCTAAGAGCCGACTATTTATGCACCCCCGTGGGATGAGCACTATGTTCAAAGACCTCCCAGTGGTGCTGGCCAATAACTGCCCCAACCCTTTACACCAGCATTCTGGAAATACCCCGAAGCGAGATAACACATCTCCTACGTGGCTCACCCAGCCATCTTTGATCTCCCAACCTCTTACAGTCCCAAATCACCCTAAAGCTGTACAGCCTACCTTGACTGGTTGAACACAACCGCACCATTTGAAGCTGCAGCCTGGTCGAGCCACACGCAAAGATCAGTCAACTCTAATTTTGTGTCGTGAAAAAGCGTAGATGATGATTTAAGTATAATTAAAAGTTGATTCCACCAATTTACCATTGCACTCTTGCACAAATCAATGCAGCAGAGCCAGATATGTCGTTTAATTCATTTGTCAAAATCTGGTGCACAACAATTAGCTATGTAAAGATATGGTGGAGTAATGGCGTCCTGAGCAAAGAGAATGAAGTCACTCTCCCTCTGTGTGTTGAGTTGAATGTTGTACTTGTAGTTTTTTGTGATATGCATCTTGGTGCACAACAGTAGGCCTCAGGATCGTGCTCAATGTTCTTGTTAGATTTTTAAAGCTCTTACTAGTGGGAATACTCTTCTGGCATCACACAAATGTAAAATTGATGTCCTATGAACTCGTGAAACTGAGAATTTATGTCCTCCAGATTGCTATCAGCAGAGTATGACAAGCAGCGAAACTGAGAAAATGACGAAGCAGCACGACCTGTTGTCTGTGTTGAGTCTTGGGAGAGAAAATCTTTTTTGCTCCGTGCCCACGTAAACAACAGCTGTAGCCTTTTAATAAAGTAGCGGGTGGCCTCGGTTTTCTCTGAACTGAGGGTTGTCAGAGGTTTGTGTGAGTTTGTGTGTGTGTGTGTCTGGAAGCACTCAGCCATGGCAGGCGACTGATTGATGGCTGAGCAAGTCCAGGATGCTCCATGGCTGCTACAGATTGGCACAGCGGAAACCTGGCACTGGAAGTGCTCCGAAACTCACGCACACACACATACAGAACATACTTACACATATTTCATTTTTTTTTTTCCTCAACACCAAACCACGGGCAGAACATCCCAGGATGGGGGGTTGTCGCCCACATGCCCTCCACATCTTGTCGGCGCTTGAACCTGCCAAGTGTCATTTTTAAGTGCCAGGATGTAGCTGTGAACATATGGGGACGGGGTTAGGATTTACAGGTTGTTTCTAGGACAGAAATACAGTTGATGCACACACATTTACACATTTCATACATTATAAAATGACTCAGATTGAATATATATATTGTCTTGTTTTTGTTTATTAATCAAGTGATTCCTAATTTTTCATGCATTTTCCTACGAATGTCCATCAACACGTGTCAATATCACATCCAGTCTTTTCAAAATAAACATCCATCTTCACAGGAAACAACATGATTAAGTTTAGGCAACAAAACTACCTGGTTAGGTCTAGTCAACAAAACTACTTAGTTAGGTTTAGGCAACAAAACTACTTAGTTAGGTTTAGGCAACAAAACTACTTAGTTAGGTTGAGGCAACAAAACTACTAAGTTAGGTTTAGGCAACAAAACTACTTAGTTAGGTTTAGTCAACAAAACTACTTAGTTGGGTTTAGGCAACAAAACTACTAAGTTAGGTTTAGGCAACAAAACTACTTAGTTAGGTTTAGTCAACAAAACTACTTAGTTAGGTTTAGGCAACAAAACTACTAAGTTAGGTTTAGTCAACAAAACTACTTAGTTAGGTTTAGGCAACAAAACTACTTAGTTAGGTTTAAGCAACAAAACTTCTTAGTTAGGTTTAAGCAACATAAACTACTTAGTTAGGTTTAGGCAACAAAACTTCTTAGTTAGGTTTAAGCAACATAAACAACTTAGTTAGGTTTAGGAAAGGATTGTGGTTTGGGTTAAAATAACTCCGAAAGTGGCGTAACTTAAGTACGGAAGTTGTGACAAATAAATCAACGTTGACTTATATTTTCACACAGGGTACGAACACCGGCCTCCTGGGCTAAAGGGGCATAACTTTTTGAATGTATAGTTACGAACGGTGTATGAGAACAGCCTGGTATTTTGCAACAGTATACCAACAAGTATTTAGGCATTCACGTATTTGAAATGTGTAACCGACCATGCAAACTCTCTCCATGTTAAACATTTTATTGGCTTGTATCGTTTTATTTTGGTATGTTGGTAGCACAAAAGGGTAGCTGTTTGTCTTCTTTAAAGACCTGTGACAATTATGAATGAGCACATATATACACCATGAAAACGAATACATGAATATATACAGTACATAATTATTGTTTGCAAAATATGCGTGCAAACATGATTGAGAACATGTTGTGAAGTGTTACAGAAATAAGAGCTTCACACTCTGGTGAAGAATCCCAGTTTTACTGACTTAATTTGCAAGCACTTGCATTTGAAAGCCTCGCGACAAAAACAAAGGGAAGAATTGTATCGTCTGTATGTGTCAGAACAGTAGGGAGGTTAAAGAAAAATGAGCCATCTTGAATTTTTGGAGTTAATAAAGTATGTGTCGCAGTGGTTGTGCTGGAGAACATGATATCCCCAAGGTGCTGTAGCTGAGAAAAAATATGCTGCTGCCTCCAGCAGATTCTCGGCTGTCCTGCACAGCACACACAAAGGATAGACAAAAATGTATACGACCATTCTGATAAAAAATGTCACACAAAAAATTATGGAAACCTACAATAGATACACCCACAATGACTACAACAATTATGTAAATGCAAATGATCAATTAAGTTAATTTTTGCAGTAAATTAAAGGTAAAAGTCCTGTTAAAATAAAAAAAAAATAATAATTTCACCCTGCATTACTTCTTGACAGAATTATTCTAATGCTGTACTGGGAGGCATGAATGAAACATTCATCCAATGCAATAATAACAAAATGCCAGCTATTGTTCCCTCACTCCCTCACCAAGTACAGCTAATGTTCCCTCCATAACACTTACACCTTATTACACTCCCCAATATTCAGTCCTGCCCTCTGCAAAATATGTTTTTATGCAATTAATTTGCTTTTTCAAATTCAAGTTTTTTAATGTCCACCTCTTCAGTCCAGACTGAAACATCCCAAAAAAAATAATACTATTGCCATGGTATTTTGACTCAGCAACTATTTTTATGAAATTTGTTAAAAACATTCATGTTCAGCTAATAAAGATTTGCAACAGCTTCGATGGTCCTTTCAAATTTTGGCCTAGTGACCAAAACTGATGACATTCCCATCAGCCTCAGCTGTACTTTGTATTTAGTGCTAACTGTTAGCATGCTAAAAGGCTAGAATAAAATGGTGAACCTGGTAAATCTTACCTGCTAAGCAACACTATCCTAATTTTAGCAACTCACTCAGTACAAAACTGTGGTACCGCCAGTCGCCGTCTGACTTCCGTCTCTCCTAAAGTAGTGTTATTATGGTAAGGATGGCCTCTTACCACGGTTTTGCATTCGGCGGCTTGCGTTACCACAATCTTGGAAAGGGAGGAGTGAGTGGATTTATATTCAGTTGGTTGCAATCTGCAACCACGCCACTAGATGCAGCCAAATCCTACACACTGTACCTTTAATATAACATACCCCCCATTGGGGGGAGGTCAACATGGATGGTTGCAAAGCACAGGACTAACACTGGGTACAAACAGCGCTGTTAGCCAAGCGAGCTAGTCACCGCCATTTCAGCCCAAATATATGTAAAGCACTCAAATGTCCAGGTTTTCAGCAGTTACTAAAATATTTCCTCCGGCAGTAACAGCTGATAACGATGTCCCGACCGAAGCACCCACCCTCCGGTTCCCCCTCAGGTTATCGCTGTTAGCTCTGTCACTGTTAGAATAGTTAGCTGCGAGCCGCTGGCTCTGCTGTCTTCATGTTCAGAGCTGTGTGGAGGCAATAGATATGCTCTGAATATCATATAAACATAACCATAAAAGCATTACTTTACATGGTTTAGTGGTCATGAATGGATATAGTAGGAGAAACAAATCAAATGTGTTGACAGTGAGCAGTTTGCAGATTTGTTCACATACAATATGTATGTATGTAATCCATTTGGTCTTGTATAAATGCAATATTTAGGAGCCTCAACATTTATCAAGACAGGATTCTCTCCTGTGAAACTGCAGGGCAGAATATAACATGGTGCTCACCTGTGTATTATTCTATTTTAATAACTAATTTTCTGCTAGTTGTGAGCTAATCTCAAGTGTCCAAATTTATTTGAAAATCACAAAATCATCAAGCCGAGAAGGAGAAAAAAAAGCATTTATGTAACAGACCACAGGCTGTTGAACAGGTTTAATACTTTGCCCGTTGCCTACGGGATAAACACAGCATTACATTTTTCATCTAATTTATCATTAACATAGCTTAAATAACAATCCAAAACAAAGCAGAGGTGCTGTTTCCAGGACGTGTTTTCAAGCTGAGAACCAATCAAATCGCCGCCTCGGGCTCTCTCTCTTTTATTCAGCGTTGTCTGTCAAATTTCTCCGCCGCCGAGTGAGCTTGAGACAGAGATGTGACTACATGAGATTACTCTCGAAATGCTGTTTCATGAGTGAGTGATTCGGTTGCATCACAATCTCCTCCAGCAGCACATTATGGAGACGCACTGGCTGAACTACCAGGACACAAAATACCTGGAATATGTGGAAAAGAGGCAACAGTGATGTGAATACAATCCCAATTAAGATGGATTTACTTCCTAATGTATGGTGATATGACAAACAAACCCTCTGTGTTAGAGGTTTAGCTCAGTTAACCTGCACAAACTGATGTTTTTTTTGTTCTGTTCGCTAACTAAAGAGCCGGATAATTCAGCAAACCACTCATACAATTCAAAACACAGCGAGCTGTTCGCCGCCTCTAGCCAAAACGGAAACCCACACATCATTCAAGTTCAGCTCCAGTTCAGCTCAGCTTGAACGCCATACAAAAAAAAAAACTCCTAACCCACTCGGCTAAGCACAATAACCTACAGTAACGGCTCAGCGTGGTGCGCGAGTGCCCCTGTGCAGGATTTTATAAAGGCAAAAGAGGAGATTTCACAGTCCCTCCTCCTTTTGGCCCCGAGGAGGTGAGGAATCCTCCCACCTGCCGATGCTTCCCTTTCGCAGAGCGCCTCTGTAAGTGGTCCGGTCATCCGAGTGAGTGACCCCTTTGCCAGCGCGCCCACGCTGAGCAATTTTGGGAATCGGGGGCCCTTGGTGATGTCTCTGACCTTTCGCATGCGGGGTCAGCTGAGCACCTTTAGTCTATCCCTATATATAGAAAATAAATCTTTTCCAGACACCACACCGTGGATACAACCTTCTTATTTCTGTGCGCAGATGGCTGCTGTAGCCTTAAGGTTTAAAGTGTGACTGGAAGAAGCAACTGAGGACAACCTGGGAGAGAATGTGAAATAATCCTCACAGTGAAGGTGCCCTTGCGTCGGCACCTATAGCTTCTAATTGGTCCGCTGGAGCTGCTCAGTGTCCAGCAGACGGCAGCTGTGTATTCATTCAGCTGTATGACTGTAACGCCATAGTATAAGGGAAGAAGATATAAGTGTCGGCGCATATGGAAGCACTTGCCTCGATAAATAAAGGCGAGAAAGAAACACGGCGTAGATACGACGCGCGGGCTAGAGATCAGCTCGATTAAGCATCGGCAGATGTTCGCTCGGTTTTATCAGACTTCTGTCTCCTCGCCTCTCCTTCCTCCCCCGTCCTTTTGTTCCATTTCATCCATTTTAATTCCCGTTATCTCATTTGAACTAATCTGCTTCATATTACAGATAGCGCACCTTTTGATAGGTATCCCATTGATTCCACCGAGAACAATGGAGGGTCTTCTTCTTTCGACAGCTTCTCATTAGCAGTCCAGAGCAGCAGGTCCGGCACGTTGCTGAATAATAGCGCGCACACATATGCATGCGTGCTCATGCTCATTGAGCTGAGTGTAATATGATTATGGGCTGTCCCTCTGTGACCTTCGCATTTGCAATTTATTGACTGCATTCAGTCTGAGCTGGCTCTTTTTTTTTAAAACTCTACCTGCTCTGGGAGCATTTATAAACTTGTTAAGTAAGCAGCAATTTGCACAAAAGCTCTAAAAATGTCCTCAGTAACAGCTTAAAGCTGAGCACTTTTACCACGGAGGCCTTCAACTAAGCATTTATAAAGTTTTCAGGATGAATTTGTGATACTTTTGAGGTCATTTCACACTTCTCAAGGACTTTTTCTCGCCATTTTCTTTGGCATTCTGGGGAGGCAGTTTTGAGCTGAAATCTGCTGAATTCCAGCCTTGGGGAGACCTCGCCCGGCCTCGCTCGGCTCCTCTCTGCGGTCCTCACGTCAAAACAGGAGCCTCGACTCAAAAGGAATTATCAAACGGATGCATGTCTTACAGAATAACGATGCGTGCTGTCCAGATGCATAAAGCATCACAAGTTAAAGAATAAATCTCAAGAGGGGCCGGATTCTGTGAAAGTCTTGAAGCTCCTAATTTCAGCATAGCGCATTAAAAACTTTGAGTCTTAAGAGCGTCAGCATAATTCATAAAGATTCCCAGACTGAGTTCAAAAGATAAGAAAACTTGCTACCACAGCCTGACGGTGGGAGTAGTAGGAGAGTGTCGAATGATTTTTGCCATTTAATATGGGGTCTGACAGTTTTATCAAAGTGCCACCTACTATAAATGACAGATCTTTGAAATATTATGCATCAAAAATCATTCTTGAAGTATGTATTTTGAGTCTCGCAAATAAATATTTAAAAAAAAAACTCACATGCAATGGGTCAGACGCCTTTTGTCTTCATCTTCTGCTCTCTGATCAGTGATTCTTAAGCTGTTTTATGCTTCTATTTTGAACATATATTTCTATTTTCTGTTGAATTTAGATGGCGCTTTACGCAGCTGAGGAGAGATTGTTTTCGGAGGGCCCAGGAGACACGGCAGCGCATCTACTCAGGTAAGAAAAATCTGTTTCACTGTTATATTTTAAGATGCGTGCTATATTACTTTGAGCTGTATTGTGTGGCCTATTTGCATAGCACAACAGTTCACCTGAGAGACACTCCTGGCTCAATGTGGTGCATCTCGTCGGTTTTTAAATTTGGGTACAAAGGCCTCGGGTGAAGTTACCTCACATCAAGCAGCGGGACATCTGTTAAAAACGCTGCCAGCGTTGATCTGTGTTTCAGTCTGAGATGCACTCAGTGCTGTAATGGCGGAGCAGTTCTGTGGGCAGCGAGACAGATCTCTAGACATGATGCATAAGGAAACCGTATCTCTTCATTAATGCTCTCTAAATTCTACTTTTTCTTCTGGCAATGCTGTTCTTTTTCCTCCAACTCTGTCACATCGACTGATTCTTGCTCCATTGTTATCTGATTTGCGAGAAAGCTATCAGTTGCGCTTGTACCCCTCGCTATCAATCATCTACTGTACAAACAGCGTGGAGACTGTCAACACATTGTGGCACAGACAAATGCCATTTGACAAGAATGTTTAGATACAAACTGAGCACTGTATCCACACAAAGCCTGGGATTAGTGTAGGGAATTAATGCAAAACATGAACTATAGCATTATACGCTACAAGGGATGGCGGGGATTATCAATCTTTGGTTTATTGACATTAATGATTTCATTGATTAACAATGTAGAAGACAGGGGACATGGTGTCCGGTATTGGTGGAGTACCGGGTCACTAGGTGGTGCTTCTTAGTGTGGAAGGTGATGGAGTTACAGCTGTGTGTGTGCTCGCCGTCTGTGATGGTAAAGTAATCCTGCCTTGTTTTGCCAATTGTGTAACCATTTTGTAGTTAGGGCTGGGTATCAGTACTCTATACCTTGAAGGTATCGACTGAAACAACCCGGTACCAAGTAGTATCGCAACTTCTCCGGTCAAACGATACCTGCAATCCATCCTTTTTGTGCCCAGATTGAGAAAAAGATGACTGTTTTGCTCGCAGCCAATCACCGCGAGACTTCTTCGATTTATTGCGACATGTGATTGGCCCACTACCAACCCATACTCTGAACACAGAGACGTCTGAGCCGGCGGCTAGCAGCTAACGGTGCTTACAGCGCTAACGACGGCATCAATTGATGACAGAGCTAACGCGTAACCTGGAGGTGACCTAGATGGTGGTCGTTAGGCTTCTGCGACAACGCAGTCCTACAAACCATGGGTCGGGAGACGGCGTTATCAGCGGTAACCGCTGTATGAGCGTTGTGCAGAGCGGCGAATATTAGCTAGCCAGTGGGACATACGGTATCGGTATCACTTTAAGGGTCCTGGTATTGGTACTATCACTGTGTCGTACTAGCAAATTGACAAAAATTGCCCAAAAAAATGCTAAAACAACAACAACCGGCGTTGTACTCAGCCAATCACGATAGCCGATAAATTCGTCCAATCGCCCAACTCTAATATGCAACACAAAGCAGTGCTAATTAAATCCAGTTGCTATAATTCTTACATTGGCCCTTATTGTCTTTCATACAAATTGATGATAACTAAACAGCTTTAAAATGTAAATATTCCCAAAATTTATCAGATATATGGGATAATCTTTGGAGGCGTGGATCTTTTCTAGTTCAGTTTAGGCAGTAGGCATAGCAGCACTGATAGTGGGAGTCCGTTAAATCCACATTAACATATTAATCCACATTTACGAACATTATATCTGCTATAATTTCCCCAAGGTTAATTTCAAATCCATGAATAGAAATCACTTTTAACAAGTAAAGCATGCGAACAATGCTTTCAAGATGAAGCAAAGGAATCCCGTCTAACGATTCTTCTAATGTGACACGTACACAATACAGAACTGCCAACCAGTCAAGCACTTTACAGTGAAGTGTGTGAAAAATGCTTTTAAAAGTCTCACTACAGTATGTGGCCGTTATTTTCATCACAGCTGCTTTTTAAGTTGTTTATCTGAAGGGTGAGCGGTATTGCAGGCGAAGTGTAATTACTGTTTACCTGTTACTTTAGCATTCAGATGCGTATATGAGAGCAAAGCTGCTGCAGTTATAAACGGAAGCTCAGCAGTGAAGTGGTGAAATTGTGAGCACAATCACAGTGGTGGTGAAAACAAGGAAAATAAGGCCCAGATGAAGGTAATTATCCTCTCAGAGTGTACACTCAACTGCACCCAAATTGAGAGCTTCTCTTGTTTGTCAAAGGCTGAAGTGATTTTAGATGATTTTTCCTCTTCGTTTTGTGTCTTTTTTCCCCAAGGGACTGATTAAAACCACTACATCTGGGCTTATTTAAGACAGGGGGTTGGCAGATGCCACTTCTTCCATACATATCTGCATTCATTACCGATTCCATACTATCACGACCTCCTCTTTTTTTCCCAAACCATTCATCAGCGTGAGATCACACCGTGACTGGCACATCGTTTGAAATTAAATTCAGATTATTAAATAAATATGGTGGCAGTGAATCGTTTGTTCAGCGTGTGACTCAGTGACCAGCCAGCGGAACCAATAGGGAGATCAATACGGCAATCCACCTAAAATTAGCAATCATGAATACTAATGAAAAACCACGCCATTATGGATCTTCGAGGTCTTCAGATCCTCGGTTTAATTGTGGCGGGTGACAATGAAATGGGAACTCGGTGTTCATAGCAAGAAAGATGTTGCATGCTGGGAGGTTGATTTGATGAGATAGAAATAGATGGCGAGTCTCTCTAAGAGTAAACTGGTTAATGTGTTTCTTCAAGCTCGAGGGCTGAAGTCGTTTGACGTGTCAAAATGTGTCTTTTTCTCCGTGGCATCATCACGTCCACATCAGTTTGACTGCCTGTTGTTTACTTGGAAATCTGAATAACATTGACAGTGATGGGACTCAATCGCAGGAGACGTGTTAATCTGTTGCACTTTCATTCGCTCTCTTGAACCTTACTTTATTCTCTTGTTGTTTATTTTTACATCATCCTCACTGCGATGCCAAGAAAAAAGAAAAAGGAGCGAGTAGGAGTGTGAAATAAGTGGGCGTGTGGGTGAGAGACCCTCAGCCTTTGACATGATTGCAATCAAATGAAGTACAAACGAAACAACAGCCTGTCAAGTGTGCCAAATAGTATTGCTACTGCCCCCCTTTGTATTATTTATCACGAGTCACACCAGGCTATTTTCTTATTTATTCTATTTTTTATATTGCCGAAGATGAATTAATCAGATGTACCTTAACGGTGGATTTAGTGCTCTAGTAAGTATATCCAGCTGCAGGGTGGTCTGTGTGGAATTTAGAATAAACTAAAGTGTGGTCATGTTCATCGTCTTGAGGGAACATATCAGCCAATACAGCAGTGTGACTCATTGATATGTGTTTTTAATAGTGGGCTAACTCAGGGTCTGACAAGTGAAGTCAATACTGAAGTGCCTTAAACTTGCATTCTTTCTAATAGCCAGCAGGGGGCGACTCCTCTGGTTGCAAAAATAAGTCTGATTGTATAGAAGTCTATGAGAAAATGAGCCTACTTCTCACTTGATTTATTACCTCAGTAAACATTGTAAACATGAGTTTATGGTCTCAATCGCTAGTTTCAAGTCTTCTTCAATACAGCATGATGTTCATTTAGTAAAAGTATTTATAGTCAGATAGACAATAAAGCAGGGGATGCTTTAGGGCGTGGCTACCTTGTGATTGAAAGGTCGCTACCACGGCGTTGTCCGGTCTGGGAGTTTTCCGTGTTTTCGTCTTAAAACTTTAGTGTGTTTTCATTTCATGAAAGTTAATTGTAACATTTTGGCCACCTAAAAATGTCTTAATCAGCGTTCGGTTGTACTTAACTCTACCCTCTTTAAAGTTATTACTTACACCTTCTGGTGTCACTTCTGGTTGTAAAAAAACAAGATGGCAATGGCCAAAAAACAACTTGGCAATGGCCAAAAACCAAGAGGGCGACAGCCAAAAAACAAGTGGTGACGGCCAAAAACCACGAACCAACAACAAGAAGCATACATAATATGAACAGACTTATCCTTTATCAAAAGTTTCCACTCAGTGTGCTGGTCATTCTACAGTCTGGATCTCCAGACTTTCTCCAATATTCTCCCTCCTCATTGTCAAACAGTGTTTGCAGGCAGGCGAGATAGATTAGATTTACTTTGACTGGCAACAGAGGACCCTGATAATTGTGGCTTATTGCACTTTTCTATTCTGCTTTTCCCAGGTACCAACCTGCCCGTGCTCTCCTCGCCGTTATTGCCTTCTTGCGGCTATTTCTCTTTGTGTATTCGATTTGAAGGTTAAAGAAGTTCATAATACAAGTTCCTATAAAATTTCCGTGCGAGGCCTCTCTGCAGCCAGTTCCATTACAACCATGGAATTGCATTGATGTTTTGCATTCATCCCTTGTCCGTATACGGAGTGCAAAAGGTGATTTATTACAAGTTTCAAGATTGGAGAGAGATAGGATTTAAATTCCTTTACCGTAAAAGTGTCCGACATTGAAAAAACCAGACGGCATTATTTATTCATTTATCCATTTCCTTTTGATCGGACAGCTTTGATTTCCAACCGGTGTCAGCTATAACATGTGAGCCTAGACTCTGGCATTCCCATCAAACTACTCAACAGACTCCAAATCATTCAGAACTCTGCCGCCCGGATCATCACCCGCACCAAATCCTCCGACCACATCACCCCCATCCTCATCCAGCTGCACTGGCTCCCTGTTAAATCCCGGATCGACTACAAAAACCTTCTGCTCACCTACAAAGCCCTCCATAACCTCGCCCCCACCTACCTCACAGACCTCCTCCAGGAGTACACTCCCTCCCGTTCCCTCCGTTCATCATCAGCCGGACTTCTGACCACCCCCACCTCACGCCTCAGCACCATGGGAGCCAGGGCATTCAGCTGCTCTGCTCCCAGGTTATGGAACTCACTCCCCCCACACATCCGGCAGTCTGACAATATCACATCTTTCAAATCCCTCCTGAAAACCCACCTGTTTAAACTGGCCTACTCTCTCTAGAACTCATCATCACCCATCCTATGTGTTTGTACAAATATGTCTCTGTCATGTCCTGTTGTTTTTATATTGTTTTTTATCTGTCTATGTTTTAACAGATTTTTGTAAGGTGTCCTTGGGTGTCCAGAAAGGCGCCACTAAATAAAATGTATTATTATTATTATTATTATTAAAAAATACACGGTAAAAGTAGCACTGCTTATCTTTTTTTTTTGCAGTAGGAAATACAGTGTTTTTTCCCCATATATCAAGACAGATTTATGAACAATGACTCATCCAAGCTTTCAGTAAAGAACATAAAGAACTCTCCATCTCCCTGTCTCTCCATTGTCGTCTATTCCTTGTAATTTATTCTCCACATCACATCTATCAGCTCTTTGTTATCGCGCCTATAAAAGGAACTCTTCTACCTAGATATTGAGTGAGTGATACATTTTTTAAAAATCATAGATTATTCTACATGCAGTACCCTTTCTTTGTTGTTCACCTTCCACCACATCCGATATGGAGATGGGAAAATAAATTGTCTCTTTGATGGTAAAGGAGACGTATACATTCCTTTCAAAGCTGGGCAAGTGTGCTGCATTACTCTCCTGTCACCATACAGATTGTCTTCGCTCCGTGACAGAGCTGAAAACAGCTCGGTCTCGGGTGTTAACCGAAAACCAAAAAAATGTGAGAAAAATAAAATCGACTTTGACAAGTATTGTTAATTTCAATTCAAAGATTTGCTTTTTTTCCGGCGTGAAAGAACACCATGTTTAACACTGTGCACGCACACTTTTCATCAATATCTCTTTGTCAGTTAGTGATTTCCTACATTACCCAGAAGGACATTTGCCTCCTCAACAAAAAGATCTCTCCCCTTGGGAATGTGAAATGTCGACTCGTGCAAAAAAAAACAAATAATGTAGACCAAAGCAAAAACATGCAAATGAGCACCCTGTCAGTGACTCTTTGTGAGTGACAGCACAAAGGAATAGTAGACGGTGTCTATATTCACCCCGGACCACAAGCATAAAGAAATTGCATTGATGTTTGCTTCAACATTTGGCGTCAAATCACACATTCGGTGTTTCCAGGAATCTCTGAAGAGGCTGATAGAGACCTTTAGATGCACCCACGCAATGGGGGGAAGGTATTGACATCAGTCCATCAAAGTGTATTCACCTGCGTCATTAGACAGCAAACAAACTTTGATATCTCACTCTATTGGAGCAGGCTCGACAGCCCTGGCAGCTTTTGTTCACTCAATCCCAGCGATCACATAGTAAATGCTCCATCTTTCTCCATATCCTAAGCATGTTTGCATCCACCCAGGCATCCATGTTGTTTCACATTAGCATATTTATGTCTGTATCTGTGAGTGTTTCCAGAGCGGAGCCGAGGTGAGCAACAGCTTGCTGCAGTGCTGTCACCACGCCAGCATTAGTGTGCATTATTTATCCAGCCTGCAGACTGATTCAGAGAAAGGCATAACCATAGCAACCGGAGCCATACACACACACACACACACACACACACACACACATGCTGTGAGGAGAAACATTGGTTACACCAGCACGGCGGTGGCTGGCACTGACCTAATCTCAGAATTCATATGTTCCCGTATTTTGGTTCTTAAAAAAAGCGTGAAGCGAGGGCTGTGTTTTCTCATTCAGAGGGCATCCTGGCTGCAACCCCCCTCGCTCGATCCAAACAAACGGCAAAGAGAGAATTTCTTTGTCAAAGGTTGGTGATGTCACAACAGTCAATGTCTGATGGCAGATCAACAAATGCAAGGTTGCGACTGCATTCCACTACTGATTCCTAATTGCAAGAAAAGCCTTCGTAAGGTTGGTCTATCGATTATAGGTACTGACACTCGACTGTGTTTTCACTCAGCTCTCGGCTCAGCATGGCTAGAGTAAAGACCCAAAACAACCAAGCTAGCCACACATGTGCTGCCGAGAACCACAGTGATGGCGCCAGTCTTTTGACGGGATTGTGTCTGGTTGTAAAGAGGGCAGTGATGTTCACAAAGTGGGGCACCTGCTGCCAGTACCATCCAGCCAGTCTTAGAGGATAAAGTCCCCTCTTTTTAGCTCTGCTTCTGAGGACAGTTCTGGAGAGATCCCACTCTTATCCACACACGTAGCTTTACCTCTCTGTAAACTGGAAGAGTCAAGCCGGTGTGCTGTGAACACACCTTGTAAGGCCTGCATGAATCCCGACACCGGAACGTGCCAGTACCCACTGTGGAACGCCATAAGGCTGTTTGACCATACATCAGGGGGAATTTCTTGCTTCACGCCAGGATTTGCAGTGAAGAGTGAAGCGACTTCCTGGAAGACATGGAAGCAAGCCTGCTCTGGCACCAATCTAGGAGGCTTTCCCTCCATGTTCACTTCATGTACCAAGATACTGTAAAAAATCTCTACAGTCTTGCTCTTGTACGGGGCTCAGCAGACAGTTTCTGTCTGTCTGTCCAATTTGTAGATGACGACGTATAGCGTTTGCCTTTCTATAGGATCTGGCAGCAAAGAAAAGGGAGACACGAGGACTTTCTGTCACGTTGGCGGGCCTGCTGGTCATACCAGATCTTCAGTGTTTGCGTTGCATAAGCTCACATCTGCTCACAATCTAACACATGAGTCATGTTTTGTGAATGTATGCATCGTGAAAGAGGCATGGATGCCAACTCCTGAGCAATCTACTGAAGTAAACATAATAGGGCAGTAGTAGTGTGGTGGTTAAAGGTATTAAAAAGCATAATTGGGAGCATTTCTGTTGCCTCTGCACGGCTCTCAACATGGGGACGGTGGAGCCGGCGGCTTGCAGCCAACGGTGCTAACAGCGTTAACAGTGAAACGACAGCAACAGAGCTAACAGTATTAACCTAGGGGGAACCGGAAGGTGGGTGCTACGCTTCCGCGATGGCGCCATTGGCTGAGACGGCGTTATCAGCTGTAACCACTGTATGGGAGCAGTGCAGATCGGCGGCCGTGAGCTAGCCAGTGGGGCATGCTGAGGGAGAGTGACTTCAGTCTCTGCTCAGGTAGATATTACTCCTCTATGTCTTTTACATAACAAATAGTTGTTTGCTGCTATTATAATGCTCTGTATATCATAGAGCACCTTTTAATTACTGAGATTACAGTGCGGTGCCGTTATTAGGCCACCAGCAGCAAAGAGGATGTGTACTTTATTTTTTAATTAATGTTAGACACCTAATCTACTTTCTAATTTCATTGTTAAACAAACCCGCTTCTCGCTCCGCCTGCAGGACACCTCTCAGGATCAGGTTTTTAGTGCAGGCATACGGGGTCATACCATTGATAGAAACTTGCGGATACCACTTATTCTGTGGCTCATGCCGTTTGTTTGGCTGCATACAAATCATATGTACAGGGACATGAATAAGCAGGTGGTCACTAATGTTCTAAAACGACTCACAGCTGCTATGCTGAGTCACATAGTAGTAAATCAGTGTAAAACCAGACAGCTGGACATCTTACTGTTATAATAGTCATGGTGACTGGTCTTTTGGTATGTGCTTAATATACCAGAAATTGTCTCAGTGTTCAACGCCATATCCCAAGTATGATTATAACCAGGATAAGTCTTAAAACAGGGGCACTAGTGTGCATATAAAGGCACTCATTGAGAGACTATGTGTTATTGATGACATGACACAGACCAGAAGCTGAGTGAAGATGCATCTATGATGCAAAGTGAGCTACCTGCACCTGGTGACAGAGTTCCCTATCACCGGTTTATTATCTAAAAAAGCATATTCACTCTTCTATATTGCTTTGCTCTGACTTATTAGATGTCTGCATCATAATGGCCTTTTTTGTCAAAGTAAGGTACAAAAAAATTGAAGTGTCACTTTCTCAAGCAGCTACGCCAACATTTGCAAGACGAGCTGTCAGATTCTGACAATCGGAACTGCAAAACAAATATTACTCACTGTATTTTAAAGGCGATGGACCACATTTAAAGCTAGGGTTGGTAATCTTTAAAAACATTTTTGTTATATTTGTTGAAATTCTCATTACAGCCCGACAGCAATGTATCTGTGGCGGTCGCAGTAGTGTAATAAGATCGTCCAATCATAGAGACAGAGCCCATCGTGTGAAAACAATCGACGCACAATCTAGCATACTCTTAATAGTTTCTCAACATTACCCACCCTAGCTTTAAATTCACATGGACAAAATAACACTTTAGACATCCTGTGTCCACTTTCAATCCTACTGCACCAGTGAGAGCATCTCTGTGATTGACAGCTTGGATTTGTATCTGCCACCGAGCTCCCCCACCTGCACAAGTGGAAGCCCCTGTATGCACATAGCAGCTTCCCACCAGGGACCAGTCTTTATAGAGCCCTTGCCTCACACTGCTGTCACAATTTGTATTTATATATTCTCCGGACCCATACAGGTACATTTTTAGTACATGTGGACTGTGTAAAGACAGTCCATAACTCAAGAAAAAGGTCAATGCTTTAGTAAAGATTTCTTGTTAATATTGTCATCAATCTGTGTAAACTGAGCATAAGGAGCAGCAGCAGATGTAAAAAGAATTAAATAAAAATGAAGTAAACAAACTGGGAGCGATGACAGCCACAGAGAAACAGAGATCAGAGGTATAGAAACATTCAGAATGAAAGACAGTGAGTGTCCTACATCGGCAGTGTGGAGTCTTTGTACTTTGGCTGGGAAAACAACTTTTTACTCAGAGTGGCGTCACATTTGAAAGCTTTTTATTTGTGTTGTGTAATGTTGAGATTGAAGAGTAGATCTTTAATTTGACCTTAGAAGTAATTTTCTGTCGCTTGCGTTTCAGTCTAATGTCACTCCGAATGAGACAGTCTGAGGTGTTCGGGGCATCTCTATTCTCACTGAGCTCTTATTGTGATTGTTGGTGGAATAAAAGGCTCCATGTAAATGTGACCGTGGCTCCAAACACTCCACTCTCCCAAATGCCCTCCATTCAAGAGGTGGGGGATGGGATAAACAGAGGCTGGAACTCCCGGTCCTCGCTTCTGTCCTCCGTCGATAGCTGGTTGTTTCGCTCTCCACTCATGACAAGAACGGCGTGATCACTGTAATTTAGCCTCGGCAGAAGACGGAGACAAACAAAAGAAAACAAAGATGTGCAAACATGACAGATACACACACAGGCCCTCACAAACCATTTGTCTAAGTAATACTTCACCCCTAGTATTTGCATAAATCTGGACTCTTAAAGATCTCCTCCTTTCAAAAATGTGTTTTTCCTCATGTTTATGTCCCCTAAAATGTCTGACCTTCACTACACTGACTTGTATCTGTGCAAAGTGTGTCACTAGAGAGCTGTGTTCACATTCCTCTACTAAAAGGTGAGATGTATGTGTACTTCCCTAAAATATGAAATCCAAACGAACCCCGGGCAAGCTAGATTTGGTACGTCACCAATTTGAAACCCAATAAACCCTCACAGGGCGATGCGGAGGTGTCTTGAAAGGGTTTATTTCACAACAATGAGCATCTCGCTGTACATTATTGCGCTTAATACACGGCAACTTGCTTAAGAAATCAATAATCTGAAACAAAAACAGTCCGCCAGACTCCGACATCAGAACTGCGCCCATAGCAACGGTCTGTTATACATAGCAACGGTCTGCTATAAAGAAATAACAGACCATATTATGCTGTGATTGACCAATCAGAATTGAGTATTCAACAAAGCTGTTTAATAAGTGTAGTTAGCCTCTTTGTATATTTGTAGAGTATTTTAACATACTTTAAACTCTTATTTTGTACATTAAGAACCTACAAAATTGTCTCAGTTCATATCATATATAGGTAAAACATGTATTCTATGTACAAAACCACAAACATTTTGCTACACGTAACTCCATAGAGCTTCCATAAACAGGTCTTGTGTAAGAGATAAATCTATGTTGGTTAGCAGAGGACACTATTGTGAAATGTTTCCCTGTTCAATTTTAAATGCCCTTTAAATGGATCCTACACAGAGAATAGTCCACCAGAGGCAGTTTAGTGCAGTTGAAAAATTCTAATGAAATCAAGCTCTCTGTTTTGGCCAAACATTGGTCCACGCCAACTATTATTGCTTCATTTATCATTCTGTACCTTTTCCAGAGTACATTTCCTCAGAGGGGTTTTCTCGCTCTGGTGTCTCGGTCAGATGGAGAAAGTGACCAGCTGGGTTACTGCCAGTTTAATGTTGCATGAATTCCGTAATGGATGCTTTGCTGAAATGGTCCTGGACTGAAAAACCCATTCTGACAAACAGACCTTTTCCAGTCGTCTGCCGGGACACCGAGGTCCGCTCTCTGCGGTGAGATTGTGGCCGGTCACTGCCATTTCCCAAATTTCCATCTCCTCTTGGGCATGGGGGAATGGTGTCAGCGTCTCTCGGGCACGCACTTCATAAAAACCTGAAGTCACGCAAGGCAACTTTCATCTATTTTCTGACATGTCCCATTGTTTCACTTCTTCGACATGTCTGCTGTTCCCTTTCTGTTTCTGTCACTTGCTGTTTATCCCCCCCCCCCCCCCCCCCCCCCCCCCCCCCTCCTTTCTATCCCGAAATGACTCAGCCACTCGAAGGACCCATCCTTTTTCATCGTTTTCGAGTGTGCCATTTCACTATAGATGTCTGCTTTGAATACGCACTGGCGGTGTCAGTAAAAGCTGACAAGCATTCAGCGGTAGCTACGTTGCATCGGGGAGACAGCTGTCTGCCGTACAGAATGTATTTCTGTAGATTATTTGCACTTTAAAGTCACCGGTAGACACTCTTACATATCCTCAGTGGCCTTCTCAGGCGATGGCCCGTCTCTTTCACCTTAACTCTGTGGGACAGCGAGAAAAAGATGAGTTGTATATTCCCTCAGAGGTAGCATCATGTGGCCTGACCATAAATGGAAATTCATGTATATGACATGACCGCACAAACAATAATCTATTTATTCAAATGGCTTTGACTCGTGTTAACAGCACCAGCAGGTCAGTGGAATATCTCTACATCTGCAAAGTGGATTGGCACACATTTTGGTCTGGACATTCATGCTCCCCAGAGGATGAATCCTGATAACTTTGGTGACTCTTCCTCTAGTACCAACATGAGATTGACACTTGTGGTTGCATGTGAAATGTCTGAACAACCACTCAATTTGACTATTATCTGTCCATTAAATGTGCGTTATCAGTGGTTATAAGCCTCATAGATGTGGGTCAGTAGGGGCCTACTACACCTACTACGTTGTAAAAATGAAAGCAAAACTTAAAGGAACACCTTTTAACACGTTCAACTGAATGAAATGTTGCAAAAAACCTTGGTCTCGCACCCAACCTCCACCCCATTTGGAGTTTCACGTTATCTACACTACAGCGTCTCACTTCTGCTTTCGCTCCTGTCATGGTTACTACGGTTGCTAGAGGTCGCTGTCGTCTTTTTATTCATTCTTTTGTAGATTGCCCATGTGAATCAATGACAAAACCTACTAGTAGGTGTAGCAGGCCCCTACTGAGCCACATCTATGAGGTTTATAGCCACTGATAATGCCCATTTAATGACCTGATAACAGTCTAACCGGCCCAACCCTGGAACAACTGTTGGATTGATTACCATGCAATTTGATGCAGACATTCATGTTTTCTTTTAATCTAGCGTCGTCATCAGGTCAACATTTCATTTAGCCCAATGCTTGATAAAGAAGACAAAACTATTAGATAGTTATATCATAGCCTCACAGAGCTGCTAGCATGGCTTAAGGCTCTTCCTCTGCCTCTTTTACTTGCAGTATTCGTTTACCTAAAATGCATGTCTTTGTAAGTATCCAACGTGGCTCCAAAATTACCCGGAATCCACAGTCAGTCGCTCTTACTGTGGTTTTTAATCAGTCCATATAGTTCCCAGACAATTAAACCTGCCCATATAATTCCCTTTATAGCCTTGTTCCCTGAATGTGAGAAAAATTCCCCCTCTCCGGCTTGTAGACTTCCATTAAATTAAACTAAACAATGTCCGGGAAATGAATCAATCTGCATATAATATGAATCGTTACTGTGTCATCGTCGACTCTTGACTATTGATCTCGACGTAATTACATTCCCCTCCAGCTCCCCTCAGGAGTGAAGACGCGCAATTAGAGAGGACAGGTGACAGTGTGGAGCCGTGTAGCTCAATAAAAGACTCCTTCCATTGGGTAATTAAAAATCATCGCGTGTCCTAAATGAGCGAAATCAAGGTCCCTTCTTCTCTTTTCACTTCTCTATCCGTAACCCTCCGGAGGAAGCGGAGGAATATTTGACTTTATTTGAAGTTAATTGACCAATTTCAGTCAGATAAAAGCTGTTGTTTTCCTACCAGCTGTGAGATTGGAGTTGTCCTCCCCAAGTACTTTCCTCTGGGTGGGACAATAGCTGTCGACTTGCCAATAGCGCCAGAGAAGACTGTGGAAGTTTGAGATAAAAGAGAGGGAAAGGCGCTTAGACAATTTGTCTGTAGCACATTTATGTGTGACGCAAATCCACACACTTAAAAATGTCAAGACCTTTTCACATATACTCAACCGTATATGACCATTACACGTCACTGCACATGGAAGGCGTGTGATTGCCAAATGGTTCAGAATGGGATTGGTTTTGACAGTTCGTCGAAACCAAATGATTGGCACCCAATACCATTTTTTTTCATTTGAAGAAAAAAAATTATGTTAATAGAATTTGTAAAGCATCATCACCCCTAATGCACACACCAATTTGCATGATGATCTTTTCAATATTGACTTTTAATAATTACTGTGTTACATCCCGGGCTGTGATTGCGTGACAGCGCGACAAAAGGCTGCGCGGAGGAAATGTCAGCGCATTCTCGGTAAACAGAGCAAAGCTTTTGAATTAATGCAACGAAGGAGTGGGAGGGGAGAAATCCTTGTCCAAATCTCCCCACTTTTATTCAGTCGCTGTACAGAGTGCATCGCCTCCCCACAGTTGGTCCCTTATCTCCCGCTCTCGCTCGCTCCTTTTTTTCTTTCTTCTTCGTCTCTGACAATGGATGTGAAACAAATAAACCCCCCCCAGATGTCATGAAAGCAGGAACGGCAATTTGTGAGGAAAAAGTCACTCTCTCTTTACACCCCCCTCTCTTTCTCTTCATTATATCGGAGGTGTGCACTGCATTGTTAATCCATAATGCCACCAATGACTGTGAGATAAGCTGTGCGGCAGCAGCAGTACGCCGTCTTAAAGAGTAACTACACCCTAAAACATGCACAGTTTCCTTTTCAATTATAGCCTTTTTTGTTGCTCTGTCAATCATATTTATTGGAGCCAGTAAATGAAAGATTTGACCTTTGCTGTTCTCAGAATTTACCAGAAAATCATAACAGAAGAAAATAAAGAGGAACGGCTAATTAGCATGAGATAGAGATAGGTTGAATGGGCAAAGAGAAGAAAAAATATACTGTTATTCCTTGGAGATTTGGTGTAGGTACAAGACAGCAAACAAACGAGGATCTCTGACGCATAGTTATAGAGACAAAGTGTCCAGTCTGGCTTTAGTTTGCATGCTGGGTACAAGCATGTTGGGTACAGCTTTGATGGCTGGTACAGCCTGTGCCGACACTGAGCAGGCTGTCTATAAAAGCTTTTTGTATTACCAGCTGAATGTGGAAGGACGTCAGTACTCTCTCAGATGTGCTCTAGTTGAAAGTCTGTGAAGCCATTGCCAGGGAACAAATTGTGTGAGCGTCACAGCGTTGAGGACCAGAAGGTTTGCCTCTGCCATTGGGTGCATGCACATTCCGCTGCCTTCTCTTTATTCTCAGTATTTATGTTTCAGTATACTTTTCCCCACCTTTTAACTCTTAGCTACATCACAGCTTATATTGTATCTGTCTTTGGAAGTGGCCGTCCATTAATACAACCAAGCGTTTTTGTACATATTTCCAATGACACGCAAAATAGCCATCACCATCATAAACCTGGATAACGTATCCTCATACAACGGTTCGTATGATATCTTACGGAAAGTTGTTCCTCATTTTTTGCGTGTTTTCCTACGAATATCCAGCAACATGTGTCAATTTCCACTTGTTACATGCATATAATGTTTTCAAAATAAACTTCCATCTTCACAGGAAACAACTCTATCTGCAGAAATAGAATATAATATTAATAAGTATCTTGAGTGTGTAATCACCTGATAATAAAAATCGTTGTGTTTTTGTTACCTTAGAATGAGCCGTTTATATCTACATAGTGAGCGGGTCCTCTTCACGGCCCAGAACGGCCAAACCAAACTTAACTTTTCGTCTTTGGGCCGGAGTCGATTACATTACTTGCTTCTGTTGCCGCAGCTCTCTCGCTCTTGCTTCACCACTCACTTCCCACGTACACCTCCATGCTTGCCATTTGTCGCTTTTTATACTTCCTGGTTCACAATTTTGTGGATTACATACGAATTGTGCATTACTTTTCGTGGGTATAGCAAAAAAACGTTGTATGAGAACAGCCTGTCCTGGAGAGGCTTAGAAACTTCTCTGACAGACGAGCACCAATAAACAATTTAACAAATAAATAGCTAAGAAAAGCTAAATAAAATCCAGAAATAAACATTGTAAATAAATAAATGAACAAATACAGGCGCAAGTCCAGGGATAAATAAATAAAATAGCTAGTTCCAACGGGGACTTTAACTACAGCTGACACCCTTGTGGCTCCGGGGATGTTGCACTGCAGATGACCTGTGATATGTGTAGGGAGTCCCATATGTACAGTGTATACGTGACTAAGAAACACACTCAGATATGACAGAAGATTATAAAACTGAACGAATGTGTCACGCAGGTCGTTGAAGATGCACATCGGTGGTATTCAAGTGAGTACAGAGAGACTCAGACAGTGTCCTGTTCTTGAGATTAGCCTGTCAAAACACACATCCAATTACAGGATTCAGAAGGCCTGTGCCCCAGGACTTGGCATCGCTCCAATGCATGCATGTGTGTGTGTGTGTGTGTGTGTGCATGGAAAAGAGAGAGCAAATTTGTCTATGTTTTATCTCTATTACCGCACATGTGTTTCTGTCCGTTGTGCTGAATCACTGTAAATGATAGCACTACCAACCGTGTAATTTCATTCTACCGTTCTATGTTTGCATCTACAAGCCTGTATTGTGTGTGTGTATGCTTCTGTGCACTGATGTGTGTGTGTGTGTGTGCTAATTTGTTTGTGGATGTGTGTATATATACACACATGTGTGCTCGTGTGTGTTAAACGCATAAATAGGGCATATTGCCAACGGTGCACCGCAGTGGAAGTGGCCATGGCTGTAGCTGTTTCCCTTAGCTCCCTCCCTGTCGCTAGTAATTAGGCTGATGGCCTGTGTGTGTTTGTGTGTGTGTGTGTGTGTGTGTGCCCATATCATGCGCCTTTCTGTTTTACTCCAAGTCTTATCATCTCCTTCACCCTATCCTCTGTATTTTTTTTTTTTTTCAATCATGACCAAGCCAAAAAAAGAAGTAAATAAACAAACAATAGCTCTGGGAGCTTTGTCTGCTCCCAGAGGCACGAAGAGGAAATCGATGATGTGACATCACACCCGGGCCTGGAATTAAAACTCTCAAACTAAATATAGATTTGGCTCATTCGTGACTCAAGGCATTTGGAAGAGATTAAACTCCGGTGTTCCCTTCACCGAATGACTTTCCAAATTACAAGTTTCGCCAGCCTCTGGATGATATTTTCCTAGTAGCTGTTTGTTACTGTTGCAGACGTGTGTCTCGGCACAACATGTGATGATATTGCGCGGCATGCTTCTGGTGTTGTGTTGGATTTTTTTCGGAAAAAACGACCGTGCAAGTTACTGGGATTATCAATTGGACACATAGCATCGCTGATGTTTCATTGTTTTGGGCCTGCAGCATCACATTTCCAGAGGGTTCTACAATAATTTAGTTAGAAAGTATTAGGAGTGAGCAATATTTGGGTTTTGTTTTGGCTCAACTCCAGACTGGATTAAAATGACTGCGAGGTTAAAGTTCTAATCCTTAAAGGGATAAGGCTGGCAATATCTATATGTTTCTTATTGTTAACAAATCCCAAACAAAGAGCACCACCAACAATGAACTGATCCTTCCACTAAGTATTGTGTGCGTAGCCAAAAGCCTGATATCTTATTCTTCTGTTTTCATGGGATTTGTTGACAAATACAGAAAACGTTAGGCCTGAACACAACCCATAAAATAAGATGCATGCTAAATGTGTAGTGCAAATAACGGAAAATCACTTCACTTTAGTGTCCATGTCTCTCAACGTGTATATTGTCCATGTGTTTAACAGTCCATAAGCTATGTATAGTCGTGTAGGTAGGCGGGAGGATGTATGTTGTGCCTTGAGGGGAACCTTGGCGTTCTCGTGATCGTCGAGGCATCACTGTATCTGGTGGGATGTCCAATAGCTTTGGGGCTATCTATTCCTGGCGATGAAGTGTCCATTTCTGGCCGTTGTAACCACAGAGCCTTTGACTTGAGTCCCAGTTTATGGCTTACTGTTATGCAGTGAGCTTGTTATGTTTGGGCCGACCATGAAGCCTTGTTGGCTCATGCTCTTACTTCAGAGTCTGAACTGTTCGCTTGCAGTGAGAGTGAAAGAAGGAGTCTTTGTGTACACCTTGACAACAGTTCAGCAGGTGAGCTTTCTATTGTTCTATGAGGCGTGGATTCATTTGTTGTTTCCAGGGATTTCCTTTGTGTTTGGCAGCTTTGGCATAGTTTCACTGTGAACATCACAATTACTAGATGTTCATTTTAACGGCGTCAAATGGAAGCTGAACGCCTGGACTTTAACCTCCATAGTCTGCTGGCATTCATCATAAATGGCTCTTTTAATTCAGAATACCAGTTCAAATTTGACAAATCCTTATTTTTTTGACATCTTCAAGACACCTTCTGCTTTTGGTTTTTCACCCCCAATCAAGATCTATTGAGCGCCTCTGAATCACCTCGTTTCATTTGGTAATGCTAATTGACGCGCGTCTTCCTCCTCGCTAAGGGGAGCTGATTTTGACATTTTTCGGATGGTAGGTAGTCTGTGTTCAGCAGGTAGTCGTGTGAATGTGGAGAGCGAGCTCGGGAACAGACGCGACTTTGAACTGTCAATCAGGTGCTTTTTTTGGGGGGGAGCTTTTACGACAGTTTTCTCAGCTTATAACAAAGACTGTTTATTTTTATTGGTGCCTTTTTGTGTGATAAAAAGCGATATCAAACAGCAGGGTTTCATTACCGACTACAAAATCTCCACTTACGGTGGTTTATTTGTTCTTATTACAAGTTAGACCCATTTATTTTCCTCTTAAGATCACATTATTCTTTCAAAGTTGTTATTTTTAAGTCTTGAATGTCACTTGAAAAACTTGGGAGCCTGACACTGTGCAGGGCTGCCACACAAATGTTTTAGTGTCAGTGCCAGTATTGCAAAAAGAAAAGAAATAAGCTGCACGCAAATGTGACAGTACCCTGCTGCGTTGTGTAATACGCCCGGAGAGTTTCATTCTTTTTCTTTTTCCCCCACCAACAATTTCTGCTGTGCTCGGGCCTCTTCTTCAACTCAGACCTTTTCATTTGGCAATTATTCCACTCCGCAGTACACTAATACAAAGCACTCACAGCTTGTTTACATTGTTTTGAATTAAAAAAGCAAGCAGTTTTTTGGAGGGGGGAAGCGATCCTGGGACGATGCTTCGGGGGAAGATGAGTCCAAATGCGTTATTGTAAATGAGGTCCCTTGCCGGAGAGTGCTCGGTTCTTTGGTGGGCCAGCGAAGTGTTCAAAGAGAGATGGAGATTCGCAAACACACTTTTGAAAACTCCAGTAGGTTTTCGAGGCCACGTTGTTAAAACTATCTTGTGTCTGCATCCGCCCTTGAACCACTTGGACTGTCCAGCCGGGCCGAGTATGTAGGGTCGGAGAAGACATCAAGCTGGAGGACTTAATTGGCCCGCAGAGGGCATTGCTAAGAATGGAGGGAAGGGAGAGTGCGTTTGACAGAGCGAAAAGAAAGGGATAGAAACAGACAAAATATGCCAATAAAAGAGGGAAAAGCCGGGGAAGGGAGCAGTCAGAGGGAAAATAAAGAACGGAAGGTTGAAAGAAAAGGCAGAAAGATGACAGACAGGTGGAGGAAGTGAGACAGAGCTTGTCAGAGAGCTGGTGAAAAGACGAGGGGGGTTGTGGAAGATTGAGAGATCGGCTCGAAATGAAAGCAGCTGTAAAGGGAACTGAGGGGGGAAATGAAAATGGATTGAATGGGGACACGGGGGGAGAAACAAAAGGGAAAAAAGACGAGCGATGGTAATCGAGAGGATGCATGCGAGGCTTCGACTGATGAGAACAGAGAAGAGGGAAGGAAAAAGGCTTTCATGTCTCTTTTCGTGCCGCGATTGGAGAATGAATTATGGTTGCGGCAGAGTGCAGGAGAATATTAACCTGACACTCATCCTGAATTCAGATTTCTACTCCTCCGCCATCATTCAGTCTCAAAACTGCCATCCTTGTGCTGGCTTTCAAACAAACCGGAGCAGAGGGCATTGTTGAAACCCGCCGTCTTGTCTAGTTCATCTTAATCTTTAAGTACGAGGCTTTTCAAAAAACGTGCAGGCTTTTGGAAACCAGGCAGCTAAAAGGCCACCGTGGATCTTTTCAAAGCGTTCTCTCAAAGGGAAGAGATTTGTTGCTTTGAAAATACAAAAACAGAGATGGAAATGGCTGAACCAAAAAAAAAAGAATTCAAAGCACATATTAACTGTAATCAACACATATTCCTATTTTTAATTTCACCACGGTTCTTTTCCGTCACACATCATTTCGGTTGACTTCCCTTACCAGTGTTTGACAGCTTACTCCATTTTTCCCAGGTCATGCATAATAAGCGCTCATTCATGAAAGAGGCTCATAATATACAGCACTACCCACCACCTTTTATATAATACATCTGGCCGTGAGATGTGCGACTGACTGTATGAAGCCAGCAAAGTGGGCGGGAGTCACTTCCTAAGTCCCCTTGATCATCCCGGGCCCTGGGCTCGACGGCTGTGCTGAGACCGGCACTAGTTTCAATTAATTTTCATCAAGTGTGTCCTTGGCCTGTGTTGTTTTCATCAAGCGGGAGACATAGAAAAGGAGGGCAGAGGACACACCCACCCGTTGCGTCCATCACTTGGCAGCTCCACTTTCACATGCTCCTTATAAGACTGCAGGGCTGGGCGGTTCAGCCAAGAAATATCTCAAGATTATGAGCCAGATTGGCCAGATGTGGGATTGGCAAACAGCCATAAAACATCAGATTTGCCATCTACAAAGATTTGGACAATATATTTTTAGTGTAATAATAGTGTATTTTAACGCTAGGGCTGACACAATATCAGATTTTCATTCCACCATTATTGTGGCCAAAATAATTCACAATAACAATATTATCTTTATATATATTTAAATTTTGAAAAGAAAATGCTATCAGTCAAATTCATCTTTAATTTGGTTTATTGTGTGTATTGAGACGTGTCGGTGACGGTGTTCTAAACCGGTGTTTTGTTTTTTTAGTGATGTGTTTTCCGTATTTATGTTACATTGTTTCCCTACGTATTTTATTTATTTACGTACTTATTTTAAGCCCAACCATGACTTTTTTCCTGAACCTAACTAAGTGGATTTGTTGCCTAGACCTAAGTGGTTTTGTTGCCCTAACCTAACTAAGTGGTTTTGTTGCCTAAACCTTGCTAAGTGGTTTTGTTGCCTAAACCTAACTAAGTGGTTTTGTTGCCTAGACCTTGCTAAGTGGATTTGTTGCTGAGACATAAGTGGTTTTGTTACCTTAACCTAACTAACTAGTTTTGGTGCCTAAACCTAACTAAGTGGTTTTGTTGCCTAAACCTTATTAAGTGGTTTTGTTGCCTAGACCTTGCTAAGTGGTTTTGTTGCCTAGACCTAACTAAGTAGTTTTGTTGCCTAAACCTCACTAAGTGGTTTTGATGCCTAAACCTTAAGTGGTTTTGTTGCCTAAACCTTGCTAAGTGGTTTTGTTGCCTAAACCTAACTGCAGGCATTACCATAGTTTTGTTGTGTGGCATACAAATGACATGCGAAAGGCTTAAAATGCATCTTCGTGACCTCCAAATGTTCTTGTAATGCTGTGCTTTCCCACGAGATTGGTTTGCCAGGTCCACAATTAATAAAAGAAAAAGAAAGATAAATGCTGCTCTTCAGTGTATCTTTATAATTTCCGTCCTCAACCACAATAAACAACCCCAAATACAACACTCAATGTTCAATTTGCTAAGGTTAATATGGACGTTCATGCTCACTGAAGAGCACTAATATGCCACAATGAGGATTTATCTTTCAGTGCATCTGTACGGACAATATTAAGCAGCCCGACACGAAATGGGCCGACGTTTACTACGACTATAACAAGAGGCACACAGGCAAACCCGCACACATCTGAAAGGGGAAAAATAATGAGACTGGGAAGAAAAACATTTTTGTTTAGAGCCAGCGTACGTACACATGTACTGTACTCCCAGCCAGTCAGCGAGCCAGCCAGCCAGTGAAGCTAGCAAGCTAACAAAGCAGAGGAGAGCGTGGGCTGTCATCCCATATGTTTCTGTAGCTCCACAACCATAAATTAAGCCCCTGGGAGAGACTGGATAGGGGAGGGATAAAGAGTGGGTGAGAGAGAAAGAGAAAGGTTGAGAGAGGGAAAAGCAACAGAGCGAGTAAGAGAGTCAGAAGTGAAGACAGGAAGAGAGGGAGGAAAAAGACTAGAGACCCAACAGAGGCCCCGTAGACTGAACAAGAGAAGGAGTGGGAGGCAGCAGCCCGCCTTCCCTCCCCCTCCATCCTACCCGGCAACTGTGCAGCGCTGAAGGCTTTCATCATCTCTCTCTTTTTTTTTTTTTTTTGTGGGGTGATTTTCTGATTTGAGATGCATCGCATCAGCGAGTGTGGATATTGTGGAGATCACACAGACTGAGACAGATCATTTGTAAGGCTTGTGAGTTCCGCAATAGTTTCGGGGGTTGTATAGAGCAGCTGCGGCATTCTGGGTAAAAAAAAGTGGGAACACTGTAGAGAGAAAAATCACTGCAGTTCCCTTGAACTTCCTTCCAATGCATTTTTAAAGCCAAGTGTCATATCACACATGTAAGGGCACATGTCAGCTGTCAGTTAAAGTGTAATAAATTGAGATGGTAATTGCCCCCCGACACACACACACACACTCACACAAAGCTCTTACCTTGCCCCCCGTGCAAAAGGCCTCCCACACAGGGAGTGTTTTGGTATTGTTAGAGAAGATGCAGTCATCCATCATCCAGCCATCAAGGGAGAGACAGTGACAGGTTATAGATTGGCTTGCTCTCTCTCTTTCTTTTTCTCACCGGGGAGAGGACATGGGACAGAAGATATGCTCCATGGTAATCAGCACCCAACCTGCTGTCCATCTCGGGGAATATTGTGGCGAGCACCAACGGTGACTCAGCCCTGAAGCGCTGCCCCTCACAGTCTCTTGCCGCCTCCCTGACAGACATTTTCATGACTTCTTTCCAAAATTGAAGCATCCACCACTTGAAAACAATTGGCTTTTTGTAACCCGTACGCTGCTGTTGGGGATTGAAATTGCAAGATTAAATCCATTTTAGAGTTTGAACAAAGTGTTATTTATTTTTTAATAGGGCTGTCAATTGATTGAAATGATTAATCCTGATTAATTGCATGATTGTCCATAGTTAATCGTGATTAATCGCACATTAATCACACATTTTATTATCTGCTCAAAATGTACCTTAAAGGGAGATTTGTCAAGTATTAAATACTCTTATCAACGTGGGAGTGTGCAATATGCTGCTTTATGCAAATGTATGTATATATTTATTATTGGAGCTCAATTAACAACACAAAACAATGACAGATATTGTCCAGAAACCCTCACAGGTACTGCATTTAGCATAAAAAAATATGCTCAAATCATAACGTGGCAAACTGCAGCCCAACAGACAACAACAGCTGTCAGTGTGTCAGTGTGCTGACTTGACTATGACTTGCCCCAAACTGCATGTGATTATCATAAAGTGGGCATGTCTGTAAAGAGGAGACTCGTGGGTAACCATAGAACCCATTTACATTCACGTATCTTGAGGTTAGAGGTCAAGGGACCCCTTTGGAAATGGCCATGCCAGTTTTTCCTCGCCAACATTTAGCATAAGTTTGGAGCGTTATTTAGCCTGCTTTGCGCCATGCTAGTATGACGTGGTTGCTACCAATGGATTCATTAGGTTGAAAATACAATACTACACCCATATAGTTTGTGGTAACATCTACAGTTCAAATAATAGATTGACCAACAGTGGTAAATTAGTTTTCCTTATTTCAATGATCCAAATAGATTCAGTATTAAAGGGACAGTGTGTAGGATCTGGCGGCATCTAGTGGTGTGGTTGCAAATTGCAACCAGCAGAGTATCCCTCTGTTCACTCTTCCCTTTCCGAGATAACATTCTCACCATAATAACACTACTTTAAGAACACTCTGTAGCTCACGTTAGTGCAATTTCACAAGCGTGTCAGAGAACTACAGTGGCCTTCAGGTAACGTCAAAATGTGAAATGCTCTGTCTAGAACCAGTGTTTGGTTTGTCCGTTCTGGTCTACTGTAGAAACATGATGGAGCAACAAGGCGGCCTCCGTGAAGAGGAATTGCTCCCTATGTAGATATGAAGGAATCATTCTAAGCTAACGAAAACACAATAATTCTTAGTTTCAGTTGATTATACACTAATGAAAACACAGTTCTGAATATTATATTCCATTTCTGCTAATAGATCCCCCGAAATGCTACACACTGTAGCTTCAAGTATGAAGTTGAGTCAGACTAAAATGTTTCCAGTTTCATGGTTCAGAAAATGAGAATGCTTTTTTTGATTGATCTTGTTTCCCTGTAAGCTTTTCTATTTCACTGTGGTGGCCTACCTCTGGTAAATCAATAGCTGTCATGATTAAAAAAAAAAAAATCACCATGATGACGAATCAGATTTGTATCATCCCTGAAAACTGAAGGAAAGAAAGTCCCCCTTAGAAACATAATACTTTGTATCAGCCATCAAATCTGCTTTGATTCTATACGTTTCTCACAGAGAGATGAACTTAATTCCATCTTCTGACTCATAGTGCTGAGCAGATGCTCCCTGTGCCGCATATATGATATTGCTCCCCGCTTCCTGCCATCACAGTGTTGGAATAAAAATATATATGGGTGCAACACTGGAATGATATACAGTGTGAAGTGCTTTGAAAATCAACTGTAGATTGGTTTATTTTAACCTTGCTTTCTCTCCAATATCATTCTTCCCATTCCCCGTCCTCCATCGATGAATGCAATCAATTCTTCTACCCCTCCCCCATCACCCCCATCACCCCCATCACCACCACCCTCACCGCCACCCCTCCAGGCCTTCCTGCGTCTCACTCAGAAGTGGCGACAGCTATTCCCACGGGCCTTCTCCTATTGCTCGTTATTTGTTAAACACAATCAGCGGCTGGCTCAGCTCACCAGACCGCTAACCACAGCGCCTGTCAGACACGAGAGCCTTTAGTCAGAACTTTATCAACAACTTAAATGGAGAACAGACACGCATTGGAATAAACAAATATTATAATTATATGAATAAAAGGGAAACCCTACCTTTAAGAGTGTAATAAGCAAAGAAAAAATGTGTTTTATAGAAGAACATGTCTCTATACCCTCACCTTTTAATTGCAATTTCATGCAAAATGAAGCCATGCTCCACATGAAAACTACCTCCCACTTCCTCCAAACTGAGCTTTTTCAGCACCACATTTGGCGCTACCCATACAACCTTGCAAATACATAAAAAAAACATTTAAAAAATGTTAAAAAGAAGCTGACCAGAGGGTGGGAACTCAACATCAAACATTAAAAGTTGGCTCTCTCATAGTCCCCAGCCTTTGTATGTGGTTTTCCTTCCCACTGCTGGCTTCTGATGATATGAGTCACTGGTGGCGTCTCATCCCATAGTGGAGTTGTTTCACCACCACCACCGCCTTGTGGCTATCTTTTTGGAGCGCTTCCCAAACTAAGTATGACTCAAAAACAAGGACGTGGTTGATAGGGATGACTGGGACAAAGCTGTGTTTTTTATGTAATCGTCATACAGATGGAGAATCGACAGCAGCCATAACAAATATGAAAACAATATTTTAAAAGAGGACCTGTCATGCTCATTTTCAGGGTCAGGCTTGTATTTTGGGTTTCTAATAGAACATGTTTACATGCTTTAATGTGCAAAAAACACTCTCATATCCACTGTGTTGCAGCACCTCTTTTCATCCTCTGTCTGAAACACTCTGTTTAAAAAAAGGAGGAGAAAGAAAAGCCCAGTGTGCTCTGATTGGTCAGCCAAATCAAACTCTTCGGACTCCTCTCCAGCTCCGCTCTAACTTGCTTTGTTTGAGGGCGAACCAAATTACGTTTTTTGTAGGCCAACCAGGAAGTTAGCATCGCCCTGGTTCCCTCGATAAAAACGTATTAGCGCCAACCTTTTTTAAGCCACATAAAGGCTTCAAAATTCATAAGTGGGATATTTACTGACATATTTTATGTTGTAGAACAAAACGTTAAAATCTCTTCAGCTTGTGTTAACCACAGACCTTATTGTAGGCATCTAACTAAAAAAACATTCAAAATACCCATTTACTTCCAGACAAGACGTGCTAAAATAGCAACTCATTTCAGGGTTTTAGGACTTTAGGATGTGTTACTTGGTGACATCACCACGTTACAGAAGAAAAGGCGGGACTTCAAGCAAGGTGTTTCATGCAGTTCAGGAGCAGTGTTTCTCCCTTTGATATTGACTTTGCAGACCTTTTACATGCACAAAAACTATATAACACACTAAAAGAAAAGGGAAAAAGCATAATAGGTCCTCTTTAAAATATTATGTTTTTATATTTGAAGTATGCACGGCCATTTTTGAGCTGTGGCCTTTTGTCTTTCAAACCTGTATCATTTCATAAATAGTGCATTTGTCTGTCTAAAAAGGAGGGTTTATTATCTTTGATTCTGTAAAGTGTACCTTTTGATAGCTGCAAACAGTAATATCTGTCCACCGTGCTCATGCTCGTGCTACATTTTACAATTACAGCATACAGTGTAATGCTTTTTTCTTGTCATCTTTTAAATCAAGTGGATTCATCCATGTCCTAAAACCCACTAATTTTGACCTGCCACCTCTCCGCTTGCTGACATTCCAGGCCACCGAACACAAAGCAAGATAAAACCTCATAATCTGCTTGTACACTGCTGCACCATCGAGCTCACCAGTGTGCAGGCATGTGTGTGCACGTGTTTGGTTTGTTGCGCTCATAGATGAAGCGACAGCTCCAGTGTTCTTTGTATGAGCGCCGGGCTAGAATGCCCAGGGCATCTGTTGACCCAGCTGGCATTTGCTGAGCGGTTGTAGTACGCCAGGTTAAGGACAACATTTATCCAGCATGCATTTGTGTGTGTGAAAGAGGTTTTGTATGTTTGTATATTTGTGTGTGGGTGTGTGCACTGGGGGGCGAGGTCAAGGGTAACATATCCATGTCTGTTGATTCTGGTGAGAAAAAATGAAATGTTATTTAACAGCCAAAAGGGTCAGCTGGCAGCCACAAATAGCCATGGAATAAATTCCACCGTACCAAACAACGGATTATTTTTTTCTGAAACAGTTGCTCAGTTTCTCGTCACCTGGTTTGCCGCAACAAACCTTTTATTCCCTTACCTCCTATACAATACCTGCGCTTCATAGCCTGAGGTGCTAAGCAACAACTTCTCTCTAAAACTAAAGACAGCGAGAGAGACAGAAGATGCTCTTGTTTTGAGAAAAAAAAAAATCCTTCAGGCAATAAGAAGCAGAACTTTTCTTGGAAAGCAGTGGAAGCAACCAGAGAAACAAACTCTTGTCACATTCCTCACACAAAGATACAAAAATATATAGCTCCCCCTTTAACAAAGAGGAATGAAGACGAATGTGGACAGCTTAGCGACGTCCTCTCTTTTCGTGGACCGTTGTTGTTGTTGCTGATGATGATGGGGATGATGATGTGTTTGTTGCGAGCTGCCACAAACTGTCAGGCTAAATAGAGTGGGTGTAAGGGAAGTCAATTCCTCCCACACAAGCCCCGTCTTCAAGCGCCTATCGATTCGCCCGTCGTCAAAAAAGAGTGACAAAGGAGTGAAAAATCAAAACGCATCCGTCTGAATGGCGCGCCGCGAGTTGGAGGGGAGGGCAAACAACGTAGTGATGGGAAGAAAAGAAGGATGACCCTTTTTCCGTCGCAACTTTACACCATTCAGCACGTGTTTTCATGCGGAAAAATTGAAAAGATTTCATTCACTATGTTGTTTCTAAAGCCGTGTTTAGAAGTCGAGGACGCTCGCTCATGTAGCCTTCGTCATCTTCTTTCACTGCTCGTAAACATTTACATACAGCCGTCATCTTGTGTCGTGGCTGAATTGCTAATTGTCTGCAATGAATATCTAATGAATCACCTATCGGGTGCACAGTTAGACTTAAAAGCCTCAGCATGTGAGACTACCACATAGACATATGTGCTCATTCTGTGTACATCTGCTCATCGTATGTCACAAAATGTTGACACTTTACATTAACATATCAAAGCCTGCCGTGTGTCTGCTTAGTGGAGGTGAAGCTTTCATGTTTTCTCTCCATTTTGGGTTGATATTTCTAAAAAGCAGAGTTCAAAACTCCAGGTGGCAAAAGCTGCTACGCATGCAAATCTGAAGGAAAAAAAAAAAATTGTGTAGTATCTTATTTTGGAAAATGACACATCCAGGTGTCTGCTTAGATTAATCAGGCTCACTGTAATTAGCATTTCCTGAAAGGTTAGTCCAAAAACACTTTGTTATGCTCCTTTTTGGGAAACAAATGACTCATTCCAACAAAGGCAACATATCCTTGAAATGACACCGCTTTGGTAGCAAAGGATCCGACATGTCTTGTCAGGTGTAATTGTGCTGCTTTGCAATTCATGAAACTTGGAATTAGTTCGGACAGGAAACAGTTGCTGTTTGGTTTTGTTGAAGTGTTGGTGCTGTCAGGAGAATACAACTAAATTCACCATTTATCTTATATTATAGAAGTCAAATAATTGGACCCGATTCGTGCAACCAAACTAACCAAAATGTAAAAATAAATCTGAGTAACTTATGATTATCAAAACATCGCTTTGTACATTATAAAAAAAAAAATATTTGAGAAATTTCCAAGCCAACAAACTTCAATGTAATTTTGAGTTATATGCAATTTAATTAACTCTAAATTAAAGTAACTCAAATCTGTACATTGTGTCCACTTGGGGTTTTAATTTTATTTTATAAATGAGCTTGGTTTCCAGTTAGTTATATCATCTATACATTAAGTATTCCTTCATTGGCAGAGAGAAGACCATGTGGCATCAAATCATAATCCTGTCAACTATGATTCCTCTGAGACACATGAATAAAGAGACATAATCATGTTACTTTCCTCATATTACAGCAAAGAAGGATTTCTGGTGAATTAGACCCTTAATGCAATGCATGCTGGGAAGTATATGCTAATGAGCTAACAATGTTTCTAAATGACATAAGTTGATGAGTTTAGTAAACGAGCAATTTGACATTTTGTCAACTTATTATTTAGTCTCATGATAACTAGACAATTTAAAACAGTTGGGGTTTATCTGTGAGATTTTACAGTACTAATGAGTCCAGTATAAAGTCTATGTTAGTCTATGCTATAAATTTGGTGGCACAACTTCATTTTTTACTTTAAATGCTGGTAATTGAGGTTTCTAAGACCAAACAAATTGTATTCTATGACATAAAGAACAATTACAAGTTGACATTTTTACAGTATATTTGCAGTTAGATGTAATATGTATGAGAGTATATCCTCACTGAGTTTTGTTTGGGCTCTTGGAGACCTTTAAAAAACACACTTGACATTGTTTTATCACTATGAAATATCTTAATTTTATACATATGATTTTGAATGGACGACATTTTACTTACTTACTTACTTCTATTTGGGATTCCAGCTTGTAAATACTATATCTCTGTTTGGTAGTACATTTTCCCCAGGACTATGTCTTTTTGGATTTGTGTTAATGGAGTTTTACAACAGATGTTTCATTAGTAAGACCCTGTGAGGTCTAATTGGCCACAAACACAAGTAGCATCTGAATGTAGGATAACATAGAATGCATTTCTTTGTCTGTGAACGACTTTTTGGCGAAGAAAAGGAATATATGTTTCCATTTATAGCCCATATAACAACCTTCAAATGTGCAAGCCTGGTTTGTGGCAAAGGAAAGGGTAACCATTTTAGCTTCCTACTGCACATATTGAGTTTTAATGAGGTCAAACAAAAGGAAATATATATATATATTTGAAGGAAAATATGGTTTATATTTTCACGCATATAGCAGTGGAGTAGTGTGGGAAGGCAACTTCCACAAAACAGTGTTAAAATGTGGTGGATTTCTCTGCCAAACTGCCATCTTTTGAATTCACAATACTATAGAAAGCATCTGCGCTGTTAACAGTTTCTGTGTGTACTCTCTGCTGGGTTTTCTTTCAACCAGTGTTCATATGTAAGGATTAGAAGAGGAGACAGATTTTCCTCGAGCTTCTTGGTTAGCAGTTTTTGCAATTTCCGCTTGTATACCTAGAAATCATGTCAGAGAGAAATGAGAGTGGTTGAAGCATCAGCACGTGCTCAAGCTCTCCAATCTACGTCTAACTCGACACTTACAGTAGAGCATCATTGTGTACCGTCAAGCACCTTAATGCCACTTCTCCCTCAAGAGGAGAGCCCTGGATGTACAAATATATTAATGTATAAGGGTCAGCTATATACAACGTGCTCTTACTTCTCCTTGGCTCAGTTACAAGCTGTTCTCTGACCAGCCAGGTAATTGTAAGAAGTATTGAGGGCCTTGGGTTCACACCGAGATAGCCTCAGGAAATTAAAATTCCTTATAGCCTCGGTGTCAAGCTGTGGAGTGTGTTCGTGACCATACATCCACCCACGTATACGTGCAGGTGTTGTTTAATGAAGTCTGTTAGAAAGTCCGGCGCTGCTTCCTTCCCTTGAACAAATCCCCACATCCTGAGTTTATGACTGCAAAACAAAACTCCATTTTGTACTGCAGTTGTTGCTCTCGTTTGAGCGGTGTAATCAGATCAGGTGGAGCCACACAAAGCCCCGAAACACCAGCGAGGGGATGGGGGAACGCGCGTGGCTCTGCTAAATGAAATCAATGAGATAATCGATAAGTGGGGGCTGGAAGAAGAGGATTACTTAGAGCTGGAGGAAACACTCGGTAGGCCATTCACTCATCTTGATTAAAGGCCCCCGCTTTGGTGGTTTGACGTGGGCCAGCGCGCAGCCGGTTGACACCCGATCTGGGTCTATTATGAGCCGAGATCCTTTTAATTACTCTGGATGTTTGCTCTATAGTCTGGCTGGCAGACATGGGAGTATGAGTAAGGTTTGAAATATGTGAACTCCTTGCGTTTTTGATTGATTTATCTGCCCACGTTTTGACTCCTGGAGCTGCTTCCAAAGTATGCAACTTTTTCCTCGAGTCATTTCATGTATTTCTGCTTTGTTGCCGCTCCAGCTAGTTGTCATAAAGCCAAATATGTACCACAATATCAGACAGATTAGCCTCTAACAATGACTTACAGTGATTGTATTGAACAAAGTGCATTGCAAGGCTGCAGCACAAACACATTTTAACCCCCTAAAGGTTTCCCTTTGTGGATTTATAATTATATTGGTGTTTTTAAGGATATGTTTGCATAGTGAAAGGTATATTAAAAAGCACAATGATTACACAAGCTAATGCCTGCTGTGTTTCCTGTCATGTAAAACACTCCATTGCATTAATACCAAACTCAATCAGTGGTTCCAAGCACAACATTTAAAGAATGAAGGGTATTCACATACAGCGTGGCTCGCAAAGAACATAACAACCAATAAAACCCAACCACTGAGACTTATAGGCCGAGCGCTTTCCAGTGGATGGGCTAATAATAATATCTGGGAGTAACACCAAGAAATCCCCGGGGATAAGGCCAGATAATCACTACTACACACACCCACGGGCTTAGAAAAACCAGCAGCAAGTTGCAGTGGCTGCAGAGTTTGGGAGTGCAGGACGACTGGCAACTGTTCAGTGCAACACATGGGACTTTCATCAAAGCTAACATCAAAGGCGCCGCAAAGCTTTTGGTGATTTTTACAAAACTTAAACAAGAGCAGACACACTGACCGCTAGGAGTCGGATAAAAGATAGCCAGTGACACTTTAGCGCTAATTAAAGGGAAAGACTCGTGGCCATTTGTAACTCCTAACCGTAATGAATCTGAGACATCAGAATCACTATATATATATACAGTATGTATATATGCTTGTTGACAGATTGTATCTATATTTTTTCCTGTCGTACAATTTGTTTCAAATTCTACCTGCTTGGGATCTTGCGGTGTAAACGATTTGACTGTTATCAGGCCATCAAATAGGCATTATCAGTCGCTATAAGCACCATAGATGTGGGTCAGTAGGGGCCTACTGTGCCTACTACATTGTAAAGGTGAAATGTGGCCCATCTATTCAATTAGATTCTATGTCTACAATACGTACTATATACATTATACATTATCCTGTTAATTTTGAAGACTACCAAGTTGCTGGCGTATGATTCTTTTTATTTTAGGAATAAATAACAATTCAATAAATGTATATCTATGTATTTATTTGTTACATTTTGTATTATAACGTTAGGAAAGCAATGTTTAAGCTGAGCCTGATGTTGCCTCACACATAAAAGAACAGCTTATTAATTAAGAACTGGTATCAGATGGGTACTCGGCTTCAACTGATACCCAAAGCCAAGGTATCGGGACTGAAAAAGTCAGATCAGTGCATCCCTAGTTCTAAATTCAAATTGTAAAACTGAAAGACTTCTTTGGGGTCTACTGAGTTAAGTTTAGGGGGAAACATTGTGTTTTGGCTTAAAATAAATACGTTTCACAAGTGAAAGTAAAACGTATCACTTGTGAAAAGAAAGACAACTACACATTGTTGATATCACACGAGTTGCGAACCTGGGGCTTGTGTCCCATCAATCGCCCCCAACCTCCACCCCATATGGGGTTTCACGCTATCTATACTACAGTGTCTGACTTCCGCTTCTGCTCCTGTCATAATTAGTCACTAGAGGTCGCTGTCATGTATAAAACTGTTTGTATTTGGTGTTCTGCCATTTGAATAGATGATAAAACCTTTTAGTGGGTGTAGTAGGCCCCTATTGACCCACATCTATGGTGCTTATAGCGACAACAGTCAAATCGGCAGTGCGGACAGTTAGTACCTCAAAGAAACAACATAAAAAACAATACAGATGTGCCCGAGGTAGCACAAAAACAAGACATAATGTTTGTGGTGGGCGTTCAAGCTGTAATTCCAACGGATGACTAACCAGCCAAACCAGCCACAGGTACACTGTTTTTTTTGTTGCAACCCTGAAGCGAAGAAAGTACAGCTTCCAAAATACAGAACACAAACCATTTCCCATGCCCTCCGGATTACACCAAAGCAGGACCATCGAGACTTCCACCAAAGCCGAGTCTACGAGGTGTGCGGATGATGTTATCCCTGCTGGAAGTGTTGCATCAACTGCCAGCTCCTCGGGGGAGACTATCACACGAACTACGGCAGGCCTGCTGGGCCACAACAGTGTTGGAACGCTGTGTGCCCAGCGTGTAAAAGAGGCGACTCCACGCCGCTGTGATTCCAACAGCTATTATCCATCGCATTAATGAATGGGCCCTACTGTTAGACACAGACTCACACGGGACTACAGCACAGGAATAACCAATCTCTAATGGATTCAAACAGAGGAAAAGTATGTTTTGAAGATGTATTAGCTGATGTAATGGAAAGTATACCACTCCGCTGCACAACATTTTTCCATTAAATGTAAAATATTCACATTCAAACATTCATAAGATTCCTGAATTATGACTTCTTATACACCAGTCAGACATATTTTTGGATACACAGCCATCTTGTATTTTGGCTTTGCATACCCCAAAAAAGGAAATAATAAATCCACATTCCTGCACTGCAGCGAGAGTCTAAATGTGTCATTTTCTCTCCAGGGTACCAAGGAAAGTAGCATCCAAGAATCATGATAAAACTGTCTAAAAATAACATGATATGGAGCGCAATAAAATGTAATAACCTCCGTCATAGTGCACAGTAATGAAATAACATCAATTTAACCTTATTTTGAAGACATAAGGCAGTGTGCTTGAACTAAGTATATGTAAACCCCTTCAGTATATTAAATATGCAAAGAACAGATGATGAATCAAACCTGTCACATGTCTCATTACACCAATGAAAATTCCTACAAAAACAAAAAAAAAGATGTACTCAACCTCAACCACACTTTATTTAACAAAATAGAAGCAGGTCAAATATCGCAAAGCATATAAATGTAACTTTGAAACACAGCTTTTTTGAAAATTATGACAAATCATCAGTGGGCTGTGGCACAGTAATACACCACAGAAGAGACACGTAGTTACCCCAAACCCCCCCTCCACCACACCACCTCCACCACCACCACCCGTTGTGATTGGACAGAAAAGCGGGGGAGTTGAGGGGGGAAGCAAGGTGACTGAAAATGCGGGGAGGTGATGATGATGAGTGTTTGTCACAGATCTGCTGAGATGTTAGTCCCCAAGGTCAAGCTGCGCATGGTTACATGGCGGTAATGGGGGAGAGGGGGGGGTGACAGCAGGGGGGGAGGTGTACACATACATGCAAATTGTCACGCAACTGCTCTCTCTCTCTCTTGCTCTCTCTCTCTCTCTCGCTCATTTGTCCTCACACAAACAGACACAGGCAGACAAAGAAAGCAGGGGAGGTGATTCAGCACCATGAACAGCGCTAGCCTGTATACTGGGGGAGATACTGTAGGCTGACTAGCTGGGGAGAGACGGGGGAGGGTGAAGGGGAGTTAGAGGGTGTAAGCCCATCTCACATCAACTATGTACACTCTCATCATGGCCATGGCATTTTAGGCACCCAATTTGACTATTATCAGCTACTTAAATGTGCGTTATCTGTCGCTATAAGCACCATAGATGTGGGTCAGTAGGGGCCTACTACGTTGTAAAAGTGAAACTTAAAAAGCAACACGTTCTAATGAAACTGAATGAAACGTTACATTTTGAACACAAACAAAATGGCTTCGTTCAGTTTAGGCAACACAACTACAACTTTGTTTTAGGTTTAGGCAACAAAAACACTTAGGTATAGGCAACAAAACAAAACCACTAGGGGAGAAAAACTGTGTTTTTACTTAAAATAACTACATTTTAATACTTGTGAACACAAAGAAAACTACACATTGTTGGTTTCACACGGGATGCAAACCCCGGCCTCCTGAGCAAAAACCCTGTGTTTTGTGTCCCATTGCTTCCAACCCCTACGACCTCCAACCATATGGAGTTTCACACCGTCTATACTACAGCGCCTGACTTCCGCTTCTCCATCATACTTGCAACAGTCGCTAGAGGCCACTGTTGTATTCTTTTATTCCTTCTTTTTGTGATTTACCATGTGAATAGATGATAAAAGCTACTAGTAGGTGTAGTAGGCCCCTATTGACCCATATCTATGGGGCTTTTAGCGACTGGTAACGCCCATTTAATGGCCAGACAACAGTCTAATCAGCTGTTTTAGGATTGTTGCCGAATTATGCTTGTCTAAATTAGGCATTTTAGAGTGGGTTTCTTAAAGAAAAGATGTCACCAGCACTGGAATATTACATTATAATTACAAATAAATGAAAAAAAAAAGAAATTGCACATTCCTTGCATCTGTTTTAGACTCTGCAGAGAAGTTAAAGAAGTTAAAGAATTGAGAATATTTTTAGAAGTATGCCCAAACGGTTTAATTATTTTAGTTGTATTTTTTTTTTTTTTTATCCAAATCCACGCTCAGTTAAAGCAGTATAGGCTAAGCAGCAGACCCCGACAGCTGAGCTCTGCAAAACAGGTATTCAGTCATGGCATTGTTTTCATGAGCCCACAAAAACCATGCGACACACCCCCCAGAGAATAGCATCTCAAGTTCAAAAATGCTGAATTGAAAAAGGCATCTAGCATTATCGAATTGCCTCCGCGTATGGTTGTGTGCAACGTGTCTTCATACAACGGTTCGTATGATATCTTACGAAAAGTAATTCCCCATTTGTCGTGTGTTTTCCTACGAAAGTCCAGCAACGTGTCAATTTCCGCTCGTTACATGACCACCGTCTTTTCAAAATGAAGTCCGTCTTTACAGGAAACAACTTGGTTAGGTTTAGGCAACAAAACTACTTAGCTAGGTTTAGGAAAAGATTGTGGTTTGAGTTAAGAAACTACGGAAGTGGCGTTACGTAGGTACGGAAGTTACATGATGAATAAATCAACGTTAACTTCTGGTTTCACACAGGACATGAACACCGGTCTCCTGGGCGAAAGTCTTATGTTTTTTACTTCTTTACGTAAGTACGGAAGTTACGTGACAAATAAGTCAAAGTTTGGGTTAAAATAACTATGAAAGTGGCGCAACTTAAGTACGGAAGTTAAGTGACAAATAAGCCAACATTAGGGTATAAATAACTCCTGAAGTCGCGTAATTGAAGTACGGAAGTTACGTGACAAATAAATCAACGTTAACTTCTGGTTTCACACGGAATATGAAAACCGGTCTCCTTGGCGAAAGTGCGATGTTTTTAGGAATTTACGTGACAAATAAGTCAAAGTTTGGGCTTAAATAACTACGGAAGTGGCGCAACTTATATACGGAAGTTACGTGACGAATAAATCAACGTTAACTTCTGGTTTCACACGGGATACGAACACCAGTCTACTGGGCGAAGGTCCGGTGTTTTTTGACCCATCCATCCACCCCGACCTCCTCCCTACGCGGCGTTTGTTTATACTTCCATATGGTTCACGATAACATGGATTACATAGGAGTTGATTTTTTGGGATATGTACGAATTACAGTGCATTACTTTTCGTAGGTATAGCTACGAACGTTGTATGAGAACAGCCTGGTGTGTTTGCCTTTTTTAATCCCCTCAATGAAGGACACACTCCAGTGTCTCTATGGACCGGCCACATGCTGAGTTCTTTCCCCAGTTTGTTAGAAAGCAAGGACCCCCTCCCCCCCCACTGCCCCCAAAAACAGCCTATTTCAAGCACATTTTGTAGTAAATACAGTGAGTTTCAGTTCTCTTATTTGGACAAGATTAGATGGCTTTACAAAAGCTCACAATATGATGAAAGTGAATCATAGCCATACGCTTTTTTTTCGTGGAGGAATACTTCTTTTTCTGACATTAAAAAAAGCATTCTATTCTATATCAGTCTACCTGCGCTGTTTACATAGATCGAATTATACCTACATAGCTCAATTGAAAACACTTCTTTGCTCAGTTGTTGAAAAAATATGATGGTATAAACCCCCCATTTAAATGACTCATTGTTATTATTTTTTTTCTTCCTCTCACCCAAAGCAGGCTATATTCATTGACACACAAAACCACGGAACTGTTATTTTAGCTACATTAACTTTGCAGCATAAAGCATCTGAGTGACGTTAATTGGTCATGCTCATCTGCATGTCTTGAATATCTGAAAGTCAACAATTGGCACACCATAAAATAACACAGTTTTACATTCATAAAGGAGATGATGACTTTGCTGCAGACGTGGATTTAATCTGCACCATCTAGTACGGTATAAATAACCCCAATATTTATCGACAATCAAATGATAACAAACAGAAAAAAGAACATGCACTGACAGCTTCACTTCCTTTCCCATAGTTTTTTTTTTCTCCAAAAAAAAACAACAATACAAATCCTAACTGCAGGTTCACAAAAAATAGAGAAATGGCACTTTGTAATAGTCATATATAATTCTTAATATCTATATATTGTCGTCATATTGATATAACATGAAAAGGGTCGCTTCTTTGTTGGTTATGGTGGTTATGGTTCCTCGCCGTCGTGTGTGTGTTGAAACCATGCGAAATATCATCATGCAGATTATGATACATCGGTCCGAGTATTTACATTTACATTCATGCGTTCGTGCACCATTCCCTGGGTCCTCGCTCGCTCTCTCTCTCTCTCTCTCGTTCACACACACGCCCCGCTCCCTCGCTCCTTGTTCTCCCTCTTTTCTGTCTCATACAGATCCGTAGTCCGATTGCGGCAAATAGCAGAACTGGGAGGAGGAGGGAGGGAGGGGTTTTTTAGCCAGGGGGCTTGGCATATACATATATTACAGAGTGGGGCCTGTGCAGCAGCAGCAGCAGCGGCAGCAGCAGCAGCAGCAGACTGACTTACTTGGTTCAACTGGAGAAAACAAGACATAAACAAGTCTGTGTTTGCCTTTGGGTGGCCGTTTCAGTCATTTATGTGCGTCAGTCTTGTCTGTTTGTAATCCAGGTTTATTGCACCAGAGTCCCCTTTTTACGCATCATTAGTCGTGGAGAGGTGCGTGCTGCAGTCGAAGCCCCGGTGCGCGCCCCCGTCCGCGTGATAAGGCCCGCCGCTGTGCCAGTAAGACGAGTCACACACCGTCTGCAAGGAGTTGATCTCCGAGGCCGACGAGTTCCCGTCCCTCCGCTTCGACCTCTTCCGATTGCGCAAAATAAACACGAGCATCCCCACGACGGTGAACGCGGACGTCACGAACACCAGCAGCAACCCGGGGACGAGCACCGAAATGGAGACCCGGTTCGGCTCCAAGTAGGAGTTCGAGCGCGTCCCCGAGTCCAGGGTGAAAGTGCTGTTTTTGGAGGGGGGCGTCGGGGAGACTTTGTCGTAGAGCTTGGGGCACATGAGGTCGTTTCGCACGTGGCGGAAGTCTCGCTTCCAGAACCCTTCGGGGGACTCGCACTTGAGGTCGCTCACGATCACGTCGGCCCCGAGCTTCTCCGACCACTGCTTGAAGGGCACGATGTTGCACGTGCACTCCCACGGGTTCCCATGCAAATCGATCTGTATGATTGAGTTGAGCTGGTCTAGCACTCCAACAACGTTGAGATAGGTGAAATAATTATTATGCAGGCTAATTTTGGATAAAGAAATCCCAAGGAAAGCATCCACGGGTAGCGATTTCAGCAGGTTGTTGTTGAGGAACAGAACCCTCAGGTTGGGCATTGGGCCGAAGGCGCCCGCCACAATCAGCTGGATGTCGTTGTATTCCAAACTGAGGTATTCCAGATTCACGAGGCCCACGAACATCTCCGCAATCAGCGTATCCAGATAGTTCTTATCCATGTACAGCCACCTGAGCTCGCTCTGGTTCTGGAAAGTGCCGTTGTCGATCACCTTGATGTTGTTCCCGCCCAAATCGAGCAGGTTGAGGCTGGAGTAGCCGAGCAGCTGGTTCTTCTTCACCGCGTGGATGTTGTTGTCTCGCATGTTCAGCTCGTGGGCCGCCAAGGGCTTGGGTTTGAGGTTGGACAAGGTCTCGATCTTCTTGCCCTCGCAGTTGACCCCTAACCCCTGTCTGGAGCCCACCAGCTTGCAGTTGCACGGCTGTGGGCACGTCACGTTGTGCAGCTGCTGCTGCTCCCTGTCGCCGTTCACACCTGTCACCACTGGGGTGGGCTTAGTCTTCAGCTGCCAGTTCTCGCGAGATTTGGAGCGGTTCTTGGCTCCATCCGGGCGCCCACTGGGCTTGTAAGGCGTGGGACGTGGGACACCGGTCTCAGAGGTCTCCTCCTGAGTGGGAGGTGCCACCAGGCTGGTGTCCACTCCACCCAGCGAAGGGCACATATCCACCTCTGAGGTCTCGTTCAAGTCGCTCCCTTGCAGCCTTGTTGGAGCCTCACATATCACCCTCCCAATGAGCGCGTTATGCGGTATGTTCTCCAGCCATTCCTTAAGAGACACCAGGTCGCAGTTGCAGTCCCACGGGTTGTCCTCCAGCAGAACCTCTGCAATGCCCGGTATCTGCTCCAGGATCCCCTCATAAGGCAACGTTTTGATTCGGTTCCCACGCAGGTCCAGATGCGTAATGGGCACATGTTGGAACACGTTTATATGTAGCGCACTGATGAGGTTGTCGTTAAGTATTAACACTTCAAGTTTATTAAGGTCCCTGAAAACAGCTGGGTCAATATCCCTCAATAGATTGAAATCAGCTTGCAGGTACTCCAAATCGTCCAAACCAAGAAACGTGCTCTTTCTGAACGATCTGATCTTATTGTTATTGATGTGCAAACGCTTCACCAGCTGCAGCCCCAAGAAAGCACCTGGCACAATGTCGTGCAAGCCGTTGTTCTCCAAATGCAAGCTCACCGCGTTGTAAAAGTTGGCGAACTCGTTTGGGAAGAGCCTGGACAGCGAGTTCCCGTGCAACAGCAAGTGGTAGAACTGCGAGCTGGGTCCAGTCAAATGCTGCAGCGTGGATAAGCTCCTCTTCTCGCAGTCTATGTGCAGATCGCCCTCGACCTCGTTGCAGGAGCATATCTGCTCCTTACAAACGTCCCTTGTAACATTTCCACTGGCAACACAAAGAGCCGCATTCAGCAGAACAATCCAAAGCAGCATTTTTTTTTTAACGTGAACAATTCATCCCCTTGGTTTCAAGACATATATATATATATATATATGAGCTGTGAATTCAGTCTAATAAGAAGAAGAAGGGGATAGATTTAAGAAGAAGAGTCTTTTTTATTATAACAGATCCATCTAACCTGCACTTCCAGACTTCCAGATTGAAAAATGACCACATTCACGACTGGATCCTCACAGCATCCGTGTGTTTATGATGGAAAAATCAAAAAGCAGCAGTAGAGTCCGATGCATCTTTCGGCTGTTTTCACTTCAGACTGACCTTGGCTGCAAAGAAAACGAACAAATCCGAGCCTTTTTTTCGCTCCTTCTCTCCTCCAGTCGTGCTGCTGCAGCGTTAGAAGCTGCTCTTTCTCTCCTGGTGCTGAAATCACACCCTGCTGGAGCTGCTGGAGCTGCTGGAGCTGTTCTTTCTCTCCTGGTGCTGAAATCACTCCCTGCTGGAGCTTTAGAGGCGAGCCCACCGCTGCAAAACACCCGCATCACCCCTCACATCCTTCGGCGTCTTTGCCTCGCTCAGTCTCTTCTTTTTTTTTTGTGTGGCAATCACAAAAAAAGAGAAGAAGACAGTGTTCATCCTAGCGCGTTGCTCTAAGAATAATCTGACACCCTCTACTGAGCTGTAATGGCAAAAAAAAAAAAAATTGAAAAAAAAAATCGACTGACTGACTGAGGGAATGCAGAGCATAAAAAAAAAATCCACATATATTATATGTTTTTCTTTAAATCACACGTTATTCCCCTTTTCCAGATGCGCAAAAAATAGAAGATTCTGCCTCCACGCCAGACTCCTGCTGCAAAATCGCGTTTTTTACTCTCAAAGCTCGCAGCTCCATGGTAAAAGTGTCCAACTGTGCGTCGTCGAAAGACACTGGTGAGATTTCCAATTCGGCTCGTGATACCTCACTTCAGTGACCCCCATTCTTCATCACTTTAGATGGATCTTCCTCTCCATATGCGTGCGACTTTCGCCCCCTTTTTTGCTTTGGAAAACACTGTTGAATGCAGTAAAAACAATAATCCGCTACAGGCATGCTCTCACTCCAGCAGAAGAAGAAGAAGAGGAAAAAAAAAAAAAACAGTTGACTATACAACAAACGATGCGTCAGTGTGGCACCCCTATATGCGCATGTGTGCGTGACGTTTTTTTCTCTTCCAATATGAAAATCCTTTTTGCAAAAAATAGATCTACAACTGTAAGAAGAAAAACATTTTTGAACACATCTGCTATCGATTTGTATTATACTCCATTGTTTGAGAGTATTACATCAGATGAGAGTTGAGGTAGTTACCCCCCCTCCTCCTCTTCTTCATCCTCATCCTCCTCCTCTTCTTTCTGCAGATGGAATTAAAAGCAGCACTAGTAAAATAACAGTAAAGAGCTGGCAGCAGGGTTGCCTTTATGTTGCTGTAAAATTAACATTATTATACTGTCGCTTAAATCTATAGCTTTGTACTGTTAATGACTGTTTTGTTTTATTAATTTCACAGTATTTTACAGTTATAGATTCATTATATAACTGTTTTTCACCTTTCTTTTACATTATCTTAATGATTTGTTTAATGCACTATTTAGGTTGTAGAGGTTGTGTCTGTAGAGGTTCTACTGTTCTAATGGAGAACAAAGATGGTTCTGTAGAGGTTTTACTGTTATAATGGAGAACAAAGATGGTTCTGTAGAGGTTTTACTGTTATAATGGAGAACAAATATGGTTCTTTAGAGGTTCTACTGTTATAATGGAGAACAAAGATGGTTCTGTAGAGGTTCTACTGTTATAATGGAGAACAAATATGGTTCTGTAGAGGTTCTACTGTTATAATAGGGAACAAAGATGGTTCTGTAGAGGTTCTACTGTTATAATAGAGAACAAAGATGGTTCTGTAGAGGTTCTACTGTTATAATGGAGAACAAAGATGGTTCTGTAGAGGTTCTACTGTTATAATAGGGAACAAAGATGGTTCTGTAGAGGTTCTACTGTTATAATAGGGAACAAAGATGGTTCTGTAGAGGTTCTACTGTTATAATAGGGAACAAAGATGGTTCTGTAGAGGTTCTACTGTTATAATGGAGAACAAAGATGGTTCTGTAGAGGTTGTACTGTTATAATGGAGAACAAAGATGGTTCTGTAGAGGTTCTACTGTTATAATGGAGAACAAAGATGGTTCTGTAGAGGTTCTACTGTTATAATAGAGAACAAAGATGGTTCTGTAGAGGTTCTACTGTTATAATGGAGAACAAAGATGGTTCTGTAGAGGTTCTACTGTTATAATGGAGAACAAAGATGGTTCTGTAGAGGTTCTACTGTTATAATGGAGAACAAAAATGGTTCTGTAGAGGTTCTACTGTTATAATAGAGAACAAAGATGGTTCTGTAGAGGTTCTACTGTTATAATAGGGAACAAAGATGGTTCTGTAGAGGTTCTACTGTTATAATAGGGAACAAAGATGGTTCTGTAGAGGTTCTACTGTTATAATAGGGAACAAAGATGGTTCTGTAGAGGTTCTACTGTTATAATAGAGAACAAAGATGGTTCTCTAGAGGTTCTACTGTTATAATAGGGAACAAAGATGGTTCTGTAGAGGTTCTACTGTTATAATAGAGAACAAAGATGGTTCTCTAGAGGTTCTACTGTTATAATAGAGAACAAAGATGGTTCTGTAGAGGTTCTACTGTTATAATGGAGAACAAAGATGGTTCTGTAGAGGTTCTACTGTTATAATGGAGAACAAAGATGGTTCTGTAGAGGTTCTACTGTTATAATAGAGAACAAAGATGGTTCTCTAGAGGTTCTACTGTTATAATAGAGAACAAAGATGGTTCTGTAGAGGTTCTACTGTTATAATGGAGAACAAAGATGGTTCTGTAGAGGTTCTACTGTTATAATGGAGAACAAAGATGGTTCTGTAGAGGTTCTTCTGTTATAATAGAGAACAAAGATGGTTCTGTAGAGGTTCTACTGTTATAATAGGGAACAAAGATGGTTCTGTAGAGGTTCTACTGTTATAATAGGGAACAAAGATGGTTCTGTAGAGGTTCTACTGTTATAATGGAGAACCATTAAAAGCAGCACTGTTAAGAATTTCCCTTTAAAATAACAGTAAAGAGCTGGCAGCAGGGTTGCCTTTATGTTACTGTAAAATTAACATTATTATACTGTCACTGAAATCTACAGCTTTGTACTGTTAATGAAAAAAACTGAACTGTACTATTTCACAGTATTTTACAGTTAATTTACTGTTTAAAGATACATTATATAGCTGTTTTTCCACCTTTCTTATACATTATCTTACTGATTTGTTTTAATGCACTATTTAGGTTGTATTTTTTACATACATTTTAATAAACATTATTTTTTGCCTAGATAATAATAATAATAATAATAATAATTATTATTATTTATATAGCACTTCTCAAAACAGATGTTACAAAGTGCATCACAAGACAATAAAAGCAGCAGATAAATAAAGTAAAATATATGGTAACTGCTAAAACAGAACATCACAGAACATATCAATAATAATAGAAGTGGTAAAATGGTAGGACATGTTGATAAAACAAATATACAGTATATATACATAAATGTGTATAAATGTATACATGCGTCCAGAAACGGATGTATACATACATGTATGTATACACTTCTGGATGAATAGCAGGTTACAGACATAGGAATAGTCACACTAAATACAATTAAAGGCACTTGTTAGGAAAAAGGCTATAATAGATTTAGAAGGTAGGAAAATGGGAAGTTAAATATCCTCGCTCTCTCTGCCATCATTTTTTTTTTCTCATGGAGAGGAAACAACACACAAGTGCAATAAGAGACCAATCTAGGGGAGTCAGGAGATTCCAGTGAAGCATCAGCGGGCGCTTGCAATAAGCAAAACATCATTAGGACCACCTACATATGGCTGTAAAGCATTCCCATTATGGTCCATTGGCTGGTTATGGTTTCTCCCTACGCACCTGCCTGCCCGTCTGTCTATCTGTCTGCTGTTCGGGCTGTTGCTCGTCAACCAGTCTGCCTACCTGTTGGCTGTCTGTCTCCTCTGTTTTCTATTTCTCTCTCTCCGTCTGTCTGTCTCTTTTTATCAGATCACTTTGTCTATTTAGCGTGGAGTATAATTCAACAGTATTAAAGAGAGCAAACACAGGATATTTACATTGTCTTCATGGCATCTGATATATAGACTAAAGGGCTAAAGCCACACTAATAATCAGTGGTGGAATGTAACTAAGTACTCAAGTACTGTACTGTACATTTTTGAGATACTTATACTGAGTATTTCTACGTTATGCTGCTTTGAAATGTTGCTGAATACAATATTAGAGGTACATATTGTATGTTTTACTCCACTACATTTATTTTACAGCCTTAGTTACTTCTCACATTCAGATTATTAATACAAAAAATAATAAAATAAAATAATTAAAATTAGCTCCACCTTTACCAGCTGCAAAATGTAAGTGATGCTTTCACATTAATGCATCAATAATTATAATCCAGTTATATAATCTGTATTATTCTGCAATGTTTTTTCTGCATAATGAGTAGTTTTACTTTTGGTACTTTAAGTTAGGGCTGGGTAATATGATGATGTATATACAAATGTCTATCGTGTATATTTTTCTATGTCATTTTTATCACGATAAAGGCTAGGCCTGGGGTCAAAGGACAAGGTATGCAAATTAGCTAAGGCTAAAAGTCCTATATACATTGCATCAGTTGTACTTTAATTAAGTGTAACGATGCCTATATGTATTGTGTCTGTCAAATGAATAAATACAAAAATAAATAAATTAAAACTAAATAAATTAAAATTAAATTAAATTAAATCAGGTTAATATATAAATAAATAAATAAATAAATAAATAAATAAAATAATAATAATTAAATTAAATTAATAAATAAATTAATAAATACAAACGTAAATAAATAAATACATAAATAAATGTATAAATAAATAAATAAATAAATATATTTATTTATTTTTCCTCTATAATTTAACTTGAAACTGTTTTGCACTCAAATTCTTCAAATGAGAAAAATTCTCAGTACTTTTCATTTTTCAAGTACTTCATTCACACAGGAGTATGCAAAAAAGCATTTACTATGTGGTTATTTCATATATTTATGTATTGAATTATCAGAAAACCTGCTATATCTTGATACATATTGTTATCAACATATGAAATGACCTATACTGTGATAGAACATTTTCTTCCAGCCCTATCTTTAGTACACTTTGCTGCCAATTCTGTGCTTCTGTTCAAGTACAATCAAGAAAATGTTCTATACTGTTGTATTGGTACTTTACTTAAGTTAAAGATCTGAGTACTTCTTCTACCACTGAGCATAATAGAATTTAATGTATCCAAAGGGATATCACTTGCATAGATAATGACCAGTTAAAGCGTGTATGTATTTGTTTAGTGTTTATTATAATAGAGACAAGTATATAGCATGGACTGATGCCACATATCGCTGCTTTTGTAGCCTAAGCTAGTCTGCGATGCATGTCCCTGAATGTGTCTTGTGCTGTTTTCTTATTGAGTTTTGTACAATTGTATTACAGTAAACATCACCATAAAACAATTTCAACTTGAGTTTAAAATGATCCCAGTCGTGATCCATTCCACATGTTGGTCCTTGATGTGAAATAAATCTGCCCAAAGGAGGATTTCACAAAAGGTCAGTTCCCCATAGACACACAGTGGGTGCTTTTCATTATGCTAATCTCCTCGAGGTGCATTTAAAGGAATACAGCATGTCACATTTAGGGGGATCTATTGGCAGAAATGGAATATACTATTAATAAGTATGTTTTTTTTCAGTGCATATGAATGAATCTTCAACCAAACGTTCAATGGTTGGGTTGCATTGTGGGTAATGTAGGCACCACGTTTCGACAAGGAAGTAGAAGGTTCTGCTGGATCAATTTTCATTTTATTCTTTTAAACTGTACATTGTGAGTCTGACTGTTTTATAGGAGAGCAATACTAAATCAGAGGGTACTCTTTTGACATATTTAGTTCCTATTATATATCATGTTTTGTTGTTGTCGAAGCTGCTTGTGCAAGAAGTTACACAATAACTTAAAGGACTGGTTCATCTGCGTTCTGTTCTGTTTGTGGTCTAAGTTTAGAAATAACTGAAAGGGTTTGTTCGGATTTTTCTGAGGTGGGGTTGTATGTATACTCCAGTAAAATTACTGCTTTTGTGAATGTAGTCTGGAGGCTTTGAAGAGATTGATATAATGGCTTCAGTTCCCCGTCATAAAGGGCTGTCTGACGGCGAGGTAAAGCAGCTATGGACAACGGGAGCAGCAGAAAAACATATTTTAGCCACCTAAAAAAAATCGATATCAGTTTAAGTATACGCTATATTGAGTATGTTTTCACCACTTTACCTCGCCCTCAGACAGCCCTTTCTGACAGGGAACTGAAGACGTTATATCACTCTCTTCAAAGCCACCAGACCAGACTCTATTCACAAAAACAGTCATTTTACCTTGCAGAACACAGGAGTTGCTGGTCTATACTTTTGCTTTTGTTTGTGTTATTGTGTGACGTTTGGATCCAAACTAACGTGGCGTCCACAGCAGAACACCACTTAGCTTCTGTGCCAATACTCCTGTCTGCTTTTAGGATGTATATGTACCAGCGTCATCATGCAGAAACCTACGTCAGGTCACGTGGGAAAACAGGTTGTAGAAGAGCTTGGGAAAATAACATTTTGACGCTAAAACATACGTACTTTGACCAAAATTTGAATGTTCGGATTTGAATCTATAATGAACACCACTGGGAAGCTACAGGATGATATAAAAATCTAAAACAAACAAAAATAATGGACCCTAATGGAAAGCTAATAGTTGAATGGTTCAGCTTTGAGGTATATATTTAGTGTTATTGTCCTCTTCTTTCTAATATGGCGCTGTTGTCTCGACGGTTCTGTCCATTGTCGGCTCTTTAAGATGACTCTGATATTGTTGCTGACAAGCAGGAGTGACTGTTATGCTCCGTCCTTGAGGTAATTATATAGCCTCATGGAATGCAACGATTCAGATAGCTTAATAGTGATTGCTTTTCAAACGCCGTTTTGTAATTGTTTGCGCGGTGCAGTCGCGCCATAGAGGCAAACCGAACACTAACGCCAATCAATAGCATTCAATCAGGCGGCGATGCTGTGCTACGAGATTACTTGCAATTTCCCCCCTCTCCCATTTCTGCCACTCGGGTCTTGCAGATATTTTCTAAACGGCGGCTATTACTGGCAATCACCAGTTGTGTGTGGCGCCATGCTTGATGAATTGACGCATTTTATGTAAATGTAATTATCATTTTTGAGATGCTTTGAGACATACCTGTTTAATCCTTCCCTGAGAGAGACATATTCAAAGAGTCCTGGGGTTTATCAGGCTAAGCCGCCATGGTGTTGTTTTTTTAGGAAAATCATCTTGACCTTCCCTCGGGCCTGTGTGTGTATCTGAAAGCTTATTTTTCTCCTTTCTCAAACGATTAAGACATTCGCCGAGCACATGACCTGGCTTTGGGTAGAAACAGCAAACGCTTGCTGCTAAATCTCCATTTAGCAGTCTCCAGCAAATCGTCTCATCAAACCGAAAATAAGATCTTTTCCCTCGGCGTCCCCCCGCTGAGGTTTTTATTTCATTTCAGGAGCGGTGGAGAGCGAACACATGCCACATCGGCTCCAGATGTGCACGCTCATTTTTCGAGAGACTCTCCCAGGGCTTCAAAGTCGGGAGGTTTTTGAGAGACTGAAATACTCTACGGGTAATTACAGAAAGGTCAGGAGCAATCTTAAGCTTGTTTTCGCATCAGCATGTTTGGCTCAGCGTGCGCAGGCGGCATTCAAAATAAGGACGCGGGTGTTTGTGGCTATTCATGTAAATCACGTTTGATCAGCGAGTAGATTAGGGGGAACTGGAAGAGGGCAGGGTTGTTATGAAATTTTAAGTGTTATCTGACACACTGCCAACATTTTCATTTTTTTATGTTCCATAACTGACAGGAACAGAGTCCCAAATCATCAATCCAGCCAACTGAGATGTAGGTTAATGAGTAAAACATAAGGTAGGATTTAAAAAAAAACAGTTCTGCTGTACAAAAATGACGTCATATGTGGGGCTGAAATTGAAGTCTTTATAAAACCTTTATTTTTCAAGAGCTACATTCAAATGGCCCTCTTTGTTGAATCCCTTTGTAACACTTTTTTTTTTAATTATGCGGCAAAGGTCTTGCAGATGTGTCATGTACAGAAAAAAGATGGGTCAAGTGCAGACTGGAAGTCAATACGGCTATTGGCAGAGGCAGCAGCGCCGCTCCCGATTCATCGACCCGGCGATGCCGTATGGGGAATCAGCAGAATGTTTGACTTGAAATCCATACGCGTCTATCCGCAAACTCCATTCACCCCCCCCCTTCCTGTCTTCGCCGTCAACAAAACTCACAGCTGACCCGCTGAAAGCCAGCTGGGAAGCCAGTGAAGCAGGGCAAGAGAGGAGAAAATGGGGAATGTTGTGGTCTGAATCAGCGAAGGACATTTACTTTCACGAGATTCATGCGAACATCCAGTTCTCACGATATGACAAAAGCCTGACACTAGTGTTAGTCACTTGCCTTGGAGGGGAATAATTTAATTATAGCTTTTGAAACACTCTACTGATGCCTCGTGACAGTCTTTATCACTGCTGTGTGCCGTAGCCAAAAAAGTGCTTTAAAAAGCAAGAAAGAGAAGGTTAAAGGTGACGTTGATAACATTTTTATGTAATTAAAAAAATAATAATACATCCACAGAGTTTTTAGAAAGGTGCTAGATAAAAGTATGGCCTTTCCTAAAAATAAATGATTGTGAATTAATCTTTTAAAAAATTTTGGTTTTCAAAAGGAATGTTTTATTTATCTCTGTGGACGTTCAGTTCCAACTTCTAACAAGGCTTGTGAGCCACTAGTATAACGTCGTTGGTATCACGTGGTGTCTCTGGGCCGTCAGCGATCAAGTTGCCAGTTAGTGTGGAAAAAACAGATATATGGCTGAGTTTGATGGTACTTCCCAAGTGCTCAAAAGGAGGCTGCGATGGTAGTTTTTGCACTACTTCGTACTGAAAATTCACAAAGAAAAATAATGCATGAAGTCATGGAAACGTTAAATTAACACTTGCGTTGTTGCCACAAATGAACAAGTTGCTCCTCCATTTCTGAGCTCCATCTTCTACTTTATGCTTCACGTTTTGCATTAGCTCATGCATTAGCCGCGGCCGTCATGACGGTGGTTGTTCTACTTCCGCTTCAGTCAGCTTAGTTCTCCATTGGCAGTCATTCTTTCCCACGTGACGGCGTCATCGTCTGTCGTCGGGGTTCCCCACGAAGTATGCAGGTTTTACAACGAACTGGCAACCATTTGTTGTGAAGTGAATGTAATGTAATGGGGAAGAGAGATTGCAACATATAGAGGCTGAATGTTATCAATGTTATGAGTAGCACCTTTAAAATAGTCAGTTGTCTCTTGCAGATTTGGAACGTATTGGTCTTAATGATGCATTTTTGTACATTTGTTTACCTTGTAAGCTAAGAAGGAAGGCAATTTTATAGTTAGACATATGCATCAATCAGCCAATATTCATTCTCGGCACCTAATCCTAACTTTGAATTACAGATGTGGGGTTTAGGGACTGCAAGGCTGCTGTCATTACAGGAGTTCATGGTGCGTTGAAATCTTTTCAGTAATTACAGGAAGAGTTTTTCATTCCTCAATCACTCCTTTATCGCTACCTACAAATCAGGACTTATTTGAACTCTGCAGTATAAAAGTGGCAGAAAGTTCTTGATAATCTTATAAAGAAAGCGATTACCTGTGCATACGAACTATTGCTTATGAATGATGCATAACAGGAGTTTTGGCGTTCACTTTAGATGACCCAACTTGGTGCAAAGTTTGGTATAATTTAAATGAAACTCCCAGGAAGGAAAAAAAGTTTTAATTGTTTTAAAGCGCTGCCATCTCTCATGCTCAGTCAGCCAACTCTCACATTGTCTGCTTCTCAAACATTTGTTTTCCTTCTTTTATATATCTGCCTACGTAAACATTTACGTATAAAAGCCTGGCCTAAATCTTGTTTGTGGGACCTTGCTTTCTTTTGTTCAGTAAGTGATGTGTTTGCTTTTGAAGCCTTTTAAGGGTCTGGCAATGACGCAGAGGCAGTATTTTTACCCACGTCCTCCCTCTCTTTGTGTCTGTGTCTCTGTTCCTCTATGTCTCTCTCTCAATGTGTTGTTTTACAATACCTTTTTTTGCCAATTTTTGCCAATTAAACAGGTCAAAATCAGCCCCAAAAATCCACATGTAAGCGTTTGTTTTAGTGACAAGGTGAGACAAACAACTGCCACAATGGATGCCGAGGTGGCTTTTTAACCACGCTTGTCTTTTTTGTCAGTGTTGGTAACTGGCTGGAAATCATAATGAAAAGAAGCTGCTCCTTAGTTGGATGAGCAGTTTATAATGAATTGGAGTGTAACAGCCAGAGACAAGCGGATAAGACTTAGTAGATGTGTGTCTGGATTGGTTTCCTGGTGTTAGAAAATGCCCCAAAACACGTCATTAAAGCTCACATCGTTGGACTTTATTACATGTCAGTAATGAGATCTTCGACATCTATCCACTCTGACCTGGAAGACAAATCTGAACTGTCTGTTTTTCTTTTCTCTGTAAAGCTCACAGCTTCGGAGAGGTGACCTGTGATCCCTGACAAGATCCTGTCCAACATGATATCTGTTTTCCTTCTGAGGGTTTGATCACCCTGACAGCCTCCGTGTCCGAGTCGGCTGTCCTCCGAAGAAATGCCCTGTGACACGCATTTCTAACACTGATGTATGAATTATGAAAGCATCAGCTCGGGGTTGGAGCACTACTGTATTTTTATGCCTCCGTGCCAGAGACAGCTGTGGCCGGAGGCGTTATGTTTTTGGGGTTGTCCGTCGGTCCGTCTCATTCTCGTTAACGTGATATCTCAGGAACTACTGGAGGGGATTTCTTCAAATTTGGCACAAATGTCCACTTGGACTCAGGGATGAATAGGCCTTTTTTCTTTGTCTGGAGAATAGGTGGAGGCAGAATAATTCTCTAAACACATTAGCTAATACTGGCTAGCAAGTTTTGTGGGCTTGTTTTTTAAACAACGGCTGCAGAAGATAAGAGTTTCTCTTAATATGTACGGTCACTCACTCTCCGGGATCGCAAGTGTTAGTTGAGAAAGTTAGCAGTAACCAACGTGACCTCTAGGCGACCTCTACGCTGCTGGCAGACTACTTCCAGAGGAGTAGACGGCTGGCACACATTTGTCACTGTGTAGGAAAGCACGTTGCTATCGCCAGATGAGTGGCAGCTTTGTTTGGCTCATTTTCTGAAACCAGTGTTGCATGAAAGCATGGCAGAATTAGCAAGCTAGTTAAGTTGCCAGCCATCCGACCCGCAGGCTGGTGGCCAACGGCAGCGCTGTAAAGACAAATTGAGAGCGTATAAATCTTTGGATGCCTATAATTAACTATCCTACAGAAAAGTCAGTCAAAAACATCGGTGAAGCGGTTCAGAGATGGAGAGAAAATGTTGATGTTGATTAGATTTTGGTGGATAAAGGTCAAGGTCACTGTGACCTCATGTCGGTCCCATTCTTGTGAACGTGGTATCTCAGGAACGCCTTGAGGGAATGTCTTCAAATTTGGCACAAACATCCATTTGGATTCAGGATATAATCTGGTGATCAAAGGTCAAGGTCACTGTGACTTCACATTTCACGTTTTGTCGCCGTAACTCAAGAATTCAAATGACAATTATGACAGTTTCACACAAATGTCTAAAAGGGTAAAGTTATGAAGTGATGACATTTTGGACAGGATGTTTAAACTGCAACTGTGAGGCAGTAATTCAAGTTTGTGAAAATGATTGAAAACCAGGTTTCATTCATGTTTTTGAATAGCTCTACTCCTTAGTGGTGGACTTCTATTATGACTTTATACTTTCCTTGCTTTTTATTTTATTTTGTAATGACCTACCCTGAACCGTCCTTGATCTCTTTCTCAATAGAGACTTACACAACATCTAATATTTTTTGTTATTTTCGATTGACTTGGACTGCATTCGGTCTTGTGTTGGACTCAGCTCGTTGCCTTGACTACAGCCTTGCGTGTACCTCAGGTGTGATGCTTACTCACACAATTACAGCCTTGGAATATGAGTCAAAATGGGTAGCAAATGACACGCTGCACGAACAAAGTACTTTTAGATGCAGCTCCACTTATGTGTCATCCTTTCCTGTTTTTTGGGGTTCCTGTGACATTTCGTGACAACTCTGTCCACCCGTCCTCCTTCTTCCCTCAAAGATGAGAGCCCTTGTTTTGAGAGGGTTGGCAGATCTGGGACCCTGGTAGGTGATCAGAGCTCTTCAATCAGGCTTTTGAGGCTCAAATTTACTTTGTTTTACTCTTTTTTTCTCTATCTCTGAATGACAGCAATGTACAGTTAGCCCTCCTTCTGTATTTCAGAGAATTTTGAGAGGTGACACTTGCTTTCATTTTCATGGCCACACCTGAAAGGAAGGATTACTATGTCTTTGAAATTTCATGCAAGTTTGTGGTGATTTCAAGGTTTGGACAGCAGTAAGGGAAGTTTTAAAGCAACATTAGTACAATCCACCTGCTTTATCAGCTTAAAGAACTTCTTTTTTAATCCAAATAATATTAAACTTTCATGTACACTTACTCACCCAAACTGGCAAGACACAAGCTGCAGTCATGTTCCAGACACTTAAAGTTTACTTCTAAAACAATACAAAGATCTATGTGCCGCAGCCAAAAAGTTCAACTTTTCATTAAATGGATTTCTAATGATTACCTCTCACTTTGAGCTCCTATCACGGTGATTATTTCTTCATCTGCTCTCATATATAACTATTAGCGATACACGCGGCAGGCCTAAATGGATCTTCGGCGCATGAATATTCAATTAAACCTCTGTTTTCATCAAACAACATAATCATTCTGCAAAATCAATAGGCTCTAAACAAGTCGGGGGGTTGAACATAAATACCAACTTGTAATAAAAGACCTGAATGCCGTTCAAGCCCTGCACATGGCACCCAGGATTTTATTGTTTTATGATATGTATAACAGCGGCTCTACCCTTTCAAACACATGTAAACACACACTGTGGATCACTGGGACAGTTTAATAGGCTCTCCAGCACATGACAATATACAGCAACCCCTCTCTCTCTCCCATGTCGGCGTTTATATGACCGGTTTAAAGCCTAAAGCCTGTAATGGAGTGGTAATCATTGCGTCTTAGAAATGACAGCTACATATGTATCTGTCATAAGTAGTTTTTTTTTTTCCACCGCGCGCCGCTCCGTGCAAGAGTGAATTACTGCATCGCCGTTGCTGCATTCCCAAGAGGAAATGTTTTGAAATATTGAATTCTTTTCATGGTGTCACTCATCCACGAGTTGGAAGATTAGACGACCAGTTTGCTTTGAAACCCGATTTTTTGGAGCGGATCTGTTTAGACGGAAGATGCTCATAAAAATGCATAGCTTCATATATGATATAAAAAAAAAATGTGTTTCTGCAGAAGAGGATGGAACTCGCTGACCCATTTGTATCTATTGTAACTTTGATTTGTTGTGGCCAACAAATACATCACCGTTGCATGCGGTTGTTTTCATTTATATCCCGCCTCAAATGCGGCATTATTAAAGTGGTAAATCTCAATCAGAGCTGTTCACTTAGCCTCCAGGTATGCGATATATATAAATCTTTTTTAGGTTTATAACAATCTCGTGAAATTAGGTACTTTACTCAAAAAGGCATTCAGCCACTTCCTCTCTGGTCATCTAGCATGACAGTAGAAAAAGCAGGTTGTCCTCTGTTTGCTTTCTGGGCTTATTTCCAAGCTTTTTAATCCTCATTTCATTGTGCACTCAGTCTACCAAAACTAATGCAGGCATGCTGCGTTTGTAGCCAGTCTTTCAGCTTTCATGTGAACTGTGTGGTGCAGCCAGTTGGGCAGCTGAGAGGTCGTTCTATACAACATTTACCTGCTATTTGACGTAAACTGTATTTTTATCTAATCCTCTTGCAGTGTTAGAAAAAAGAACTAAATACTCATAGATGTTTTGTCTTTTATTGTAGATTTAGATTAAAATAGATTTATGTTTTACTGCGTACTGACAGAAGCAATTCTTTGTTTAATTTCTCATGAATGAACAATGAAAGCAACAGTGAGTACAATAACAAAGTGCTACTTTAGTGGTTTCTCACAAAGAAAGGAAATCTGAAATAAATAATGTAGAAACCAGCAGCAAGTTCCAAAATAGGGGAGGTCAATACAACACCAAATTACTACAGCTTTATAAACACGGGACAAAAAGTGGGACAATCGAGTGAACAAAACAACCCCGAAACATTGATTTCCTTCTTTAAAGAATCCTCACATGGATTTATTTTCAGCCCCTGGCGGTACGAGGTTTGAGCATTCACCAACACTCGTTACGATATTCCCTGTAAACTCGTCCTTGGAAGGCTGCGACGTCCTCAGTGATATAGATATTTAATGAATGAGGTTAAGGTGAAGTTACAAGGTAAGAGTGAAATATTGACATTCCAGACACCACCCATGGCTACATCACAATAATTGGCGGAATAAATGAATACGTCTGAATAATCAAGTGGAAAGGTTATTCTCAAAATATACTCAGCCACCTTCTGCGGAATAATAGATTACCACCATCAATACTAATACAACTGTAATCCAAAATTTGTATGATTACGTGTCGTTTAAAGTGGAAAGACGTTTGAAAATAAAGTTTGTGCTACTGCGAGAGGCTTTTTAAAACAACATTTTCAACTGTTTTGCCTAATATGTCCATGCCATTCAGCACCATGGACAGAGACACACATGTTTGATTCAGAACATGGACAGTGACCCCTCAGTTCTTGATTATGATTCATGAACAGTGACACATAGTGGCACACAATTCTTGATTTAACTTCATGAACAGTAAATGTGGTCGGGAAGTTGTGTCAATCTGAAGAATTTGAAGCATGGGCTGTGACATACAAATCTGCAATTAGAACCACGGACAGTGAAAACAAAGCCTTGATTCGGGAGAAAAAAGGGCAGTGATATACTTTGTTTGATTCAGAACCATGGACAGCGACTGACATATTTGATACAGCACCAAGGGCAGTACGCAAATATTTGATCCAGGCTCATGGGTAGTGACACAAAACTCTTCATTCAGAACCATGGACGTCTACACTTAACTCTTAATTCAGGACCATGGACAGCAACACGTAACTCTTAGTTCAGAACCATGGACAGCGACAGTTAACTCTTGATTCAGAACCATGGACAGCGACAGTTAACTCTTTGTTCAGCCCATGGACAGCGACGTTCAACTCTTATTTCAGAACCATGGACAGCAACACTTAACTCTTGATTCAGAACCATGGACAGTAACACTTAACTCTTAATTCAGGACCATGGACAGCGACGTTCAACTCTGCATTCAAAACCATGGACAGCAACACAAAACTCTTATTTCAGAACCATGGACAGCAACACTTAACTCTTGATTCAGAACCATGGACAGTGACGCACAACTAAGTAAAGAGTAAGCCCCTTTAATTATACAGTTTCTATTATATAGGGAGTAATAAGCCAGGCCAAATCCATGGATAAAGACACAATTGGTAGATCAGAACCATGAACAGTGACTTAAATCGTTGATACAAGCCCAATGACAATAAAAAACTTTCTCAGGACCAAATTCATCAATTCGCCAAAATCAGTCTTTAATATATAGTGTATTATATTAACTGTCATTTCCTTTTTTCACAGACTAATTTCTACTAACAATCCTAAAATGTAACGGATAGCATTTCATAGATTTAGAAGATTCATCACCACGGATAGTGACACACAATTCTTGATTTCGGGACATGGACAGTGGCAACAATTCTTACATAAGTTTATTTTTTTTTGGTAACAGCTTGGATTCATCCCTTCTGGTATGCGTTTGGTTAAATTCAATTAAAGCCCCCGTAGTGGAGGAATGAGAGCCACCAAGAGACTAGCACTGCTGATGAGAGATATGCTTCATTTAGCTGTATTCACAAACACCCACATTTCCTCGGTGAGAATACCGAAGGACTTGAGAAGACTGACAGCAGCGAGGACATTCAGACGGGATTTGATCCCTAGCCAGACAGGTTCAACTACTGAGACAAAGCCTCCTTTGAATTATTAAAAGGATATAATTGAAAAATACCACAGTCTTTGTTGTTTATACCCCACCTATTTAAGCAGGCAAGTAAGACTAAAGCTAAGATTAAGAGAACTCTCTCATTAACCGTGATGCCTGGGGAGTAGCTGTAGTACCTCCTAATTGAGGCGGTCTAAGAGTGGGGGAGAATATATTGAGTGAGGCCTGCTGGGGTTTGATTCCAGGCAAGCGAACGCACATCTGGGGGCGAGTTTGCTCACTGCAACATACCAGAGGAGCTTGTGCATAGGGGGGGAGGGTTGGAAAGAGAGCTAAAATGATCTCATGCTCTGTAGAAATCCTTACCAAGATGGTATTAAAGGGAATTTACGGATGTACACATCTAATTAGATAAATGCAATGCTTACTGAGAGACAATAATGTAGCGGGTGTTAATATAGTGTTAACTACTCTGCAGTGACCTTGTAGCACAATCCATTGCATTGTGCGTCCACTCGACCAGCCCCCATGCTGTGCAAAGCCTGTCCTTCAGCTACAGATAGCAAACCGTGGCAGGATAGCACACACACTGAGGCGAAATCCAGACGATTATTGATTTATGAATTTATTATATGCTGACAAAATAATCCATCCTTTTCCCCCCACAAAAGTTTCCAAAGTAGGAACAAAAACATCATCAAATGTTGCCTCTAAGACCAAACAGGACGCTTGACAATCAGCTTCTTGTAATGGGTGTAAAGCCGATGTCTGGGTGCCGGCAATGAAAATTTGGTTGCTAATCATTTCCAGTCACAATTCAGTTCACTTTGCTCCGACACATTTAATCCTGGTAACAGTTATCACTAGTCTGGGAGCATTTAATTACACCTAGCCTCTCCGAATCCTCTGCTAAGCTTCAATCGACAGAACTCAAAAGATCCACGGATAAAGCGGGTCTTAAAATCCCCTCGGCCAAAAGCCACGCCGACCTTGGGATTTTCTGTAATGGTAATTTAATTTAAAATCGCTGCCTAATTGAGGCGTCACTCTAGGCGGGCGTCCGCGCCTTACTTTAAGGCCTCAAAGTGTCCCTGAGTGTGTGAATAATGTAAGTTCATCAGTGAATCTTTTTGTTCTCTGAGTGATCCACCGCCAAACCCAAAAGTTTGATATAGTGTAAAAAGCCCTCAAAAATCGGATCTGAATCTCTCTTCATCTTTAACCATTTGGAGAAAATCTAAGCAACAACTAATACGCCACTGAATTTTTTTTTTGTTTTTTCGGTAACTTTTCTTCATGTTCCTTATTATATAAAGATGCTGAATTCTCTGTGGCGAAGGATTAGACATGCCTGCCTTGCACCATCCATGCAAATCCTAACAGGAGACTGTAGATCAGAGCAAAGGCAAGACAAATAATTAATACTCTGGGGCACTGGAGTTCTGGTGCTGAAGGAATGCTGGAATAAAAAAAGAGAAGAAGACGAGGGCAGAAGGAGAGGGAGGGAGGAAGACTAAAGCTGGGCGTGACACCTGTCAAATTATTGACTTCGCATGTGTTTGATCAGCACACGTGCACGACCATGTGTGCGTGTGAAATCGATACGATGAGCTTCACCTTGAGGCCAGCGCTGAGCTGTGGAGGCAGCATGTTACAGGTGAAAGTGTCAATCAGCAGGACCTCAGGTGTCATGTGGACATTTTAAACATGATTGATCATGCACGCTGTACTCAGATTTCATGCAGTGAAGTCCTCCTGTTTTCGGGGCATATCTATGCTGTCTCTTTTGCTCTGTGCTTTCTTCTTTTTGTGTTGTTGTGATTGCACAGTATTGCCTTATGTTGTTGTGCTCCGACCGCGAGACGGTCGCACTGCAGGCGTCTTTTGTTGGTGTGTCACCCCGTGATGACCTAATGTGGGCAGCGCGAGAGCGTCCAGTCGTATCTATACGGTGCAGTCTGCAGCTCTGAACATCATGTTGCTTTAGGTGAATATCATGAATTGTTATTTGAGTAGCATTCATCACAAATTTGGCAAATTTCTAGGAATATTTTTACATCTAGTTTTACAAATCTGTCTAGTTATTGTAATAAATGTTCCTGCCCATTGTTCTGTTGTGCATTTGAGAATACATCTAAATAAATAAAATCACATCAGAAGAGAAACAAAAAGGAAGCAAACAAACCTAATTAGCTCTTGATGGCCTATTTCAGGTTTGAATGACAATATTGTGTGTTGTTGTACCGTTTACTACATCGGCTATTATTATGCTTTATGGACACATTTGGTTCTTTCATACAAACTGATTCATTAGGTTACTTACTACTACTTACTACAGCAATATGGCGGCTCGTTTGGAAACTTTCTTCTCTTATTTCACGAAAATAGTTCGCCAAAATGTGTTTCTGAAAACATTTGAGGTGAGTAATAAGCCATGCAGCTGCTAAATCTGTCTTTATTATGGATCAACAATGTTTAGTTTAAGAGTTTCTACGGAGTTTCCAGAGGTGGCGAGTCGCATCGGACAGCCGTGATTTGCATAAAGTAGACTTGACCTCAACTTTATGCAAATGAGGAGCAGGCGTCGTGACGGTCCGTCTCTCGAATCGTGCCACTACTCTACCAGAATGCATTGCACGGCTGCTTACATAGCCGATGAATGGGAAGCGTGGAAAGGACGGAGCCTGTAGAAACGTACCGTTACAGAGTGTTGCGAGTGGCGTTAGCGGGTGGCGTTAGCGGGTGGCGTTAGTGAGTGGCGTTAGCTATTGTGCAGTCGGCCAAAATCCCCGCCACTCAGGAAAAGCACAAACTACCTAGCTAACTAGCCAGCCATCCATCTCTGGAGCTGTGTGCGCTCTCTTGCAGGCGAGCTGCGACCTCACTTTACGGCCCCTCTGACATGTTGTCACCATAACAACTAACAACAATCGCCATTTTCTCTTGTTGCCTACTAGTCAGATGACCACAGACAACAATTCAATGCTTGTTCTATTGGTCCACTGGATCACACAGAGATGGAGTTAGATTGCGGCTTTAGATTTAGAGAGGAACACTGCACAAACACATGGACTGAACATGTTAGCCAGTGCTACACCATCATAGATCACTATTCTCCCCACTCATCTGTCTCCACTGTCTTCAATAAAGAGAGAGATAAATCATCGCAGCGGTCGGTGAAATGTCAACCCGAATGGCATTTCACCTTTGACCTCTTGTCGGTAGGAAGTGCATACAGGCACGTGAATGAAGATGGATGGCGCACTGGACTCAATAGTGTTGACGTTGTAATTGCCAGGTAATTCATTTAAATGGAGGAAGACAAAGCAACAATAGAAGCTGGGGATAATAGTGTGTTTAATATGAAATATTAAAAACAAAGTACATCTACAGTGTTGTAATATTATGCATGCAAATCTCTCACCAAAGTTTAATAAGCACCCGTACGGCTATAATGTTCGGATTACACCGAATCATGTTTCTAGACAAAATGGTAATTAGATTTAATGTGAGACAGCAATATTATAAGAAGTCTTTAAATAAAGACGATGGTGCAGAGAAAAAGAGTGAAATTAGCATCAGTGCATTGCAATAATTTGCCCATTTGACTCACGCTGTACAGATCTATAAAATGAAGTAATGACACTGGGGCTCAGTCGGAGTAATCCAATTGCATTGATCCCAGCGCCGCATTCTTCTGTCGGTCTTTCAGTCCGACTGCACTAATCATTCATTTGTAAAAGATTTCATTTTTTGAAAGTGAGCGCACCAGACTTAAGCATAACGGATGACGGATGGGAAACAAATCAATCACGGCGCCAAGTGTGATGACAGCATGGAGGGCTTGTAAAAGGGCCTTTTAATAGGGAGCAGCGCTGCACGACCGGTCCGACGCAGGGAACACAAGCGAGCTCACACATATGGGTGTACGTTCATAATCGTGATTTATTCATGATCTTTTACGGTGGTAGAAATGCTCCATTTTCTAATCCATCTATTATTTAAAGATAGGACCCTGTAGACATAGCTCAACAGATTGTGGTGTAAAAAATGAATGCAAAACCAAACTGGGAGCATCTGAATGTGTGTGCGTCCTGCTTCCAGTTCCCTCCATTCTGAAGGGGAGCTTGCAAACTTTTTCTTGGCTTCTCTATAATAGATGACAATCACAACAGTTGCCTCGAAACACACCTGCTCCTCCGAGATAGAGTTACTGTAGAGCTCCTCTTAACGCCGAGCAAAACGCATTTCGGAGGGAACTTTCTCGCAATGCAATTTCTGTTTGCTTCGAGATCCTTTGGAGATTGGACACCCTATACGGATTGTAAATACAGGTTTGTACACAGAGCTACGTATATAAGAGCGGGAAGGAGGGGGTGTTCAAGTATTCATATTATACAGTACATACGGTGGGGAATATGGTAACATATATTCAGGTGTCTGGAACATTTCTCCCTCTTCATGCTATTTCCATTTCATTCTAAGCTGCATGTTGCATACAGCTTGAAAACTGAAAATATAAAAGCTCAAACTGACATCAGTAACCTGCACAAAGAGACATTCTAGACACTTTGAAATATGATTGCGGAGACACATTTGAGACGCAGAAAGTGTCCCCCAAGACACACACGTAATCTTGCTTTTTTATGTGACTGTCAGTAAGCAGTTTGTGGAAATAGCCACTCACATAGTGCGTTTTCTTTAGACTTGTTCCATCTATTCTCTTCTGCTTATCCGGGGCCGGGGTCGCAGGGGCGGCAGGATAAACAGTGATCCAAACGTCCCTCTACCCAACAGTGTTTTCCAGCTCTTCCTGGGGGACCCTGAGGCATTCCTAGGCCAGATGAGATGTATAATCTCTCCAGTGTGTTCTGGGTTTACCCCGGGTACAGGTCTTACCAGTTGGCATGCCAAGAAAACCTCTAACAGGAGGCACCCAGGAGGCAGCTGGCCCTGATCACCTCCGGATGTCTGAGCTTATACTCGTGCGAGACACCGTGGCGCGGGCCTCCGTAGATGGCGTGCACGCTATGAGCATGCAGGCATTTATGCTTGTTGCAATGTGCTCCAAAACGCCTGTGGGCATACAACAAAATATTCTGTGGATAAGCTAGAAGTCAACAAGTGTTACCGGAAAGGAAAGCGGGCTGCCTGGCAACAGTAGTAAACACCGACGTACCGCCAAACACTGCATTTTTGTACTGTGATTATTACTGTTGCTTACCTCCAAGTCAAAATTGCTTCCCCTCGGGTCGCCACTCTTTCTGTGAGACCTTTTTTTTTTTACTTTACTTATATTCTTTCACAGAAGTGTGATGGTAAAGTGATGGTAAAGTGTAGATGGTAGTCTTCTTCTGGTGTTTTTGGCATCACCGAACAGCTTCAGGTGCATTAAGCAACCCAATGAGATGGGAAATCTCGAAACAGTCATATAAATCCTTTTAAGGTCATATAGGTCGTCATACAAAAAAATCTATAGTGCTGTGTTAGTGGAGTGGAAATCTCCTGCCTGGGCACATAACTGACTCTTTGGGGTTACTTCAGATTTGAGCTGACGAGACAGGAATTTTTTTTTGTTCACAGAAAAATCTATTCTTGTGCAGCTTTCAGTGTAATTGAAATCCTTTTTAAAATTAAATTATTAAAAAAATTTTTTTTTTTTTTTAGATTCCAGACTGCAGATTGTTCGCAACTAGACGGAGCCAATTTAAGAATATAATAGCCAGGGCGGAAAAATCATACATTAATTTCTATCTATCCTTCAAGGTCCTCAAGAGTTGGCCTGTAGGAGAGTCTTTGTGTGAGGGTGTGTGGATGGAGGTGAGGGAGGGTGATGGAGTTCACCAACTTCTCACTGTAATCCACGTTTAAATGTGTGTCTGAGAGTTAGTTTTTCCCCGTCTCCATTAGAGGTCTTCCAGGGAGCGGGTTGCCGAAGGAGGCACCTCATTAACCTTTGTGACACTCATTACAATGTGTGACTCTCTGTGTCACCAGAACAGTGAGGGGATTCCAGGGAAAGTCTCTCACACACACACAACTCTGTCTGCCTCCATTTGTGTGTTTCCCTCTTGATCCCTCCGAGTTTGTCATGTCACTTCCATCAGCGCTCTCTCTTTCGTCTCACTCTCTCGTGCACTTACACGGGTAGATAGCGTACACACTCAAATGAGGTTGTGTTGTGCGATAAGAGAGCTGTCAGAGTTCATTGTGCCCTCGCTGTGATTCGTTTAAAGCGTGAACCATTGTTCCAGAAAATTATTTTATCTCCTAAGTAATAAGTTGGAAATGCAAAACAGATTGTCAGTATTCAGCTCATGCATTTTATTTATTTATATATTTATTTTTACAGGGCGTTGAACAAGCCTAATTAGTCTCAGGTCTCGGGATCATTCCCAGGACAAGAAGGGTAAATAATAATAATAATAATTATCAGTAAAACCAATGAAAAGAGGTCAGAACATGGCTGATATGATCTTGTCTCTGATATACAGTATACTGTACACATGAAAATTATATATATGCATGTATTTCCAAAGGATTCTTAGTGGGCTGCACACTTGTTACCTTGGTTACATGGCTTATACAGACCACTTTCGTTAATTGTTTCTTGAATGTGCAATCATATGATGGATTTAATGGTGGTTTAGTGTTTGAATTCATGCTAAAAAAATACTGCAGGTGGTCCGCTTGCCGCTTGCGTTTGCTGGTCTACCGCTGCCTCAATCGGTTAGGTTTTTTTTTTTGTCATTGTGTGACTTTGGTGAATCCGAACTAACCAAAAAAACACAATAATACAAACTAACTAACCAATCGAAGCAGCGGCAGACCAGCAACTCCCATGTTCTGCGAGGTAAAATTGCTGTTTTTATGAATGGAGTCTGGTGGCTTTGGTGAGAGCATCAATAACGATTTCAGTTCTCTGTCGGAAACATAGTTTATATAGCTGTCTCACGGCAAGGTAAAGCAGTGAAAATATTCTAAATATAGCGTACAATTAAACTGATATTGATTCTTTTAAGTGTCTAAAATATGTTTTGCTGCTGGCCCCGTCCACAGCAGTGCTATAACTCCTGTCTTTTTCTCCAAACTGGGGGCGTGCCAACTGTCATCTACTGTAGGTAATACACTAACTATGGAAAAGTTACTCATACAACCCCACTTCAAAACACCCAAACTATCCCTTTAAGAGTAGACGCCTTAGCCTTTAAATCATCAGGGCACCTTATTCCTCTGAAGAGAAATTTAGCATTGCTAAAAGTGACGGCGGTAAACGCTGCATGCAAATCCTCACATAATCCAACGTGTTATCTGGACATTCTTGTAAGCTAATTTGTTGGAAACCGACACCAAACAGAGGAAATGAGTGCTGAACTACCGTCTTGTTAGAGACGTCAATCAAAATGTCATCAATATTTCGAACTACATGCACAGGAAGAGTGGTAAATACTAATATTTATCTCAGCTTCTTTGAGGCCTACTTGTTGAGATCTTTATCTTGTTGTGTGTATCATGTCTTGGACGGTTAGATGGGGCAGTGCAGTCGGGAATAGACCTACATGTAATAGAATAGAGGATAGAGAGAAGGAATGGAATAGCTCCAAGCCAAACCATTTGACAGTTGCATTATTCAAATTTAAAATAGCAGGAAGCTACTCTAAAAAATCCCACATGTGGGGGGCTCTGACAATTGAAACTCAGAGCTCACATTACATTACAACGTCTGTGCTGCCAGTCCTTTTTGGGCACAGTTGGAGGACAAAGAGATGCGAGACGGCATGAAAAATGAGCAGGGACAGGTTAAAACAGGAGCAACCTAATGCCTGTAAACAATCCGATCTTAACTGGAGTTCAGGGAAGGGTAAAGTACTCAAGTGTGAAATGTTTTTACATCGCGTTCATAATCGATGACAGAAAATGGAGCTACAACAGCAAGGGCAGCAGAGACAGACCGTGTTCCCTATCTGGTCTAAATGTCCGTAAATGATCTTCTGTCCTGATTCGAACGTTTTATGGCTCCGGGGACTCGTACAAGGGACAAGTCTTTCTAAATCTACAAGCACAAGCAAATATTTATGAAGCACAGCCCTCCAGAGCTGAACTGTGTCCGTCCTTTTCGATGTAAATACAAGCCTTTGCATTTCCACCTTGTTCATTTTCCCTTTGATTCGAACATCCCTCATGCACGCGTGCCATTCCCGCTATAGCTTTAGAAAGCTTTCGTTTGAAGAGGCCCCCCCTCTCCGTAATAACGCCTCCCTCGGAGAAGCAGCGTCTGAGTGAAGGGGCTTTTACTTTGATAATTCACTACGAGCTGTTTGATCAAGCCACGGGGGCAAATATTCCATAACGGTTCCAACGTGAAGAAGCGCTTCGAGAGTGGCTTTTTCGAAATCTCCACCAGTTCAAAAGGCAGTGTGGGAGGATTTTTTAATCAGGGAACATGCACACACAGGCCACATATTATTAACATAATGCATTACAAGTTGTAATTAAGACTTAAAAAGCAATGAGAGCCCTACGGGAACATTGTATCTTCCTTTTATTCATTTGAATATGTATTATAATTAATTTCCTTGGGGTTATATTGAAATTCAGACAAATTTGACAAGTAATGTGTCATCAAAGTGACTGGAATACCATCACATGACGGGCGTAGCTACTGTATGTGTGCTAAAACTCTTATGTTATTTTGGCAGTTATGATTATTCATTCAAGCAGTGGAAGAAGAGGGAGGTGGACACAGAGAGGAGAGCTCTCGAGGGGGTCAATCTGAGGCCGTTTGTGGAGCACAGAAATACATCAGTGAGGCAGCGGAGCATTATGTGTTGAAGTGAAGGACAAATGTTTGGTTTGAGATTGAAGCTGGTCAGACGTTTCCAAAGAAACCCACTCGAGATACATAACGAGAGATGGAGAGGACGGTGGATCATGCCTTTGACACATCGTGTGCTGTCGGTCTTGAGCAATCACGATTACCGCTGAACACTGTATGTTTGTGTGTGTGAGCAGACTGTTCTCATACACCATTCATAGCAATACCAAGTTCAGACTACAAGATCGCTGTACTGTTCACACTAAACAACTTCCTGTCTTGTAATCGTGAGTCTCTAAGTTCTGGTTTTCACACTACATGACTGACCGGCAACAGGAGTCACACACTACAAGATCTTTCACCGGAAGGAATCCTCGATTACGTCTGCAAACTACGTTTTGTTACGAAAACACACGCGAGAAATACACTGTAAATGGCGTGATACCATACGCGAGACACATTGCTGATGTTGTTGTTGGCACGTGTTTACAAAATATACTGTTTCCACTACTTTTTTACTATTTATTCATCTAGATGCAACAACAACTTTGCTCTGTGTTGCAAATGCAACGAATACAGTAAGTTCCTGTTACAGGCAACCCCAAGTCTTTGAGCAGCTCACACATGACGCTCGAGTGCCGATGTGCGAGGGACGAGCCAACTAACTTAGTAGTTTTGTTGCCTGAACCTAACCAAGTTCTTTCCTGTGAAGACGGAAGTTTGTTTTGAAAAGCCTGTATGCATGTAATGAGCGGAAATTGACACATGTTGCTGGACATTCGTAGGAAAATGCACGAAAAATGAGGAATAACTTTTTGTAAGATACCATATGAACCGTTGTATGAGGATACGTTGGTGTTACGTTAGTTTCTGCAACCATGTGAATCTGACCACACAAGCATACTGTGTTGATGCGTGGGTGGACTTCACACTGTGTCCACCCATGATGTTTGTGCATATATATTTCATATGTGCTAGCTGCTATATTTAGTTTGTTTTGTCTGCGAGCATCTGCCAGAAGCTCTAAAGGAGCATCGCAGCTGAAGCCTGCCTGCTCTCTTTGCCGGCCACTCCGCTGACCACATGTGCACCACTGAAGGATTTCAGACCACCTCCGTTTCTTGTTTTCTCTCCCAATCACCCTCAGCCCTGTCCTCTCACCCCTCGCTCCCCCCTTTTGTTTTACCATAAAGCCTTCATGTGTCTCATTTCTTTCCCGGCATGCGGGCTCCATGTGTCAAGCCGATGTGGAGTCAGCTCCGAGCCGGGGACCGCGGGACCGTGAGCCTCTTTTCCCTTCGCATTTGTTCCAGTCCACATCACGCCGCCGCCTCTGGCTCTACCCCGGCTGATCGGTGGCGCGCCAAGGCCACCTTACCTGACCTCAAACCAACCACTCCTGCTGCTAGCAGCGCTATACGGCACAGTGGCACGATCCAACGCAGCCCACTGCACTTCTGTGCAATTTGCCTGTGTGGGTTGTTAAGAGTGTGTGCATTATGCGGTGTATTATTATATTGCTGGGCGAGGTAATGTCTCAAAGAGTGTGATATCCTCTCCACCTCCTGTATGGAATGGGTGTGTGCATTAGTGTCTGACTTATATAGGAAAGAAAAGAGTGCTTTTTTAGCTTTCACAGAGCTCTATGTGGTATTGAGTTTCCCACCTTTCTGCAAAACAAAGTGTATGTATGTTTACCTTGTTTATGCATGAAAGCTTGCATGTATGCCAGACGGAGCTGTTGTTTCGCCTGCCAATAATGCACTCATTCTGAGCCAGAGAAAATAAATAAATAAAGATAATAGCAAACTTTCCGACCGGCGTTGCATTTATCTCGTCGCGCTGGAAAGCCGCGTGTAAGCCTTGGCGAGGTTTTCATCTGTTTGCTGGGCCTGCATTCAAGCCGTATGTATGAGACTCCAGCTGAGCGGGATAATTCTCTAGATGCTCCCTGTGAACTGGGCCCACACAGACCCGCCATCATAATAACGCACATGAAGGATGAAGTGATTGAATTTTCAAATTTGTATTTATTTATTTATTTTTATCCCCCTCCTACACGTGCATGTGAGTGTCTGCTTGCCAGGAGAATCAGGCTTCGCTACACGGGATACAATCGCTCAATGATTGCGTGATGCATTTCCTCTTTTTGCCGCGCCCGCGGATGATGCACGCTGCTTGGACGGCGCTCAAAGAGATAACTGTGTGGGGAGATAAAGGTAAAGTAGTGGTTAAATCTCCCAACTTCTCAAGAACCGCGTGCATCCCTGCTGGCCTCGCATCAAAAACCAATCTACCTTTGTTTGTCTTCTCTCGGGTTTCAAGGAAAAAAAACATGAAGAAACCGCTCATAAAACTGTCCATTATTAAAGTGCACCGCAGTCTGCTTTTACCACGCTTTTTGGCTGCTTTGGGTACGCGGGTCAATAGTTAAAGTTCGATCGGATGATGGTCAATCATGCTAAATGCCATGTTTAGCCAGTCTGGAGCGCGACAAACGGCAGGGCTTTTTCAAGGGGAGCCAATTGATTCTGTTGTGACAGACAAGTTGATGTCTGCAACATAACAGCAGCCAGCTCAATCAGTAAACTGAAACACTGGCTGCCAGTGCAGCCGAATGGAACGACATCCAATCTGCTGTGGACTTTTCCATCCCTGTACACAGCGGTGTTCGGCTGATACGGGCTTTTTTGATGGAGGATATTGATATTTTTAGACTGAAGACGCCGGTAGATGATATTCAGTACCATTAAAATCTGAGGACTCTTGCCAAAAAGGAACATCTCTGAATATGATATGGAGGGAAAGCATGGGGAAAAGACACACAGAAACAGAGCAGTTTTGCCAAATGTTGTAAATCTCAAAGCGGCAGACTGCTGTGAAATGTTTTATGTCTGTGTTGAGCCAGAGCACTACATATTTTTGCTGTGCTCTCTGCCTCATGTGAGATGTTCTACACGATTGTTCCGCATCACACTCAAGGACACTTTACTTTGTTGATTAAGGGCCTGCTGAGCCTCCTTTTGTAGTCCACTTTTTTGTTCCTATTAATACAAAAAATAACAACATGGATTCAGTATTTCCCGGAGAGTCTATTCTTGGCAGAGTGGAAAAGCCTTTTGAATATTATGTGACAACAAAACTCTCCACTAAAAATCCATATTAATGAAAGTTTTTCAGGGTCAGCAGCTCATAAAGGCAAGGTGACCAACAACACCTTTACAATGATAAGTGGAAATCTGGCACACATTAGGCCTTTTAAATAGGGAATTAACTCACAAAAACAAGACTGAGCAAAATATATAAACAAAATATGTTGCACTTTTAACGATGGTGAAGCCATAACCTCTAAATATATGCACCCTAATGAATAGGCAAACTCATGTCAGTCTACACAAAGGTTAGCAGTGGACTCCCCCGCTTGATGTCTTGAGGGCCAGGTCAGACTTTAACCACATCAATCTCTGAAGGGAGTGGAGTAAAGTGGAGTAAAGTATATCTGTAATAATGCTGAATTGGATCCAGGTGCAGAGAACACATAAGTGTACTTTTGGTCTTCAAAAGAAGCTTGATATTGCCTTCGAAGAAGCAAAATACAACAAACAAGAAAGGCTATAAATGGCAGAAATAACTAACAGCTAAAATCACGCTCTTAAAGCTGCTATAATCAATATTTCTACATTAACAATAGCTAAAATGTGTAATCTGAAAGGAGTTGCTTGTAGTGTCAAACCCACAGAGAATTATCACCTCACGCATTTCCCTTCAGCTCTATGCAACGTTTTAGTATCTTTCAGCTCCTTGTTTTGGTACTATAGCAGCAACTTAACTGTTTTGGTTCACCACTCTCATTAGCGCAGCAGTTGTCAGCCAAAACGCTTGGATAAACCCTCTGTGTGCTACCAACCCAGCACCAAACGGCAGACCAATTAAATTAGCGATTAGTTGGTGAACATCCATGACGACGTTTAGCAGCTAATTGGTGGAAGCCAGATTAGTGGAAACCAAAAAAAAGCAACGTAGTAGGTGTAGCAGGCCCCTACTGACCCACATCTATGAGGCTTACAACAACTGATAACGCACCTTTAATGAGCTGATAACAGTCGAATCGGGTGCCACCTGGACGATGCATTCATTTATTTTTGAAAGGGGCCGAACAGTCCAGTATGACCCCTTTAAATTTAAATTATTTGTAAAGATCATTGCTATATCAGTAAGTTGTTTGAAAATTATCATCGGTATGATTAAACTGGATTCTATCCTTATGCTCACCGTTACCCTGACCACAAACTGGCTTAATCAGTATGTCAAAGTGAACCTGAAGCAAGATACTCACTGAACATCCCCAAGAAAATCCAAATGTGCCTCACCACAAATAAGTGAACTATAGAGTCACAAAATAGGAGCTGGGGGGCCGGTGGAAGTATGGGTGCTGGTGAATGATGGGAGCTGAGCTGTGCATAATGGGGAGTACTTTCATGCAAAAATTGTCACGGTGTAGATCCGACTAACCGAGGTGTTACCAGCTCGTACAATGGGCGAGCAGAATTTCTCATTCTGTGCAAATTTCTGGTAGTGTAAAAAGAAATAAAAATGGAAAGACTCGTTCACCTGCAGGCAAATCCTCACACATGGCCGAGAGTAGAACCTAATGAGCTGCCAGACCTTGAGTGGGCAGAGCAGTCTCACCTCTTACGGTAGCAGGTTTTTCTCTCTACCAGGAGGTTAGAAAAAGGAGCCGCATGGTGCGCTCCGGACTCCGATTCCATATTTTCATACCTGGTGAGTTCAAAGTTGCAACGTTGGTGGATGAAAGCAGGAAGAAATGAGAATGTCTGTTGCCTCGAGAAGGTGTTACGATGGCAGAGCCTTCTAGGAATGTATTTTGTTGGCCAAATAAAGTCTGTATAGGACAGTTTTTCTATCTCCTGCCACATTAGTTTTCTATTCTGTGCTGTTAAAAATGGAACTGAAATATGGCAAACGAGCCAGAAACATTTGTTGGATACTCTTTAAGTCGGTGATCAAAAATAACCATGCAGTAGCATTGTATTCCATCTGTGCTTTTTTTTTTTCTTGCATTTCCATGCTGCAATTTGTGGCGGTCTTGTTCATTTCACTGTGATCCATGGACTCACATTTTTTGAGCTGCGCCGCTGCCCACGGGAGCTCTATGCCAAAGCAGTGGGCCGATGACCGTTGCCTGGGCACGCGTCCAACAAGGCATCCCAGAGAAATAAGTAGTCTCTACGGTCACTGTGTTGGAGATGCTAATTTAATTTCCACTGATTTAGTTTTGTATCGAGACGGGAGAGAGTGATTTTGAAGGCAAACGCAAAACATTATATCCAATAAGGCCACTTCAGGCACGTCTGTTTGTAGTCCCCGTGAGGAATAAAGATGTTAAGATAGTTGGTGCCCAGAAATTGTAACTAGCCTTTTAGCTTAAACATATAAATTATGTGTGTAAAAAAACTAATGAAATAAAGCAAAGCAAGGACACACTGTAGTGAGCCCACATCTGTAGCTACCATTGTGGACGCTAAGGTCATGTCATTGGTAATATTTCTGTGATTTTGGCAAGGTTTAACGACACACACATGACCTAAATAAAACAGAAGAAATGTTTATGATCTGAGTCAAGAATCAAAAGTCTACCCATCCATCACTCCGACCATTTTTTTTCCTACACCAACCTTTCAATGTCAAGCTACTGCTTGTTTGGGTTGCGTCTCCTTCACATAATCCTTTGGTTGCAGGGAAAACATTTTTCCCCGCTTTTTTAGAGCACACATTTACATTTCAAGGCGTCCTTTTTGTGGTGCAAAATTTTGAGGGAGTCGTTTGTTGTGTCTGAGTCTCTCTGTGTGCTAAAAATCAATCAGTGCACCTCCACAGCTGTAGTTACTTTAGGATAAGAGTGGAAACGGTTGAAAGGGGTCTGTATTTGAGTTTGAGAGCAGTAGTTTTCTGCCCTTCTGGCTTCCGCAGCTGTGGTTAATGGCTGCTATCAGGACGCTTACACCAAAGACACAGAAACTGTGGTTTAGAATTCCCAAACAGGCAAGGTAAGTTTATTTGTATAGCACCTTTCAACAACAAGGCCAGTCAACAAGGCTTTACAGAAAACATAAAAGGCCTTAAGAAACACAAAGCCATATAAAAAGACACATTAAAGTAGAATGCAAAAATGTAAAATGAGATAGAAGATAAAAAAAAATAACCTAGCTTGGCATTTCTAATTATTGATTTGTTCAATCCCACTGTATGGGACCATAGTCACCTAGTGATATTGTTATATAAATCGTTGTGTCGTCTGCATAATTATGGTAAGATATTTTGTAGATTTCCATAATCTGAGCTAGTGGGGGCATGTAGATTAGCCATTAGCCTTTTCAATTATTTCACTCAAACAGGTTATTCTCATACACCATTCGTAGCTATACCTACGAAAAGTAATGCTTTTCGTACCCTCTGTGAAACCAGAAGTCAACGTTGATTTATTTGTCACATAACTTCCGTACCTAAGCTACGCCATTCCAGAGTTATTTTAACAAATCAAAACCTAAACAACTCGATCTTTTCCCAAACCTAACCAAGTAGTTTTGTTGCCTAAACCTAACTAAGTAGTTTTGTTGCCTAAACCTAAGTAGTTTTGTTGCCTAAACCTAACTAAGTAGTTTTGTTGCCTAAACCTAACCAATTAGTTTTGTTGCCTAAACCTAACCAAGTAGTTTTGTTGCCTAAACCTAACTAAGTACTTTTGTTGCCTAAACCTAAGTACTTTTGTTTCCTAAACCTAACTAAGTACTTTTGTTGCCTAAACCTAAGTACTTTTGTTTCCTAAACCTAACTAAGTACTTTTGTTGCCTAAACCTAACTAAGTATTTTCGTTGCCTAAACCTAACTAAATACTTTTGTTGCCTAAACCTAACTAAGTATTTTCGTTGCCTAAACCTAACTAAATACTTTTGTTGCCTAAACCTAACAAAGTAGTTTTGTTGCCTAAACCTAACCAAGTTGTTTCCTGTGAAGAGGGAAGTTTATTTTTTGAAAACGATATGCATGCAATGAGCAGAAATTGACACATGCGTCACATGTTGCTGGACATTTGTTGGAAAATGCATGAAAAATGAGGAATAACTTATAATAAGATATCATACGAACCGTTTTATGAGAAAGGATACGTTGACTTAAATATTGCATGTTTGATATGAGCCTTTAGCTGTTCAGTACTAAGGTGTCTGGATTGTTATTTTTCTAAAAGTGGATTAGTAACTGCAGTTTTCAGGGCCTGTGGGAAATAGTGTTGCAGAAGATCTGATGCCATGCGGTTGAAAACACTTTTGAAAAAGCCTGTAGGTAGAAGGCAGCAGGAGGAGGATTTCAGTTGTTGCACAATTTCTTCCAAGGTTTCATAGCCGATAGGATCACATTGTGTCAGGCTGATTGAATTGGTTTTAAGTGGACATAATACAGAACTGATATGGAGGTACTGAGAGCTGCTAATTTTCAGAATTTTGCAAAATCAGGTCTACTGACTCATGGAGAGTTTGTCCAGAGTGCACCCCTTATTGTGTGTGGGCTTTGCTACATGCTGAGTCATACGACACAGTTCTTTAGAGCTGCTGCCCTGAATGATAAAATCACCAGCAATGACTACACACTCGAAATCAATGCATATGATAGACAGCAGCTCAGCCTGTAGGCCCTGTAGATGCTGAACAAAAGGAAGAGCAACATATTCACAAGAAGCAGAAAGAGTCAATAAAGAAAACGGCAACTCCACCTCCTTTCTTATGCACTCCTAGCTTCGCTCATAAAACCGAAGTCCAATAAGAACTGCTGCACTGTTATCTTGGTCAGTTTCGGTTGAACACATAAAGTCAAGATTGGGCTTGATAATTAAATCGTTAATTTAAATGATTTGCCTGCCAAAGACCTGACGTTTAATAAAGCTGACTTAAAGCCAGTGGCGGAGTGGAGAAAATCGTGTGGTCAGTGAAGTCGAGGTGGGGGAGTGGAGAAGAGGCTGAGTTGGACGGGGTTAGATGGGGTGAAGAAGGTGAGTCCTCACGGATGGTAGCTGGCATGTTGAGTGGTGAAACTCTTTGCTCTGTTGTCCCTCATGTTTTAAACTCCTCAGACGAGGGCTAAGGTGGCTCTCTATCAAGAATTCTGGCGTGTAGCCTTATGTCTTGATCCGTCTTGTATCTTGTCCTGTATTGTCCAGATGGATGATGCAGGAAGTACGATTAAAGGTGAACAATTTGACCCCTTTGATGAGGCAAAGTTGGCCTTAAAAAGAAGGCTTATGGTCCCGGAAAAAGTAGTCAATGAAGTGCACTGAATGGAGGTTAAACCAGGTGTTTGTTGCCAACAGGCTGCTGAATCTCTCATTGGTCCCTGTGTGCACTAGGATGCTTTTCACAGTTGGGTGTGCAGCCAGATACTGTGGGTTTCTTTCTGACATATCACAGACCATATCCTTGGGAGAGCAGTATATTTTGGTGTTCTTAATGCTCGTGCCTTTTACATCTTTAACGGCAAAATCACCCACAAGAGCTCGAGGCCCGGTTGTGAGCTTCCCCGCAGCCTTTCGCTTTCAGAATTACTTACCCCTGCTGTGTGAGGATGAGAGGATATCCAGGTCATCTGACGGAGAGCCGGGGTCCTGCAGCAGCCAGTGGCGTCGCAAATCTGGTTATCACTCGTCCTCCCATTTCCCAGGGAAATTGTTTATTCTTAGGCTTTGCACCGAGAGAGTTTCAGACTACTTGCAGATTTATTGCCTGACAGGCAGCCCTCCAGTTTCTTCTTGTTGGTGCTCATTGGCCGCGTGTTAGCATCCTCTCGTCGTCCACTGTTGCATGGTAAAGTGGTGTCACGTGTCGCTGTTAACTAGCTTCAGCTATGCCCCAGGTGACCAGTCACTGTGGTTCAGACAAAAGGCTTGTGCTATTGGTTGCGTGAAATTTAAGTGTTGAAAAATATGGTTATATATACTGTGTTTTCGTAAATTAAAGACCCGGTGAAATATAAGTATCCATGAGCAACTGTCCATGATTTCTAGCAAAGCATCTGCACCATAGAAATAGAATATGAGCCGCCGCTCTACGTTGATTTGAATGGGAATGTCCGTTCTACTCCTATTTCTATGCACCCCAAGAAAGCAGAACAATTGTTTATGATCAAATAGGACTGGAAAAAGTAAAGTCTTGAACTCCCCCTTTAGCCATTCCCCTACACTGCCCAGGACCAGAACTTAGTAAATTGAAATGAACTCCCAGACAGAATGAGTCATAGACTGTCAATTAGATAAATTGTCAAAGCATTTGCTCCGTGGGTTCCCCGTCCACACTTATTATCAAATCACCTCAGGTTGGCGCAGTGTCAGTTTCCACACAAATCATCTTGACAGAGCAGATAATTGAGATAACTAGGATTAGTATTCATGCAAGCGCTTTGCCACCCTGGTATAAAACTAGCACATATTAACACCTACAGTATGCAGATAATCACTGGCAGGTCCTTCAGAGGAGATTCAGAGCACACTGGCACTTTTGACACGCAGCTACCGGTCCATCTGTCTGTCCGCGCGCCTGTCTGGCTGTCGGATCTGGTTACAAAACACTGCAGTGCTTAAAACCTGTAGGGTCAACAGCATCCCGGGGAAGACAAGGACATAGATTATGACAGAGATTTGGCAACAGCTGCCCTCTTGGATTAACAAAAATAGCGGGAGGGAAAAATACATTCATGGGCCAACAAACACAAAGCTACTTTTTCCACATAATGGCTGCTTCTTTTCACTTGCTGCCTGTTATTTTTAGCATTGTTAAATCAGAGTCCAAACACCCTGAATCTCTTGAACGCAGCCATCTATCAATATGATCTATGAGCATGATTGAATTCCTTTTGGCGGCGTTGCTTTTGTGGCAGGTGTTGAGGACAGATTGACCTGTAAATATTTAGTCTGTTGATGCTCTGCAGCTCACCATGTAACTCTTAAAGAATAGCGATCCTTCAGCATACAGGTGATAAGATTACCTCTGGGCATCTCGATGATAAGCTTTCATTATCTGTTAAAAAATACTGCATTATGTATAAGCATGGCAGACGAACATTTGCATCCAGACACATATGTCCTTTGTGCATCATTGCCTTAAAACCTACTCTCCAAATCCACATTTTTTTTTTCCATCCCTCTCTGCTGGATAAAACCGCCGGCCCCATCTCGTTTCTTTATTCGGCGTCATATTAATTTCAGAAAGACCTGCAAATCCACTCTGCCATTGCATAATTCATGGAGCCCCTCTGACAAAATTCCCTTTCATGTGGGCAACGCGCCCTGTAACGAAAATCCTTGGAAACCTGGATAAGCCCAAATGGCTTATACCTGATGGCGGTGCACAGCTGTGCTCAGGTAAACTGTCATTCTGTCTCGCGAAATAAGGTCAGAAACGAATAGTGTGCTATTTGATGTCATCAGCTACTAGAAAGCGGGTGACACTCAAAGGGTTTTTGACCAAAAAAAAGAGAAGGGAGTGTTATCTGTTAAGGCCATCTGGCGAGGGAGACCATGCACTCATGAATTCAGATCTCTCAGGAGCATCCTTACTTTTAGGCTTTGTCCCCGCTGCACCTGCTCCAGATTAGAGATTTGTTGTTGCACCAAAGCTGTATAAGATACTTCATATCTTTACGCTATGAAAGTGGCACTTAAAGCTGCAGTAAGTAACTTTTAGCAAATATGATAGGAAAAAAAAAGTAAACGTTATAAAACTTTCACTATAGACCCTTTTCCAGCCGACGTCATGATTACGTCACGGTGTTAGCTGGAGGCAAAACAAATGAAAGACTGGAGGCAAACACAAAGCAACTCAGAGCAGTGGGCTGAAGTTACGCATCGAAAATGTCATCTTGCTGTGTTGTTGAGTGCCACAATCAATATTGTATACATTTGATATGACAAACTGTGATTCAAGGCTCTAGCGAGCTACAATATTGGTGAAGTGTTTCAGATATGGATGGAAAATGTTGCTAATATTTAGTATTATATTTAGTTTATAGCTAAACAGTATACTACAAGATGTTTCTGAGAACATTTGAGGCGAGAAATAGGCATTACAGTAACAGAATATTGATTTATATTTGATCGGCGCTGCCTAGTTTGACCGTTTGATCGGAGTTCGCGAGTTTCATGAGCAGTGATTGACAGCTGCTTTAGAGACTGCTCCTCTCTGATTGGTTGTTTTCCTTCGGGTGCATTGAAATCTTGCAAACGCCATTAGGAGCACTAGGAGGATACAGAAAGCATGATTTTTTTGTTAGAGATTATCTGTCTTGTGCATTACTGTCAGGATATAGTTTGATAAAACTACATTTTTATCACATTTGCTCAAAGTTACTGACTGCAGCATTAAATCTGTGCACAGTATGATTCTCTTGTGTTGAATTGTTTCACTAGGGAGCAGGTTTTTATTTGATGGATCGAGTGGACGTCTGCCAAAGAAGTCATTAAACTGATCCATTATGGCAGGATTATTAACTATACTTTTAAAGCTGGAAATACAAGGGACTAATATTATTAAAAAAGAAAGTCAGCTCATTTCTTAGAAAATAAACTGAAGCATGTTTTATATTACATTTTTATAACATTTATATTTTAATCTGGTCCAAGTTTGCCTCATAATCATGCAGCATACATCCACATCGGGGAGTGCTCTAATTAGCAGCTGTTATGTATCATTAATCTGTTACGTTCGGTACACATTGTAGTAGAATGCAGATGTGCAGCGATGCATCCATTTAACCTGAGCGTGCCTCGCGTTCTTCACTTATCAATTTTAAAATTAACTTGCCAACAACATGAGCACAATGCCACATGTTACACAATCTGGATTCCAGTAGGTTTTTTAAATATGGCTTACTGGTGTCACACCGGTCCCTGGTTTAATTACAGAGAACAGCTTTAACAAACCCTAAAGAACAGGCCACAACTACTTCTATATGAGCCTTTTTTTCCAGTCAAGTAAAAGTAAAAGCTGCACCATTTAAAGTGGAATTATTCTTCTCCAGCGAGGTGTGAGTTGCAGTGTAAGGGATTCATTTATAGTTAAGTGAAGGATTAAACCCTGTCACCGTGGAGCTGCTGCTGCCTGCTGTGTGCACTTTATTACGGCCGTCATCCACATATAGTACATACTAAGTAATCACATTTACATTATCTCATTAGCTTTGTGACATAGAGTAGCAGCGTGTACAAGGCTTCGCAATCTAGTTCTTCAACCTGCTCCATGGTGTCTTGACTGTCAACAAACACCAGAAAAATAACCAATTCAAGCAGACTAATTACATATCTGACAGTCTTAACATGTGCGTCAAAACGTATTTCTTTAACGTATTGATGCAACTTGCAATTTTTAGCAAAAGCTAAAGCATCATGTGAATCTAGAAAACCTAATGAATCCATCGGTACCGACCGTGTCGTACTAGCTTTTCGTTAAGGAGGATAAATAACGCTCCAAACAAACGCTAAGTTTTGTCAAGGAAAAACTGTCATGGCCATTTTCAATGAGGTCCCTTGACCTCTGACCTCAACATATGTGAATGTAAATGGGTTCTATGGGTACCCACGAGTCTCCCCTTTACAGACATGCCCACTTTATGATAATCACATGCAGTTTGGGGCAAGTCATAGTCGAGTCAGCACACTGACACACTGACAGCTGTTGTTGCCTGTTGGGCTGCAGTTTGCCATGTTATGATTGGAGCATATTGTTTATGCTAAATGCAGTACCTTTGAGGGTTTCTGGACAATATTTATCATTGTTGTGTGTCGTTAATTGATTTCCAATAATAAATATATACATATATTTGCACAAATGCCACTGTAGCGGTGCTGGAAATGGTGCTGCATGGTCTGTGTTTGGCTGCAAACAGACTAATAAACCAACATAAATGGACACAAGTCCTTTGTGTTTTACCTCCAACACATTGAAGAGTTGAAATACTACATGTGATTCAATGCTATTTTATTATTTGGATCTGTTGTGTGTGTGTTTATATGGCTATTATGAGCACACAGGTTCGACCAAACTGCTACCACCAACAGCTAAGTGTCTCATTAGCTGGAAATACCAGCAGTCAGCCCTTTGCACACCCTCTGATCTGATGCCTGGGACAATTACATTCCTCCCTCTCTTTTGCACTCGCGCTTTATGCCTCTCGCTCTTTACATCCCCCCCACCCCATCCCGGCGTCAGCTATTTCGACACAACCTCCGATTTGGGCCAAAACGTTTCCTGCCAAATGGCCAATCCCAAAGTGGCGTCCGCTGGATTAATACCTGAGCCCGCTAATTTATAATTGCTCCATTGTGGCGTCGGTGTAGTGAGCAGATGCTGACAGGTTTGGATCGTCGGTGTGTCTATCCCTCGCTCGACGTCTAATCATGATGCCCTCCTCCTAACACCCCTCACATTTTCTTTTTCCCTGAAGAAACAAAAGTGTCTCTAAAATTCTAACATCTTCCAAGACAAAGATAAGAGAGGCCTTCATTTTTCTCTCTCCGAGAAGTCAGCCTCAGCGCCGCACGTCTTTGGTTTACTTATTTCTGTAATAAGACTTGAGGGAGACGACTTTTTCTTTGAGAGGTGGTTAAACGAAATCTAATAAACCTGTTCAAGCCCCATCAGAATGCAGGGCATCTACAAAAGGCGTTTATCTCGCGGGGGCAGGCAAATTCAAAGTTAAATTAGGGAATATGACATTTATTTGAAGAAGAAAACGGGAGGAATTTGCATTCTGCTTCATTGCCATTCTCGCCACTCTCCGGCAAGAAGCGATTCAGTATTAATGAAAGGCGTTTAAGTGGAATTGGGATGACCAAGTATGGCTGTTCTCCTATGACAAGCTACATGACGGGGCAGAGTGGTGATAAAGCGAAGACTCCTCACCTGTTGATGTGGATTTTTTATTCATGAGGTTTTAAAAAACTCTATATTTTATTCATTTTATGTGGTGATTCCATTTTTAATTAATGTTAATGACAGACAAAGATAGGCAGATGGTGTTGTGAATTTCAATTTGCTACACAGGCCGATAAAAGTGGTGCAGTTAAGACTTTATTTCACTTACATATGGGGCAAAAAGCGTCGACGTTGAACCCAGCTGTGTGTTTTTTTTTTAGCCGCACAGGGTTGTTTATTTGCTTCAAAGACTTGCGTGCACTGTACGGCGCTTTAGGTTGTTTATGCTCTTCGACTCAAAGGCTGAGTAAATCCTACAGAAATGTTCCAGGGGACATAAAAAGGGGGACAGTAAACACATCACAAGCGCAGCGGTTTACACACACGGCGACATATGGACGTGACATATAGAGGCGCTGGAACAAAAGCAGAAAGTGGTCCAATTTTCTCATCAAAGACATCCATAAAAGTGCATGATTTACTCTGTATATATAAAAGTTCAAAGCTGCGTTTGACAACTGTATCTTAGACGTTGCATGTGCGGCGCAGTAATGGGGGCAAAGCACTGGCGATTATGCTGAGAAAAAGCATCGCCTGGTCATAAATTAAAGATGCAAATGCAACCACGGCCAGCTGGCCTAAAGTGATCATAGCACACTGGTCAACAAGACCCCGAGCAGCTGCCCTCTCCTCCTCCTCCTCCTCCTCCTCCTCCTACACTCAGCGCCGGGAGGAATCACTGCTGTGTCAGCACGGCGGAAAAGTAAGCAGGTCACGTGTCGCAATGTCACATGGTGTCAGAGTCTGTTGCGGTGTCATGTCGGATGAGAGAAGCGAGGGAGCGATGCTGAAACCTTGAGCGTGTAATGGGGAGATTTTCAAGTAAAACATGTAATGAGGGAGTCACGAAGTCAGACGGAGAGAAGTCTTTCTTCTAACAAGCTATGAGAGCACTCCAGATTCACCAAGGATGACTCAAATTGCCATCATTTATTTTTCTTCTTTCTACTTCCTGAACCCACACAAGTTGTGTGCAATTATACTTACCTCACACAAAGCACTATAAACTCAGATTTAAGACGGTATTTCAGACGTATCGGAGATATATGTGTATTTATTAGGGCTGTTAAAGTTAACACGATAATTTGTTTAAACGCATAAACACAACTTGTGATTTTTAGGTTGTAGTGGGCTCAGTTTTAAAGCTAGAGTGAAGATACTGGCATCATATGAAACTAGAAAACCTAAAGAATCCATTGGTACCAACCAGAGAGCGATGTAACGGCTTCATTTCCCCCATGGAAAGGACTGGCTGAATTGACTTAAAGTCAATCTGTGTTAATTATTTACCAACTTGTGTTTCTCCGTCTGTTTTAGGACCCACTAGGGAGACCTCCGGCCAAAGACATCCCACTGGTCGATCTGCAAATACAAGTAAGCTGGGTTTTGGGACAAAATGTGACTTTTAAGATGGCAGCTTGTTAGACAGCAAGCTTTACTGATGGTCCAAAAATAATGATGCAAACGTCATTTGTGACCATGTCATACTAGCTTTTCAGGAAGGAGGCTAAATAGCGTTTTATATTTTGGCGAGGAAAAACTGTCATGGCCATTTCCAAAGGGGTACCTTGACCTCTGACCTCCAGATATGTGAATGTAAATGGGTTCTATGGGTACCCACGAGTCTCCCCTTTACAGACATGCCCACTTTATGATAATCACATGCAGTTTGGGGCAAGTCATAGTCAAGTCAGCACACTGACACACTGACAGCTGTTGTTGTCTGTTGGGCTGCAGTTTGCCATGTTATGATTTGAGCATATTTTTTATGCTAAATGCAGTACCTGTGAGGGTTTCTGGACAATGTCTGTCATTGTTTTGTGTTGTTAATTGATTTCCAATAATATATATATATACATACATTTGCATAAAGCAGCATATTTACCCACTCCCATGTTGATAAGAGTATTAAATACTTGACAAATCTCCCTTTAAGGTACATTTTGAACATTTGCACTCCGTCTTTGAGTCATAACTCAGTCAGATTTCAACGCACAGACATGATGCAAATATTATCAGATTCAGTGGAACTTACACTTTTCGAGGATATAACATCGGCATCAGCAAAAAAAAGGGGGTTTGTTGTCTCAATAATACCTGAGAGGGTGCCCACAGTGTCCGACTTTCAAAACCCCTGGCATACGTCATAATCAATCAGGCAAGATGCTGTTATGAACATTATATGACTTCTGACAAACAAAGTCCTTTTAAAAATCTAAAACAAAAAAAATCTAACACTCATTTCCCACCACTTCTTGAAAAGTGTGAAGTTGTGGACCGAACGTGATGACTGCTGCAATTTAGCAGTGTCGTGGCACACACCTGCAGGCGGTAGCACTTGCCTTTTCTCTCACACTCATACCTCATGCACACAATATTGCTGCCAGTGCAGAAAGCAGCTCCTTTTGTTCAGATTACAAAGAGAAAGAGAGAGGAAAAAAAAATATACTCCCACACACGACTCGGCTCTTGCAATAAACAAAATAAGTGTGCGAGTAGTAGTAGACACTTTTTGGTGTCATTTTCCTTTTGGTTTCCTTCAACGTGTGAGAAAAGAATACTCTTTGTTATCGTCTCTGTGACAAAATTAGAGTAAAAATAATCCTTTGTTATATTATTGGCTTTATAAATAACAAAGCGAGTAGAAACACCGCACCGCACAGTTTTTCAACATAAAAGTTTTGTCATTTAACACTAAATTCAACAAGTGGGATCCGCTCGACGCAGTTCGTCACTCCCGTTAGGATTAATGATTACAGGCTTATGATAATGTGTAATATTTCTATGATCTGAGAGCAGGTAGAGGAATGCACAATCTCAATCATCAATGGCAGACTTCAAAAGAATGTGCTGTATCCTTCACGGCCACCGAACAAGACATAATGTGGTTTGATCAATAATGCGAGCACGAGTTCAAAAGGGTAAAAATGAATGATGAAGACTCGGTTGTCGACAACTTCAGTGCCGGGAAGCTACAAGCCTCCAGTCGCCTAATGGCATTAATGAATTGAAAATGTACTGTGATGCAAGACAGATATATACCGGACACATTTTTATCCAAGCTTTCTTATTGCAACGGACAAAACAACAGAAATTAGCAGAACAAAATAAGTCTACTTTGCCGCCTAATTAAGTCTTGCTGTTCATAGTTTGACCCACGTCAACCCAAACTTTCATTGTCGTCAAGCCCACATAAACATAAAATGATTGAAAAACATGCCACAGCTGTGGGTGGCTGCATATAACAGCATTATATAAACCTATGTATTACAAAACAAAGAACATGTCGATCATAATGGCAGCTGTTTTTATTGTGGGCACAGAATCTGAGGAAAACAAACGCCCCAGAGAGCGTGATTCACAAGTGAATTTTAGATGCACAGGCGAGATAAAAAGTCACTTTTTATGTCTCTACGCCGGCGAAACTCATAGCCAGAGGCATTATGTTTTCAGGTTGTACGTCCGTCCATCCAATTCTCGTGAACATGATATCTCGCCTTGAGGAAATTCCTTAAAATGTGTCTTTTGAATAATTTTATTAGGAAGCATGTGCACAGCAGTAATACAGACTTCTTCCCAACACAAGAGAAACAATACCAGGAAATAAATGCAAAACTAGACAAAAAAAGACACAAACACATGAAAAAATAAATAATAATATTTAAAAAAGAAAATAAAAAAGAAAAGGTATTGAACAGGTATTAAACATAAAAAAAAAATAAAAAATCATCCCACCCCATCAACCCAACCTTTCTACCCCTGAGTAGTACCACCTCAGTGTGATAAAGACTACAAATCCCTTAAAATTCGCCACAAACGTCCACTTGGAGTCAAGGATGAACTGATTGGATTTTGGTTGTCAGAGGTCACTATGACTTCACAATACACGTCTTTGGCTATAAAACAAGAATTCATATGCTAATTATGACAATAACAAACAAATTTCTAATAGGATAAAATTATGCCATTTCAGACAGACATGGATAAACTGCAACTTGACTGGTTGGCGGAGGCATCCAACCTTAAGGCGGTAGTTCTAGTTTAAAGCTTGACTTTTTCTATGCTTCAGCTTTCTGTAACAAAAAAAAAACAACACTTTATTAATTTCAATGAAGCCCCTATTGGAGCAGCGCTGATGTCACTCATAAGACAGCATCATCTGTAAAGAAGATGACCCTGGTTTAACCTTTTCAACGATACAACGTGACGACAATCACATTCGATCATTCGTTCCTGCTAGATTACTTACGCGAACATTTTAATAATACTGGTAACCTCACAATTATTGAGCTGGAGGATAAAAAGATGTCAGCGTGATAACTTTCCAGAGTTGTAAAACCCTGTCTTATAGTCATTAAGTGCTCTGCAGTGTTCTGGTGCCTGATAAGCCTTCAAGCTCATGGATCTCTCACCCAAAGTTACCTCAAACATTCCTGGATTTTATTCCATCATCTACTTGAAGCAACACACACCAACCCTTGTGTTTTCATGAGGTGCTATTTTCAGTCTAAACTCTGCCAGATACTAGAGAGCGTGGTGTGTTTTTTACTGTAGATTCACTACAGAGAATAAAATGCAACGAATGAATGTGATTATTATGGCGTTTGTGCTCTGAGCAATGATAGAAATTAGCTTTGACAAATTTGATTTTGGCAATCTTTTATATGATTCCTTAATCACATCTGTGGCTCAGTCATGGGGGGGGCGTGAAGCCTATATATGTGTGTACACATTCAGATATATTCCAGGCCAAGAGTCCTTCCACATATAGACGTCTAACGGCTATTGACAGGGGCAGCCCCGCTGAACTCTGGGGCCAGCCATCTGAATCATGTTGAAAAGGTCAGCGGTTTGATACATTAACACCAACGGGAGGCTCTCAGCTGGAGCTGGAGAGCCTGGAGGTTTGGAGTGCATGCCGCTGATGTGCACTTGAAGTGAAGCATTTAACCCGCGGGTGCCACGGCGAAGTTGACCCTGCCCTCGGCCATCCATGTGGACACGAATACATCTACATCTTCTGCATGCGAGCGCGAGCTTTCTTGTAATACCAATGAATTCCCGGTTATAGGAAACCCCCCTACGGAGATTCCTCACATCTTTAAGTTAAGCAAAGATGACCCCTTTTCAGGCCAAACCGTCAAAACCGCGTATCACTGTGCACACTGAATACCCGCTGAATACAAATATGTACCATATGCACCATAATCTAGGATGAGCTTTCTATTCAGGTCATTACTGCATAATCCTTATTAGATAAATGTAATCTTTATTTAACCAGGACACATGACATGTATTTGCTTCGACAGCTTTGGCGTGCAGTTGCAGAGAAGGGGGGGAGGGGAAGACAAACACGGGCTCCCCTCTGGGAGCTGCCCAGTACAACCACAGTGTTGCACTGAGCAGCTCCACTGGTGTTGCTCCGGGGTTGTGCATGTTCTTAAGCAGTGCTTGTTTACTACTCCCCCTCCGTCTAATCCAGATTTGCCCTGCTGGTCTGAAGCAGCTGCCCTCAGGTCCGGATTCTGCAGTTATCAGCTAAACCTGGAAGGGACTTACTTTGTGATCTTTGTCCTTTTAATGTGTGATATAAAAATGTTACTGCTTAATAGGAAGGAGTGCTCCAAGTGGGCAGGTACTCAGCGGTACGCAGTACCAACACTTTTTCATTTTACTCCATGGCGTACTGTGACTTTTTTCTTGCCTTTCCCCTCTGCCCTCTACATATCTGGTTCTCTGGGAGATTTTGAATGGCGAATCATAACGGCACAGCGCCAGCATATTTGCGCTGCGCCTCATAACACCTCTTCCTAACTAGATGCAATTCGAACGGGCAGACATCAGATTGTTTTAGTTTTTCTAAATGAAGATGTCCTAACCTGCTCTGAGCTCTCCCTGGCTCTATTTATGCAAAGTTCTGCTCACCTCCAACCTGTTTTCACTGGTCAAAATCGACACTGACAAACAGTTAATCAATATGTAATAGATAGTGACATCGCTCGTAGTATCTGGACGATTTTTCGCACTCCATTCGTCAGAGTTCGCTCAGTCGCTGTACGTTAGGAAGAGGTGTAAGCCGTATGAACATAAAAACTATGCAGAGGGCATCTGGGCGAGCCGACGCACAATGGTGCTGTAATTTATCAATACAATGTTCACGCCCTTTTTGTAAAATAATTAGAGAATTGTTAGTGCTAACTTTTTTTTTATTTGTGAACAAATTTAATTAGTGAAACATTATTTACACGATTTCTTAAATCTGCTCTTCTGATTTATAGAATATGATTTTACAGGGCAAACATTTCCAGAGGAATTAAATGTTCACACGAAGGCTGCGATAAATAATAAAAAATAATATTTTAATTTATAATAATAATAATAGTCCAAAATGATGAAAAAATTGCATAGTTTTAACTAAAACAAATTAAATGTTCTTGCGGTAGGACCCTCAAATCCAATATCTTGTAATATCTTTTATTCACTGTATAAATTGAGAATGTGTCTCTGTATAATATATAGGAGCATCCTGACTGGGACTCCTAAAACCTGAATGATTCGCTCACACACCTCAGCTCTGCATGCATACCTGCTTTAGGCATCCTATAATATATACTATACTATACTATAGACTACAAATAACGCAGGAAAGCACTTTAAGCATTAACACTATATACAAACACACCACCTTAAACCTATAATGTTCAAGTTGGAATATTATTGGAGTATTATAGGCCAACTATAGAAGGTGTATAGCCCACGTATAATAATAATATAGCAATAATGAATAAAAAGGAATAAGTCGCTAAGAGTACCGGCACTTGTTTTTTTTTCCACTTCAAGCACAGCTAGGAAGGAAACAGAAATTAACCTGCAACGGCAATCAATATGCATCCCCTCATATCCACACAGGTCTACACAAGATGGGAGGAAAGCCCACGGGGAGCCTGTTGAAGCAAATTAGCTTTATATGTAAGTCTATCAGCGCTCAACGCTAATACGCAGCAGTACAATTGGATCATTGCCGCAATTATCTCAGTGAGTGTCAGCTGTGTTTTGTGTTCCGAGGAGTCACATTACTCCAAACTGAAAGGCGTCTGCGTCTCAATTAACGCGCACAAAACACACGAGGCAATGTAACCAGCAGCTGCATGCGCCCAACAAACTACCAGTCGGTGAATATTACCTCCGTAATGAATTCCCACTTTACTTCCAGTGTCAAATATCCCTTTGAACAAAATATCTCCTTATAAGATGAGAGCGAAAAAACAAATGATATTAGATTTTGTTCAGGGTTATTGGATAACGTAGCTCCTGGCTGACTGCTGTCTGTTTTTTTGAGATATTAAAAAAGTGATTGTCAGTCTCAGAATTATTAGCATTTTGGAAAATCAGCTTCTACCTTTTGCTTTTCAGGCTGGCAAAAGCACAGCACACATCAACAGCATTTTACATTAAAATGACGGAAACACAAATAAAAGCAGAGTTAGATTAATGGTTCGTGTCGGGTCTGGGTATAATTGTCTCGCTGCATGTTTTGTCGCTGAAGCCAGATGAAGTGAAATTACATTGATTGTAGAAGGCAGAAGATTCTCACGGTCTGTTGTTTACTTCCAAACCGACCGAGGCCAGCTAAGGATGTATTCTATTCACGGTTACGAAAACACATGGCATTGTTTCAAGATAGAAACAAGGCTACAGATCTGTGAGGCTGTACATGGCACAACTTTCCTTTGAGCTAAAAATGCCAACATCAAGATGCACACAATGGCAAGCAGGTGTATTTACTCAATTATAGGGCTGTCAATCGATTAAAATATTTAATTGTGATTAATCGCACATTATTTATCCGTTCAAAATGTACCTTAAAGGGAGATTTGTCAAGTATTTAATACTCTTATCAACATGGGAGTGGAGAAATATGCTGCTTTATGCAAATATATGTATATATTTATTATTGGAAATCAATTAACAACACAAAACAATGATAAATATTATCCAGAAACCCTCACAGGTACTGCATTTGCTCAAATCATAACATGGCAAACTGCAGCCCAACAGGCAACAACAGCTGTCAGTGTGCTGACTTGACTATGACTTGCCCCAAACTGCATGTGATTATCATAAAGTGGGCATGTCTGTAAAGGGGAGACTCGTGGGTACCCATAGAACCCATTTTCATTCACATATCTTGAGGTCAGAAGTCAAGGGACCCCTTTGAAAATGGCCATAAGCCATGGAGCGTTATTTAACCTCCTTCGTGACGAGCTAGTATTGTTAAATTTTGAGTTTGATTCCTGAAGCCGTAGTCGGTTTAACATTGATCGATCCGTTGAGGCAAACGGCAACATCAGTGAGTTCTTCAATGAATCGCAAAAGCGCCGTCTGCAATTCACGGAATCTAAAAAAACGGGGCTAACGACGCCGCACAGATGAAGCAATCGCGCTGAAAGAAACCACAAAAGAAAAAGATCACCAGGACTACCAGAGTGCGGTTTTGACTGTGGAAATGTCGTCTTCCAAAGAAGCCGCTGTCATGACTGAGAATCGGTAAATGGCTCCTGTGGTGAAAGAATTGCACTGAAGCAAAACTTTTGAGATGAAAAATCTGGTTTTATATCCCCTGGATTTCTCCTTTTCTGTCTATTTTTTGTGTTAATTTAAGAGGGCAGCTGTTGCCAAATCTCTTATCATGCCGCTGTATTTCAGGACACCCTCTGGATACTGTTGACCCTACAGTTTTTAAGCACTGCGGTATTTTTAATTCCCCTCTTTTTATGCAGTCATTTCTAGTATATATATATCTCCAATATTACCCCAATGTTTGTCCTAATACAACCTCCAATATTTAACAAAATTACTTCTTGCTTTGCTTTATCTTAACACTCCTTTCCTTGTCATCCAGCGCTCAGTTAATTCTCATCATCTTTACACGGACTGATATACATCTGAGAATCAAGGTGGATGTAATTAACTATAATTAATTAGGTGGTAGGATGGAATAATCAACAGGAGTTTGGCTCCTGAGGATCAAATTGAAGGTCACCCTCCCATCCACTCAGTACAAGAAGTACTCAGCACAACTTTTTTACCTGCCTTTAATGAAACACTAAGTAATTGTACTTGCTGCTGTCTTCTGTCTGCACGCTGCCAAGATGATTCAAAAGCCACATAAGTGGAGTGTCCTTGAATCCAAGGTTCTTGTGTACAGCTCTTCTTTTTGTATGCCTGCATACACTCCCACTCCTTATCTCCACTCGCAACCCACCAGTCAGGGTGTGCATTCGGTTCCACATTAGCACATTGTCCCCCTTTGATGTCTTCCCTCCAGAGAGCCCCCTAGTGATGAAATTTGTTACGTCGAAGAAGTGAGACCTTCTGTTCCTCGGCGAGGGATCGACTCAAGTTCACACTGATTGACCCTCACAAAAAAATGAGTAAACTTGACTTAATCAGAATAATAATTCTTTCTTCGGCTGAGACCTGTTGGCAGGATTGTAAATGCAACTTTAGATTTAAAGGTGCCCTGTGGAGTTTCCTTATAAACAAAGTTGTGTTTACATTCCCACCAAAATGGATTGTGTGTATCCTTGAGGCCTAACAAACGTGTTGAATGATTTTTTTTTTTTCCCTCCATAAAACATTTGCAATTTATGCATTGTAAACCCCGTGTTTACGAGTTTGCAGTCTTCTTCTTTACTGCCTTTGCGGGCCCATTTCTTTCCATTTATTAGCAAGTTACCAGCGGCGACTGTCACTCAGTTGGATTGAGTTAAACCCCAGCAGGAATGTGTATTGGGGCGTCAATATGCTCACAAATCCGACATCAACAAAGCATAAAGACATTGCCCCATAGTGCTACCAGTTGTCAAAAACTCCACAGGGTACCTTTAAATTTAAATGTCAGATTACACTGGAAGCCAGGTGTCCTCGCCGTAGCGCCTCATTCGGCATCGGACATGCACAACCTTGAATTGCACAACCAAGCTGCCGTAAATCCATTCCTACATGTGGGGAACCTGCTGCTCATAACTAGCGGACAAACTAGCAACTAAGTCTCTGCAAACGTTAATGAATTTGCTCTCTCATTCCCAATTTAAGGTGGGAAGAAAGAACAGCACCTTCTTCGTGTTTTGTGTAGTAAATCAATCTCCACATGTGGAGGACCTGCTGCTCAAAGCTAACAGACAAACTAGAAACTAAGTCTCTGCAAAAGTTGATGGATTTTCTCTCTCATTCTCAATTGAGGGTGGAAAGAACGAACAGCGCCCTTTTCCTGTTTTGTGCCGTAAATCAATTTCCACATGTGGAGAGCCTGCTGCTCATAGCTAGCGGACAAACTAGTAAACGAGTCTCTGCAAAAGATGATGAGTTTGCTCTCTCATTCTCATTCTCAATTGAAAATGTAAAGTTAGAACAGCGCCCTCTTCCTCTTTTGTGCCGTAAATCAATATCTACATGTGGGGAACCCGCTGCTCATAGCTATCGGTCAAACTAGCAACTAAGTCTCTGCAAACTTTAATGAATTTGCTCTCTCATTCTCAATTGAAAGTGAAAAGAACGGACAGCAACCTATTTCTGTTTTATGCCGTATATCAATCTACACATGTGGAGAACCTGCTGCTTTACGGCACATCTTGAAGAAAGGTGTAGTGTTGAGGCTTCTACAGATTGCCTCTCTTCCCAGCGACGGTGTCTTTTGAAGGTTTCATTTTTTTTTTTTTTCATTTTAAATACGACAGAAATGAATAAAATAGTTTCTCTGAAGAGTTATTAGATGCATCTCAAAAAAGCAGAATATATAACACAAATGAAATTCAGAGTGCGAATTCTCTGCAGCATCATATTATTCTCCCGCTTTTGAAATTGTATTAACATGACAACCCAGTCTCAACAGTGCAACACTATCAAAAGAGAGTAAAAGTGAGAAAAAGTAAGCCAGGAAAAAGAGAGAGAGAGAGAGAAATGGAGTCACAGATAAAGTGGAAAAGGAAAAAGAGATGGCAGAGAGTGGCAAGAAAAACTGCAGTTCCACTCGGGGGACTGTTTGGAGTCTGAAGTAGCTCAGTCTCTTTGAACGCAAGCCAACAGGAATCTGTGCCGCAAAAGTGATTCCATTTTAAAGCGGAGGGGAGAGTCCTTCTCACCTTTCTGGTCTCATCCTCATGCGCTTGAGGTTTAAATGTTCCTTAAAAGCCTTTTTTTAAGACGAAGACTGATCTCTTGAAGCACCGTTTAACTTGGATTAATTGTAACAGTGTCTGAGTGGTGTCACGGGGGACCGCTGAGCCACTCTGAAGCTTTTAAAACCACCGTAATGATAAACACGTGGACGCCATCTTGGTATCTTTTTTTAATGCTTTTGCAAAGCTTCTTTCTAGACCCACTGATCCAGTTAACAATGCATTAACAGCATTGTTTTTTGCACAAATATTACATATAAGTTAGATCGTTTCTGCCTTTTACGCAACTCTGCAGGGATCCAAATCCATTAGGAAACAAGACAGCGGCTCCAGCCTATAAATATAGCAGTATGGGGATTTGTGTTGCAGCGTCTGCTTCTGATTTGACACTCTGCTGCTGTAGTAGTCGTTTGATGTGAGCAGAGACGCTGTCTGTATCTGCACAAATTGGGACACCTATATTCTCGGGAATGGATGTACCATGACGTCACAATGGCTCCATGTGATTTGATCTGATTTAATTAGATGGGATGTGTGTTTGCTATAGACTGTATGTCACAGTTCTGTCTTTTTATGGCGTTTATTAGTATGGAAACGCATGGATGGGTGTCAAAATCCTCCTTCTACTTAAAGAAAATTAACCTATTTTTGAGTTTTACCTATTTTTAACTTGATGATGTGAACTATGATGCATGTGCCTCTCCCGTATTAAATCATGCTTCTGGGATGTGGGGTTTCAGAGAATGTAGAATAGCAGACTCTATACAAAACAGTAATGTTCAGTAAGAAGGTTTTTCTTTGGAGTAAATCATACAATTCTCGATGGACTACAGAACTTCAGGCTCTTTTTAAGGAAGTTAAATTGCAATATAGGTATAGTAATAATTTATCATGGAGCATGAACCCAATTTGACGAAAGTTACTTGCTAGATTTGAAGAAAAACGGTTGAAAGATATATTGTTAAAAGCAAAATTGCAAACACATATTCAAATCAAGCGCAATTATGGCACTGAATCTTATGTTCTAGCAAACTTATCAAGGAGTCAAAGGTCTTTAAACTTCCAGGAGGACAACAGGAGCTTGGAAAAAAACATCTGGATGGTTAATTTGTTTTGTATTATTTGTAATTTATGTCTGGTTTCTGTCTCTTTTCTTTCTAAATAACAGTGTCTTGTAAGCCTGTTTGAGCTGAGCGTATTACTTATGCATGACACAATAATAATAAATTCAATCACTCAATCAAATAGTAGAAATCTGATGCATCTCCCAGGCGTCCTGTAGCATCAAACTGTATCAGTGAAGACTGAGAGAGAAGGCGGTTTTATCAACGCGATCCCACCGTCGCACCTTTTGTCGGCGTGTTTGTCTCAACAAGAGGTCTGTTGTCACGTTGACAGGGAAGCGTAGATTGTGCCGGATTTCTGTCTCTTTAATCTTCTTCGAGCACAGAAAAATTCAGAGATGTGATGTAATTTTTGTGCAGGAAAATGGGGTTTTAAAGACGTTTCCTTTATTTTTTTGTAATTAATTTGACCTCACTTTTGTTTGTGAAGGCAGAAAATATCATGGCAACAAGCCAAGAGAGTCAGTGAGGGTGGGAGAAGATAAAGAGACAAAGAATAGACATTGATTATAGATTATCTATTGTGCTCTCATACAAATGTGTCTTGTCAAAGCCAGCAGTTTGTATTGTACTTCACCTTGCAGATGGGATCAGGTTATGAAGCAGCAATTGTTCATTGGAATACATTTTGAATGGAATTATGACTTCAGAACAAAGCTGGTTTCTCTAATGATCGCCATTGTCCTCGTACTTCCGCCGTCTTTCTCTCCGTTCCTCTTTGTTTCCGCCTTGATTCTGTATCACAAGTCAACACGACTACAAGCAAGTCATTTTGCCTAAGGATTACCAATGTAAGCTGTCACGCTCGGCTGCAGCGCAGATGTGCCTTTGCTTTGCTAAACCTTTTATAATTGCATTTTTTATTTATGGAATTTCTGACTATTACTGAGCAGTAAATGGATCATAGTTATAAGTCTGTGTACGCATGCAGTTGTTTTGGGGTTTTTTAACAGTCAATGTGAGGCAAAAACATCTAAATATGGCCTGCTTGTGTGATATATGATGGTGAAAGAAATGAGGCGTACCTTGGTTAAGTACCTTCTGTATACCTAGAACAACAAATTTGAAGAATTGTTTCTTCACAGACCTGATAAGTGAAGAAGAAAATCAGACATAATGACTATAATGCATTTGATTTGATGGCTTGTAAAAAAAAGCACTCCACATAGTAAGCACAAATATAGAGCCATTCTCCGGTTCCACTTGCTTGCTAATGTATTGCAACATCCTCAAGAGAAAATTTGAAAATGCTCACTTTTCATCCATTTTTGAAGTTGAAAGGAATGGTCTGGTGAGGTCGGAGATCGGAGCACTCGATTAGGATTTTAGAATCATTTTACTCTATACGAATTCAGGCTGATATCATACACCGTTTGTCGCTATACCTACGGAAAGTAATAACAAAAAAATGCCTGTGCAATATTTTATAGTATGCAACCTCTACTGCTATATATATATATACCAAGTATTTCCTTTACTATTGTACTGTATATTATTTGTAAATACACCGGTGCGACAATAAACAGCTTGAATCTTGAATCTAATCCACGTAATCTTGAACCAGGAAGTATAAAGAGCGGCAAACACCACGTAGAGAGGAGGTCGGGTATGATAGGTCGGTCATTCCTACGAATTCCTACGGTTTTCCTAGGAATATCCACCAACACGTGTCAATTTCCGCTTGTTAGATGCATACAGTCTTCAGAGGAACAACTTCCTTAGGTTTAGGCAACACAACTACTAAGTTAGGCTTAGGAAAAGATTGTGGTTTGGCTTAAAATAACTCCGGACGTAGCGTTACTTTCGTGACAAATGAATCAACGCTGACTTCTGGTTTCACACGGGACACAAACGCCGCTCTCCTGGGCAAAAGCCCGGTATATTTAGACCCACCCATCCACCACGACCTCCTCCCTGTGCTGTGTTTGTCGTTCTTTATATTTCCTGGTTCACGATTAACTTGGATTACACACAAATTGATTTTGTGGGATGTATACGAATTACTTTTTGTAGGTATATATGCAAACCTGAGCCACAACAGCTTCACCAGCCAATAAGTGAACATCAAGACTCTTTGTTATAGTTTTACCAATTACTTATAAACAGTTTAAACACCTCGCACCTGTGTGTGTTCAGTGATGTGTCCTGCAGCTGTAGCCACCACGCAGACCTACCACGGCGGCCTTTCAAAGAGTACGCCAATGGAAACAACAGTTAGCACCAGCGAGTCTCCCACTGTGGATCTAAGAGCTCCTTAACAGCAGCGTGCCCTGCAGGTCAGCTTGATGAGCAAACATTAGCGAGGTATTCAAGAGTGCACCATTTCGCAGCCAGATATAATGAGCTCCACTGCCCGCAGAGCTTTGTCTCTCTCTGTCATGGCATGCAGATATATTTAGCATATTAATAAGTTACTGATAACACATTTAGCATGTTAATAGGATGCTGATGACATTTATTTGTGGGCTCGAGGGACTGGCTTTCATATAAACATGAGCTGATGTTATCTATTGAGTGAAGTATCTAATGCAACTAGCTTATAGGTCACTCTAACAGGTCAGACATTGACGTTTAGCAGACTGCAGCTTATCAGTGAGGGGGAGCTGAGAACGGTTGTTCACATGGCGACCTGCACCATCTATAGGAGACTGAGATAATAGAGGGCTGATGTGAAAGCAGAACTTCTGGGTTATATTACAGAAGTAAGATTTCAAAATCTGACATTTGTATTAACGTAAAAAAAATAAACATCCAGCCTCGGAACATAATGTACTCTTATGTCTTGAAATGGTTTGTACACTTTTTAAACGTCTGGTATTGCAATATTGCTGTTATTAGTGGCCTTTAACAAACACCATTTCCCATAAGCCCCAGACTGTTTAATATCAAAGCTTGACAGAAGAGGCGAGACCATGGGCAAGTCGAGGGGCCGAGGAGAGTACTAAAAAGCTGGAAAAATGACTTTAGGAGTATTGGTGAATAGTTTGGACATGGATAAAACCAAGCAGGGTTTAACATTAATGTCTTTTTTTCACTTGTCTGACTGGGCAAGTGGCGCAGAAACCTACTTGCCCGTATACAAATTGTTCTATTTATTAGTGGTTATCAAATAACAGCAAAGGCTTAAAGTTAATTGTCATGTTTGATCTTGATTTAAGTAAATTATTGTGGAGTTTCGCCCTCTAACACCACCTAACTAAACTCTTGTTTACAGGATAATTGAAATGCTCGCTTGCACTTCAGCTCATAATCCAACAAACACAGGACTTTCAACCAGGAGGCCTGTGTTCGAGACCGGTGTTTCGTTTTGTAAGCGTGCTAATGTTACGTTGTTTCCGTACATATTGTAACTAGTTTACGTACTTATTTTAAGCCCAACCGTGACGTTTTTCCTAAACCTAACTAAGTGGTTTTGCTGCCAAACCCTAAGTGAGTGTTTGTGTTGCCCCTTTGCTGGTATTACACCTTCATCCACGCCTCAGTGAGGACAAACGTGACACTGACACACTATCATTTGGTGGGCAGGTGGGTTTATTGCATGCCTCAGCGTGATATCGGGTTGCTGAGTTACAGAAGCTAATGTTACAGAGGCTGACCCGCATGTGACATCATCACTTTGGCTCTCTGTAAACAGCAGCAATATAGATTTAGACATCAAGATGTAACGCCCATTGAGAGAAGAGTCAAACTTGCAGAAGTGATTACTTTCTTTGTCAGCATACAGTTACAAACTGCTGCTGCTGTTCTTTTACACAGTGAAAGACCATTTTTGATAAATCCCCATTTAATAAACTCAAGGGGTTTCAGTAAAGGAGTGGTGCAAGAGAAGTTGACATGCATCCTCTTCGCTGCCCAGTGCAGCCACACTTTGGCACTTTATAGCGACCAAGCTGCTCCACTCGAGCACCCACCTGCTGCATACTGATGCACTTGAGTAGATTGTTGTGCATTTCCAGCAGGTGCATCGTGTTCTTCTTAGCAGCTACAGTAACATGATCTAGTGTTGGAATTCAATGTCACCACCCACATTGATGATTATTTTTTCCTTGCCTGCTGCCAACACTGATAAGAAAGAAAAAAAAAAGGTATTACCTCCCTCTGCGGCTTTGCAGGTAGAATACAGAAATACTTAACCTTATCCTGCTTTCCAGAGCCTATAATTCAGTGTCCACCCTCTTTTTCTACCAGATTTGATATGTTTTTCCTCATGTTTTTAATCATTTTAGGCTTGCATTATTCTTATTGCTATTGGTAACTAGTTTCCTGCACCACAGAAAGGATTTTATATTCTTTCACTTTCATGTAGCCTTGACCCAAGCCTTCCGGAGACTTCCATTCGCCTTCAGCTAAGGGCTGCAAAACTCTTGTTTCATCTGCGATGACTAAGCTGGTGTGAACATGGCAGGTGAGCGTGGCTGCCTTCGTAATGGGGACCCATGCTGTTAAATAAAACAGCCCGTTCTCAGCCTACACAACATTTTTCAGTCTTGATCTACTGTGACTATAAAAACATAATTAAAGTCCACCTCCACTCAAAATAATGTGCTTTGCTTATTATGACTTCAGTTTGATGTCCGACCCTCGCTGTGTAGAATGACGAAGAAAGATGTTTTAACATTCACTCTGCACCCACGGTAGAGTTAAAGCATGCATGACCGGGATTTTGTGACATCACAAGTTCTGATGACCCCTTTTTTTTTCTGTTAGTAAACATGACGACGTATTTTTTTGGGGCGGAGAATAGGTTTATTATATTTTAACATGTCTGGAGGGTTTTTTTAATGTATAAATGTTCTTTTTTTTACCCATTAAGTCCCTCATCAAATGAGGTTTTCAAAATAAAAGCTCTGCTCTATATTGTTCTTTTATTACATATGGATTATAAGGTAAATTTTCGAAATGATTGCGATGAATAAGCTCTTTTTTTAGGGTCTCCTCTCCTCCTTTCAGGTTTCCTCAGGACACCCTCGGGACACATGCTTAATAGTCAGCATTCAATGAAATCCCCTTAAGTAACTGGCAGCATTACAACTAAACAATAAAATATCAATCCATCAGAGTGGATGTTCTTCCTTCTTCTGTATTGTGTTTCAACTTTGGTCAGTACAAATACGATTTCCCATTATTTGCTACAGTACAAAAAAAGTTGTATCATAATTCAGAATCAATAGCCATGGCAGTGTTTTTCGGTAAAAGCCTGGTGAGAAAAATAGAGGGCCGAAAGAGAAAGGCACGGTTAGAGATAGAGGATGCTTTTTATGACCATACCAGCATTTCAACAATTCCATCACTCTGGAAAAAATGTGCCTGACATTTCTGGGACAGCACAAATTGAAACATCAACAGTGCGCGGGGCCTCCTGCGAAGCAAAGAGCCGGGGCTACGGCATCGCCGAAGCAATGTCATTTGTTTATACAAAGACTCTCAGCAAGCTAAAGGTCGTGTGGTTTTGAATCAACATTATAAAATGGATTTATGGGCTCGAGCGCGGTTATCCACAGCTTTTCACATCTGCAGAATGCACCGGAGTCAGGTCCCACTGACAATAAAAGCCTGTGCAAGTCAGTTATAGGGCAAGCAAAACAAACACCATCAATTTCTATTTATGTTTTAGGTTTGTTTGTTTGTTTACCCTGCCACCATGACATCTACAGTATGTTAATGCAGAACTATATCTACATTGTCTGACATCCTCCCCAGGAGCTGTGTGTTGCATATCATATAGGATTTGCTGCTGTGTTTGTACACAGATTAATATTCTCAGAGTGCGTGTTGTATTTTGAGGTTGGTTGAAGTGTCCTTATTCAAGGGAAGTACTGCGAGAACATGACTTGAACAACGCTGTGCAATTGTCCATGAATCCGTATTGATTTGCTTTTTTGATTTGGTTTTGTTGGTTGCTTGGAGACATCACACATTCAATTATACTGTTGACAAGACTTGGGAACCATGTGAAGCCAGCTGTTGTCTTTGTTTCCAGTCACAACGCCCGAGGCTTTATTGACAGAGATATTTTTGTTCCTTCAGCCGTCGGACCTCTACTAATTAGTTGTATTTACGTGTGTCTCTCGCATCAAAATGTTTCTGTGATATTTGGATGCAAAGAGATAATTTGTACGAAAGCAATGTTTGCAATGCCGGCTGTCCTCTATTCATACACACACAGAGCATTATGTCTTTATAGTTACATTACCATATTTATATGTCATGTAGCAACAAGCTGAGAAAAACAGTTAAAAGCCGATGGGGCTTTCACCCATTATCTAATTTCTGCATGTAAACAATAAATTTTTTTTTTTTTTTTTAAAACTTCAAAAACTGGAGGATGGAACCTGCCAAAATAAAAGGCATTAATTAATTGATAAAATGTGACATAAAATAATATTTCTGTCTTAATTTGCTTCTTCGTTTACCTTTGTATTAATTCCCCTATCTATTTTTAAATATATTCATTTATTTTTGTATTTAATTTGTATGTATTTTAAATTAATTTAAAAAGAAAAAATATATATTAATTATTAAATTGCATGTATTTATTTATGGAACATTTAATGGTATATGTATTTATTCATTAAGTCATTTATTTATTTATTTTTATTGACTTTTAAATGCATTAATATTTTTTTTAATTTTATTTTTTTTAATTGGTTTATTCATTATTAAATTATTTGTGTTTATTTATGGTGCATTTCATTTATTTATTTATCACGTCATTTATTTATTTTTTATGATGGCAGGTTCCGTCCTCCATATACATAGACTTCCAATGAAAACGGCACAAAAACAAGTTAGGATAAAATCTCCTTACACCTAAATAGACTGCATTATAGTTAAATTTCTCACATTTCTCTGCTGTATTTGTGCGTATAAAAGGTGAAACATTTTTATTTTCAACCTTAAACTTTTGAGTGGTTATTACCACTAAATATTTGTACATTTTTACAGGCTTTTGTGTAATTTTTCTTGGCATCTGGCTGCTTTATACCTTATTAAATAGACAAAATTGATGCTCCAGATGCACAGAATCTGTTTTCTGAACAGAAGCTTGTATGGGTCAAATCATGGCCGTACAAACGTAAGGAAAAGCAACACAGATGTAGACTTTTTTGTCTTTTTAAATATTTTTCCTGGCTGTTTTGTTAAGATACATAAAGACTGTAATGTAGATTTGTACACACTTGCAGTTTCCTCCCCTAAAGGTTGGATAAGCAGGGTTGTGCCCACAAGGTCAGCAGTTCAAATCCCCGGAGCAGCTGTAAAAAATGTGGAGAGAGAAAGCGAGTGAGTAACTCTCACCTCAGTGGTCTCGCTAAGTGCTTTCTGTCAGGGCTTAAGCCCCGAATGTTTTGAGATTAGCCCCGAATAGCTTTTGATCAGGCAGTTTAAATAACTTTTACATAATTCTCACCATCTCACCTCTCGCTGTCCCCGTCCCACTGCCTACAGACATTCACGCTGCACAAAAACTGCAGGTAAAGTTCACATCCCAGACCTGGCTGAGGGAGCTTTGTAATCCGCTTGCAGTGCGTCAGAGAATATACCAGGGTTCAAACGGTTGATACGTCGGTGTGTGCAGGATGGCTTTGTCAGTCATCTTTTGCTGAATATCTGGGGGAAGATGATCTATTGAATTCATCACAGTGCAATGTCTGGGTCAGAGGCAGCAAGATGAAGTCAGCGTTCAGCCTGCAGTACCTTAGCACAAATATTGGAAACAGTGGGAAACAGAAATAAAATAAAAAATATGATTTAAAAAAAATCCCACCTCCACAAAAAAGATGATCTGGATGTCTAGATCAAGCCATGTAACTTTGTTTGATCTTAACGGGGAATAACTATTTATCAATCTGCCCGACTTAAAACCCTGTGGTCGTCCCATATGGTCCTAAAATCCAGTAGCCTCATACACACATTAGCAATGGCGATACCAAATTGATGCATAAGAGATGGTAATATAAAAGTCTGACATATAACATCCCAGTTTCTGCCTCAATTAGAGCATCACATAAACCCACCAACATGTGAATATGTACAGTACGTGCATACATTGCTTCATGAGCTCGTGCAGTTTAATATGCCCCCCTATCTCATATGTATTCATTAGGGTCGCTCACGCTCACGAGCGCCCTCGGATATTATCTCGTATCTGCGCATTAAGCATATGTCAGGGCCGGGGAAAAGTATAATTTCAGACTTGACGTATCGATTCTTATCTGATTCCGACATTTCTGATTTATTGCGTGTCACTTCTGTCAGTAAAAGAGGAACATTCATCAATATTTTGCGCATGCATTTTTCACGACAGAGGGCAGGGCGGGACCGAGATTATTCCGAGTCATGAAACATTCATATTATGTGCTCATTTTGGTATAAAATTCATTACAGTGTGGAGTACATGATATGTGCTCAAGAGCTTTTTGACTTCATTTGAAAAGAGAAACTTGGAGAGCAAATGTCATGTATAATTTGTATAATGGCTTTAAAGCTCATATATGAGTGATGCCATGCATTTTGAATGGAGTCATATTTTACATATGTCAAATGTTCATTAGTAGTATTGAGGTTAGGGTTTGGAGGATAAATCAATGTTGGTATTTTTAGACGATTCTCCTGGAAGGAAACTTCAAAGACAAGATTAATATTTTTTGGTTTTATTAAACCCACAGAAATTATGACATAGCAGGCCCGCAGGCACATTCTGTTTGTAGCATCCCCAAAAGGACACATCCCGTCACCGAATTATATAACAAATCTTCGTTGTCATCATCATCATGGCAGGCCCCGCCGCTGCCGCTGCTGCCCCAGAGGAAACTTTTGAAACCTCTGAAATTTAATCAGACATATTCTGGGTTAGAGCTCCACAAATAGAGCTTTTTTGCATCGGCTGGAGGAGAGGGGCTGCGGGCAAATTGCTTAGGTTAATGACTGTGTGAATTATTCATGTTCAGGTCTAAGTGAAGTGGGGGAGTCTGAGTAATCTGGCCGACAGTGGTAGTCATGGTACATGTTTTGCACTAAAAATCTCTGCTACCTGATGTGAAACAGGCTAGACGACGTCTTTTAACCCTCCTTTTAATACTCAGCGCCCCCCTTTGGAGGTTTTCATATTTTATTGTTGAACAATATTGAATCAAATGTGACTTTTTTGACAGAAATATGTTTGCATACTGTAAATACATATTCCCTCCTTTAATATGACACACGTAAAGCATCACAGGTGCAGCTGATTGGGTTTAGAGGCTACGTAATTAGTTAAATGAGGAGCACCTGTGTTGATTGTACTCATTTGGTACAGTAGCCGTGGGTCGTGTCTAGAAGGTAACTCCCGAGTTGCAAAAACTCTCGAGAGACTTGCTATATTTTCACGTTACTCTGTGAATTAAGGATTTATTTCGACCAAACCAAAGTTGCTGGTTGCTGGAACAGCGGAAAGACTAAAGGACTTATCGGTTTGGTGAGTTTTAATGTCCAGTTTGAATGAATTCAAGTGTGTTTTACTGAGTTAACAAGGCAATTAAGCTCGCTAACTTCACTTTAATGAGAGAGAAACATGAATTCAGAAGGTGTACGGTTGTATTGTTCTGTTTAGCTAACGTTAGGTGTAAGTATAGTTTATTTTGATTATTTATCAGACGTTGAGAACTTGTGACGCAGTGCATTCTGGTACATGTAGGCACAGCCGGCAGAGCTCCGCAGGTGTAGTATATAACACTCAGTGCCAGGCCAGTGTTAAAAAATGCTGAATATAATGGGTAAAAAGTGATGAAGAGGCAGATAGAGTCAGGTGTGTGAAGGTGGAGCAGGAGGATGAGCAGTTTTTGGGAGTTAAAACTAACTGCCGCTCGTGGTTCCGGTCTCACCGCTCCCGTCGCCACTGGCAACCGGGGCGGAAGTGCGTCAGTGCGTCATCACCAAATATCTATAACGGGGGTTCTCCAACTTTTTGAGCCCCTTAAAGGGGAGAAAATTCTCCAAGGACCTCCTCATAATCATAACACTGATTAATCATAACTACCATTTATACTCTTAGATGCCAGTGGAACTATTTCTATTCTAAAACTTTTCAACCTAAATACTTTAGACCTGTTTCATGGTGACAAACATAACAATTTGAATCATGTTAAGATAAGATTAGATGAGATAATCACACTTATATACCTTTAAACAGAGGGTGATTTTATTTAAATTGCATTTGGACTCAATTTGGCAGCATTTATAGCCTAAATTTCAAGTAATTCATCTTAATAGCTTTCAGAAAATGAACAGTAGTAAGACTGGCATATTCCTGATAAATCCAGACATTTAAATGTACTAAAGCTGACTTTCAGTAAATGCTTCAACTATGAAATAATTAAGTTATTGCTGTGTGTCACAATCATATCGGAGTCCTGCATTCAAACTGTTACTTAAGTAAAAGTATGAAAGTATTAGCATCAAATATACTTATAGCACCAAAAGTAAAAGTACTCATTATGCAGAATGGCCCATTATTGTTGCATTAATGTGTTCGTCACTTTAATGTTGCAGCTGGTGAAGGTGGAGCTCATTTTAACTAACTTTATATGTGCTACTACATCATAGTTTATTTGGAGGACTTAACCTGCCAGAATAAAAAATAAATAAATAAATTACTTGATAAATAAATATATCATTAAATATAGCAAAAATAATATTAAAAATAAATATAGCCATTAATTAATTGATAAAATGTGACATAAATTAATATTTCTTTATTTATTAATCTTTTTATTAATTCCTTTATTTATTTACTCTTCTGTTTAATTTTCCCTTTTATTTATTTATGTATTTATTTTCATTACATTTTAAATGTATTTATTTATTTTTGCATTTATTTTGTATATATATTCTTGCATTTGTTTATTTTATTTTACATTTATTTATCCAGGAAGAGCTGGAAAATGTTGCTGGTGAGAGGGACGTCTGGAATTCCCTGCTTAGCCTGCTGCCCCCGTGACCCGGCCCTGGATAAGTGGAAGACAATAGATGGATGGAAGGATTTATATTCAAATGTATGTATTTATTTATGTATTAATGTATTTATTTATTTATCTATGCAATTCAACCCTTATTTATTTCCACAGACTTATTGTATTCTTTTTTTTATTCATGCCTTTACACATTTATTTATGCATTTCTGCCTCATTATGCAAATAAGGGGGCTGTCACTCAATTAATTAATGCTGCATGTATTTTTTATATTATGTTTAAAGACATATTTATTTATTTATTTATACACCATGCTCACAGAGTACTCCAGGCAGACAAACGTCTGACAACCTCACAGCCAAACTAAATTTATGTAGTGGAGACTAAAGTGGCTGCATGTGTCCACGACAATACACGCAGCATCGTGGCAACTAGACGGGTGAACTGAGGACTCAGTTGCCTGTTGTGCTCATAAACTGCAGCTGGCGATAAATGAAGGATTTAACCTGTTTGTGGGTCGGCTTATCGTTGCAGCTGGGCGGCTTGTTAGGCACTAAAACCACAGCACCGCTGCAAGCAACGCACTAATCTTGTCGGTTAATAATGAGTTAACGAGGGTCGGCTATCAGTTAGAAACAAATTCAAAACTAGCATCCCTAATATCTATATTTTTTATAATAAAACAGAATTAATAATTCATTGTAATGATGAATAATATCGACCTTGTTGTGTCTTTTTATTGACAGAATATCAGCTGTGCGCTCGAGATGAGTATGGAGACGTAACCACCTTAAAGACAGGTAATACTTACTATCTTCTTTGTACTTATTAAACTGAAAACACACATTTAATATAGTGATATTTACTGTAAATTACATTAAATATCAGCAAAAAGGAAACTTTCAGGCGATGTCCCTCCAGCCTGCTGCCTCCTTATTTATGTTTTTGGAGTGAAATAGGGAGGTATCGTATCAGATAACGCCTCATTTCAACTTCACCAATCAACCGCTCCTCGTCAAATGCGGCGCTTTCAAAGCAAACGACGCGAATAAACAGGAACAGGGCGTCCAGCTAAAGTTCAGCTCGCGGTCAGTTGGGACATGCCAGTAGAAAACAATGCAATCAAACTGATTTTGTCGCTGACGCTCGCTCGCGTCACATTCAGTTAGGACACTAGGCGACACACAGCAATACATTAGACCTCTCTGTGTTGTACACATGCGCCTATGATACCACATGGGTGCAAATGCCCTAAACAGTGAGTCCCTGGTTCCGTCCCCAGCTGTCATACCCTTACTGTCTTTCCCCACATCCCCTGTATCTCTCCACTATCTCTATCAAATAACGGCCCTCAAAAATATCCTAAAAAATATATATATCGGTTCTAATACTGCGTTTCATCCGCAAATAAAACAGGGTAGTATGGCATGTTAGTTGCATCACCTAATGAATTTTATTTTCCCCTTTGAACCATCCAAAGATCAAACATATACATCCCTTTTATTTATGGATTTACCTCAACAGGAGGCTTTTGCATCATTTTCTGAGTGCACCCCCCCTCCGCTCCCTAAACCAACCACCCACTCCCCCACACACACACACTTGATCATCCGCTCTGGCACAAATCACCTTTTCCGAAGAGATTGCCTCCTCCCCTTGTGCAGTTTTAACTTCAATGGGGTTAGAAACACAATTACCTCATCTTCCCTTGATATATAATCTGGAACTGTAAAGAAAAATGAAGAGTGAGATAGAAGAGAGAGCGAGAGATGGCGGCGGCGGCGGTGGGGTAGCACGCAGAAATGAGGGCAGGTGTAAGGGAGATAAGGAACGTTAGCTGTGCTCATAAGATGATGATTCAGAAAAGGAACGGTGGGGAACAGAGTTCAAATGAGCTGAGCTTTCAAACAGCGCCTTAATCATTCCCACCGTGTATAGCCTCTTATGGTTTGCCAAAACCTCTGCAGGAGGAAAGGATGATTCCTGCATTTAAAACTGGGGAATAGAGATCAGAATGAGTTATATCACTGCAGGAAGACATCATGCAGACATGGCTACACAACAAATGTCTCATATATGCAGTCGGAGCAAATTGCCGATAACATAATTTGACGTTATAAAAGTCATGCCTGATTTAAAAACAAGATGTCAGCTATTAGGAAGAATTAATAAAACCTGTCTTAAACTTCTAAGGCTCTGTTCTCCCAAGGCTTTTCATATCAAATTAGATAGCGTTCAAAACGGCAGAGCTTTTAAAGTTTTAATTGCAGATAGCGTTATAAAAGGTTCAGCAGATCTGTCTGTTCCATAACAAATTGAAAAACTTTAACAAGAACACACAGCGTTGACTGTGACGGGTGACTCACGCCACTGATCAAACCCACATGCGCTAAAGTGACAGGTGAAAGACAGTCGTTTTTCAATGTGTTTCATGCTCCTTTTAACATCAGTACGTCATGCGTATTACTGGCACCTGCAAACGGAATCATTCTTTTCAATTTGATCCTCGACTTCAGCTCTCATTAGCTCACCTGTTTGAGTCCAATTTGGCTTTTTATCAAGGCTGTTACCAGCTGTCATTCCTCTTCTATCTCTGAATAGAACTAGTAGAACCAGGCATGGGGAGGGGATGAGTAGCAACGTTTCAAACTGTCTGCATTAGGGAAAGAAAATTCTAATTAGTTTATGTAAGATCATTGTTTTTGCTAAACTTACAGTAAGTCTCGAGCAAACCTGCCGTTTAACATACCCATCTTTAAAGGACCAGTGTGTAACATTTAGGGGGATCTATTGGCAGAAATGAAATATAATCTTAATAAGTATTAATAAGAACCTTTTACGGTATTTTCATGACAAAATAGTCTACAGTACATGGCTAAAAATACACCTTGAGAAGCCGAGTGAATCCCAAATCACTACAGTTTCTGTGGCGCTCTAGTGGTCTTGGTCAGTTTTAGCAGCTGCTGTTCCAAACAAACAACCCCCTCCTGCTCCATGAATGTAAGAGGCATTCCTCATGTGCCAGAGGTTTTCTCCTGCCCACTCTGAAATGTTTCCAGCAACTTTTTTTTTTTAAACAAGTGGATATATACTCTCTCTATTCCTATAGAGAGAGCATCATTTGAAGCATATTTTTTTGTTATTAATCAATGAGAAACTCAGCGAAGGTGCTCTGTTGAGAAATGGTGTTTACAGAGACGTAGCCGAAACAAGAAAATGTGATTTTAACAGCATGTAGTGGTGGAAAGTTGGAACTAATCCTGACCTACAAGCTATAAAAAAAAGACGCCTATGTGTTTGGTATCTCCAGTTCAGCATCTTGTATTTCTCCCAAGCTGCAAAACTTTGCTCTCTGGCTTTTTCTTTCCAAGTTCTTATCTGCCAAGAGACCTTTTCACTGTGCATGTACAGATCTTTCTACATGTTTAACCTGATTTCACATAACCCTGAAGGATGACTTGAAAACCAATGTTTACATACTTAAAAGAGCGCTAAGTGGATTAAAAACCAACATATGGATTTTTCTTTACATGCATCGGGTACTCGCGTTGGCTGAGAGCATTATAAATGAACGGCGAGGGACGGGGACGCTGCAAACGGCGTCCCACTCGACACACTCGAGAACACCAGATCAAGGCTCGCTCAATTAAGAATCATTTTCCATAGAGCTTTATGCTAATGCCATCGCTCCATTAGACTGCTGTGCATATTTAATACATGTTCGTCTATAGGATCTTCAAAGCGTCACGGGCGACGTGTTGCAATCCCCTCTCTCCACTAACTTCTACCAGAATGACTCACACAGCTGGAGCCTATAAATAGCCCACCAGTCTCCCTCCTTGGCTCACAATCTCTCCCTCTTATCTCTTTACCCCCTCTCCTCTCCCCTCTCTTCATTTGTCTCTCGCTGTCTCCGCGTTTTCCACACAAATACCCCAAACTGGTGAATTAGAGTATGAATCATCAGTGTCCTCTGGAAACGGGAAGAACAACACATGGAGGGGAGGGGGGGGTAGAGAAAAAAGGAAAAAGATGATGTAGCACAGCTGGGATGTGATGAACTCAGAATATAGGTCATAGCGAGATGACGCTATCAAAGCTTAAATCAGACAAAGGGAAGTGATATGGCTTCGTTCCATATTTACTATCCTACTTTCCCTACCCGCCTGGGCCTTGATGTTATTTTTATTATCTACTAAAAACTGTGAAATTAATCCAAAAATGAAAATTTGCATTCCACACTCTTTTTCTTAAGGCTGTTTTTTACTAAACCTCCCCGCTCTCCTTTTATTCGCTTGCACAGATTCCCACCTGGGAGCTGCAGAGAACAACCACAGGCTTGTACTGACGGTCACTGAGCTGTTCCACTGGAGCAGTTAGAGCGGTAAGTGCCCGACTCAAAAGCACCTTGACAGTAGTTTTCTGACGGAGGACACATTGTTCCTTGAGTTGGACTTAATGTCAATACACCACGCTGGTATGAGCCTCGTATTAAGTATGATCAGGTAGTGTTTCCCATCGTTCTCTGTGAATGTGTATGTGAAACCGGCAAGGATTTGTTCTAGCCACATGCCCAGGGCCTCCTTGCCAATGGGGGCCCCGACAGAGCGGTAAAGAACATCAACTGACTACATAATGAAACTATTTATATAGGCTACATTAATAATGTTTATGGAATAAAAATATAAAACATATAGGCTATATGAAGACTCATATGTAAACTTGCATGTAGACGCAACCAATGTCCCCTAAACGTCTCATTATGCAAGCTACTGCTACTGTCCAGCAACTCCACATTGCACAACAACATAACACTACTGTTTTGAAATTAAATAATATATTTATTAACCAGAGCACTCGCATAAGAACGTAGCACTATCAGAGCGCTAAGTGTTTTTTGAATTTATGAATGATTATTGGTCAAAATCTGCAAGTTGCGAGCTGCAAGCAGGAGTTGTGTATTCCTGTTTCCACAGTGAGGTAAGATGCTCTTCATTACATATTCTACTAGTGCTGTAGTCGTTTTTGCTCACAGCGATGGTATTTTGCAAATCCGCAGATTTCTGTGGTGAGTATGATTTGGATTGTCATTGTTTGTTCGTGCTTGTTGTCATACACTTTTTGTATGCATTTAATTTGTTCATTCTAAAGTCACAAATTAATTCTGCTTGTGTTGTTAGGTAACGCTAAACATTTAGTAACATGCATTTCAATTATGAAGCAGATTAGCCCAGGATCATCGAATCTCATTTTCTGTAGTAGCCTAGTATTATTTATTATGACACAGCTTTGTTGAATACTCGATTCTGGTCAATCATGGCGTTCTACGGTCTGTTATTTCTTTATAGCAGACCGTTGCTATGTATAACAGACCGTTACTATGGAGTCAGTTCTGATGTCGGACTCTGGAGGACCATTTTTGTGGCAAATTATTGAGATCTTAAGTAAGTAGCCGTGTAATAAGCGGGATAACGTACAACTAGCCGGTCATTGTTGGGAAATAAACCCCTTCATGGCATCGGGGTCTACCCCTCCGCTTCTCGACGGGGTGCTGCATCACCCTGTCGGGGTTTATTTCACAAAAATGACCTGCTTGCCCCGTCACAATACTCTGGCGCCGCCGCTGATAATGTGGCAGTTTAAAAGTGATTTTGTTTGTTTACCAAATATGAAAATATGTATGTAGGGGTGGACCGTAAAATACAGTCTGCCTAGTTTCATCTATACATTTAATCTGGCTCTGCAATCCCAGAGTTTATTGTAATACTACCTGGGTGGGTACATGTGTGTAGAAGGTGGCCGTGGGATCCATGATGGGTTCAACCAATATTCAACAATATTCTCAGTTATCAGCAGCACAACCATTTTAATTATGATTTCTGCTGCTAATACTGATTTTGATGTTTTAGAGTCACTAAAATCAGGTAAAATTATATTTTTAAAACAATTATTACCAAGAAATAAACTAAACAGAACATTTGTAGTAGTAGAAAAAAAGAGTGATGGACATAAGTGACAGTGTCTAAACTACCTCAAAGATATATTTGTCTGTTTTGTCCTGTAGTTTTGTTACAGATATACCTCCAATATCCCTCTAGTACACTTTAGAGAAAAGCAGGTAATTAGGTAATTTCAGTCAGCCAACTAATGTAGAATATGTTGCTGTTTGTTTCCTTCCTTCAATAGTTACTCCCTTGTCTCTCATAGTCGTATTATATTCCACTGTACTTACATTTAAGCACCAGTAGGAACTAGTAAATATTTTATTGGTACCTTATTCATGCAACTGAATGACGCTGTAAGTGTTACCTTTTGCTTTTTATTTTGTGGATTTAAATACAGGAGTACAGGAACACTATTTCAATACTGATACCTATAAGTTTTGGTCTAAGTCAGCCTGTTTCTTAAGCACCGTGCCTGTACAGCACTGCACCCTCCATGCTATAGCTGTAATGCCTGCAGGTGGTTTAGGATCTGCCATGTCCCCCATCATTTAACACCTCTGCAGTATAATGTTCAGAGTCTCACCAGCAGCTCTCTCTCTCTCTCTCCAGCGAACTTTCCCCCTATCAACTCCTGGCGAGGAACATTTGTTCATTAGTAAAACTAACAGCTCAGTCCTAATAGACTTTCATCCGTGTATCCAAGTGCTCGGCATTCTCCAAAACATTATCAAGTGGTGCTTGGCAAGAACAGCGAGTGGGAATTTTCACCCAGTGAACCTTGTTTACTTTAATGGGTTTGATACTCGCGGTGTTAATTTTGAGAGCTATAGCTTCTAATAACAGGCACGGCTCCATATGACTCAATGCAGGAGCCTGTGTGGTACAGAAACCCACCGACCGCTCTGCTGTGGAAAGGAGCAGTTTGCCTGTCATCTGAAGCAGATTGTAGTCACTAATCACGATTCAGCCAGCTTTCAGACGTTTTAATGACTAGACATAGTCATCAAGAATTCATAGAACCGTAATAACGTATGTAACTCTTCGTTTAACGTCTGGTAACGACTCATATTTCACTTGTGCAACAGCCCAAATAATAATAATAAATCCAGATATTTAAACTTACCAGTCCAAAGTGCTTCAACTTTAAAATAATGAACTTATATTTTTGGTATTACAAATAATATCAGAGTTTCTATTGGCCCACAGCTAACGTGGGTGGGAGTAATGGACACAATATGCTTTGTTTAATTGGCGCAAATGATTTCACAGACCCCCTGGCTGAGTGCCACAGAGCCCTCTATGAGAATCGCTACTCTAGAGGACAGAATAATTGTATTTTCTCTGGAAAAACGATAACATCTGTTGCAATAAACACTATAAAATGGGCCTAGGATCAACAGATAGTTTAATGAATAAAATATAGAAAAATTGTTTTGTGATAGTGTATAGATTTTCAAACACACCATACATTGTTAGTTAATAATTTACAGACAAAGATTAACTTAGTCAATATTTAATTTGCAAAGAGATGTGCCTTCTCAAAGTAGTACAATCATGTTGAATGTTACAGGGACTATGATGAATGTAAACGCAGATCTTACTGTTCTGATTGCATAAAAAGTAAACTTTTTTAATCAGATTTTATGCATATGGCAATGTGTTCTTTATACTATGACAGTTTTCATGTCAAAATCGCAATATATTGAATTGTAACCCTGTATCATGATACGTATTGTATCGCCAGATTCTTGCCAATACACAGCCCTAATAATAAAATGACTGTCCATGTAATTTATTCAAAAGACGTACTGTATATCTAGGTCTAAGTTAGTCTTTAAAATGTTTATTTTTATTTTTACATATGCATTTAAGTAAATAATCGGAGGAAATCCAGTAAATGAGGCTGATTCTGCATTGGATTCGTTAATATTCGTGCATATGACAGGGCCAGTTCTGCACAGAAAGAGCCGGAAGAAGTGTGTTTTGGAGGACCTCATCTAAAATGTAATTAACCATAGAAGTGTCAGTGACAAAAAAGCAAAGAAATGTGTGCTGGGGAAACCGAATTAGACCAAAAAATAGCAGCTTCTCGTGAACAAAGAGTGTGCAGCATCCAGCGAAAACGAACACGATATGACACCTTGGGAAGCATCAGTCATATAGTGGCATAGTTTCCTTTGTATGACTCATCTCGCTCCTCCTGCAGTGGTCTGTAACTTGTTGCGGTTGCTTGGTTGTTTTTTTTCAACATAAGCGAGCGTTTTCTTTTCCAGATATCGTTTTCACCTCATCAGATGTTTTTTTTTTTCCTCAAGCGGAGTTTGAATTGCGGCCATGTAAAATGTTTTACTATCTACTTACTCACTATATTTCAGCATGACTGAATTTTCTTTTCTTTCCCGAGCTTGTTAATAGCTCCACCCTTGAGAAATTTCCACCACAGTGTGCATTAGGCTCTCCTTCACTCACAAAATGTGATTAGTAGGCAGTCCCAGTCGCTGGCTGCGTAATTACAGTAGCTGCTGCCTTAGTAAATCAGACATTAATTTCACACAGATTGCAAGTGCACATTGCATGAAAGGCACTGCGAAATATCCACTGCACCTTTCACGTATGAGAAGCAGGTCCTGAGTGACGTTATTATCACAGCTTTATGATTATTCTGATAAATGTGTGTTTGACTGCTGCAAGGTAGCATTTGAAGAGATTCAAATGCGAGGCCTCTTTGTTGAACTAACAAGCAGAAAGGTGAGGGTGGTAACACGGGGAGCTCGCTTTGTATCTGATTTATGAGAAAAAGGTTGATGTAGTGTTTTGCTTGTGAGACCAATAAGTTTCTTTGTATATCACTTACACCGCCTGAAAAGTGTTTCCTTCAAAGTAATACACAGGAATAGGAGGGAGCGAGAACGCTCGCTAACTAGCTCCCTTGTTGATGCAACAGTTGGTGTAGCAATCAATAAAGCATGCACGGCTCTGCTCTGGGAATTATCTGCAGGCCTGGAATACATTTTTTGACCAATCGGATGGCTCGCATGTCAGTACCTGTTGCGTAAATTATCGAAAGGCCCAGAGACTGCCGAGTGCGGCGCCATATGCCAGATGGATGGTGTGTGGTAGATATGTGTGGGAATTCTCGCCGCCCGCGCCTCATATCTAAACCGCGACTACCTCGCAGGATGCGGCGTCTGTTCTTCGCCGAGGTACAGACTCAGAGCCCCTTCCTATCCATTTTTGATTGCCGCTGTGCCTGTCAGTCATCTGATTTAGAGGGGGGAACCGTCACAGCCATGTTATCCGTCCCGGAGACAGTTTGACTTGACAGACTCGCTCTGAAAGCCTGCAGGAGCAGCTCAGCTCACTGAAGCGGCGGAATCATCAGGGTATGTCAGGTAAAGACTATAGTTACACTGACTGATGGGTCTTCAGGGATATTTCACCATATACATCCTTTTGTGAAGTTTACTTGTGGCATTACCAGTTCTTAACCACTTTAGAGCAGGCTGTTTTCATACACCGTTCGTAGCTACTGTATACCTAGGAAGAGTAATGCACCGTAATTTGTATACATCCCACTAAATCAGCTCGTATGGAATCCACATAATTGTGAACTAGGAAGTATAAAAGCAACAAACGCCACGTAGGGAGGAGGTCGGGGTGGATGGGTGGGTCAAAAAACACTGGATTTCGCCCAGTTTACTGCTGTTGGTACCTCGTGTGAAACCAGAAGTCAACGTTGATTTATTTGTCATCTAACCTCCGTACTTATGTTACGCCACTTCTGTAGTTACTTTAACCCAAACCATGACCTTTTCCATAAACCTAACTCAGTAGTTTTGTTGCCTAAACCTAATGAAGTAGTTTCCTGTGAAAACAGAAGTTTATTTTGAAAAGACTGTATGCATGCAACGAGCGGAAATTGACACGTGTTGTTGGACATTAGTAGGAAAACGCACGAAAAATGAGGAATAACATGGCTCTAGTGTCGGACGGTTGGTCGGTCCACCACTTTGGTCCAGACTGAAATATTAAATAACTATTTGATGGATTAGCACAGAAGTTCATACAGACATTCAAGAAGAACCCTAAGGACTTTAGTGATCCATCTAGCACCACCAGCGTGTTGGTATTTTAGGCTTTTAGTGAAATGTCTCGACAACTATTTGCTAGATTGTCATGAAATTTTGTACAGATATCCATGGTACCCAGAGGATGAATTCCAATTACTTTGGTGATGCCGTGACTTTTCATGTTGCGCCACCAGCAGGTCAACGTTTTCACTTATTTAGTGAAATATCTCAACACCAACTTGATGGATCGGCACCAGGCTAGGTCAGTCGGTTCATCACTTTGGTCCAGACATGAGCGAGTATTGGATAAATTGCCTTGACATTTGCACAACATCATGATCCCAGTGACTTTGGAGATCCCCTGACTTTCCATCTGTCTGTTTTGGACACTGGCAGCCAATGAACAGCGAACCAGACGCTTTATTGCCATTAATTTGTCTTTAATTTACCCACAATTCCATTTATATTTCAGGCATCCAGCTGGTGGTCGTGTCCACTGACACTAAGGTCACATATTTCTCAAAAGAATTCATTCATGCTTCGCCAACATTTCAAGTACAAGCCAATAACGCGTGCCACTGTCAAAGCAAAGAGCGGAGCAGGAGCAGGTTGATTTTAAATGCCATGGACATGTACCGGTGTCTTATGGGTAATAGAGGCTCGGGAATAGACAGGGTGAAGCACACGCAAGCATACATATAGCAGACAGCATGAACAGTACACTTAAAGTATGTCTATCACCGCCCACCTACACACACAAACCGTGTTGCCGTGTTACCATTTCTCATTCCCTTTATATCTTCCTGTTCTCTCTTTTCAGCTTCCAAGAGCAGGGTGCGGGGAGTCATTTGCTAATTGGTTTTGCAGAGGAAACGTATTCGCTCGCCTCTTTCTCCTCAATACCCCAGGGCTCTCTTCCTCTTAGATGATTCCCCTGTCTCTTGCTCCTGCCAACTCAGCCGAGCATTCACCGAGGCTTGTTATTCTTCGGCGCGGTGTAAATCCGCGGTGCTGCAGGGGCTTCAAAAACACTTCCCCCAGACCTGGAATCCATAAAGTGTTTAAGGGGGGGACTCAGTCGCATTACACTTGTCTTACACAGATAATAAATGATACGACTTTTGACCAACTTCTGCCACTAAACGGCTCAATAAATAAATGTTAGGTCACGATCACTCGGGAAGATTGGGGCGTGAAATCTCCACATCACAGTTTCACAGAGGCAACTTTTCTTGAGCTTCACAACACAAGGGAGGGTTTCAAGTTGGGTTTACTAATTAATTAGTTCAGGAGGTCTTGTAGCAGGCAGTGGGAACAAACTCTCAAATCCAATGAATCGCCCCCAGCGAGAACTGAGAGTTTATATTTGTACATGGCGCTATGATCCAGTTTGTTTGTTTTTTAAAGAAAAAAGAGAAAGAAGATGTGAAAGGCAGACTTTTGCTCTCCAACTTAAAGAAACCCAATTATATGGTGCAGATATAGGGTTCTATTTAAGCGATTTGTTATCAACTAAAAGTGCTAGGTCATGCGTCCAACCCTTAATTGCATGTAGCCCGCCAAAACCAGGATGGATTGCCATCAGATTTGTTATCTGGCCAACGGAGACACTGCAACGACGTGTGAATGATTGTCTTTATTCTCATCTGGATTTTATCTGGTGTGAGACACATGAAATGACAAGTGTTTTCGGCCAATGGTGTAGCTAAATTTATGATGATATTGGAAGTCCGGTCTGGTTATGTCATAGTTTTCATGCGTTTTGCACTCTGCTCTGATTGGTCAACCGAACCAAACTCTTCGGACTCCGCTTTCGGCTTCGCTCTAACTAGCTTTGTTTGAGGGCGTGCCAAACTAGCCGCTAGACAGGTATTATGCAAATGTTTTACTTGGTGACATCACCATGTTACGGAAGAAAAGGCGGGACTTCAATCGAGGCCTTTCAGTCAGTTCAGGAGCAGTGTTTCTCCATTTGGCGTGGACTTTGTAACTTTGCAGAGCTTTTACTTGCATGCATCACTATATAACCCACTAAAGGAAAGGGAAAAAAGCATCAAAGATTCTCTTTAATGCCTCTTGTCTCGAGGGCTTCCACATCTTTAGCTTCTTCTTAAAGAAATTTAACAGTGTAACATTCTTACGGCTTACCCAACCTTTCCATTTAACTGTGTTAACATGCGGTATGGGCTGTGGATACGTCTCGAGCCCCAGCAAGCTGTTCCCCCCTCCATGAAACGAAACAAACCACAGATGGGCACATCTGCTCAGGGGGTATTTGGGAGTTTGTTAAAAACAAAAAACAGTGCAAACGTCATAAAAACTTCAGAAACATCCCTGGCTTGCATGAGGGGATTGGGACACATTAAGGAGGAGAAAATGCCTGCAAACTGATTGTCCTCTTTTCAGATAGCCGTTAGTCTAGCCTCGAGCATTTCTTAGAGTGGGAAGTTGTTGGTCTAGAAACAGGCTCTCAGGTGTTAATGAGACGATTGTGGGTCAGTTAGTTAATTAGTAAATCAGTCAATCAAATCAGTGAGCTAATTATTTCTTCATCTTGCGTTTCTAGACTTTCCCGTACTTTAGACCTTGGCATTTTGTAACATTGGGTACATACATTTCACAAAGTGCTTGCATGTGTACCACTAGACAGTTTGTGATATACCAAAGGGACAAAAAAAATGTTAAATGGTGATGTTTCCAGCTTTCTGTGGAGCAGCACTCTCTTGCTGTTTACGCAATTTTGCTCTCAAGTTTCTATTTGTCAGTTCCTTTCAGCCAAGAAGTTTCCACACCGAGGTTTATTCTAGTAAATACAGAGTTTCCGTGGCGACGGGACACTCAAAAACACGCGTTATTTTCCTCTTACATAATTGTGCCAAGTATAGCTTTAAACCTCCCGAAAATGTTGTTGCTACCATCAGGAGAAAAAGAAAAAAAAAGCCGACACGAGCAGACACACTCACTGTCAACCTCTTGACAAGTTCACAGATAAACTCTCAAGTTTCACCCGTGTGAGTGCCACTGTCTTGTTGGTCCCTGGGTGACAGAGAAGAAGTCGTGTCCTCAGGGTTATGTGTGCTTCTTAGAGCAGAGATGAAACTCCATAGGCAATGTTTTGTCTGCTGTCATGCTGAGCTTTATTTACACCCTAAGCTCCTTTGACTTTTGGGACTTTGCTGCTGTCTCACTACTCATCCCATCTCTCCTACACTGAGAGAAGCAAGCGAATTTCTGACTTTATTGTAAAAAAGAACAAGAAGAGGTACCCCATTTTTGCCATCTTTGTAGAATATATGCAGCATGAGTCGTGCATTTAATGCGTTTTATGATGAAATGACTACAAAAAGGTAAAATGTTGAATACAATATACCACCATGGCTTTAAGTAGGTGCAATAAAAGAAACAGCAACCCTTAAACACACCAGATTTATTGCTGATGAAACTTGCTTAAAAGGACAGTGTGTATTATTTAAAGGGATCTATTGGCAGAAATGGAATATAATATTTAGGGCTGCCCTCTCTTGGTCTCTTGGTCTAATCGGTCGTTTTTAAGCTTTCTTCATGCTGAATGACTTATTTTCTGAGAAACTTATGAGCACATCTCTAGTAAAGTGGTGCTTTTGTGTGATTCTTTGTGGAGAAACTCAGTTTTACAGATCTGTCAATTAAATCAACTAATTGATTAGTCAACAAAATCGTATGTTAGTTGACTAATAATATTATTAAGCATGTTTTCTTTAGTGTTTAACCACTCTGAAAATACAAATCTTTGTGTTTTCGTTACCGTAGAATGAGTTGTTTTTATCTACATCTTCTTCTTCTTCAGCTAGCTGCCATGTTTCTCCAGCAGCCCAAACCAAATACTGGCTCTAGATAAGGCCATTCGCCTTTTCATGATTCATCGGACAACAGCGTGGTAGTGACCTGTCAATCACAAGGTAGCCACGCCCTAAAGCATCCCCTGCTTTATGGTCTATTTGACTCTAAATGGGACCATGATTTACTAAATGAACATCATGCTATATTGAAGAAGACTTGAAACTAGCGATTGAGACCATAAACTCATGTTTACAATGTTTACTGAGGTAATAAATCAAGTGAGAAGTAGGCTCATTTTCTCATAGACTTCTATACAATCAGACTTGTTTTTGCAACCAGAGGAGTCGCCCCCTGCTGGATATTAGAAATAATCCAAGTTTAAGACACTTCAGCATTGGCTTCACTTTTCAGACCCGTAGTTTGCCCACTGCTTGTCTCCTTTGCCAGCGGCAACGTTGCCCCACCAGACCATGCTGCGTCAACAAACTCCCAGACAACGATTGGAACAATGGACATGCTGCCGTTATCCCAAGCTTGTAAATCCCTCGAATCTGCCGGCATGATAATGCAGAACTCTCTCTGCAGCAACTCTGACAACGATCGGGGAACGTCTGCTCACAGCGGCCGTGGAAGCTCCTCTCCAGCAGCGGAGATATCACCACTGTCAGCTGTAGACAAGATCCCATTACCTCCCCTCATCCATCTCCTCATCCTCTCCCTCCTCTTCCCAGAGGGGGCGTTGGGTGGAGATGGACAGGAACAGATGGTCCAGCCTCGCCAGAGCTGTGGCCACTTTCCGGCTAGCTGTCCTCTAGGCGGACCTCACACAGAGGGCTCGGCTTGAGCAAAGCAATCCCAGCGTTGTTTGTGCTGGCCGTCGATGTGACCGAGCCCCGAGCAGAGGACGCGTGCCTGGTGGGGATCTGTCGGTGGCAAAGTTATCGAGGAGTTATTGAGCTGTTGTGTGAAAAGATGATATTGAAGTCCCACAACCCAAGCTTTATTACCATATGTTGAGAGGCTGGTTTAATCATCATATGTTGATGTTAATTCCAACAAGCACATCAGAACAGATACATATGAGTCATCTGGATGGTAGCTACTTGTCTTCTAAACATGAACACATTGTCTTCGTTCTCCGTGGTTTGTTCTGGAGGCGTAAATGATTAAATGATCACATGAACATGACACGGTTAGACACCTAAATAGCTGCGCAGTCTGTCAATTTAACAAAGCATGTTAGCTCCGTTGATGAGTTTCAGCTTTGAGCCAGTTACCCGACACCAGACAGGTGTCATATATACAGTGAAAACAACACGGCACGCCGCTGTGTCGACGACAGGAGCAGCTGTGCATTTAATTCATTGCATTATCTCAGGATCGAGATTTAATTGCCGTGCCGTCGCAAGATAGCAAATGATTTTTCCGTGCCTAAGGGCATGATGGAAGTATGTATAGAACATTGAAGGCGTAACTGACTAAGTGGAGGTCATAATTGATTGGTAGGCTAGATGCATCTAATGAGGGTATTACATGCATAAATTAGTCGTTATCCAATTTTAAAATGTTTTTTTTTCTCACATAAAAGTTGATTACATGACTTCAAATGAATGGATGAATAAACAAACATGAAAAACATCTTATTTGGAACTGTTTAAATGTTCACTAATGCCAAACTATGCCCATTTTTCGAAACATTTGAAATTACTTTCTACCTCCACGGGTTTACTGTCAAAGCCGATCTGAAGAGAGGCATCAGAGAGGCCAAGGCTGCCTACAGGAGGAGGATTGAGGACTGCTTCCAGAGCAACAACTCCAGGCTCGACCCTCACCAGTTCGCCTACGGAGCTAACTGGTCCACGGAGGACGCTATAGCCGCAGCACTCCACTCTGCTCTGTCCCACCTGGAGCAGCGGGGGAGCTATGTGCGGCTGCTCTTTGTGGACTTCAGCTCGGCGTTTAACACCATCCTCACCAGACCTGGGAATATCTCACTCCATCTGCCTCTGGATCAAGGACTTCCTGTCTGATCGCTCCCAGAAGGTGAGCGTAGGCCCCCACATCTCGTCAGCCCTCAGCCTCAGCACCGGCTCCCCTCAGGAAACTAGAAAACCTAAAGAATTCATTCGTACCAACCATGTCATACTAGCTTGTCGTGAAGGAGGCTGAATAACGCTCTACTCTTGCGCTAAATTTTGGTGAGGAAAAACTGTCATGGCCATTTTCAAAGGGGTCCCTTGACCTCTGACCTCAAGATATGTGAATGAAAATAGGTTTCATGGGTACCCACGAGTCTCCCCTTTACAGACATGCCCACTTTATGATAATCGCATGCAGTTTGGGGCAAGTCATAGTCAAGTCAGCACACTGACACACTGACAGCTGTTGTTGCCTGTTGGGCTGCAGTTTGAGTATATTGTTTTATGCTAAATGCAGTACCTGTGAGGGTTTCTGGACAACATTTGTCATTGTTTTGTGTTGTTAATTAATTTCCAATAATAAATATACACACACATTTGCAGATTTGAATTGAAAATGTGCCATACATGACTAATTGCTCTACCATCATCTGAGCTAAGGAGAAGCAACTCTAGCTAGTATCAAGGCTGCCAACTTTTCAATTTAGTTCTAGTAGCAGAGAGAGAGTGTGTTTAGTTGAATACATTAGTCTACTCTGCCTGACTCATTGATCCTTTATCTGACTGAGGTTTGTGCAAGTTAGAATCTATGACCCCGACCATGACAATGAAACAGTGCTGTGTAATGATAAATCCACGACGCTGTCCGTGGTGCTGAAGTAGCAGATGAATTTGTAATTGTGACTTTTTCTCTGCGCCCTTCTGTGAGTTTCATCTTGGATATACATGTTAAAAATGAACACATCTCCTACTGACCGCAGGGGTCAGGGTAGGGGGTTCAGCAGCCGAATTCCCAATTTGAAAGCATATATGGATGAAAAGCCAAGTCAATAACCCTGGTCAATGATGAATAAGTATGTTTGATCAGCATACTTGCCAACCCCCAGACATCACAGCCTAAATGATGCTGATTAATCGCACCGAGTTCACTTAAAAAGTCGGGAGAAGAGACAGGGCAAAGCCATCAGTCACACACAGACCCGAGCCCCCTTCGACTTCATCCCGCTAAATGGGCATCGGGAGAAAATTGTCAATCAGCAAAGTTCCTTTTTTCCAGTCAAATGTGTCTGTATGCTAACTAACTGGTGATTTATGATGCTTTCCCATCATTTCTTTTTGACAATTTCAATTTGATGAGATGGATTCCTGAGATGCTGTTATAGCTGCATGAGTAGAACCATGATTTTTGCAAACATGAATTAGTCTGGTAATATGTGTAATTTAATTAATTGTTGTGACAGCAACAAAACAACAACAGCTTTATTCTACAACATGATCATGCTGATTTTTCCACCAGTGGTTGTGTCATTAATGCCAGATAGGCAGAATAAAGCTCTGTCTCTCATGACGGTTAGTAGTATTACACTGAAGGCAGAAGGTGTCCGTTCCATTTGAATAATTATTCTGCAGAGTTTTCGTCTGCACATCAGCATGCGTGTTGAGAAAGACTGACACATTGAAAACAGCTCACACAGCTGTGAATCACTTAAAACTTATAATACGCTTATAACTGGGAGCCCGCGGTGTCATCTCGAGCAGCAGCTAACCATCGACTTGCGGAGGTATAAAGAGATAAAAAGAAAACGCTCTGTGCAGAGGAAGTACTGACAGCTGCTGATTCTGTGAACAGACAGGATGGACGTCTGAAACACGAGACAGCGTTAATAACATGTTGAATAAAACACAAAGTAAGAGGAAGGCCTAATCAGCCCGTACTCGTCTGTATGTTTAAGGCTTTTAGCCATATGATCGAGGTTTAAATATCCTCATATTGTTTATTCTGCTTCAGCATTGCCAGCTCTTGATTCTAAACACTTAGTGCAAAACATGCCTGTTCAGAACAAGCTGAAGGTCACGGTTAGGCCTCCTCGTGGTCAGAAACACAAGTGAAATACACTTAACGGAGGTCATTTCCAAATAGGCGTATTAGTCGCTTGCAAATTGCTTCACATTGACCTATTCTCTCCGCCTTTCCTTACTATTATTGGTATGAAGATGCAGTGGTGCACAGGAAATGTGTTCATAAGCTCAAGCTAGCTCTGGTGGTGCAGCTCCAGATCTGTTATATGATGACTATATCCACTGTCCTGTAGTTTCGGTGTTCGATTCTCTTGTGTGAATTAGTATCTGACTAGAGGAAAGAATAACTTCCCTGTCTCTAAGACAGTCCCAGTGTTAGTGTTACCGGGTTAGCACTGTGGATAAACAGATTGATTTGAGTAACCCAAGCTGTCTCTCCCCACTAATGTGTGTCCTCGGGACCCTAGCAACTGCTGCCTGGCTCATTATTCAATGAGAAAGGACTGTTTTTGCCACACTTACCGTCTCACTCTGTGTCTCTGCCACAAAGCAAAGGCAGGGCATAGCAGGCAGCGTGCCAAGATCGGTATCTCCTTTTAAAGTATCTAATGTGAACATGAACGTGATTTGTGCAGTTTAAAGGCCGCTACACACCGGTGCCGTTTTCCAACTGTTGTTTTTTCCGTGAATACTTTCACACAGAACACGTATACTGCGTGTTTTTCACACCGCGGCTAAAGGCATCAACCAATCACGTTGTAGTTTGCTCCATATTAAAGTAATCAAAAAGGATCCCTGAGCATTTTTTGTTGAGCTTACGTCTAAAGCCGTAATTACCCAAGTTCTCAAAGTCCCTCAATCCAGCTTTAACTGTTCAGCCGGACCTCAGTCAGACATCTAGTGGTGGAAAAACCCCAGCTATAGGATGAATAAATAAGGCTATTACCGTTCATTCTCTTTGTGAAGGAGCTCTTAGCAGCACGGAAATGAACTCATCAGCACTCTTGACCTCCGCTCGGCTTTAAGCTTAACACAGTGACTATTTCCCTGCACATGTATGCACACGCGCCCCAACTTCTATCTACACAAGACGACACATACTCACAGCCACTCTCTTCTAGCCAATTTAACTCACACAAAGCTGAATTAACTAGTAATCCCTGTTTTCTCCCTGGGGCTGTCTTCACTTTACACTTGTCTCTGTGAATTATTGGAGGCGCTGCTTTCTCTTTCCAGGGCTCCATTTATATCGCAGGGCTCGAAACAAACGCTGCACCCTCAGCTGCAGCTGACACATTTCTATTTTTACCTCATTTGGAGCTTCAATTGTAGTAAAATTACCTCGTCTGCTTTGTCCAAAACCAAAATGATTTCATAAAACTGTTTGATGCAACATGTAAAGTATTCCCCAGACTTCCATATAGCAATTTTGCAACCATGGCAACAAACTTAAGTGGGTACGCTTGAAGGTAAGCTAAAGGGCAATGCGGGTTATTTCTGCTTGAAAATTGGTTTCTAGTAGTAGTCATCTTTCATTACTCGGCATAAAATGGAGGGGTTCCCCCACTACAGTAATTGCCACCTGACAAACTATAGAGTAGGTTGTGCAGAATATACATAATAATAGCGTAAATGTAGGGCGAGTCCTTTCACACGGTCCATACTGCATGAAGGATGCAAGGACAGACGGGCTTATTATCCATCTGTGTCACGCTCTCAGACATAATGTCAAGTTTTCCTTCACTTCACTGACTCTCCAGTCAATCAGGGAGGCGAGAGAACATGAGCCATGCCCCGAGGCTGCACTGTATCTGTGCATCCGCACAGTTGAAGCCCAACAGGCCACTGCTCGCCGGCTGTCATGCTGAGAATCGCTTACAACCCTTATATCCCCCGTCCCGTGTTGCCGTCACCCTGCTATTAATCACAACCTCGCGCCGAAGCAGTGTAAGCAATTTGTAGATTAAGTTGGAAATGAATGCGGCCGTATACATCTGCTTTGCATGTAAAAGCCTTGTAATGCATTGTGCTTAGTCTGGGCTTTTGTGCAGCGAGTATGCAAAAATGATAAGAACCTCCAGGGATCTTTGAGCTTTCAGGGCAGTGCTAATTTTGGCAGCGATGTTCATTTTCAGTTTTGTCTTGGATATTTACAGATTCACTAGGTTTGCATTTCAGTTTGATTTGAGCTGTCAAAAGTTGTTTCCTTCGCTCTAATTTAGTAGTTTTGAGTAAAACCTTTTGTTCTCTGAGTATTGTGAATGGTATAGACTGAATCTTTTGACATTTAACTGAAGCCTTGACATTTATCTGCATTAGTGTCGACATGAACTCAAAGCTGCAGACAAACACTCAAAAGTCGCTCGGCACTTTCATTTACTTATACTATAAAGCTTTCCACTGCATGGTACGGCCATGGATGTATTATAAGAGCTGGATACTGGATCCCAAGATGGGGAACATCTGCATTTCGTTGTAGTGTACGGTGTAGTTTTGCAGGCTGTCATTTTAAAAAAATCAGTCACTATTGATGGTAGCTTGGCTATTTAAAAATGTGTGTTTGTGCGGGATGTCCTGTTTCCATAGACTATACCTATATAAGCCTGTATCATGTTAGTGATGATTCTCGCTGACCAATCAGTGGTCTGCAGTGTCTTAACTCCGCTTTCTACTGTCAGTTCAGCTCACTTGGAACCTCGACCGAGGTGGCACCAAAAAAGTACCAAAACTTTTGCTAATGGAAATGCAAAAAATAACCGTTCTAATGTGTAACAAACTGAACTTGTTTTAGAAATATATAGTGAATTATTCTACTAGGTTTTGTCATTCTATCCATGTCAATGTTTCCTTGGTGGTCCCATTGGCCAAAATATCTCTGACTGGCTCTCAACCAAATTCCTATTCTGGAAAAGGTTGTTTTATATTTAAGGCATGATGGGAACAATATAGGGTTAGATCTCTTTACGCAAGAAAATGTGATATAATAGATACATTTGAATTGGTTTGTATTGGTAAGGGACTAGTAATTGTTATTACTATAATATAAGGTGAATCATTTTGCCGTAAAATATGACAAATCCAAATAAATAAAACATTTTAGAGATAACTAGATGATAAGATAACTGTTGCGGGGGAAATTGGATCCATGATATGAAATTGATTTTGTCGTCTGTTGTTATCGTCACAGCTGGTTGTCACCAAAAATGTGTCATCGTTATCATTCACACATTTTTCATCAGCTAATTCTATTAACTACAAATTAACCAGTTTTCATAATGGAGATATGAATGGTGATTCTAATCTTGGGTTTTATACTTGTTACCATACCAATAACAATTCATCTGATAAGACATGCATGTAATGTGTGGGACGTAAAAACAACTCCTGCACCATACCACGAGTGATCTAACAACATCAGACCGTTAACAGTTGTCCCCTCCGTCTCTGCGGGGACCGAGACGTCCACAGGTCCCGCCTTTGAAGACGGCTTGTAGAAACTAATTAGAGCGAACACAGATCTCACTCGCGGTGGCAAAGGGTCGACCACTTTGCACGACCGATCGGATTTTCCGGCCTGTTGGAAACCCTCGCCGCGCACAGACAAATCTTATTGCGCGCGGTTTGTTTTCAGTGTGCGGTGACAGCGCTGTCAGGTTAGGGCTAAACCTTTGGAAACAGGAAACAGTAGCTGAAACCTCCCTTTTTTTTGTTTATTGCGCTCAAATTTAAAATATTTTGACATGTACAAATAAATATAAATTAAAATCAGCAACAGCGAAAGTGGCTTTTCATGTTCGCTCATTGACTGCGAGCATGCTGGACGCTGTGTGTTTTTTTCTTTCTCCGGCTGAGTTCAATGGAAAATATTCATGACTGCTGACAAGTCCCCGTGTGTGGGCTCTGCTTCTCACAGTTTTTCACCATGGAAACCGCAGATGGTTGGAATTAGAATGACAATGGCTGATATTATAATCCAAATGGTCCTTGTTGTTGCGGTTAGAGGAGCACGATGATGGCGCTTGCTCCTGCGAAAAAAAAACAAATGAACCACTTGACTCAGTGCCCTGCTTATATTATTATTATTTTCCATCCTCTCCCAGCAATCTTTTTCCCTGCGTCAGGAGCAGCTGCAGCAGAGGCTGTTAACATTTCAAATAGTAACTTTGTGATTAAAATGTCACCCGGTCAGACCTGGTTTGGAACATCCAGCTGAGGGTTAGTAAAGGAGACACACTGTGCCCTCGCTCAACTGTTACTGTCAAGGTCTGGCCAATAGTACAAGACTGTGGCAGCACTACAATAGGTAGATTCGAGTCTGTCTAGTTGTAACACTCCCCTCCCACGCAAGTGCTCCCACCAGGTTTTTTCTGTCACTCTGCATACTGGAGACTCCTCCGAGAATCATAGATGTGTGTGATTCGGTTTGGGTCATGCACAATAGAAGCGTTTTGTCTCCATTGAAAGTAGTCTTACAAAATTATACATCATCATCATACAGAAATAATTAAAACCGTAAATTACAGTGTAATTAAGGTATTAATAATATACTTAGTGCGTACCTGTAAGGGAAGAAGACAAAATGTTAGGAATAAATCACCCTGTAAATATGTTTAATTACTGAGGACCTATGTAATGATTACAGGGTACAGTAGTATTAATCATGGGTAACAAGGCAGGAGCAGTGGGGTGAATTATGATATATTTACAAAAAATAACTTCAGGAAATTACAATGTAAAATGTTTTTTAAATATGAAGTTGTTATTATTAATAGCCTATTGTTTTAATGTCTTTAAGGTTTTGGGAGTTTTCATAGCTTGTATATAAGGTTAGTAGTCACTGTGACGTCACCCATTGGTTTATGGACTGCCCTTTTGAAGCCTTGAGTTCAGTATTTTGGCCGTGGCTATCTCGGTTATTGACCGTCACCATCTTGATATTTAGCCATCATCATCTTGGTTTAGGTAGCCACTTCGTAAAGCATCCCCTGCTTTATGGTCTTTGACTCTAAATGAGACCATAATTTACTAAATGAACATCATGCTGTATTGAAGAAGACTTGAAACTAGTGATTGAGACCATAAACTCATGTTAACAATATTTACTGAGGTAATAAATCAAGTGAGAAGTAGGCTCATTTTCTCATAAACTTCTATACAATCAGATTTCTTTTTGCAACCAGAGGAGTCGCCCCCTGCTGGCTGTTAGAAAGAATACAAGCAATTCTGCATTGGCTTCACTTTTGAGAACCACAGGTTGCTGCCAGGGAACAAAGCATTAGGCTTAGCCTGGGAAGAAATCTGTGCCTTTTTAGCTGGAACTATTTTTGATAGCTTTAACATAAAACTTCTAACTTCATGTCACTTTGACCTCAACTGAAGTTTCCCTGTCGACTGGCAGTCTGCACCTCGTTGATGTAAGATGTCAGGTCATCTATAAAACTCCTTCCAGACATTTTATAACCCTTTGCAAAAATGTGCAAAGGGTGAGAATGTCAGCGCATGTTTGATCCGACTTATCAAATATTCAAAAACCTCAACTTTCAGGTGACATTTTTTCCCCATTCACATCATACCAGGGTGTCATAGAATCTTTCTGTCTTTACTTTTTTCAAAGTTTATCTAAGTTGTACCTAGCCATCCATTACTTCTGAGGTATAAATACTGAATGAGGTGACACATGGGCCAAAGTGCTTGAATTTAAAGCCCTGTGATGAACCTGACTGCAAAAAAGACACAACTACGGGAGGTTGGTTGGTGTGAGAAGAGGGATGGTGATGCAGAAAAACAGCTTAATCCCCACTGTGAAACACGATGGCGGATAGCGTGGAGGAATCCAGGTACCATGCTGCTGCTTCTGACAGGAAGCCAGCCTTGGCTCGTATAGATCTGGGTCTTCCAGCAGGACAATGATAACCTCGACTGCGTAGTCAAGCTTTTGCCAGCTCCCTGACCTATACCTCATGCGAGCGCCAGGCCCTCTGACGGATGTGGATTCTATGTGGAGCCATTGCAGTTTGATCTCTCACCTTGTCAAACTGGATGCTTGCGCCTGAGAGGATATTCGTCCGATATTTGATTGACTGCAGCATTTTTAAATTGTATTTCACTTTGAGGTGAGAAATGTCGATGGAAGACTGCAGGCCAGGGTGCATTTTTAACCACCTCAGGCTTGCTGCTGTGCTGTAGTTGTCTGGTGTAATCTCTCCACACAGTGTTGAAAACCTCTGACCAGCCCAACTCGGTCCTCCTGTAGCCCTTTTTTCCAGTGCTGTGACCTGCCATGTTGTGTTTTTTTTCAATTGCACTGGTAGAAAAGTTCAGGTTGTAATTTGTGGGAAGTACTAATTCTGTAACTTTAAACTCTGAGAGTACGTGGAATTGCTTTTTTATCAGCTAGATGCTGGTTCAGAGTGTGGATTATTCATTTATATAGTTGCTAACATTTTCATCCTGTTTTATCAGTCAGTAGTTTTGTAAATTGCGGCATATAGACATTAAATGAAAATGTATTCATGTTTGAAGGCGGTTAACATCATTTTAAGTATTATACAAGAGAGTTTTTTTTAGTTGTAGTGTCCTTTGTGGCTGTGAAGTTGTTTGGCGGTATAACAGGTAGATGTGCAAAAGGGCGCGCCTTGCCGTCGAGCACCCACTTGTAAAGGATTTAAGCACTCGGCGCTATCTCCACACCACCTCAAGGTTGTGCCACATACCCTGTCAGGGCCACATGCTGGTTCTTTACACAACATGACCCACTGCGCCGCTGCTGCATAATACATCACCTCCTTGACACCAAACGGGAGAGACACCATTGCCGCTTACATCTCCCCGACTTGAGAAAAGACAGGTCTTTGAAGCTCCACTGCGTGTTAACTCCGCAGAGTGTCAGGAGCGACGCGACCTGACATTGCCTCTGAAATAAATAAAGAAATATATATAAGGATTTGAATGCACAGCAGCACTCGGAGGGCCAGACGGTTTGTCTAAAGATAAATTTGCTGCTGAGATGGAGGGAAGGAGGGAAAAAAAAGTTTATCTCCAACACAGTGTTGTACGCTATGGCAGGTAAATAATGGTGCGTTGTTATCAGGACGAGGCCAAAAAAGAGCCCTGTTTTCTCCCAACCTGACAATTTAGTGTCCTTGACACGAGTTACAAAATCAGGCTGCTCTCATTTCCTCAACTGCTGTCACAAACAGGATGCCTTTCCTACAAATACGAGGAACATGCACGCTGAAGTGTGCTGAAATCAAAGTTTAGTGCATCAGACTAATTTGTCTAAAATGCTATTGAAAGGTATAACAAGTAATGGCTAAAGTATTGCACGATTAAGATTAAATTATATGCGTTTAAATGTCATCACTCTCCAATCTGCCACTGACCGCCAAGCTAACTGCTTCTGTCGTCTCCGTCTCGGCCAAGCGTTTGACTAAACTTGACAGCAATTATGTGCTCATTTGACCAAAAAAAAACTTTTAATCAAATGTGCTATTGATTGGAGGTCAGCCTTAAATTAAGAGCAAAACAGTTTTCTTCCAGAGCTTCAATTGCAATCAGGCCGCTTTGTCAGTCCGAAAAAAAAACACCAACATTTGCAGCATTTCGGCAGCATGCTCACCTTTGTGATCAATAATGAAAATGTTTTCTTTGTGCCTGGCAATTTAGGTTGAAATGCGGTAGAACATGTAATTAAACCGCGATTGAATTATGTCTGATATTCGGCAGTAAAAGCTCTCACTAAATGACGGAACAAAAGACAAAAACAGACTGTGTTGCACCAAACATTGTCATTAAGGCCTCTAAGTGTCTGCTCCCTCTGTGACAGAGTAATACCTTGGTCCAACAAAAGAAAACAATGGCTGCAAATTAAATGTTCAAATGTTTTAATTTGTTATTTTTATATATGAGTGCTCACAGTGTGTTTAAGGTGTATTTACAATTGCAATAAATAGTTTTGTTGGAAAATGATTTAGAATAATCAAGGCAATCAAGGACAGGAAAACATTCTTTTTTTTTTACCATAAATACTTTTGAAAACATGATTCATAAAAATCATCTACCAGAAAGTTGTACTTGCTTGTATTTCATCGGCCAATACAGTGCGTTGAGCCAAGTTTAACATTTGTTTATGCCCGACAATGCTGTGTTTTTTCGCCAGAGCCCTCTGCTTCAGCACCCCTGCTGTGCCAAAGCAATGGTGCCATTGGAATGAATGTCCTGTTGTCTGTTTAAACGTGGTCTTAAAGGAGCAGTGTGTAGGATCTGGTGGTATCTAGCAGTGAGGTTGCAGATTGCAACCAACTGAAACCTCTCCCGTGCACCAAGCGTGTAGGAGAGCTATGGTGGGCGACACGAAAACGTGAGAACTCCCTATATAGAGCCAGTTGTTGTAAATGTAGCGTAGGTCATTTGGAGGAGAGCCAGTAAGTAGAGTGTGTGTGTACGTGGGAAGTGAGTGGTGAAGCAAGAGAGAGAGAGCAGCGGCGATGGGAGCGAGTAACGTTATCGGCTCCGGCAGGAAAAGTCCTGACCAAAAGACAGCACGATACGTTGCTGTATATCTTACTGTGTAGCAACATGTCCAGTTGTCTATAATGCACAGATAGGTCAGGACAGACTGTGGATACTTTACTCATCGGATGTGACTTGAAGTCAAGATTCAAGCGATAACAGACTAGATGCTCGTCTTGCACACTTCTCCACTGCCACAACACGGTGAGGTTGTTTTTTGCCGCGTACACAACGTTCCCCCAGACTCACCAAAAACTATGAACTGGACAAGTGAGAACAACGGCGCTAATTTGAACAGATTTCCTGTCCGCTGTGTCGGAACCGAGTGTTGTTTGGCACCTGTGCCTCAAATACAGGGAATTCAATAGCAGTCAGGCAACAAGGCGACCAGCCGACAGACCCACCATTAGCTCTCTCACACACACACACACACACACACAGAAATCAATTACCTGCTGTTGCCTAAAACAGAGCTTGAGTAAGCAGAAGTGTAAAAATGTAAAGGTAATTAGCAAAAAGGCGTTAAGTCGATCTGGGGCCTGGCGAGAGTGGTTGTGTGTGCATTCGTGCATATTTGTGTGTAAGTGTGTGTGTGTGTGTGTGCATTAGCTCTGTGAAACCACAGCCAAGGGTGCCATTGTCTCCTATATTTGCTGCCCCCACCAAATGTTATTACCCGCCCCCGGCATCTATACAGCAGGATAGTCAATAAGGGAGCACAAACAATTTCTTTATACATTACACGGCCAGAAATATGTGGACATCTGAACATTCCTCCCATATGTGATTGTTTAACATCTCCATCCAAAGCCGTGAGCATTAATATGCTGCTATAACGGGCTATATTATTCTCCCCCTCAGCCACAAGAGCATCAGTGAGGTCTGTAAATAGCTTCTTATCCATTCAATTGTGAAGTGAATTTTAAGTGAACTTTTGAAATGTCGCATAAAATAAATGCAAATTAGGTGCGTTTCCATCAACGAGTTGGCGCTACGGGCTACGCATGGCTGTAATCCGCCAGTAAACAGTAAAAGAAGTAAAGGTTTGCGATCAGAAAACACAAGTTGCCAGGAAGACGCCGACACCGTAAACAGCTGATCAGCCATGTGAGTTAAATGTTCGCTACATCAGAATTTATTCGGCAAAGGCGTTTCCATGTCCCATTTAGCGCATTGACTCTTTTTCGACAAAGGCAAAAACCACCTCAAGCAAGCATTAAAAAAAAAAGGGGTGCACTTGAGGAAGTTTTATCAATTTTGCCGTTTCCATGCAGATTTTCTAATGCAATATTTCAAACACTTTGTCAACATCTGTTGTATCTAATAAGATACAGTTTTCACTCTGTCCATCTCAGAGTTTTCATTCACATATCTTGAGGTCAGAGGTCAAGGGCCATGCCAGTTTCCTCGCCAAAATTGAATGTAGCTTTGTCATTTAGAGTTCTTCTTGTCAAGCTAACATGACGTGGTTGGTACTAATCGAGTCGTTTAGTTTTTTTGTTTACCTGCATGCTAACAGATATCAGTATCTTCCATCTTTAAGACTGAGCTCGTTACAACCTCTGAAGAATAGCCTGCCATTGAATTGTTAAGAGGTTAATAGTTTATATAATGAAAGATCAATACTTGATGTCCGTGTATTGATGCAATATTGCCACACAAAATACGATTTTTTTCTAAGGCTTTTTTGACATGGGACAGGCTTTTGTCAACCCATTGTGGTAAATTCAGTCTAGAAATGGGTCTTGGACGGAGGAAACTAGTTAATTCATGATAGTAACCTGATAAATATAAGATGATGTGGGAGGAAACAAGAATTACATGCCATAATATATCGGATTTATAGAGCTACAGTTGGTCTTTTGATCGTCACATCACACATTTCCACAGAAGCGTACATTGTGTGGGTTAAGAAAAGAGATCATGTATGTACATGGTTATCTGTTTGTCTGCCCGTCTATCTCTCTCAGTCTCTCCCTCTCGCTCACAACGCTCAAGGTGAGTTCAGCCCTTCACAGCCCAGTGGGCTGGTAACATTTCCTACCCATTAGGATGGCTATACGCACACACACACACACACACACACACGCACACACACATACACACACGCACACACACACACACACACACACACACACACACACACACACACTCGCTCACAAAGGCAGAGAAGAAAAGGGGAAGGCGAGGCAAGCGCCAGGCGGAATGCGGGCAGGCCAGCCAAGGTTTTTCCGGTACACGGGTCTCATCCCGCCGCACGTCACCCTCAATTGTGGTTAAGGCCGCCGTGATCAGAGGCTGCCCGACACTCCTCTGTTGCTTCGGCACCCGGGGGCGAAGGAGGGGTAGCGAGCGAGCGAGGGATTGGGCGGAGGAGGAGGAGAGAGAGTGACGGAGGCGACAAGAAGGCGGCGGGTGAATAAGGAAGGAGGCGGCAAAGTGTGTGTGTGTGGTGGGGTTGAAAATGAGGAGGAGATTGGTGGAGGAGGTGTGTGTGTGTGAGAGAGAGAGAGAGAGGAGGGGTGTGTTTGACGGAGCGGAGATATGTTGAAGGGAACATCAGCACTGGTGCCCCATCCGCTGTTATTTCTGCTCCACTCTCCTGTCATTAGCCAGCATCGCTGCTGCGGCAATTATCCTCACAACAGTGTGTGTCTGTGTATGTGTGTGTGTGTGTGTGTGTGTGTGTGTGTGTGTGTGTGTGTGTGTGCAAATTAATTAGGAGTGAGAAAATGAGGGATGGAGAAAAGGGAAGAGTGATCATTCTCCTCATCAAGCGCTGACAAAATATGGAACACACACACTCGTTGGCCCCTCTGGAGACGGTGTGTGTGTTCAATTCAATCAAGCTGCTAATTATTTGATGCGTCCGTTTACCGCGTGTTGCCATATTTCTTTGTGTGTGTGTGTGTGCTACTTGTCTCATGCTGGAGGAGTCTCACATTTATATGTGTGAGTAGGTGTGTTTCTAACTTCGTATGTGTCTTTTTGTGACTCAGTTTGAGTGTGTGTGTGTGTGTGTGGTGCCAGACCCAGTCAAGTAGCCTCCCTCAGTCTGCACTCATTCCTATTACTCTCTCTGCATGGAGCTCCTCGCCTTCCTCGTCTTCCTATCTATCTTTTTTCTTCTTTTCTTACTCTGCGATAACAGTGTGTGTGTGTGTGTGTGTGTGTGTCCCCATCAGTGTATGTGTGCGTTTAGGTGATGCTAGACTAAGCCGAGCAGTTTTGTTGCCTCAGCGTGGCCCCGGTGATTCACCTTTTTCTCCTCCAGGTTTCCACCTGGTCACTGGAGCGATGCGCTGATACGACCTGACACCTGTCTGCTTGGATGGCCAGCAACAGGCCTCACACACACACACACACACACACATACCTACACGCGCATCCATGCATAAACACATTCACGCTGCAGCCCTCATTTGCACACACACAGATGAAGGTGCATTCATGCTCTTGCACAGGCTTGAAAGGTAGATGAATGTACACACATATACATGCAGACGTATACACATTCCTTCGCTTCCATTCTCACGCGTAAATCTCCCAACACACACACACACACAAAATCCTGACGTTATTGCGCTCGCAGTGCCTCGAAAGCTGACAAAACCCTCCTGTGTTCTGTAAAAGAGTCGCACCGTGATGTGTGTAAATATGTCAGAGTTTATCTAGTGCTGTTTTCATAAGGCAACAAGGCACAGTGATTCACAGCCAGCCAACTGTATTCATGTGCCGCCGCTCCGCGTGCCTTAAAGACGTATTTGAAACGTGTTTATGTAGATATCTCTGCCAAGGCAAAGTGAGGAGTCGTCGTGCTGGATTTTATGGGGTCCTAAATACTTTGGGGTTTTGAGTCATAAATATTCAGGAAGATTTCATGAAGAAATATCACCACCTCTTTCTGCTGTTAAATAAACTGACAAGCAGGTGAACGCTGTGATTTCGTATGATTTAAACTCAGCAGTTAAATTCTCTTCAATCAAAAGGAGAAGGATGAACTTAAAATGTTCAAAGTTTGGGGTGGCAGTGGCTCTGTGAGGCTGAACGTAGTCACAGCGGTGCTTTAAGCTTAACGCTAACATCAGAATGATAACATATTCAAACCGTAGACTGTATATAAGAAGTAGACGTAGTCAACATGACGTCACTCATTGGTTTGTGGGCTGCCGTTTTGAAGACTCAAGTTTGATTACCACTAAGGGTTGATGATAGCAGTCCATCCAAAAGCTGTTGAGACATTTCACTCAAAACACAAATATCCACTACATGGTGGCTCTAGATTTAAAGTCTCTGGGGGACCATGAACGTTGGTACACAATTTCATGGCAATTCATCCAGTAAATGTTCAATCTGGGCCAAATTGGTGGACGAACCAACCGACGGACCGACATTGCCATTAAAATGTCTCCTGCAACCTTATTAGCTTGTGTCTTTGACTAAGAGTTGATACGGTGGGGAGAATGGGCAGGATGTAAGCATATGAGCAATAAAAGCAAATGCAGCGTATGTAACTGTACTCGTTTTGTTTTTTACGACGCTCTCCTCTCAAGCTGGCTTTATCATCATCACTGAGGACAATAGCAGTGAGTTCAATCACAAGCGGGCAAGGACTCAATGCTGTGATACTTTAAATAGCGCTGTCAGAGTGAATTTGTCGGCATTAGACGATTCAGAATGTAGGCCGTGTCAATATGACTCTTTGTTCTCAGCTTTCATCATTTTCACCGTCTGTCAGATAAATTGCGGTATTTTTTTTTTTTTAAAAGCAGGATGAAACAAAGAAAAAAAAACACATTATTTGAAATATTTTTTTCCGTGTGTGATCTCCCTTTCACCCGGCGTCTATCTGAAGTCAATCCACTGAGCTGAAGTTCCTCTTCAAAGCATGTGGGTGTATGGGAGCGTGTTGAAGGCCAGGCTTCAGTGCACAGACTACATCATTACAGTCTGTGTGTGTTGACATACTGTTGACAATCCATATGTACAATATGCATAATGTTTTATTCATAATTGAACCACTCCATGAAGGAGTTAAAGTAAGCACGCCATCAAAGATTCCAGTGAATGCATGATTTAACAAGTGCAAGGGTTAATTAACAGCAAGTGCTCTTTTCTTAGCAAAGTTGGGATCACACCATTGTTCATTAATTACACTCTCTCTTTTAAGAGGGTAAATGCTTTAATAACATGATTCATACTTATGCATTATAAAACATTAAAAGTGCTTTATGCAATATCCAGAGTATTAATATAGCAGCAAATAATTGTATTTGCACTGTAAAGATATAGAGGATTAATGTCTATTTGAGCAGAGAGTCCATAAATCAGCATTCACTGTTGTTCAAAAATAGACACATTTTCTTTCTTTCTCTATCAACGTGCAGTATCCAAGGTGATGTTTCATTATACGGTAATGGTTTTAGAGGCTCTGTAACATTCATTTTTATTGTATTGTTGGCATATGTTATATTATCAACTATTTTTGTGCAATAGGCCACTACTTTAATGGTTTACTGGATACAGCGTTTCTTTTATTTGGCTTGGAGTACCAATTTAACAGCAGTTGTCTGCATCCATCCCCATGAATCCTTCTCTCTCACATTCCCTCAATTGCGGCGTGATGACTCCAATTTTATGATTCAGAGATCTGGCAGTGGTTTCGGTGGTTTGTGGCAGTTTGAGCACACAGGCATCAAAACGTTGTGAAAAGACTTGCTAATTTGTGATGTGGACGCCGGTTGCCTGCGATCACACGCCGCCATAAGCAGAGAGGCTCTGGCAGCGTGATAGCTCACAAACCATCCCGCCACCGGTGCTGGTGACAATGAATTCGGGAGGGGAGGCAGCCCCAAAGACAAATTCAAATGATAATGTGGTTAATGAGCAGATATGAAGATACCCAAAATGAGTGCTTCTCAGGGCTGGTTCCAGGCTAGTGGAACAGTGCGGCAAGAACATATTATTCTTCCTAAAATGCTCGTTTTCATCACGTTTTACCTTCTATTCTTGGTGCGTTTGCTTTCGTTGGATTGCCACATCAGGGGCCAAAAAAGTATTTCACCAGCTCCTATGGATGTAACAACTGTAGGTACTACTTTTAACAACACGGGCTCCATGGCAACAGTGCACTAATGATGCACTGTTGCTCCATCCCCTGATTCACATTGTTTGGTTTGTCATTGTGGGCTGCTTTCAGCCTGGGAGAGTGTGAGGAATGATGAGGCACTCATCAGTCACTCAGGAAACACAATCAATAGGCGACAAAGTTCCTATCTGGGTCCTTTTTCTTTTACTTTTTTCTACAAAATAAGCAGTAACAATGCAGTGCACATGCATTTTGTTGATCCTCAGCCTTATCTGGAACTCACAATACTACTCGAGTGTATTGAGGCCATTGTATATTTTGTTGTTTGCGGATGAAGACAAAATTTAACGACTGGAACCCCTCAGCCTTCTTCCTGAAGACAGTCCAACTCCCTCTCTATCATAAAAGGCCCTTAAGCCTCTCCCTGAGGCGCTCGCCACTCCAGTGTCAGAGGTGGACCGGCCATCTGGATTCGCAGTCGACCTGTCCACTGAGGGCGACTCCAGCAACATCCCCTCCGAGCATCCCATGATGTTTGGAAGTGCAGATATAGACCCGATACAGGTGTGTGTCAGCGAGGGAGGTCACTAGTTCCTCTCATCTAATGAGTCCACCTTTCTCCACCTCCTGCCATCTTTACTTTGATTCATTCGAACTTCCACGCCGGGCTGACAGCTACTGGCTGATTTTGGAGTCCAAACGGCGGATTAGTTGACCTCACAAAGGACCTAAAACGTTTGAGTACCCCACAGACCAAAAATGGGAACGTGCGATTGGAAACTGTCCCCTGTGGGCAAATGTCACAAATTAAATTGTGCGGTTGCGCTGGAACTGACAGAGCAATGTACATGTTGCACGTCAACATGTAGCGCCGGAATGTTTTTTACATGCCACTGTATTACTCTGCCTCCAGATGTTGTAAATGCACATGAGCAATGTAAGCATGTGCTGGAAATTTAGAGTCTGTCATCTTCAATCTGCTTAAATGTTGCCCTGGAAACCTGAAACATTAAAATAGCAACGCGTGGGTCCAAATGTAATGTAATTATAACATCTTATATGTGCATGTACCGTTTCTACACTTCATCAATATTCACATAATTGTATGTAATTTTCTGCGTTTTCATACAAATTTGCATAAATTCTATATTTAATTAGCTATTCCTGAAAAACACATTTTAAAACACATTTGTATCTTGTATCTCCTCCTACAGTTTGAATGCTACAAGATGATTTAAATGTCATTAACAATAAATAAGGATTTTTAATCCCCATAGACATCCATTATATTTATATCTCAGCCATTGCATACAGTAAAAAATCCATTCCTATTTCAAAATGCTCATTATTGTACGCTGATTAATGGTACATGAGCCATTTATGATGAAATGTATAGTTTATGAGTTACAAAATGCATTAAAGTCTATGGATGCCCATTCACTACCATTGTTTTTATATGAGCACCTTTAAATAATATAAAGATACAAATTAACACCTCCATTACCCTATATTAAATCTGTCAATATTTTGATATTATATATTCTAAAGTCACCCAAAATAAATCAATATGCACAGCAATCACACACATTTTCTTCCAGAAATGCCTCTCTAGTTTTTAGCATTAACACACACCAACAACCGCCATTGTACCCAACTTGTGACTGGCTGCCAGTCGCCGTTGACTGATCCCACTCATTAAGCATTTCACTGAGACACGCAGCAATGGATTGCTGTGGCTGCTGCCAAGGCTAATCAGAGGCATGAAGGAGGAGGTTCGTGCATTTTAATGCCAACAGCCAAAAATATTGGAAATGCTTCTTTTTACTTAAGTTCCAAATGCCAAAAACGGCTGAATAATATTATTTAGCTTGCATTCTCAACCTAACAACAAATATACCACCTACTTTATTTTACATTTGTATTACTTTGGCAGCTATTTAGAATATAAAAATAAATTTTTGTTCATGGTCACTGGCTTTAGATTGAAATGATTTTGCTTTATGGTTATATGAAAGGCAAAGTTAAGCAAGTGGCTTGCATACGTTGCACTAAAAGCGTGAATGACATGGTAATTTTGCATGCAACAAGAAAGCCTTTCTTGCTTTTGGCATTTGTACCAAATATAGTCTGTCTTGTCTGCAATGTAAACGTGAATATGCTACACTCTGAGTGACGTAGAATAAAAACGTGAGAAAGACTGTGTATGGTGGGAGAGATGTGAAATTAATGGGTCCAACAAACAAAGGACTTTCAACCAGGAGACTGTTTTTTTGTGTCCCAAAATGTGTTGATTTATTTTGAAGTTACGTTCATGATGTTTGTGACGTGTTTTTTATTGGCACTTGTGATGTGTTCAAACTTCTGTTACGTTGTTTACGTACATATTTTACTTAGTTTCCATATTTTTTTAAGCCCAACAATGATGTTTTTCCTAAACCTAACTAAGTGGTTTTGTTGTGTGACGTAAAAATGACAAAAAGTTGGTGTACAGATGATTCGCGAAAAAGCAAAAATGCGTTCTCATGACACTAATGGTCTGCTATTAATACGCTTTCCCATAGGGAACTGGCTCTGACTTGTACCATGCACCAATCCTTAGAGGGCAACCAAGTGCTCATAATTCTTACAGTTCAAATTTCGAACACATCCATCAATCCATCACTCTTAACCGAATCCATTCCCGATAGCAATCTGACCCCAATCTGGTGCCAGATCTGCAGAGGATTGCAGTTTCCCCCTCCCTCTTCTCCATTCCACTGGCCTCTACGGTGCCAGGCGGGATCAATCAAACCCTGCCGAGGCATTTGAGAGGAAGTGAAGTTGTGTGTTGACCCTGTAGGTTTGCTGCCAGACGATGATAGTAAGCAGAGTGGACAGGTTCAGCCTGCCTCCACTCTCCAGACGACCAACCTGGACTGGACCGGACAGCCAGGGGAATAGAGATGAGCTGTGGGATGACGAATGTATGCGAGTGTGTACGCGTAGATATGTACTCGAGGATGCACATATATTTGCATGTGTTTTGTTGGTGAAGTGGCATGCTGTGAGTGTGAGTGGGGTTATGACATTGAGTGATGCAGTTATGTGTGGCTGGTGTAGTAGTTGTGAATGTATTTTTAAGTTTGTAAAGTCATGCCACCATAAGATACTACCAGTGAAGTGGTCACTATTCAAGACTCCATAGGGAAAAGTGGTAATTTAAGATAAGAGCTCAGAGTAAACCCACAAAAAAAATCTAAATAACGCAGTTTTGCTTTTTTTTTTACACCTTCCGGTGCCTGTGATTGATTTGCTCATTAAATAGATTTCACAAATCACAGGTTGTGAATCCAGCCTCCACCTCTGTGGTATAATTTATTTTTTCAAATTGCCATTAGCTATAAAAGAGCCACCAAGGATAAAATACCTTGAGATGAAGCCAACATCTACCCCACATTTTTGCCGCATCATTTTTTTTCAGCACAACAAAAGTGCCTTTGATGACAATGCAGGATAGATGTCTGTGAATGGGAGAGACTTTTTGCCATGATTACTTCTTTCTATTTCTGGCAAATAGACTCATCTGTGGTCCAAAAGCCGCCAAACACAATGCTATTGAAGATAAAGACAATAACAGGATGAGATGGAAGTTTTTTCAAAATGTACACTTCCTGACAGAAAACTTTTTGAAATCAAGTGTGCATATACTGTGCCACATGTCTCCCATCACAGCTATGGTTGGAGCAAATGTATTTATTCCTAAATAGCAGTGGTGAAAGTACATTTACTCAAGTACTGTATTTGAGCATATATTTGAGGTACTTTAGTTGAATATTTCCATTTTTACAGCTTTTGTTACAACTTACTGGTTACTTTGAGATTAAGACTTTACATATAATACAAATGTATAAATTGCCTTGTTAAAGATTAATTATTAACATTACATTATTGGCACCCGGAAAGCACTGCAGGCCTCAACCAAGTACGTTTCCATAAGTGAAAAGTAATGCTTGTATTCGCCCGTAATTCGGATCCACCCCAAAATTGAATGACTTCTTACTTGGCCCATGCTACACCCTTCCACCAAGTTTCATGAAAATCGGGCCAGTAGTTTTTCCATAATCCTGCTGTCAAACCAGCAAACCGAACCGAAAACATAAACATTAAGTTACACGATTCGTCTGCCGAGTATTGGAGTTTCCTCATTGGTCGTTGCTCTTCCAGAATGAAAAGGCGGTCCTTTATGCAAATGAGCCGGTCCATTGCAACGCGTCCAACTCACGAAACTTACCTGGTGGACATGTACCGCTGGATTTAACATTATAGACATGACCACTGACTATTTGTGTCACAATTTAGCCACAAATTCACAGACTGAGCGTACGCGGTGCAGCCATACACTTGGTTTTGAGTCTTGTTTCTTCTTTCCTCTCCCATTGATCATCTCACGACCCCTCAAATTTATCTCGTGACCCTTTGCAGGGTCCCGACCCCTAAGTTGGACACCACTGGACAACTATACTGTATACAGTAGTTAAAACTAGCTCCATCTTGAGCAGCTACAACTGCAAAATCCTTACACATTGTTGCATCATTATTAACAATCCAATAACATCATATATAAAAACATTTTTTTTCTGCAGAACAAGTGCTTTTGATGCTTTAAGTACATTTCGCTGATGATACCTCTTCTGTGCTTTTACTTAAGTTTAAATATCCAGGCAAATCCCTCTCAATGTAACAAACGTGCATTAATAAATAATAAGCATTTAACCCGTTTTTCCTTCCGTCTTAGTGGAACGTTTTGTACACCTCCTGTACACATAATCAATAGGCTTCTCTCCTACAATGTAAGTGCAAATGACACAACAAGCAGCTTCTCTTCTAATAGGGAAATAAAAGACACTACTCAGGCAGGTGGAAACTGCCATCCAGAACAAACAAAGCATTGATTTCCAGTCATTGTTCCTGTACACGGCCCCCCGTTTGCTGTGGGAGGAATAGGGGTGGGGTGAAAAAAAGGCAGGGTCTCCATGTGTTTACATTATTGAACAGCAGTAATTGGCTTGGTAGTGTACGAGTTGTCCCATTCATCCCCAGTGAGCCGCTCTTATAATCTCAGCAGTCAAGGACGTGATACAGCAAGTGAGATATGGGTTAAATCAGAGACGCAGGTGACGCATTATTGATTAAATTAATTAAAGAAGATATGGCTCTAACACTATGTAATGTAGTGTTTCTGCCTCTGATCTCTGCTTCTCTTAATTCCTAAAATCAAAAACCCCCTCTAACTCGACAGCTATGACATTAGCTGTTAAAAGTTATGAGCACGGCGCCCATAAAACCGGCTGCACCTGAGCCTTAACCCGGCTCCGCCAGGGGCCCCTATGTAGTAGAAGTTTATAGGACAGAGGCTGTAAAGAGTTACCATCCAAAATGAGATACCCACCACCGCCACCACTTTAAAAAATACTGCCACCTACTCCTTGCAAAAATGATCGCTGACATGAAAGCCGAGCCAGTTGTAGTGCCATTGAGGGGTTTTCAGTATATGTGTGCGCGATGTGTGTGGGTGAGCGATCACAAGCTGCGACTGTGGCCAACATCACAGTGCAAATTAGCATTAATAACACAATTTGATTCCAAATAAAAGGAGCAAACAAATGCGTACATGCACACCTGGCTTCACAAATTCAGTCAACAGATGGGTACACTGCGGGGCCAGTTATTGTTGGTGGGGAGAAATGCTAATGAGCATTCACTGTAGGGCACAATCACAGAAAAACAGGGGGAGTGGACTCGTATTTTTGGCCGGCGTGTCGTCCAAGGTGACGGCGGTGCCCAGAAACGGGGCAACAGCGAGGAGCGGGGACACAACAATGTTTGAGTCTGGCTGCTGGCTGAACCGCCGCCGCTCTCCCTTTGCCATAACTCCTGGCGAACATGTGCAAATATTGAAAATTTCCACTTTGTAGCCTGTTCCTTTTGAGGGCTAATTACACCACCAAATGCCTCAACATGATCTTAATCCCAGACTTGCAGTCTGGTGTGAATTTTCACTCCCAGTTTACCGCCACTCCTTTTTTTGACGAGGGTAAATTAAGTACACGGTGTACCGTACCAGGAAGAGTTTGCAATTTCATGCAAATAAGGTAACGGCAATTTGTCATTCAGCATTTAGACTTGCACTATTCTGGTCCAACAGGAGAGCGAAACAGCCTTTCTAACAGCCAGGACAGGAAGTATTACGGTACTTTCTCAGGCCTCTGGAAGCACATGTGTCCCTGAGAGCCAAAAGAGAAATATGCACTCAGCATGTCGGCCATAGTTGCTTCAGGAAAAAAAAAAAAAATGGCGAACCAAATGGCATATTTAACAGCCTCCATTCACGGTGACATTTTTTAGTCACAGCCTTTTTTCCTCCTCCCTGTGGTCACCTTTGTATCCGAGCCCTTTTTTTCTGTTGCATTAATGGAATAGGCTTGACACACAGTATACACCTTTTTCCTTCACTAAAAGTGTTGTTTTTTTTAGGGGGACTGACCTTTTAAATGCGTGAAAATACTTGCCAGATGGAAATTAAAGTGTGTGTGCATGTGCGCTATGTGTGAAAAGCCAAAAAATGATTTTACAGTTATGCTTCCACTATCATGCCCTGATTTTGGCTTTTGGGCGTATTTCATTTGCATATTTATTTGGTTTATTTTTTCTTTCAAATCTTTTTTATTGGGTTTTTTGGAGACATGGCAAGAGTCATCTTATCAAATGTAGAATGTAACACATTGTCCATATTGAAATAAAAACAGAAAAGGGAAAAATAAATAAAAAATAAAAGAATAGTAACAAATTAAATTACTTAAGAAAAGTAAATAATTATAAAAAATTAAATTAATAAGAGAGAAAAAAAGTATAAAATTATAAAAATAAAATAAATACAATAATAAATAAATAAATAAAATAAATACAGAAGAAAAAAATAAAAAATAAATAAAACTACATATAAAATAATAATAAAAAGTAAATACAGAAGGAAAAAATAAAAATAAATAAAAGTACTTGGTTTATTTATTTATTTTAAATTACAAGAATTTTTCACCACTTCTGTCATACAAATGCATGACCTTTGTAATATCATTAATCTATTTGGATCCATCATTTTGGAAAATTATTATTAAAAAGAGGCACCTGAGAAATAATTTAAAGCACTGAATTAAAACCAATTATAGCACTTCTTAAGATTATACCGAATCACTGCTGCATGGTTGAGATGATGATGATGATACATCTGCAAAGTGCAACCCATGTGGATATAATGCATCTAGCTGAAATAACTCTGATGATGATGATGTGCCTCGTGGGGCCTTCGCTATGCTATGCAGGAAATGTTGCTGTACATTCAGAAGGAGTGAGCAGTAAGTCATGACCTCAGATGAATTTGGTGGGGGGAAGCGGCATATCAGCTCAACAGAGGCGGTTTCAGGTTGGATCGGCAGTATTATGGCAGCGTGATAATGCTGCTGGATCAGAATCACTCACTCCGTATGAGGATGCTGGTGCTCTCTGTGTTAATTAGGCCTCCCTCTGCTGCTCGCTCTCTCTGACAGCAGCATACAGCAGCTAGGTCTGTAAATCTGAAAACAACTCTCCTCCTGTCATCCCCGCGCATCACTCCTCACTGCTTCCTCACTCTTTTCTTCTCTACAGTCAGTTGTGTTGCTGTGTTACAGTGATTCCCAACCAGGGTTACTTGTACCCCAGGAGGTACCTCTGCAGTTTCCAGGGGGGATGTGGAGAAATTGTAGCTCGGCTGCTTTGAAAAAAATAGAAATAAGCATCTGAACACTTTGTGTTGCGATTGAGAGAGCGTGAAATCTAGTTAGCAAGCGAGCAGAGACGTGTAAACAGTTAGCTAAAATGATTGCAAATGATTGAAATAGTGGATAAACTGTTGAAACAGTTCGCTGAAAGTAACAGATACATTGTTGAATTAGCTAGTATTTAATGTATCTGATAAAAGGTTAAAGTTAGCTAAAATAAAGGGATAAACAGTTGAAATAGTGGGAGCGTAAAGCCGAAGTTCTACTTTCTGTGTCCGCGAATACGCGGCCTGTCCATGTGACGTACATTTCTTCATCAGGCGATGTACGCGTAGGTTCGGTTGACTGTTTTTTGCTCTCCAGTCTAGACGAGGCTATACATTTATACATATTTAAATAACGGAGCCACTAACGTTATCGGAGGTGCCATTGAGTTATTATTATGAGACGTTCAAGCTCTGCTCTTTAAAATGATTATCGTGTGAAGGTGGATTACAGCGTTGTCATGATGTGCTCAAATGTAATGTAATTTTCAGATTTTTTACCATACAAACTGCATTTGAAATGTCCATCTCCCTTCGTTCTTTTGCAATTTGAACTGCGGAGATGGCCTTTCTTCATCACTTACAATGTTTTATATCGTATAGTTTATATCAAGAGACACACATGCCCTGGGAACCTAGAGACCTCGAAATGGGAAGCTAAATATATCGGATAAATGGTTGAAAAATGTAGCTAATAGTAAGGGATAAAGAGTTAAAACAGTTAGCTAGAAGCAATGGATGAATAGTTGAAATAATAGTGTTAAATGTATCGGATCAACGGTTGAAATAGTTGGCTAAAAGTCATGGATGAATGGTAGTCGTAAAAATGCAATCGACCAAACAGACCTTAACATTAGCTCAACTGTATGAAACATTATTGCTTTATGTGATTAACAGTGTTAATAAGTTTGAAATCAGTTGAAATAAAGACATTTTGAACATGCGGTGTCAATGAAGGGGTACTCGAGTTCATCTCACAGGGCTGTGGGTGAACCACTGCTTTATTGCATACTCCCTTTCCGTCTTGACATTTTCATATTATGTTTACATAGTGAGATTATAAAGCCATCCAGCCCTCACTGCGCTCTCCTGATCATCTCTGTGTTCCCTCACAGGTGAACTGTTATAGTCAACTTGGGAGCACTCCCACCTTTTTCTTTACATCTCCCCTCCCAATCGCATTATTGAAGATTAAATTGAAGAAATCCATATGAGATCATAGCTTCCGCTTGGATTTACTTGTCAGTCTCTTTCACCCCGAGCGTAAACGCTCCCTTTAGGACACTCAGAGGATTTAGCTCCTTGGTTCTCATTTGCTGCCTCCTCGGCTCGGAGTCTTACCTCGAAAAAGAGATCGCAGCGCGGCTTGAATAAATGGCTTAACTGACTTCTAACTCTGTCGCTTTTCACGCCCGTTCATTTTCCCTGTCTCTATCTTTCCCCGCCGCGCTTTCTCTCCGTCAGCAGAAATGGATGCGGGTATCAAATTGCAGAGCAATAACATTCTTATAGCACTTTGGTCCGACCGGCAGATATTAGAAAACCAGGAGAGCAGGACCCTCTCTCATAAAGGCTGCTTACTAAAAACCTTTACCTATTATGGTCATGCACATATACAGCTATGTATATGCTGCACATGTGCTCATAAAGAGACAGAATTAGATGAATAAGTGTATCGATAATAATAGAAATTCAGCTCTCTTTGCAAGCAGACCCGGCCAAGACCTCTGACTGGCTGCTTTTGAATTATAGATGCTTGACTGACAGATGAATCCCGGGATGTCTGTCACTCTATCTTGTACGTCTGACACATAAATATGATCTCAAACTTCCTCTCTGTGATTACTAAAAGTGCAGGTTAAGCATAGACACCGATGCTGCTCGGCTTTAACCATGACTCCGCACACACACACAGAGAGAGAGAGAGAGAGAGAGGCACCCACACATACTAGTGTCAACAGCAGGTTTCAGTGACTCCTTGAACCACAAGAGGTATTCACTGTTGTGGTGGAGAATAATGATTGACTGGCTGGAGCCTGATCTGCGTCAGACAGAGTAGGAGACTCTGAACTGTGCTGCAGGCAATTACTTTGTTTTAGAGGGAGAGAAGGAGGGAGAGAGGGAGGGAGGGAGGAGAGAGAGAGGAAGGGAAGCATGGAGGGAGGATGAGGGGGAGGGATGTGCCCGGCTGGGGGAAGGGCTGCTGTGAGTTAACAGTGACACCTGGTGGTCAACTACAGCAGGAAATAGAAGATTATATTATATTTACACTCATACTGTACTCCCCTTTTAGTCTGCATTCCAGTGCTGGTAAATAAAGTGAAATATATACAGTTAATAACCTACTTATTCTGCATATGCCCACATGTATTTATGTCTGTCCCCTTGAGGACTTCCCATCGATTATATTGATTTCTAACCTCTAACCCTCTAACCTCAAAGGTGCTACATGCAGCGTTTGATGCATCAATTTCAAATTAATTACATCCTACATCTTACCAATTACAGATTTTGCAATTACTGTGAGACTTGTGAGGTCTGTATTTCCACAAAGCTTCTACAATATAGCAAAGAAGATGTTGCTAAGCTAATAGGGAATGGGAATCGTGGAGCATTCTGGGGCGAGGGTTGGAAATTAACTTTTTAGTCCACCTGCCACTGTGGCTGGTAGATTAGAGATTTTACCAACCACACAATAGATTTGCTTTTTTGTGGCTGGTGAGTGATGCAAATCTAGCAGCCACTTGCATAATTTACTAGCATTTGGCCAGTGGCTGGTGCTAATTTCCAACCCTGGTAGCGTCGTACGGAGCTACGGTAGACTGTCGGTATCTGTCACCGGTCTATCGTACTGTCATCTGTCAATCGTTCATCATCAGAAAAGTATGAAGTACTCAGAGGGGCGATATATTCCAAAATTGAAGTTAGATTATGATGTTGATCCTTACGAATTAGGAGGACCTTGACAGTTTATGTTTTTAAAGTAACTTGTGCAACACTGGTTTAAACACACACAGGATTTCTTTCTTAATGTTGCTAAACACGAAATTATCTCAAAATAACAGCGGTTTAGCCGGCGGCTCGCAGCTTATGGTGCTAACAGTGCTGACAGAGCTAACCATGTTAACCTGAGGGGGAACCGAAGGGTGAGCTCTACGCTTCTGTGACAACGTCGTCATTCGGGACGGCGTTATCAGCTGTAACCGCCGTATGAGAACAGTGCAAGGTTCTCGTATAGATAATCTTTAAATCCTGAACCCAGTTTCTAACCTGGTGAAGGAGAAGGGGCATATTTACTTTGCAAAACTGTTCACACTGATCAGGCATGAAATATGTAGCATTGCTGGCTTTATGTATCTGTTAAAGTAACGTCTTTCTGTCTTTCATACACAGGTGTCTGTTACGGGAATGTTCCTGATGGTTCATCCGGGCATGACGGCACATTTTACGGTAAGAACCGAAACACTCACACAACACTTAGCACCTGAAGATTGCCTCTTGGACTTTAACATAAAAGTGACTCAGGCACTTATTCACACATGCGACCAACATATAAATTGCCAACACATTCACACAACAAGGTGCATGTTTGAAAGGGGCTTTTAAAGTTGCACAGTGCTACCTTCTTGCTACGTTTCTGTAAAAACAAATTAACGAATCCAGAGCGTAAATGTGAAGAGAAATTGCCAGACTATTTTTAGCTACTGTATACCTCAAAGCGCAGCTACAACAAAAGACAGAAAGTGAATTAAAGGCTGCTTCATGATTGAAGGATGGTGCAATGTGTTGAAACACCGTCCCCTCACTATTGGCTCATATAGGTTAGATTTTGTACTTTTCCCAATGTTAAATTTGGTTTCTAAGCTCTGATAGAATGGCAAACTGCATTACTTAACTTCATATATGTCTCTGCTGGTGAAGTGGAAGTGAAGTTTGTCTCCCGCACATTTGTTCCGTTAAATAAATCATCCCCCCAGACCAGCGGACCTTTAAGACAGACTACGGCTTTAAGATTTAAAGACAGAATACAAGATGAATTGTCTGCTGTGCATTAATGATGCTGCCAACTCTGTAGGTTTTATCCGTGATGCTTTCAGTCTTTAAATGTCCTTGGAAATGCTTTCAATCATTGATGAGCTGCCTTTGATTTGATAGAGACGTATAGCACCAGATAGAGCTTTCCCTTTTTTTTTTCTTGCCAGGGAAAAATTAGATAAAGATGTATGCTCTTTGTCAGATAATTCCTAGATTATATTCATATTTATACCTGTCCACTACAAGCACAGTTTTGTGCTACGGGTCCGGCCGCTATTCTATCTTTCAGAGGTTATTAGGGGCTGATTTTATAATGTCATCGTTGCCAGCTTGTCGGGAAGAATGCTTAATAACGCTATGAAGTTACGCTTAATTTTGGCGAGGAAAAACTGGCATGGCGATTTTCAAAGAGGTCCCTTGACCTCTGACCTCAAGATATGTGAATTAAAATGGGTTCTATGGGTACCCACGAGACTCCCCTTTACAGACAAGCCCACTTTATGATAATCACATGCTGTGTGGGGCAAAAAACATGCAGTTATTTGAATGCAGTAAATGTGTTATTTTCGCCTATTCTAAAATGGTGTATTTTAATATTTCTGCATACTGGGATCCCTAAACAGTCTTGAATTACATAAATTGGGTATCACTGTAAAGCTGAGACTCTTTTGGATCCATGAGCCCAACTGTATTCATGTGTGATGATGTTAGTCCCCATAGGAGACATTTCATTGTAGTGAGTCCGTTTTTTTTTAAGCTTGACCCTCACTGTATAAAATGACCTGTGGTGACCTCTAGGATAATCACAACCTCATGAAACTTTACAGCCCCAAACTAAAGACCTAGAGCATTCAGAGGATGGATGGCTTTCCTAGGTAGGTTGACAATAAGGGGGTTTCTGAGCAGTTTACACAGCAGAAGTGTTCGCCATCCAATTGCCAAAAAATGCAATTCTTGCAGAAATCTCTAAAGGTCAAAAGTTTTTGAAAACAAATCACAGCATGGCTTTTTCTATGGTGTTTCTCAGGGTCTCGGTGTCTTAATGTGGTATTTTAGAAAGATTATTGATAATTTGTATTAATTATTAAGTGATAAAGCATCAAATCTTTTACACAAATGGTATCAACCCAAAAATTGCTGCAACAACTTATGAATGAACATCACAAACTTATATCATCATGTTCTACGCTCTTATACACTTTTGCAATTTATTTTTTTAAATAATTCAGTCCTTTATTTATTATTAATGACTTTAACAGTTTGACACACAGTGCTGAGCTGCATCTCAAATTAATCATCAGGTTCCCAGCTTTCAGATGATGTACACCACTTCTATGTGGCATCTACTGTTGACTTTTTATCCACCCCTGAACATCCCCTATCCCCCACTACTAACCCTCTAAAGAAGAGGGTGGAATGATAAGGGGTTAATGTTAAAGGTTGTGAGAGAAGCATTACTCATTAACTCCCCTCGCTTGGATTTGCCCAAATAGTTGGCCTGAGGATTGAAAGCCCACAAGCCTGCATCCTGTATCCAAAATAATTCCCAAAACAATCGTGCCTGGCGCATTTACTCAGGCATTTACCGGCTCCAGCGCTGGACACGCCGCTTCCAAAACAAATATTCACAGAATGCATTCAATTACTAAATCACCTTGGTCTGGTTGCCAAGCAACATTAGTGCAAGAACCGCTGCTTCCATTTTCTTTTCAGCCTCTCCGGTGATTTGTCTTGTGTTGTTTATGTACATTAGTCTGAGAGAAAAGAAGGGGAGGGCGGGGGAGAGAAAAAACATGTGAGAATGGATTTACAATGGGACAGGCACAATGGTAAAGACACAAACACAGCTGCAAAGCAATGCATGCCGCCGCCCCCACATAACAGCACACACTTCGATTTTTGTGTTGTTGTTTTTTTGCCGCTTCTCCTGCTTGTTAATTGCGTTCACGGTGTCCTTGGCTTCCCTGTTGAGCACTTTGTAATGTTCTGCAAAGTGTTCCTCATGAATATATTCGACATTGTCTCTCTTGCACACAGAAATTCTAGGATGGAGTGTACGCACAAGCGGTTTCATTGTAAATGTTTCCTACCTTTGATCTGTTGTCCAGCTGTGAGCTTGTGTGCATGAGCAAGCAAACGAATTCACCAATATTGATGCAGGTGGAGGTGTGCATCTGCAGATTCTGTAACACGCAGGTGGCTGTGTGATCAAGAAGGAGACAGGCACACTCTGTCATCCTCAGCTTCATCCGTCACGGCAGGACAAGCGGCGAAACACACACGTGCAGTCGCCCATCCAAAGGTTAACGAGCACGCCGTCGCTATGTGTGTTTTGCTCTAAGTGGCGCCGTCGCGTGATGTATGTGTCGCTCCTTGCGCCGGTGCTCCATCACGTTTTTTCTCCTCGCCTGAAGTGGCAAATGAGTCGATCGCCGTTACCCGGGACACATGGGAATTTGTCTCCTCCCCGTTCAGATGTGGAATAACTTTATTTGCCAAGAAGAAATAAATGGGCCGGGGTTTGTCTCGGGGACACTGATGCAGCAACATTTCGACAGATAAGATTACAGTGACAGTTTGTGCTGTTACACATGGTAGCGGGCTGTCTTACACACGGTCTTCTTGAGACCACTCTTTTGACAGCTTGGATGTGTTGTGTGTTTATTTGTCTTGGTCTGGAGTCCTTTTGGAATTCTTTCCTGTCTATCTAGCAAGCAGAGATTTGTTTGTCTCCATGTGGTCCACTTTTGTTTCTGTCCTCAATAGCATTACATTTTTATTATAGTATGCAATGGGCCTCAAATATGTCAGATGTTAAAGGGTACATTTAGTGTTTTTTTACGAGCACTTGTCTGGAAAAATGTGGAGTTTACTGGGGTTTAATTTCTATAAACAGATCCTGCGTTCACATGTAGAAGATGTTGGTATCTGAAGCGTTCTGGTTTCCGTTTGTAGTCCGAGTAGTATTGACCAATCACGTTTGAGCAGGCTTTGGTTGAATGGAAGCATTCAACCTTAAAGGAACAGTTCAACTAGGGATACACCGATCTGACTTTTTCAGTCCCAGTACCGATAGCGATACCTGGGCTTTGGGTATCGGCTATACAGAGTACCGATCCGATACTTAAACAGGAATTAAAATGCAGGTATATAATGTATATAAACATAGAATTGAATTGAATAGATCAGCACCATTCTCACCAATACCCGATCCAGCTATTGGATTCAGTATTAGCCCGATATCCGATCCGGTATCGGTGCATCCCTAAGTTCAACATTTTGGAATATACGGTTATTCACTTCCTCCGTGAGCGTTGTTGAGAAGATTGATGCAGCGCATTAGCTTAGCTTAGCTCAGCTTAGCTCAGGCTGGACAGAGCTAGCTTTCCGTCTTTGTGCTAAGCTAAGCTAAGAAGTCGGGGGCTTATCGCTCCTTATTCAATTTCCTGTCTGGCTTTTGTGTATGAAAAGAAATCAGAGTGCGCGACACCCTTGAACTTCTGCGACCACTTTTGTCTTTCACTGTAAAAATGATTGCCCATAAGGTCAGATACATTATACAGTACAAACGCCACTGACAGATGAGCATACAGTTCCATTAGAAGAAGGTTATAGCCGAGCCGAAGATCCTCTAACAGCATAATTATTAGAGAGGGGAACAAATGTCAAAGCCCTCATTAAGTCCCTTCGGTGCCAGTATGTCCAGTGAATAAATCCAAATGGCCTCCATTGGAAGTAGGAGGGGCACTGATGTCGTCCCCTCCATGGCAGCACTTAACCTATGCATTGCCATAAAATCCAACTGAGGTCAACAAGTGTGGATTGCATTTCCACAGACGGTGATGAGAGAACGAGTACATGCTGTGCAACCTTCTATCATTGATAAGTGAGCTCAGCAGTTTGCCTCCAACCGAAAGGAATATGTGCCAAGGAAACAAAAAAAGATAGCTCGCGGATCAAAACTATCATAGCTTGTGTTGCATTGTGGGGAATATTCCTTTTCTGCTGTTCTCTTTGCACTGTCACTGTGTGTGTGTCCTCTACGCCAACACAGAGGGGTCCTTAAGCTAGGCAGTGAACAAAAGGAAACCTTTCTTAGCTTGCTTGCGAAAATATAAGCAAAAAAATATACTGCTGCATTTTTCTTTCCTTTTTTTCTCCAGCGTCTCACCGGCAGAGATGACTGAACAGCTGAACTCTGCTCAATGCTTAATGCTGTTTTGTTTTCCGAGCTGAATTTTGACAGCGCCACCACTAAGTCCCTCTCTGCCTCCAACAGTTGGAAGGCTTTCAATTGTTTTTAGTGGTGTTTTTTTGTATGTTTTGTTGCAGACCAGTGAGTTATGAACGAGGCGTGCGGATTGAGATTTGAAATTCATGTTTATTTGATCCGTGTTCCTCACTCAATATGTGCCCCTTGTCTCGGTTGACAATGTTTTGCAGGAGGGGTTACTATGGTTTTTAGTGTTACGTAACCTTGTGTTTGGATTTCATGATTTAATTCTAAAAAGCACACTGTGATTTCCCACCTAATATTTGGTGAATCATTCAGATTCAACAACTCTTTAATGGTTTGCCATGGAATTTTGTACAGATATTTATTGTCCCCATAGGATGAATCCTACTGACTTTGGTGATCCCCTGACTTCCCATCTAGCGCCACCATGAGGTTGACATTGTTAGGATGTGTGAGTCTCAGCAACTATTGGATGGATTGCCATGAAATTTGGTACAACCATTCATGGTGCCCAGAAGATGAATCTAAAAGACTTTGGTGATGCCCTGGACTTTTAATATAGTTCCACCGGCAGGCCAAAACTTGAATTTGTCCAGTGAAATATCTCAAGATCTACAGTATGGATTTGCATGAAATTTTGTACAGCAAATTGTGGTTCCCAGTTGATGAATCCTACTGACTTAAGCGATCCCTTGATTGTTAACCCGTAAGTTTGATATATCTGGTTTTGAGTGAAATTTCTCGACAACTTCTGGATGGATTGCAATTAATTTTTAGTGTGGAGATCCTTTAACTTTCCATATAGCGCCATCGTCAGGTCAAAATTTGAATTTGTCCAATACAACACTTGGTTGCACCATGAAATAAAAGTCGTAGCCTCTTCACGCTACACACAGAACATTATATACAAATATTTAAATTAGAATAGAATAAAATTAAATAAAACAACAGATGTTGAACATGATGGTAAACATTATATCAGTTAAACATCAGCATTAATCACCAACTTAAACAACACGCCCCCACCAACCAACCCAATCTCATGGGAAAGCGTATAAATAGCACAATATTGGATATAGCATATTAACGTGGATGCATTTACATTGCAGTCAATACAGACTACATGGCGTACAAATGGCACACAAAAAGCACACTAAATGACTTGAGAATTACCGTGTCATTCATTTACGATTTAGTGCGACCGGGCACTAAATAGTGTAGCCGGGCAGCCAATTGCATTGAATTGCCCCTTTGTCAAACATAATACAACCGTCTCATTGTCAAGAGGAAACTTAATCATCTTAATCTTAAACACAATAAAACCTGTTCAACCCGCTGTTATCCACAGATGCACACCTTAATAACAATATTCAAGGCAGTCATGCAATGTGCCTGAGCATGTCTTCAGTTTACAGAAGACAGTTTTCACACTATCTTCACTACAGGTTTCAGTGGTTTCCCCAGACGCCAACAACAACACCCACACAATTATACGTATGTCCTTATGTAACTTTCCCACGGGACGAGGCGGATGGCGCCTCCCGCTCGTCAGGTCTCGCCTATGTCACGTCCCCCAGGAGCCACCTGGTTGAGACGGAGTGGAGCGAAGTCTAATATTAGTTCAAGCAGCCGTTTCTTTTCATGTCACTTCAAACTCGCGAATGGCAGAATGAAATCAAATCTCGACTCGTTGTTGGAAAGGAAATACTGATCCCGCTGACGGATTCTAGTTCCTCATAGGTTCGGATTTGTAGAGGCTAAAGTGTATTGAATTTGCAGCCAACAATGCAGCTTGGGAAAATCTGTTTTTGCATGGCGATCAATATAGGTAGGCCGAGAAAGAGAGAGTGGTAGAACATTCTTAAAAAAAGAGGCATAGTCGTGATCATTGTGTGAGACCAGGCCTCTAATTTCACTATGTTTTGCTTGGTGGATTAAATATTCCATTATAGAAACTTTTTTTTTAGCCGTCCCGATCGAATTGCTCAAGGAGAAAGAGAGAATATGGGAAGATAGCGAGGAGGCCAGAAGAAGGGAGGGCAAGAGATGTTTCGAAAATTAATTCCTGGGGTTTATTCAACTCGTATCACTCTGTCCTATCTGGGCTTATACTCTGGCTTCAGAAAGAAAGTGGAGTGAGTGAGAGGAGGCAGACAAAGGACGAGGATAAAGATGGGATCAGACGGAGGTGAGGCAGGAGGGAGGGAGGGCAGCGAGCGGCTGAATTGAGGGGAAGCTTATCAGCGTGACGCACACCTGGGCCGCTGTCCTCTACCTCTTCTCATATCTTCAAGATGAAAGCTCTTATAGGCCAATGGCTGTGCCGAGGTCAGCGATCTGGTCTCACTCACATTTGTCCGTTGTATCATCCAACCGCCCCCCCTTCCTCTCTTCAGGTTCTGAGCTGTTTTTCTCTTGTATCCACCCGAGCAGAAAATCAGATGCCTGTACAGCAGATGTTATAATTTCATCGCTGTCTGGTTTTGAAAATGAAGGAGCCATAGTTTAAAGAAATCCCACGGAAACACAACATTCAATTTTAGTCTCATTTAGAGGGACGTGAAGTGATCTGTGCCTGGCTGAAATTCAACTTTGCAGAGGCGATTCCACCTTGGTGGTTGATTCCATGTTGTTGGCCGTTTTTAGGAATTGGAGGAAAGAAAGTGTGTTATATATTATTGCATGCATTGTTGACATATTTAGATTCATTATGTATTCATTAGTGTGAAGCAGTGTTGTCCAAAGCCATGAAATACTTTCAGACATGGAAAAGAATGCCAGCTGTGAAATACTGTAAAAAATGGCAAAATTGGTAAAATGAGGTCAGTGTATTTGAGGTATTGACTAAATTTGTAGTAGTTGCAGTGTTGTTGGTAAATGTAATCGATTAAAGCGATAAAATCCTCATTGCGTGCCATGGAATGTGTATAAGAAGCGGACATAGTCGCCTTGACGTCACCCATTGGTTTGTGGACTGACGTTTTGAGGCTTCAAGCATTTTGGCCTTCACCATTTGGTTTTTCGCCATTTCCATCTTGGTTTTTAACCATCGCCATCTTGGTTTTTGGCCAAAGCCATCTTGGTTTTTGGTCGAAGTCATCTTGGTCATCATTACTTCCCCTTATCAGTGACAGGGCAAGTGGATAAAGGAAGGCTAAACTTGTTTGAGAAAACATTCAAGTTATAGGTGAGTGTGAAAATACATTTTTGTTGTAAGTAATAAGTATATTAAAGGTGCAGTGTGTAGGATCTGGTGGTATCTAGTGGTGAGGTTGCAGATTGCAACCAACTGAAGCTTCTCCCGTGTGCCAAGCGTGTTACTACGGTCGCAAAACGTAACAATGTGAATGGACCTATCTAGAGCCAGTGTTTGGTTTGTCCGTTCTGGGCTACTGAAACTTAGCAGCCAGTGGACCTTTACGTAAGTATTGTTTTTTCACCCCCGTGCTTACCTGCACAGTTGGTATGTTCCAGTTTGTGTGTGGCTGAGAGGATAACAATGGCACTTTAGATTGTCATGTTTCTAAATCACATGAGGTCCCATGGTAATAGTATTCTCGTGTGAATAGGGCTTAAGTCTTTCCAGTACCAGATAAGATCCCCAGTTTTTGAAAACAAAACATTATTTTGCAAAGAATTGTTTCAGAAGCTCCATCCTGATTATTAATGGTGATAGTTCTAGTGTTATCTCAGCAGGATACTTCTAAGATTCCCATAGCAGCCAAACTCACAAACACAGAGTGTTTACAGGCACAGCATCACATCAGAAGACTGAGCACATGCTGCCCGTGCCCCCCGGCTCACAGTTTCTGCAGCTTCCCGTGATCAAAGAGCACTATGTGGATGGCGGGATGGAGAAAAAGGGAGGATGGGATGGAGGGAGTGGACAGATGGGTGTGAGCTAGAATTAAGCACACGATTAGAACATTTCTATTTTTGAATTGTGGATGGTGGATGCATGAGTGAATATTTTTAGCTACTGAAGCAAGAATATTGAGTGAAATGATTAATATTCATACCAATGCTCTGGCAAAGTATAGTCTCTACAAGGAGGAGGGGCTGCACATGTTTAGACGTATAACTGAGAGGTGCAACAGCACACTACTCTTCATATAATATATCCTGCTAAAGGGTATTATAAAGGTTGCTATATATCATATTTGATCATAAATGAATGATGTTTCCCATAATCCTCAGCTGTATTTTGTGTTTAGTGCTAATTAGCAAATGTCAGCATGCTAATCAAACATGATAAACATGGTAAACACACCTGCTAAACACCAGCATGTTAGCGTTGTCACTGTGAACATGTTAGTATTTAACTCAAAACACTGTTGCAGCCTCACAGAGCTGCTAGCATGGCTGTAGACCCTTACATTGCCAATCTTGTACTGCTGTTATCGCACAAAATATTCACATCAGATTCAGACATAAAGGAACTACTTTCAGATATTAACCTGCCACAGCATAAGATAGCTTTCATTTTCTGTTTTTCTTCTTCCTATGTTAGCAGCATAACAACAAAATGTGCCTTATCACCACTGCACTGAAACACTCACGGGATGCTGGGGCGACAGAAATGCGTTTTTGACTGCTCGTTCTCTGCAACATAAATAGAAACCGTCCTTATGGGAAGGGTTGGGGAGGTGGGCTCCATTGTATCTTGCTAAGAGAGAAAGTCTCAGTGGGCAGACTGCTGTTTGATTCCACCACATAAAACCGACTTAGCGGGTGGGACAATAGAAAAAAAGAAAGTGTCAAGACAGCCTGTGCGGTGCCAGCCAGAGACTTGCCAATGAATGACCCCCTTTTTGCCCTTAAAAAAGCAATTATAGGAGTTAGATGTACCTTGGTGACTAATTTTTCCACCTTATAGGCACTGAAAGGCCTGAGGAGGGGGTGTTGGCACAATCGTGGCGCTGTACAATGAGACGGAAAAGAGAGCGAAGTCAGTGGGGATGAGGGGAGGAGAAACGAGGGGCCCGGACATACTGAGCATTAATATTTTATATCCTCAGCCTTCATTTGTCTCTCTCACCCTGTTTTCGCTCAAATCTAATAGACGTCAGGGACACGTGAGCAAGACAGAAGGAGTCGGAGGAAGAGGGGGCTGTGCACACGCATGTACGCCTCCCATGGTGCACCATCATTCCTACATTCATGTGAAATAAGAAGCGAGGCTCTCTAATGGTCTGTCTTACCAAGCTGAACTATTGAAATTGCATCCTGAATAACAGGCACCTTATTGTCAAGGTTCTGCTCTATTCACATGGGGGAAGATTTTACCTCTGCTCTCTCTCAAAGAGAGCTATTTAAACAATAGCCGAGTGAATGTAGAATCCTATCAATAGCACAACCAAGACATGATTTCTGGCAGCTAATCGACGCCACATTATCACAGTGTGAATAGGCAGTCAGGGCCAGAAAGTGTTTTAGTCTCTCTCTCACAAGCTCTTTTTTAAATTATTATTATTACAAAATGTGTTTTAAAAAGACTGATGATGGGAAACAAGTTGGCAGGGGGTCAGTGATTGGACCCTGTGTAGGAGTGGTGGTGAGTTGCATGTCAGCACAAATGCATTTGGTAACTCGACCAGACCTTCATCCTGTTCTGTAAATTCAACCACTTCCCACAGCTCTGTTTGCTAACAAGTTTGCGATATCAACTTAAAGAACTTTGTATGAGGGCGTGCCAAACTAGCTGCTAGGCAGGTATTATGCAAATGTGTTACTTGGTGACATCACCACGTTACGGAAGAAAAGGCGGGACTTCAAGCGAGGTGTTTCAGGCAGCTCAGGAGCAGAGTTTCTCCCTTTGGCGTGGACTTTGGTTTTTGTAACTTTGCAGACCTTTTACATGCACAAATAACTATATAACACACTCCTTTAAAAACATTAAAATTCAAAGAATAGACATTTTTTTTTAAGAAAATGAATACGTTAGGAACCGACATAAATACAGTGTATGGAATGTACATGGTTTCCCCTCCTCCTTAATCCCAATTCAACCCCCGATCAATACCCGAAATAAGTTTTCTCACACAGCTGCTCCTATTATAATGAGCCTGATTCCCACAGAAAGCTTAGTTCACTTTAGGTCCACGCTGAGGGCGAAAAACTAAATGAAAGAAGCTCTCATTTACATGAAGCCCAGGCCAGGTGTATAAATGAATTGATCTCATTAGATGGTTAAGATGTTAAGCCCTTGGCCTAATGGAAATCTTAATTATCGCTAATGGCCCCAAAGGAGGGTCGGCACCGGTTGTGACAAGCAGAATTAACAAGCAGCCGCAGAAATGAGGATGAGGACAAAACCATAGGCTTTTTTTTGTTGTGACCTCTAGAGGGTTAATTTGCTTCAGGCTGCCGGAGAGACATCACAGCGGGGTTAGAGGTGTCCACTGGTTTCCGTAGTTCAGAGTGCACCGAGTGATTTAAAATCCCGCTGCACTTCTTCAATATTTTCTTCCGCTGGCATTCATCCATGCAGCTCCCCTCCGAACCCCTTAACTGTGTGCATCAGGGAAGCATTTTAAATAGCTATTCAAGTTGATAAAAAACGTTGCATTTTATCTGTCCTTGGACTTGCCTCATAATTGTGCATCAGCATGAATTCCACTCAGGAAATGTGTTAATTAATTGGAAATGGCATAAAGCAAACAACATCACAAAGAGTTGCAAAAAAAAAAGAGGGAGAGGAAGGCGAGGCCAAAAAACAAATGTAGACGCTGGCTTCAGTTCTTTGGTTAAAAGGTTTAAAAGCAGACACATCACTTACTGAATAAAAGAGTTACCCTTTTGTCCAAGCGTATGTGTAGGTGTACACAATGTTTGAGAATTGCACACTGTTGATTGGCTGGATCATAAACAAAAACTTAATTATAACAACATAGCTCTGCTAATCATGTGGATATTTTTTGGGGGGAGAACTGTGCAACAGATTATGTTTTCCTCTGAGAATTAAATAGCCAAATAAATAAAGCCTGGCATGTGTCAATCATCTGAGGTAATCTTGAACCAGCTTTAAAAGGGTCGCGACTTCCTCCGCTTGAGTCTAATACGCGATTTAAAACCGTCAGAAGCATGAAATCTGCGGGGGGGGGGTGGAGAGGATTGTAGCACATGATGTACTGAACTCTGCAAACCAGAGAAATAACACCGTTCAGTCAAAGGTTTTCAGCTTTTAGGATCAGTAAACAAGGATTTATATAGAAAATATAGCAAATACGATTGCGAACATGAACACAAACCGGATAGACGGCGTAGCATTGTGTTGCAAAACTTGGATATAAATGTAAAAGGAGACTGTAGTTTCATATGAAGAAACTGCAGTCAATAGATTCTGAAGTCAAAAGGGCTTTTTTCCTTTAGTTCAGAAGGCAGCATAGATGCTTTTACAGCAGCTTCAGTCGGCTTCGCTTATCTAGACGACCTTCATGAGCTGCGCTGAACTCTAATAATAACTTTCTGTACTTACTTGTATGTCTAATGCAATGGCAGCACTGTTGGAGACGCTGAAAACGGAGTATTTCTCTCTTAGAATGAAATATCCGTGACCAAAAAAAGCAACAAGGAAAGTTAAGTTAAGTTGAACCAGCGACCTAAGGATGCCTTATGTATTCACTCTCCGCTCTACCAACTGAGCTGTCGAAGGGGATTACCACCCACATTCTGCTAATCTACTCTATCAGGACTGACAGTGGCCCAGCAACTCAAGCAATCTTGCACCAAAGGAAAATATTACCTCCGCAGCAGGGACTTTTTTGGCATCTAGAACTAAATTTAGTTCCTGCAAACTCCGGTCGAAACACAGGTAAAGTTCTTGAGTTCCTCAAAAGGTTCTTGGTGCTCGGTATAGAGAGTCCCTCCCCCTTAAATGATGTGTTGTATCCAGCGACTCCTGGTCTTTTTGAGTGGATGTTATAACTAAACTATGAGTAGGGTGCACACTTTTTATCTCTTTGACTGTGCAGAAATCTGATGTTTTCATACCACAGATGATGTTAAAGCCAGTAGAGGCACTAAAATGTACAGTAGGTGTATTCGAATAGTCAGCCCAAACTGATTCATCTGGTTAAACTTGGACATTGTCGGATTCCAGTACAGCTTGAAAACAAAAAACTCATGCTAATGTGAATTCAGCTTATGCTAAAGTAAAGAGTCACGACCGTCATCTCTGGATACTTCAACAAAGGAAACCCAGAGCATCCTCACTGCTGAAGGATGAAATTACACATCAGTAGTTGTTTGTTTTTGTCCCAGAATTTAATACTCAACTGTAAAATCAACCTTTTTTGTGTGTAAAAGGTCAAGCAAACACAGCGTTACTTGCTCTGTCTGGGAAGAACATCTCAATTCAGTTTAACGTTGCATCTTCCTTTGCTACTGCTCTCCGTCCCCGTCGCCGCCTCTCAATCGAAGACAATCACCTCCATTTCTGGGACGAGACCGACGTTGGGTCGTCGCCCTGCTAATAAAACCTCTATTGCTTCTGGGAAGGGAAATTTAACTGAGGAATCATGTTCGTTAGCGCAAACAGGGAAATGGGCTGTTTGTGGAAATAAATGCGGCTGATTAGACCGCGGAGAAAAATGAGAGGACGGAGACTGGAGGAAGGGAGGGAAGAATTGATGGAGGGAAGTGGAGTAGAGAGGGAGATAACCATATCAAAACTGAGCGAGGGGAAGAAACAGAAACGGAGAGAGGCAAATAAACGGCGAGAGAACTAATGCAGCATAAAAAGCCAATTTCCTAAACCTCTGAAACCCCCTCCTGGGTGGAAACAATTACTGCGGAGACAGTTATGATTAAACAAGCGAACGCCTTGACAGCTGAGATAAACTTTAGAGAGGACGGGCTGACAGAGAGTCGTGTTTGCTGCAGAGCATGATAGCTAATTCACCGCCGCTGATCGCCGCCCGCAGTGAGAGCAGCAACATGGCAAATGACGGAGGCAGATGCATTGAAACACAACCCACACACACTCTCAAAACAAACACAGAGAGAAGTCGAGGCTGAACTTTACGTGACTTTCTCCCTTATCATGGATCACGCCGATTGCCAGTTTCTCAAAGACATAAAAATGACGTTAATTGTATTTATTTGAGAGGCAGCTCAGGATATCTGACACAAAACTAATTTCAAGAATAGGACGAGTCCTCGAATGAAATTACACCGCAAGGTTTCAGAGCCTTCGCTGAGTAGCTGCATCTTCATCATCAGATTAGAAAAACAAGAAAATATGACAGAGTTTGTTAAATTAATGAATTAAAAGTGAATAAATCCTTCCCGAGAGCGAGAATAAAATGGCCAATAACAAACCGTGACGTCAAAATGACAGCAGGGGGCCACTTTGGCATCCGCTGAAAGCCGAGGATTGTCATTAAATAAATAATGTTTGGCTGGATTGCTTTACTCTTTGAAAAACGCCGCTGTGAAATTGGTACGCGTCTCCGAGGGAATCATATGCAGATAATAATTGCCACAAAACGGTGCAGGGGGCTCAAACGGGGAGGGGTTCTATTTCCATAGGAATTAGTCATGCGTTGGTTTAGTTCGGCCGGTTCCACGTGACCCAGAGGACACTTTATGCACCTTTTTCCTTCACTGCAATGAATAATAATATCTATCTTGGATGTCTGAAGCGTCAGTGGACATTGCAAAAAGTTCAGTTCCTAAAATCAATCCTGTAATCATTCAGCATCTTAAAAATATACTAATAGCATATTATTTTAAGTAGTGTAATTTCTTCATTTTTATTTTACCGTGATGGATACCATTATCAGCATCCACAGGCTGGCTGTCCTTCAGTCATACATTAAGCGTGAAGTACCATATGCTAAGTGAGGCATTGGATAGTGTGTGTTTAGGAAAAAATCGTGATTTGGGTTAAAATAACTACGGAAGTGGCGTAACTTAAGATCGTAAGTTACCCTCTCGTGTCACTTCTGGTTGCAAGAAACCAAGATGGCAACAGCCAAAATGCTGAATTCGAGGCTAAAAAACGGCTGTACACAAACCAATGGGTGACGTCACATTGACTACGTCCACTTCTTATACACAGTCTGTGGTCTCCACCAACTCCTGAGGGAATTATATGAATCTTTAGCTGCTAAATGCTCCGATATGTTCACCAGATAGAATAATAATAGAGCAGCTTTAATTTAAGCAAGCAATTAAAAATGTTGTTTATAATGAATCGTGTGCTTTCAAGAGAATTCTTTAATTTACTACTAAAACAAAAATAGTGTCAGAAACATTGCTGTGTGCCATACTTGCCAGTAACACATAATAATAAGGTCTATGATCCGATATTTTGAGGAAAATGATCAACACCAACATTGCATGTAGCCTGAAGCAGAGTGGTGACACCAGTTGCTATGATACACATCCTTCCTCCTTCCTTCTATCAAAGCGGGTCTTGCTCCTTCTCTGTGGTCTCTCTGCTCTCCGTGGATGGATTTCAGCCCGTGTTCCTAACATTCAGCCCGTCTCTGATGTAGCCTATTCACCCTCCCTGTTTACAGATATAAAATGACAAGATAAGTGTGGAGGATGGTTCCGAAAGCGAGCAGATGCTGGCATTTCAGCTCTTGTAAATGGCAGTTTATGAGGAACAACAGAGGGGATGGATGGGGAAGGGTGAGGGGGGAGGTGGGAACCGTTTCTGGAGCGGGATCGCAGCCTTTGGCTCTGAACTCATTACCGCTCGAATCAAAAGATTCTGTGGAAGGAAGCACGCCGCTGTCACCGAAATCTCCGCCCCGCTCTCCTTATAGAACAGAACTTTTCTTTTCCGCCACGTCATTTTTTGCCCCCCAACCACTGCCGCCACCACCTTCCTCCCCCTTTCCCTCCCTCATCTGAAGATGACAGGCAGCAAGACTTCACACGGCCGCTGCAAACTGGGTCAATAACAAACTGAGACTGAGAGGAGTGAGATGGGAGCGAGCTCGTCGCTGCTCCAGTTTTGAAGACGTGAATAATAAGACGTAACAAAAAGGGTAATCTATCGTATGTGGTTTGTTTTAATTGCTGCTCCACTCTCTCATGCCGTGTGTGGGTGGACACGCATTAGGGCTCGACTGGAAATATGCTCTTTAGCTTCTTCTGCAGCACGCCGTGGCTCCCTCTGCCGTCAGTTAAGGCGATATCAGTGATTGGCAGCAGTGCAAAGTGATTAAACAGAATTTGGGATGTTGTTCTCAGTTCAAGTAACATATCTAAACAGTTCAAGATTGGCCACAAGTAGTTAAGGCTTCAGTGTTTCAGTGGCATTAATGGGCACCATAGATACAAGAAACCAACATGTAGGTTTGGTTCTAGAAGTGGGGGGGACACATTAAAGTCAGGGATCATCAACCAAACACGCACATACGCCTGATTGTGTTTTATAGATCTCAATCATTGTGGAACAAGCCTCATTTCCGCTCCCACAGGTAGTTGCATATCTATTTATATCCCATTGAAGAGAAGAAGTGCATTTTCACCATCTGTGTTGCATCGGCGACGTTCTCCAACAGCTGTCCTTACAGGCAACCGTTATGCATGGCTGTTGTGGCTATTTATAGCACCCGTACCACTCATTCATCACATGTACTGTATCTGTAATCCATCGTTGATTCATTTATAGAGCTCATATTGAAACAGACTTTACAAATTGCTTAACAATTCAGGATAATATGAAAAGATCTTTAACACAGAGAGATGAAAAAACAACCTTTTACTGGATCATCCAGTGAATATCAGTCAATGAAGCTGTTTCAGTTATCTCACTACGACCAATACAAATAAAACAATTCGTGCTTCTTGTTTAGGCTGCCTGATAGGTCACATTTTTTGAGTGCATTTCGCAAATGCCAGATTGCGAGCAGCTCCTCTTTCACTCAGTGCACAGCCGGTGTTTCACTTTAACAAGTCACCGTGTCAACCGGTGTCTCTCAGCCGAATGCGAACAGAAAGCCTTGAATTTTTCTTTAAATAAAAGTTATTACAAGCACACGGATGCATTTGGTTCAAAGTCACCAGATAACACGGTCACTCATTTAACCAAAACACCTGCACATTGCACAGAGCCTACTTTCCACTTGCTGCTTTTAAGATAAAAATCAGAGCAAACCAAAGTAGTTTGATTAAGTTTGTCACCAAAAGACATCGTGAGGAGCAGGAGGAAGATGATTCAACTCAAGTTCAGCCATCATTCTCAACCAAATCCTTATTCCTGCGCCAGTTTCTGCTCAACAAGTGCCAAATAATAATGACACATATGTGGCCACTCGTCACATAACAAGCTGTACTGTTGAGAGACTTCTTTCAACTCAGTCAGTCGGATAAAAACTGGCATCATCATACAGACTGAACTTTTTGTCTCTGCTCTTCATTTCAGTGTTCAACACCAAGCCTCGTCGTCTGCTGCTGTAATCATCAAAAGTAAGCTAATTTTTAATTATTGTTTATTGGGTATAGATGTTGTTAGGTATACCATTAGAGTTTAGGCTGATGTTGCTGTGTGTGTGAGTGCATGTGGTTCATGTGGCCGCCGTGCCAGACTATGTCACGTGTCATCTTGAACGTTACTGGGCATGTTGATTGACACTTCTATATGATATTGTTGCATCTGTCAGCTGTGTGTGAGTGCATGTGGTTTATGTGGCCGCCGTGCCAGACTATGCTTAAGTATCATTTTTAGCTTTACTAAGTGTGTTGGTGCCGGTGGACCTCTATCCATCCATATGCTTGATTCATGATGCTGTTGTGTCTGTCAGCTGTTTGTGTGAAAAGTGGCCGCCGTGCCACGCTATGTGATGCTGTTAATGTTGTTGGTGGCTGTAACATAACGCTACCTCTGATGACGTATGATTTAACTGTGGTGCATTCAGGTAAGTCCATTTGTAATGGCCTATTCTGGTTAACATGTGCCGTTTGGTCTTAGATGGGTTCAGCCCACCTGATTTTCTCTGTGCCCACCCACACTGTGTCTTTCTGTCTACCCCACTGCTTTAGAACATGACTGATGAAGCGGCGTTTGAGTTCATTTGAGGTCTGTAGGGGTACATGAAAGGTTAGGAACCACTGGGCTTTATTGCATTACCTTTCATTGATGTTCAATCTTTTTGAAGATTGATAACAGCAAATGTGTTTTAACCCAAAGGACGGGTCCATCTGCCTTCTGAAAGGGTTAGTTTGGATGTTTTGAAGTGGGGTTGTATGTATACTCCCACATTCTGCAAGGTAAAATTACTGCTTTTTGTGAATTGAGTCTGGTGGCTTTGAAGAGAGCGATATAACGGCTTCAGTTCCCCTTCAGATGGCGAGGTAATGTGGCTGTGGACCGGAGCAGCAGGAAAACATATTTAAGAGTACGCTCTATTTGTTTGCTATAATATTGCTGGTCTACCGCTGCATCGATCGGTTAGTTTGTTTGTGTTATTGAGTGACTTTCGGATCTGAACTAACGGGGGATTCACAGCAGTACATTCTTAGCTTACGTGCCGTTACTCCTGTCTGCTTCTCCAAACTGGGAGCATGCCGACCGCTGCTGTTTGTTCCACTAAATCTACTTTTTTAAGTTAATAAATTTGCATGTGCCGTCACTTTTATTATAATATCTATTAATCCTAGTCCAATTTTATTGTGTTTATTGCAACAGAAGTCTGTTTCTGGCCTCTATCTGCAGCTGCAAGTCCTCTGACTCACTTCTACCAACCTTAAATAATTCAATTTCAAGAATCTTTTAATTTTTCTCGGCTACATTTCAAAGACTGGGGTTCTTCACTTTCTTCTGTTCAAAGCCAGAATCCAACTCTTTACTGTTATGTGCTGCATTTATGCAACACCTTCAGCTGCAGTACTGAGAGCATTATAACAGTTGAATCAGTCATTTTGGTGCACAGATCCTTTCTGTTAAAAAGTATGTCTTTGAAAATTAAAACAAAAAAGGTCAAACCTGCATGAGAAGAAGGGATAATGTCATCCTAATAAATGTAAAAAATGCCCACGCCGTTTAATGAACTTCCCGAGGCAAATTGCCGCCTAACAAACGTGTAGTTTTAAATGTGCGTGTTGAAGAGGCTGTGTGGGAGTGTGTTTATGTTTACTGTTGGACTCTCAATGCTCAACTATCGGCAAAAAAAATATAATTTCCTGGTGCACAGAAGCTTTTACCTTTGAGTCGTGCTTCAGTGCAGCTCTGTGTTGCTGCTTTCAAAGCACATTTATAGGTAGAATCGAACAAAAAAAAACTATTCTTTTCATAGATGAACTTGAACAGAGGTTAAGATTAGAGGAAAGGCGAAGTTTCTCATCTCCTTTCATGAAAAGCTTGCAGCAAGGTCAAGCATCAACAAAAGCTCCTGTTCATCCAGGGACCAGCATCCCGAGACTTTTGGCTCCAATTAGCCTCTCGCACTCGTGCCACATGTGTGGCAGGTGTTCGTCGGCGGATGCGTCGGCGGATGCGTCGGCAGATGCGTTGCCGCGGTGACGTGCTCTTCCAGCTGTTAGAACTTCTCCATCTTCACTTGAGCCACACGATCTTGTTTCTAAAATTTTAACCGCAAATGGATTCGGGGTCACTTCATCCACCTCTAGCTGTCTGCAGGAATAAACCGCTCACAATGCAACACTGAAGCACGTGGGACGTCACCTCGAGTGTGACGAGCTGTCACAACAAGGAGATTTTCTCTCAGTGCTGCTGTGTAACTCTGTTTTGGCAAGGTGTTATTTTTAATCATGCCAGATTATGTTGGCTCCCTCATTTTGCCACAAAACCCACTGATTGGACGTGTTTCATGCTGTTTTGTTGTTTGATTTCTCAAAACAGGAATTTAGTTTAGTTTATCTCCTGATGCATGAAACTCCCTCGTATAGTTTGGTGCCATAAAGCTATCCTGTCAGTTAGATCTCAGTCAAATACAAACATCATACTTCCTGTGATGGCGTTATCTCGATGTTCATCAAGGAAAAACGGCCATAAATCCGCTAGAAAAGCCTTAAATTTTTGTGAAAGTCCTTGTGAAATTTTGTCTTTTTTCCCCAGTATTTAAAGTAATCCAGTAATCCATGGTTGCTATGACAATTCACCAAAATGTAAACAAATATAGGGGAAGCACTTTACATTAATGGTGCTCTATACGATATTCAGAGCATTAATATAGCAGCAAACAACTATTTGCGTCCTACTCTGCCTCTGATTGGCTGGTACTCGTCGCTTTAGTTGGTTGGGTCGGTTAGGTTTAGGCATGAGGAGTAAGATTGGTTAGGGTTGGGGTAAGAATATCATGGTAAGCCAATCAGAGGCAGAGTAGGGCAGGTCATGCCTTCACTATAGTAGGATTCATAATGTCGCAGCCGGGCTTTCAGCACTTTTTGTGCCATGCGGAGGCAATAGAAATGCTTTTAATACATAATTTATAACACTATGTAGTGGTAAAGGACACTTTAAGTGTTAATGTAAAGTATTTGTCAGCAATTATAAAGTCTCTTATAAAGACAAATGTGTTTATGTATTGTAGCAACTACATTATAGTTTTATTAATGTTTACATACTGCTTATAAATGCTAAATATGGGGACTTAAAGTGTTGCCAATAAAGGCTTCTCCTGTGTTTTTGATTAATTTCTTAGCTGCACTTTTATTTCCCTTTATTGAATTTGGGGCAGCTAATTACTGCACTCTAACTGTATTTATATTTTATGAATCCAATTTTATTCTATTTTATTGTTTTTAAATGTTGTTCTAGTAGTGTATGTCTTTTGCCTAAAGCACTTTGAATAGTATCTGTGCTTGAAAGGTGCTAACCAAAAAAGAAAGACCAAATAAAAACAGGCTCAGGTGTAGCCCTCGGCTAACTGACCTACTGCATGGCAACATAATATTATGTGTTTACATCACCCAAAGCATGCTGGGAACGCTGGTGGCAAAATCTCAAAATATACCCATCGCATAAGAGAAAGAATACAAAGACTATGAGTGAGAAAAACTAAGAAAATCATCATAAATACACTCAGTAGGGGAGACTCTCTAGTAACGGATAGTTTCCAATTTGGGTCAAAGTTTGTTCTTTTTTATAAAAACTATAAAACTAAACAGAGCTACTGAAGTCCTGAAAGGTCATATATATATTTTCCCTCTAGGCTGTTTTTGCTCTGTTTCAAAAGCAGGTATACATCGCCGATATAATGAAGAAACTTGTCCATTACACTGCCATAATAACAACTCTTTCTATTACAATGTTAATCCATAACCGGAGGGACTTGTCTCACAGTCCCGGCTGACTCTGGACTCTGCAGCCAAGCTCGGACATTAAACCGCCATCCGAGACCCTTCCGCTCACGAGTCTGCTCACGTCGGGCCAAACAGCAGATTGCCCTGCCTGCTCCAACGCAGCGCCACTATTGGCTCGTGGCACATTGGGTATGGCCGAGGCATCATCGGCTTCCTGAAAACATTAAGGTCTTTTCTACCGCTCAGACGGCCCCGCTATAGACCCTTTTGTGCCGCAGAGGGAGAGAATGGGGACGGATTGAAAAGCAGGGAGGAAGAGGAGGGAAAGAGTGACACATCGATGCCAACTGGTGCTCACATAATTCTCATTGATAGACATATAGTCTGAGCCAGAGAGCTTTTTTTGGGGGGGATTCATATGCGCCAGGCGTCTTCGGCTTTATTCACACCGGGAACAGAAAATCACATCTCTACCCTCATATGACCCAGAACTAATAGTTTTTTGAGACAGAGAATAGATGCGATCAAGGGTGCATTAGGTTAAAAATCAACTTGTCTTTTCCTGTACACATCCTCGGAATAAGCTCTTGTTCCCGCTGTGACCTAAAATCCTATTTCATTGCCGCACAGCTTTGGCAACAACTTAATCTTCTCTAAACGCAGACGTATTTGGACTCCATGAAGACGTTCCAGAGAGAGCTGATGATTTAAGTCTTGAATCGTGACCGTTTTCAAAATAAAGCTCGCCGCAGATGCACTCCTTTTAACATTGATATTTATGGTTTTAAACATCCGCGTTTAAATCAATGAAGATACTTTTTTTTTGCTTTTAATGCTGATGGAGTTAACTGGAAGAGTTGTGGGTTGCTTGGCAGAGCGGGAGCGATGTACCTTTCTCGCTATTACCCCGTCCTGCCAAAACCCAGACGTGTTGGCTCTGAGTTGCTGGATATCCCCTCCACCCCATCCATCACCGGCGCGGTTGAAACAACCAGATTTTACACAGAGAACAAACAGAACATGATGCATTTCCCTGTTTCTCTTTCGCTATCAGCCCATTAGCTTCATGCCGAGCCCAGAATGAGACTGTTTCTAATTTTCCGCGAATAATCAAAATGCTTATTATCTCTGGTATTGAGGCCATTTTTCATCCTCAACGAAGTACATCTCCGTGCTGATTTCCTATTCTTATGCAATAACGCAGCCTTTTTATTCCTAGTTCATAATTAGCTGCTGGAGCCAACATCGAAAGTGTTGCTCAAAAATAATTATGTAATTCTAAATCACAGCAGATAGAGACGTTATTGATAATTTGCCCGAGTGAATTGGCAGCATAAGGCTGGTTGGGGACTTGGAAGAGGGACTTTGCTTACAATGCTACTCTCTCTCTCTCTCTCTTTCTCTTACGAATGTACAGTAAGTCGCTCGATTGAATTTGGCCCGTGTTTCAACCCCATTTGGGATATGAGCAGTGTTAATGAAACTGAAAGTGTGACTGTGTCTCAGCAATGAAGCAGCTACTTTTAAGAACCTGCGATTGTCTCAAAGTGAGACATCACTTTGGCTGAACATGATCTGTTTACCCATTTTAACTTTAATTTTTAAACTGTTGGAGGTGATAAGTGTTAACTAGAAAACAATCTGGTGCTGCTTTCTTACTCTTAAAGGCAGCGTGAGAAGAGATGTGTCCAGTACATGAGTGAAGAAATCTTTAACTAATCATATTTAATATGTAGATGTTTTTATTCGATGTGTGCGCATGTATCATACTTAGTTTACATACTTATTTTAAGGCCAACTATGACGTTTTTCCCTAACCTAACTAAGTAGTTGTGTTGCCTAAACCTAACTAAGTAGTTGTGTTGCCTAAACCTAACTAAGTAGTTGTGTTGCCTAAACCTAACTAAGTAGTTGTGTTGCCTAAACCTAACTAAGTGGTTTTGTTGCCTAAACCTAACTAAGTGGTTTTGTTGCCTAAACCTAACTAAGTGGTTTTGTTGCCTAAACCTTACTAAGTGGTTTTGTTGCCTAAACTTAACTAAGTGGTTTTGTTGCCTAAACTTAATTAAGTGGTTTTGTTGCCTAAACCTTACTAAGTGGTTTTGTTGCCTAAACTTAACTAAGTGGTTTTGTTGCCTAAACCTAATTAAGTGGTTTTGTTGCCTAAACCTTACTAAGTGGTTTTGTCGCTACCGCAAGCAGTGCTGATGTCTAACAGGTATAATGTTGACCATGTTCACCAACTTAGCTGATCACTTTAGTACGCTAACATTTCCTAATTTGCACTAAACAAAAAGTAGAACTGATGGCAAAGTTATGGTTTTTGAACAAATTCTTTCAAAACTAAAGTATAGGAAAAAAATGATTTCATGGCAATCCACCCCATAGTTCATTCAACAGTGAACAGACTACAGTGACTTTGATTCTTTTACTTGAACTGAATTAAATTATTTCAAACAATGAATCATATCTCCCACCTCTCCATGAGCAGATGTAAGAAATGCATTTGCTATGCACTCAGCGAAGTGAAAACAATAAGTATAGCTTTGAGGTATGGACTAATTAGAACTTGTAATCAGTGTCACAGCAGTAGTATAAAACACTTTGAGTGTATAGGCTATATGGGCAATTATGGAAACTGCATGTGATCCTGTTGTTACCTCTGTAGTGTAATAACACAAAAGCCCCAGACAAGCTTATCTTAGATGATGATAATGAGAAAGTGGCTTGAGACAAGCACGTAACACGTAGCAGATATTGCGCAGGTGACTATTTCTAAAGCCGTGACTCACTGGCCTTTGCCTCCCCAGGCTGCTCCCCAAAATAAAGAATCTGCTCAACTTCCCTGGTTACAATAACAATCGAGCCGCTCAGCATGTCCTCATGAACGCTTTCTTTTTTCTTCCTTCATTTACTTCAAGCCGGCAGTCGCTGGCTGCTTTGTCTCGATGTTTTTGTCTTCTTCATCATCCTTGATCGTTTCAACTCCACGTAATTATCTTTTCATTCCGCTCGCGCATTTATTCTCGGTAGATCGCAGCAGCAGCGAGTGAGGGAATTTGCATTTGGCAATATTGAGATCACATACAACTTAATTAGTTATATCAAACGCTGAATTGCGGTAATTTATTATCAGTGGTGGAAGAATTCAGATAATTTACTCAGGTAGCTGTCATTACAACAATCTAAAAAAACAATTATGGGTAAAACATCTGCTTTCAAAATCCTACTTGATGAGTAATATGCAAAGACTATATATAAGAAGTGGGCCGTCACCGTGACGTCACCTATTGGTTTGTACACTGCCGTATTAAAGCCGCCGCCACCTCAGTTTTTGGCCGTTTCTATTTTGTTTTTTTGCAACCAGAAGTGACACGAGAGAGTGGAGCTAAGTACAACCGAACTCTGAATATATATTGCGTAATGCAATATATTACGATACTGTAAAACAGGCGATATATTGTCATTTTTAAATCTAGGAAAACTGTCATATTATTATATTTATATATATTTTTTATGCAATCAGGACAGTCAGGTCTGCAGTTATCACAGTCCCTGTAACATCCAACATTATAGCTCTACTTTGAGAGAGCACATCTCTTTGCAAATGAATCTTTGCATGTAAACTATTAATTAAAAATGAATAGTGTTTTTGAGAATCGATGCAGTATCATAAAACATAAAATCGCAATACTCAATATTTACGATATTTTCTTACGCCCCTACAGTACATGCACTGTAAGTGGGACTTTTGCAATTCACAGAAATACCAACATTTCAGTATTGTGTCACATAATGCATCATGAACTACATTTTATATGACGAAAGACATTTTAAAAAATACATATACAAGTCATTGAACTATTCCTCAGATGCACGAAAACAAAGGGAAAGCCAGCTCTTCTGGGTGCATTCAGAGATGTACCAAGACCAGCACAGAAAGCCACAAGAGGCCCGGCTCTTTGATACTTTCTCTGAGGTTGAGTAAACAAAGATTTATTGAAAGAGCATAATTCGCAGCCCATATATTATACACAAAACATACACACAGACAGACTTGGCAAATGACTCCAAAAAAGTTGTGCAAACGACACCTGGTGGAGGGATTATTCTCCGTTTCCATTCCCTCCAAACATTTCTTTACTCCCTGGCGTTGATCCAAATGTCTCAGTGACGCCGCTGAGGTGTCCGTTGCTCTGCCCGAGGGAAAATATCTATTATCCCCCCGCAACCACCCCCACCGCTTGTTTTTTTTTTTTTTTTGCCTGGCAGAGGAATAACCACTCAACGATTCAGGGCTTTCACCTCTACTCTGATAAAGGTTATCTCGGCAATTTAGTGCTGGCGATATCGCATTATGGAGAGAGTTATGAGGCGGAAATCAAATTTTGCTCCCAGTGACTCTGAGGAGAGGGAGGATGAAAGGTGTATGGGACTGCACAGTAATGATATGGTGGAAATTGCTGTGTGTTTGTGCATGAAAGGATGTGTGAGTGCATATGTGTGTGTGTGTGTTTGGGGAGGGCATCTGTTTGCATGTTCTATACAGTCTCACAGGAACATTAAAGCTGCAGTTTCACTATAGTGGAAAGTGCTTTTTGCAAAAATGCTTCATCCCACTGCAGGCTCATATTATAGATGGGCTTGGTCATGGCTAGACGGTAACATTGCAAATTGCACAAATTGTGAAACTCACGAGATGGCTAAGGTAAGTTTCTACAGTATATGTCAACTGTTGTGGCAGCCAGAGAGCTAGTTAGTTACTTTTTTCCTGATTTTTTATTTTAGATGCATGAACCCTAATGTGTGGGTTTTCAAACTCAGAGGGTGTGAAGAAAGAGAGGGTCTGCAATTTGCGTCAAAAATCACACTTCTTCTCAAAGTCATAACTCGGTCTAATCTTAACATGCACACGTGATACACACATTCTTATATTGTGAATAAACATCCGTAGATCCACTTAGTCATAGAGACAAACACGCTCCTTGTAAATCCAGAACTTGCCTCAAAATCATCACGTTTTTATGTTTCGTTCAGTAATAAAGTAAACCAGTGGTGATTTTTCTGTAGTACTAATGGCTAATTCGGCATACTTTTAATGGTGCCAATTTGCCAAAATGTAAACAAAAATATATAATATAGTGCTGCAGCTAACTATTATTTTCATTGTTGATTAATCTGTTGATTATTTTCTTGATTAATCGATTAGTTTGGTCTATTAAATGTCAGAAAATGATGAAAAACGTCTATCAATGATGACGTCATCAAATTGTTTTGCCCACTACTTTACTGTCTACTACTGAAAATATTCACATTTAAGAAGCTGGAATCAGAGAATTTTTTTGTTCTAAGATAATTGCTCAAACCGATTAATTGATTATCAAAATAGTTGACGATTAATGTAATAGTTGACAGCTAATCGATTAATCAATTAATCGTTGCAACTCCAATAAAATAACAGGCCTGAAGTTGAGGTCGTAAACTTCCTGTTTACATCCCTCAAAGCCCCAAAAATAATGGAAAATGGAGTTCCAAAACTTAGAGCATAATCATCCCCCAAATCAAAACCAGACAAAGAATGATTATAAGAATTACAAAATCCATTAATATTACCTTTTGTCATGTTGCACAATCAGTATTTTGAGGCTCAGATTGTCCCATCAACTTGGTTCTTATATTCCAGGAACACTGACACTCTCCTCTATTCATTCATGTACAGATAGTTTCCGTGTGTTGGACATATAGTCAAAAGAGGGGTGTTTGGGGGTGCCCACAGTGTCAGACTTTGAAAACCCGTCTCCTTACGGATCCATAGAGCAACATCCATTTACTTAACCACTATTTCCCATTTAGATAAGTAATTTTTTTTGCAATACTGGAGGCACAGTATAAGGAAAAAAGTGCATTTGGTACACATTCCTGTAACTGCAGTATGAAAGCCCACACTGTCCAGAGAGCATTCACAACGTAAAGATGATAACTTGGTGTGTGGAGTGACACCTCCCCTTGTAAAAGAACAGGAAATTAGAGAAACACATTGCTATCAGGGCAACCGAGACAACCTACAAAGCACACCATCACATCACACCTCCTGTATTTGTCAGATGCATTATCACATTATTATATTCACAGTTTACCCAACTCCCCGGAGAGCGAAGAAAATATGCCTTTGCGAGGCTCATTCTGCCAAAAAGGTTGCCATGACAATGAGATTTCACTCTTTTCTTTCCCTCCCCTTTAGTTTCACTACATTCAACTCTACTCCTTCATCATGTACGATTATTATTAAAATATCACCATTGTAACAGTTTTGCCTAAGGATATCATTTCAGCTGCTGCTCTGTATTTCGTAGAACTGTTTTCCAGTTTCTAAAACAGAATTATAGAGAAAGATTACAACCTTTTGCACCTCAGAGGTAGTCGCTGGAAGCTTGGTGTCACACAGCAAATTGGTTATGTGATGGTGTTCTTCTTACTGTTGGGGATGAAAATACATTTCTAGCAAAGCTGGGGAACATTTTTTTTATATCATAGCGAACTCGTACAGTGTGAAGTACTGTGAGGACATGGTGTTACCAGAGAAGTAGGACAAAACTGGCTCCACTGTCTCAAACACATTCAGGTCACACAAAGACTGAATGACTTAATGACTTTTCTTTTGTGTCTTATCGAAAGGGATGACCCGTTTTCGATGTCACCTCATTGTACTGACTTCTAAGTGCCGCACTATACAGAAAACTGGCTAGCGAGCGTACTGGCGAGCGTACTTTGATTAGGCGGCTGTGGCTTAGAGGGTAAAGCAGGTTGTCCACCAATCGGAAGGTCGGTGGTTTGATCCCCGGCTGCTCCGGGTCACATGTCGATGTGTCCTCGAGCAAGACACTTAAACCCAAATTGCTCCCGAAGGCATAGCCATCGGTGTGTGAATGAGTATTTAGATTAGATCCTGTCATCAGTGTGTGAATGGGTGAATGCTGACATGTAGTGTAAAGCGCTTTGAGTGGTCGGAAGACTAGAAAAGCGCTATATAAATGCAAGTCCATTTACCATTACGGGGACGGCATTATCAGTGGTAACCGCTGGATGAACGCTGTGCAGTGCAGCAGCGATTAGCCAGCCAGTGTGACACACACAGCTTCCATTCACATGATAGGTATCGAATGAATTACTCTATTGGTATCAGTATCACTTTAAGGGTTTTGGTATGTACATTTTTAAAAGATGTGCAAACTGCAGCCTCACAACAGCGATGCTAGCAGGCGGTTGTCTCTTAGCCTTGTGTAAAAGCCTCACACACACATCAGCTTCCCAAACGCCTCACACATCAACGCACACACATGTTACAGGTGTCGGCAAAGGTTGCAAATCACTTCCTCTCAAAGTGAGCTCCCACCATCGCCTTCAGCCCACCAGTCCAGCACTTGTTATTGTGATAGATGACGAGACAGACAGACACACACAGAGAGACTCATTAAACACACCACAACAGTGACCCCAGCTGGACAGCTCCAACCCTGAGATCTGATACCACGTCTGGGTTTGTTTGGCTTCTCTGACTGCACCTCCCAGAGCGGTTGCACCTCTAACCCTTTTCATCACTTCACCAAGAGAAAAATACAAAAAGCTAAACCCCATCCAGAGGCTTGGATAGAGTATCTGCACCGTCTGTGTGGCTGGTGTTATTCTTCCTCCGGCAGCCGGTCCTGTTGAGTTTGTTCCCACTTGAGCCATACATAGAAATAATGTGTTGAATACACTATGCCTTTGTGCATTTTTAACAAAGATTTAAGCTTCTGTTGAATATAAAAGTCCTGCCAACATAAATCCTTGAAGCATCAATATAGAGACATGTTTCATATTCGTGAATAGCCGATAACCTCAGTAAATAAACGTCGCTGACATCACGCTGGCACACACAGTATGAATGCAGCTGCGTCACTCCAACGCCCTTGAGGTTCCCACACCCTAATACTAATCTGTGACATTTCTTACAGCGTGGAAGCCTCTTTTCAATTTGGAATACTTTTTTTATAATATACTCGAGCTTCTCCTAAAGGATGATATTTTGTTAGAAACCAGATTTGAGAAATGTCTTTGATACGAGCGGAGGGAGGGCAGTGAAAGAACTTCAGCTAACCTCTCGTCCACAGCAGTTTATGAGCTCAAGGGGAGCCTCAATCCACACGAGTGTCAAGAGTAGAAGCAGTGAGTGCTGAGCAGTGCAGAGGTCACAGTGACCAGAATATTGAAGGCAGAGAAAGCTCTTCTAAACAGGAAGAGAACATTTTAAGGGACTGTATTTCTTTTTCCAACCCTTGTGCACCACTAGTGACATTTCAGGCTCTTTAATTTTATTTTTTTTCAATCATTTTGGCTGTGTTAGTGCGTATGGCATACATTTTGGTAAGTGTGTGAGGTTTTTTTTTAATTTGGAAGTTCAACCTCAGCTCCTATAATGAGTCTGTAATAAACTGTGTAGCCAAAATTCATACACTCAGACCCTTAAGGACAAAAATGTCCCCATTGAAACCCATTAAAACCACGGTTTTTGACCCCACAGGCCATTACAGCATAAAATCATGCATTCTATTATATCAGGCTTTCAATCTAGAGCACTGGCTTCAAAATTGTAGTTTTTACTCTTTTCTTTTTTCCTAATACATGCTATTTTCCTGGTTTCCACAGACTGTAAAAAATAAAAATGAATTAATAAATAAAATAAATTTAATAAATTTAATAAATGTAATAAATAAAATAAATAAAATAAATAATAAATAAATAAATAAATAACAGTGGCTGAAACCTCTGAAAAGAATATTTGGTAGTGATGATCAGGACTGATGTTGGTTAAAAAATGTAACTCGGTGAAAGTGTTAAATGATATTAATATATAGTATTTTTTTATAGCAGTTTTAGGAAGCAGACATTTTTGTCCTCTAAAATAACAACTGGGGGGTTTTCTTTTTTTTTTTTAAATCACTGCACAAAATATAAAAATGCATCAAAATCAATGTTGTTGCTAATCATTGACATAACCCAGACTGTGAAAAAAAAATTAACCTAGCATTTAGTATACATAACATAATTAAGTTGTTGTGATTTATATTTATATATATATATATTTTTAAAAAAGTGGCATTATGTAAACAAACTGGAATTTAAATGGTTAAAATTGAAAAAAATAATGAATATTTGTTAGTTATGATCAGGACTGAAGTTAGTTAAAAATTTAACTCAGTGAAAGTAAAAAATAATATTAATATATGATTTTATGGTAGGTTTTTTACACAAATTGTGTCCTCTAAGGACATCCGAATAATAATCCCAACCCTAACCCTATGACCATATGCCGAGGACAACAATCCACTCTCTGTATCAGGGATTTATTTTTCTCATCAAAATATAGTGTAGGGCTGAAATGTCACGTCCCACGCCTTCCTCTATTATGTAACAGAACGCAGACCTGTAGTAAAGTTAAATATGTCACATGAAGTCTGCAGAAAGGATTAGGCCTCATGTAATTGGCTTAGTTTCTGCATAGCATACAGTGTAATGTGATTTGATCTAATTCATATTTATTGTTATTATTTAGAAACTAGGAAGGGCCGACAAAAAAGGAGTGTAGTTGTAACAACTGTTCATGTCTTTTTGCGCTAAAACAGAAAAACCCCAATCATTTTGGTACTATATCTAACCAGGGAGAGGGGATATTATAAGGTGTCTGTGTCCTGGATTGCTCTCCAAAAAACAATTAAATGCTCAACTTAAAAGTAAGTTAATAGTCTTGAATTTAGATTTTCCAGCTGACAAGGAAAGTTTGGTTTGTTAAAAATCAATATCGAGACACTATTAAAATGTGCTGCAGCCAACATAAATCCTTTTTCATATAGTGGAAGAACCTTTTTTTAATCTCAGTATAAAATGCAGCGTATTAAATTACTTCTCAAGACGGACGTTTGTGTGTAGTGTTCAGCCCGAGTCAATAGCCAGGTTCTCACCCAGCCGGACAAAAGCGTGGCTAGCCGAGCCTCACTCAGCACCCGTATCACGACTCGGAGCACCAACAGCAACTATTCTGTGATTCCCTTTTTCCTCCTCTCCAATTCTGCCCCGACCAAGCATGCCATGAGCCTCCGCTGAGACGCTTCAGCATCGCCTTTGTGTCTTGCGTGTATTCTCTGTATCGTGATGAAAAGGAGAGGCAGCAGAGAAGTCAACAAGAGTTGGAGCACAGTGAACTCCGCAGGGTCATGCTATTCATATTAGCACACAAAGTGAAATACAGAATAATACGGGCATGATATGAGTGATGTGCAGAAGTGGGAAGAAACGGACTATTTCTAAAGTTACAAGAGGTATTCATTCGCTAAATTAAATAGCACACGTCCTAAGAAAAATCCAATTGATGTTATTTAGGTCATTGCCCCGAGAGTCGGCTATAATATAACATCTTCTGTGTCCGTGGGCAATCGTCTTTCTACAATTTAACCAGTTTGCTTGAACTTTAAACTCCAACACTACCAGCCAATCAGTAACCAATTAAATATTCTACTAAGGCTCCAAAAAACAGAAAACTTTTCAAAGCAAAATACAAGTAGTCTGTGACAGAAACGTCCTTTCTTTCTGTTTTCATATCCTGTTAATCATCTCAAGACCTCTAAAGACCTTTACACACCATGAGGCGTGACGAATAACGCGAAAAACGAAAATGCAAAATACTTCCCCTGCAAATATTATGTGTCTAAGGCTTTTATTGTGAAAAGGGAAGAACCGAAGGAGTGGATCTGGTATGCACCGCCTTTGTCACGATTGAAAGGAGTAATAAAGTTTCACGTTTCGTGGAGCTCGCTGTTACCTGGAAATGTTTACTCATGGTACGTGTCCACAGGGGCGTTTTTTATCGCGAGGGGACGCGACGCTTCCCAACATTGGACGCTTGGTGTGCTGTCCCTAGAAACAAGGCACTCGGCTCCTGATTGGACGAACGCTTTCCCGCCGTTGGCTGCAGCTCCCAGCTTTCAAACTGGAACCAGTATGGAGGCTTGTTTGGAAACTTTCTTTTCTTATTTCACTTAAATAGTTCAGTGAAATGTGTTTCTGAAAACATTTGAGGCGAGAAATAATCCATGCAGTTGCTGAATCTGTCTTTATTTTGGATCGACAACGTTTATTTTAAAAGATCTTCGGGAGTTTGGAGAGGCGGCGAGTCGCGTTGGACGCCCGTGATTTGCATAAAGTAGACGAGCCCTCAACTTCATGCAAATGAGGAGCAGGCGTCGTGACGCCTAGTCTCTCGAATCGCGACGCCACGCTACCAGAATGCATTGCGCGGCTACTTACATAGACAATGAATGGGGGTCGTGGAAAGCACGGAGCCTGTGGACACGGACCGTCAGAGTATGTGCTCGTATGTGCTGCTTCGTGGTCTACTCCCGGGCCAACATGGCAGCTCGTTTTGAAAACGTTCTCCTATGTTAAGAAAATAATTCACTGAAATGTGTTTCTTAAAACCTCTGAGGTGAGAAATAAGGCATTGCAGTTAATGAATCTGTCTTCATTTTGGATCGACAACGGTTAGTTTAAAGGTTTTTCAGGAGTTTCCAGAGGCGGCATTTGCAGTGGTTTATGGGATGAGTAGTTTCTTCTTTTTTCCAATTTGTTTTGCTCCAAATCAAACTACGATTCATCTCGTAGTTGGTTGTCTTAGTTCCATGCTTAAAACTCTTTATATAAGGATTTTTTTATGTATGTATGAACCTGAAAATGAGCATGATATGGCCCCTTTAAGTACACATTTCAAACCCCTTTTACAAGATTATTGTATATTAAAAAGTCAGCCAGTAACAGCGTCCTCCACCTAGACTTATTGATCCATAAAGGTAGCACATAACTGAGCTAGTTTTTGTTGCACCTGTAGTGTATTGGACACATTTGTGAATAGATGTAGCGGTAGAGTGATCCACCTGGCAGCTGTAATGGCCCACTCATCAGGCTACATGATCATATCACAGCAATACAGCAGCTTGAGCTCCGTCCCAGCATGTGTGTGCGATGGACTTTGAGACTCTGTCCTTTTTACAAAGCCATTTCAAACAGTTTGCAGTGTCTGCTCGACACAGTTCATCTCCTGCAGCAGCAGGGGTTTTTAGGTTTCATTTCAATTTTCACTTCTTCTTTTTTTTCTTTCTTCATTCTGCCGGGCTCAGCGGGAGTGAGATTCACTGTTCAGGTATTCAGGGAGAAGAATAGAAAGGGCATTGCTTGTGGTGCAGGACAAAAAAAAACTTTTAGAGTCGCTGTAACACAGCCATCATTAAATACTCAATTTTCAGACCTTGCTGGCTCCGCAGTAAACGGACATTTATCACGCTTGATTCAGCAGCCTGAGAGATGGCTGGGCGAGTCTACATGACGGATGAACGCTGGAACGCCTGCTAAATTCAATTAAGTGGCCTTTTATTGTCAAGGTGGATCAACAAATCCTCTGGGGACAAGAGAGGTGAAATAATGTTATTGTCTGTCACCAAGCTATTAATTTAGAGGGTGCTACAAATACGTTAATCTTCACTTATCGTGTGCTGAAGTACAGCAGACACACTTTCCAGCAGTTATGTAGGGAATACAAATGCTGAAGGTAAATGCTCGATGAATTAATTAATGCTAGAAAGGCTCAATAAATAAATTAATATGTTATTAATTGTACCAAAAATAATATTAAAAATAAATATAGGCATTAATTAATTGATAAAATGTTTTAGTTTGCATATTTTTTTACCTTAGTATTTAATTCCCCTATATTTCTACTCTTCTATTAAATTTTATTTATTTATTTATTTATTATTTATTATTTATTATTTATAATATTATTATTATATTATTTTATTTATTTTATTATTTTAATTTAATAATTTTATTAATTTCAATTTTATTTCCAAATGTAATTATTAATTATTTTATTTATTTATACATTTTATTTATTTATACATTTATTTATGCATTATTTTATGGAAATTGCTGAGATGAGAAGGAGCTGAAACAAAAGAGAACATCATGTGCTCTCACAGATAATCCGCTTTATTCTTGTCGTTTGTTCAGGGAGTTCTCGCGCTAAAGATGCAGGTTTTGTGCTACTGTTAATGCAAATTAGTGAAGATACTTATGTCATATGAAACTAGAAAACCTTATGAATCCATTGGTACCAACCATGTCATACTAGCTTGTCGCAAGGAGGACATTTTGGTGAGGAAAAACTGGCATGTCCATTTTCAAAGGGGTCCCTTGACCTCTGACCTCCAGATATGTGAATGTAAATGGGTTCTATGGGTACCCACGAGTCTCCCCTTTACAGACATGCCCACTTTATGATAATCACATGCAGTTTGGGGGCAAGTCATAGTCAAGTCAGCACACTGACACACTGACAGCTGTTGTTGCCTGTTGGGCTGCAGTTTGTTATGATTTGAGCATATTGTTTTATGATAAATGCAGTACCTGTGAGGGTTTCTGGACAATATCTGTCATTGTTTTGTGTTGTTAATTGATATCCAATAATAAATACATACATACATTTGCATAAAGCAGCATATTTGCCCACTCCCATGTTGATAAGAGTATTAAATACTTATATAATATAAATCTCCCTTTAAGGTACATTTTTTATACAGATTTTAGTTTACTATTATTTATTATTTTAGTTTTAGTTAACTATAATAGCCCGCGACAGAACCTGCCAAAAATAATGAATAAACTACTCTATAGATAAATTAATATGCCATTAAATGTACCACAGATAATATATAAAAAATAAATATAGGCATTAATTAATTGAAAAAATGTGACATAAATTTATATTTCTGTTACCATTGTATTAATTCCCCTATTTATCTACTTTTCTCTTTATATTTGAGTTTTATTTATTTATTTTTATGATCTTAACTTTATTTATTTATTTTTGTAATTTGTTTTCATTTAAAACATATTTTATATGTATTTATTATTATTATTATTATTATCATGATTATTATTAATATTAATATTAATAATAATATTCATATTCATAAAAATAAGAATAAAAATAATAATACAAATAAAAATAATGATACATTTATTTATTTCCTCCAAATCATTGATTTCTGATTTCTTTTATTTTTAATGAGGTAATAAGTGAAAACATCAAACTCCTGTTGACAGCTTATAAATTGAGAGTTGACAATCAAAATAACTTGATTTCTTTACTGAAATAAAGTAGTTTTCCGTCACGTTGCAGCTGCAACCACATAACATTACCCTTATTATTTCCTGAACAAAAACACAAAGCTTTAAAGGTGAATGAACAGCGGCCAGCGACACAGCGAAAAACAAAAGAAGATAAATTGTTTAAAGAAAGAGGAAAGCTTCCTGACCTGGATCCAAGTTAATTTGCCAAGTCATACTCTGAGTTGATTAAAGTGTACTTCTCCCAGTTCATAATTACTCTGTCTGGGATTGATCAGACACTCTATTACTAAAACAGAGGAGAGAGACGTCTCAATGTTTTCTCTGAAGGTCTGCTCTTTCTGTCCGTGGCCCCGGACTGACTGAACACGGGCTAATTGGGCTTTTTATTATTTCTTTAGAAAAGGTCTCAATTTCATCGCTTTACTTTCATAGCTGGGTAACACGGTGTTTGGAAGCTGACTTTTAAGGTGTGTGACTTTTCAAAAGAGCACACTACCAGAGTTCACCGACTACCTGCATTGAATTTAATATCAAACTTACTGATTCACGTCTCATTTTTCTTCACATTTCGGACTCACAACATGTTAACGTGTCACATCCCCTGTGTTTTTATGCATGCACATACATGTGCGCTGCTTCCTAATGGGATGAATTGTGTGTGGAAGTGAATCGTATCACTTAATAATCCTTATTAAGGATTATTAGGATGCTTTCCAAAAGATTTTCATTGACATTTAAACAGATTTAATGGCCTATTTTGACTTTTGAAGTGTCAAATCCAGCCTCTATTCATTACACTCTGCAGTACCAGAGAACAACCACTAGGGGGTGTTGCTCCACTATTATTAACAGCAGCACAGAGTAAACTCAGTACTGTTTATTGGCTTGCTAATTAGTTGGCATGGATTGTTTTTAAGCTTAGATCTAAAGCAGCTTTCTTTGTCATGTGTGGGTAAAAAGAAAAAATATATAATTCCAACTAAAATATCTGTGGTTATAGTGGTGGAAAGTTACAAAGTATGTTCACTCTAACACTGTTCTTCAGTACAATTTTATGGTACTTAGCTAAGTATTTAAATTCTATGTTACTTTGTACTTCTACTTCAGTACATTTCTGAGGAAAAACCTTGGGAAAATACGCGCTACATCTTAAACGTACAGAAGTATTACCAGCAAAATATGCTCAAAGTATTAAAAGTTAATAAAGTACTTTCAAAGTTTAACATGTAAGCAGCATTTTAATCTTGCAGCTGATCAAGGTGGAGACAATTTCCACTTTATATATTGTTGGGTTTGTTCTATATTTGTATATGAAGTATTAATCTGTAAAGTAACTATAGCTATCAGATACATGTAGTGGAGTATAAAATACAATATTTTCCTCTGAAATGTAGTGGAGTAGAAGTATAATATAGCATAAAGTGGAAATACTAAAGTAAAGTACAGGTGCTTCAGCAGTGTACTTTTTACTCTATTGTAAATAGAGTTATACAACAACAACGGATATTTTAATTAGACTTACAAAATTAAATTTTCTTTAAATTACCTGTTTTCTCATGAAACGTATTAACAGTATTAATTTATTAGTAGCCTACTTGCATTATTTTGCAGCACTTAATACTTCATATAAGTAGTATCTCAAAAATCAAATGAAATGTATTGATTCTTCTTTTTCTTTTTCTTCTTCTTCTTCTTCTTCTTCTTCTTCTTCTTCTTCTTCTTCTTCTTCTTCTTCTTTGGTTATGTTGGTGCAAGTCAAACAGTATAATAACAAAAGAATAGATACAAACGTTAGAATAAAATAAGAAAAAAAATAGAAATTCTAAGAATATACAATATAAAAAATAAGCTATAAACAAAAATAAACATGATATTTATTATTTTATATTTTATATTTATTAGTAGTAGTAGTAGTAGTAGAAGTAGTAGCAGACTAGTATTAATATTATTATTATTATTATTATTATTATTATTATTATTATTACCATTATTATTATTAATTATGATTAGTAGTAGTAGTAGCAGACTAGTAGTATTATTATCATAATAATAATAATTATTAATAATATTATTATTTATATTATTAGTAGTAATAGTAGAAGTAGTAGAAGACTAGTATTCATATTATTATTATTACCATTATTATTATTATTATTATTATTAGTAGTAGTAGTAGTAGTAATAGTAATAGTAGTAGTAGCAGACTAGTAGTATTATTACCATTATTTATATTATTAGTATTAGTAGTAGTAGTAGTAGTAGTAGAAGTAGTAGAAGACTAGTATTCATATTATTATTATTACCATTATTATTATTATTATTAGTAGTAGTAGTAGTAGTAGTAGTAATAGTAGCAGACTAGTAGTATTATTACCATTATTTTTATTTATATTATTATTAGTAGTATTAGTAGTAGTAGTAGAAGTAGTAAGAGACTAGTATTAATATTATTATTATTATTATTATTATTATTATTACTATGATTATTATTATTATTATTATTATTAGTAGTAGTAGTAGTAGTAGTAGCAGACTAGTAGTATTATTACCATTATTTTTATTTATATTATTATTAGTAGTAGTAGTAGAAGAAGTAGCAGACTAGTATTAATATTATTATTATTATTATTATTACCATTATTATTATTATTAATTATGATTAGTAGTAGTAGTAGTAGCAGACTAATCGTATTATTATCATAATAATAATAATTATTAATAATATTATTATTTATATTATTATTAGTAGTAGTAGAAGTAGTAGAAGACTAGTATTAATATTATTATTATTACCATTATTATTATTAGTAGTAGTAGTAGTAGTAGTAGTAGTAACAGACTAGTAGTATTATTATCATCATAATAATAATTATTATTATTATTATTTATATTAGTAGTAGTAGTAGCAGTAGCAGACTAGAAGTATTATTATTACCGTAATATATACAATAATTATTATTATTATTATTGGACTTCAGGAGAACTTTAGGAGAACTTTGTGAGCATCAGCCTCTGAGCAGCAGCAGCAGTGCTTTTGCCCCCTCACTCTAATTGATCAGACTGGGTGTGAATGGCTTCTCTCCTGCAGCCAATAGCTGAGCACCGGATGCGAGATATCCGCTGCTGCAACAACAAGATCTCTGTTCTCCCTTCAACTCTGCAGCTTGACGCCATTTACAGCCCAAATCCAGATCCAGACCTCCTCTCCGGAAAGAGCACAAAAAAAAAAACATTCACACACACACGAGAAAAAGAAGTACTCAGAGCCTTTGGAGGATAAAACACACCGAATTTGTGTGCAACTTCTGCAGGAAAAGTGCAGGAAAGTTTGGTGACTGAGACCTCGTGCTGTTGCGCACAAAACATGGGATTTACTTTCTCAATGGATTGTACCGACGGATTCCCAGACTGAGTTGTTGCTGCACGGAATAAACTCTCAAACAAGTTGGATTTATTTCACCTGAACGGGAGTTAAAGTGTGGAAAGCACGGTGAGTGACGACTTTTTTATGCATTTCTTGGCTAAAAACATGCTTTAAAAAAGTTTGCATGTGTAGAATCTTTCCTACTATAACTTTGCATACTATAATGTTGTTGCTGTGTGAATTTTGACAGCTATTTTAGCTTAAAAGTGCAGTTTTCCTGCAGCTTTATGACTTTGCCAGAGTCTAATATCTAATTTAATTATTCACTGCTGGTGTGCAGCTTTACTAGGATATAGTCGTGTCCAAGTTGGCACATAATGCACCCTGTTTCTTCTCTTCTCATGCAAACAACATACTGAACTTGTAGGGTGAATTAGACTAATGTAGGACATGTTTTGCATATCAGATTTCTGGAATATTTTATGATGTAAAGCCAATATATTAAATCCAAACCCACTCTGAAATCCACAGGAGGTGTCCTAATAAAATTAAAATTAAATGCACACTCATTAAAAAAATAGACATATTAGTACTCTAATGCCAAGTTTTCTCAGACAAATTTTGATTTTCATGTCTGAAATGTGAATTAGACTAATGTAGGACATGTTTTGCATATCAGATTTCAGGAATATAATGTGATATAAAGCCAGTATATTAAATCCAAACCCACTATGAAATCCACAGGGTGTCTTTATCAAACCAAAAAAGAAAAGAAAATGCATATTCATAAATAAAATAGACATGTCAGTACTTTAATGCCAAGTTTTCTCAGACGAATCTTGATTTTCATGTGTAAAAAGTCTGTTAAAAAAAACTAAGAAATCACCTTAATTAATGTACGAAACACTCAAAGCTAAATGTGCAATCCCATGTTCAGTCATTTTACCCCCTACATTATGTATGGATGTTCAATAAGACTATAAATAATAAAGAATAAATAGTTTTGAAGCATTTAGGCACATTAGAAAGAGATTTAATATCAACAGTTTTATTGACTTTTACTTATTTGAGGAACACCTACACCCACTGGAGCTCAGGTGTCCCACTTTATGGCTATTATTAATATCCAGCTCATGCATATTTGCAATATTAATCTGAAATCCACAGGATGTGTTCTAATCAAACCCCAAAAGAAAAAGAAATGATAGACATATCAGTACTTTAATGCCAAGTTTTCTCAGACAAATCTTGATTTTCTAACGTGGAACAGTCACCTGAAATATGGGAAAAGTCTGTTAAAAGACCTAAAAATCACCTTAATTAATGTATCAAACACTCAAAGCTAAATGTGTAATCCCATGTTCAGTTATTTAATGTTATTGCTGTTACAAAACCTAGGCTTTTATATGGATGTTACATGGAGAATCAAACAACATCAGTAAGACTATAAATAATAATAAATAAAAATGAATAAATAGTTTTGAAGTGTATTAGAAAGACATTAAATATCATTAGTTTTATTGACTTTCACTTATTTGAGGAAGACCTACACCCGCTGGAGCTCAGGTGTCCCACTTTACGGCTATTATTAATAGCATATTTGCAATATTAATCTAAGCGGATGTTCATCAGACACAGTATGACTCATTGGATTTCTATATTTAACCCAACATACTGAGTTTTTTTATTGTTGTCATTTTGAAGAGCTGATGTTGATCAGTTCGCTTCCACCCACCAACATGGCTTTCACACAGAGGCCCTGTAAGTGGACGAGGGCCCCCCACCACCACCTAACAGGTTAACATCTGAGTGTGCCTGCGAGCCCTTCATTTGGAGCCTCATAAATCCTAAAGAACCCTCATGCATGCTCACAGAGAGCACCCCCCACCTCCACCTCCACCACCCTTTACACTCTTTACACGGACCCTTTCATGCCCCAAACTTCTCCTTCTTTTTATCTCGTCACTCATCTTCTTTTGTCACAATGTAAACTGCGTTAGAATGGGGAAGGTTGCTGTGGGCCATTTGTCATGCGACAAACAAAAGCCCTTTCCTGTATTGTCATTGAAAAAGGGGGGGGGGAACCTCACGACCCCGTAGATGGCATTTGAAAGCTAATTACCACGAGGAAGGAGAATTAAGGCCACTACTGTCAGTCAGTGTGATATGTTGGGGAAAACAAGGCTGTGCATTTGAATATGTTAGCATATTGCCCTGTCGCTCTGTATTTATCTAATACTTAGTCACTCAATACGATGAATAGGTGAGATTATAACTGATCTGGGGCTGTGAGGATTTTTGTTCAAGGTTAGAAACTTAAAAAATGCCATTTAGTTTCCTTGTTCTGCCGTTTACACTCTCACACGTAGCTTTAACTTTTCATGTTATCTGTTTGGCTCATATCAGTCTTCAGTCCTCAACAGAAATACTGAACTTTGAGCATCTCCGTACACATCATATCCTTATAGATAATATACGTGACTAAGCTATTTAGTGTAGAAAAATTGTAAATACATATTTGCTACCATTTACGGCTGCAACTAACTTGTTATTTTCATTGTCGATTATTAATTTCTTGATTAGTTGCTTGGTCTATAAAATGATGAAAAATGCCCAAGATGACATCCTCAAATGTCTTGTTTTGTCCACAACTCAAAGATATTCAGTTTACTGTCATAAAAGTGTAAAGAAACCAGACAATATTCACATTTAGCAAGCTGCAATCAGAGAATTTAGACTTTTTTTTCTTAAAAACAACTAATTGTTGCAGCTCAACTACCATTTTACACATTTTAATTGCATTAGAAATATAAAAACATGTCCCAATAATAATTAAAATGTCATGTTTTATCTGAATATTATTGTTTTTTGCACTGTTGCTCGATATACTATCGTTTATGACAAAGAAAAGTATCCAAATCGTACTTATTTGAGGAGCTGGAGCCTGCAAATGTTTTACACTGCTGCTTTAAAAACAACCAAAACGATTATTTAATTATCAAAACAGGTGCAGATTAAGTTTCCGTCGATCGATTAATCGACTAATCGTTGCAGCTTTAATCAGATAATTTTGTTGATTAAGCCAAAAAAATTCAAAAACCAGAAATGATAAAACATAAAGATATAAAGTTTTGTATTATAAAACACTAAAAGAAGCAGCATATATTCATTTTAGTTGAACCAGTGGATATTTTGCTATTAATCGATAATCAAAATAGCTGCAGATTCATTATCTTTCTCTTATTTTGAAAGTATTTTTAGGCATTTTAAGACAACAGGAAATGAGGGAGAGAGACGCAACAGATGTCCCCAACCGGACTCGAACCGTGGACGTCACAGTTCATGGTTGACGTCTCAAGTTACAGGGCTGCCCCGCAGATAACCTCCCTGTCAATCGAATCATTGATTAATCATCAGTCAGTGTTGTGTCATGGGGTGTGAAGAAACAGGACGTTTGCACAAACTAGTGGCGTTGAAGCATCTAAGTTCAATAAAGATACCAGTTTGTAAAGATGACGCCCCGGAGCTACGAGGAAGCAAACATGTACAGACGTAGCTGTAGTTCCGTAGACTCACTCTTACATCAACTATGTGATCATCTCTCTCCCCGACACTGTGATGCGTTTGTTAGGCTGTATTTCCATAGTGGTGCTTGTACAGATACCGGTTATTATTTGCATGTCATCATTTGCATGGCCCGTCACAGACAGGTATAAACTGTCTGTCTTTCCTGTTACAGGACTTCAGATGTGTCCCATGCCAGCCAGAGTGGCCCTTCAGTCCCGAGATGGATTCCACAAGTCAGAGCGACAGCGACGGGGGAGGAGGACGCCACGGGTGGTCGCCGGGCACGCCGCATGACGAAGGGAGAAGGCAAAGCCACGACGGTCCGTCGGATCCCGGGTTGACCAACGGGCCGCCACCGCCCAACACTCCAGCAGTGCTGTCTCTGGATCAGATCAGGATAACTGGGAGTAGTAATGAGTACACAGACGGGCCCACTGTGGCCCAACGGTCTCCGGCCTCGCCACACAGGCAACAGAAGAGTGACTTGGTTACGTCGCCAGGTTCAAGGACCGCTGGGCAGCAGGAGACTCCGCAAGAGGGGCCTAATAATCTGCGCAACTTGCATTCATTGACTCAGCATGGAAACACTTCCGGCGAGGGCGTGCTGCGGCCCTCCAGCGCCGAGGACTCCCAGAGTAGCATCAGGACCAGCGTGGGGAGCTCCTCTTCAGGCCAGAGGCTCCTCGGCAGCAACCAGATAATCAGAACCCAGCCCAAACGCGCCGAGCTAAACTCAGACGAGCTGAAACCCCTGAACGACGTGTCCAGGGCGGTGGTGGCCGTGCCCGGCAGCGGAAGCTCTAAAAACCCAGACATACACACCAACAAGTGCGAGGACTGCGGTCGGTGCCGCTGCCCAGAGTGCAGCCGCCCACGGGCGCTCCCTTCTTGCTGGATGTGCGGCCGCCGCTGCGTGTGCTCGGCACAGAGCGCGGTGGAGTACGGCACGTGCGTGTGCTGCGTCAAGGGGCTCTTCTACCACTGCTCCAGCGACGACGAGGACACGTGCGCCGACAAGCCCTTCTCGTGCACGCAGTCGCACTGCTGCGTGCGCTGGACCACCATATCGCTCCTCGCCCTGCTCTTCCCCTGCCTCCTGTGCTACCTCCCGGCTAAAGGATGCGTCGCCGCGTGCCAGAGCTGCTATGACCGAGTCACGCGACCCGGCTGTCGGTGCAAGAACACAAACCCGATCCACTGTGAGGATGTCTGCAAGCCGACGTAGATGGTGATGATGCAGAAGGATGGGAAGACTCCGTGTTGACTGAACTGTTGTGTAGTTGAACGGTTTGATTAGAGAGTTTCTGTGTTTTCCATCTAGTTCTTCATGCCTACCACATCTGGGCGGAGTCACATTTTGCCTTCAATTGTCAACTTTTAAGGCCGATTTGACAAAAAATGTTCCTACAAGGCACTGGAGGTGCATCCACTCACCCTGTCATTATGAGCTCCACTTGCAAGGTAAACCAAAATAAGCGCTCCACATGTTAAAAAAGGTATGAAGACACATTCAACTACTGTTAAGTCCTGATATATAATCCCTTCACTCAAGTGCCCAGATACCGTGTTGTTGCTACGAGAGTCCAAATGTTGTCGTCGCCTTGTTTTTTAACATTTAATACAACTTATATGCTAAGAACAGACTCCTATTACTAACTGTATGTAAAGTAGTGAATGCAAAGGGTATGTACATTAGAAAATGAGTTTGACAGATGTTTTATTTTTGTACATATAATACTTCAACTGTGAAAAAAAAGTTTTCTGCCATACCAGAGGCACCTTGATGAATCCACATTTCTATGAATCAGTCAACGTCATTCATACAATGTTTGTACATTCACTGGAATGTATATCAATCATTTAATGTAATTTACAAAAGGAAAAAAAAAAATCCCTTCTACTTGTAAATTGTACAGTGACCTTATATGAGAAATTTATTTTCTAATTCCAACATTGCTTAGTGTAAAGTTAAAAAAAATATATATTTATTTGAAGGTTTATTATTTTATAATGAAAAATATTTATTTTGAGAAAAGCATTGTTCATGCGTCGCCTCTTACAGGGAGGGGGGGGCTGCTCTGTCGTCGCTGAGGTGACCTGTAGGAGTGTCAACGCTGGATGAATAGTTCACTATGAATTAGAAGACAAATATATTAACGTTTGAAATTAAACAACCTTGAAGTCTGACGGAGTATTCTTCCTGTTTTTATTTCTGCATTGTCTTGTGTACTCTTTAAAACTCTATATTTAGTATGATAAAGTCTTGAAATGTGGTACATACATACTTTGAGCAAGTATCTAACAGTACAATGTTGACATTTTACATGATTTTTTCAAGTCAAAAACACTAACACTTATGTTTATTAAATGTTTTCTACATGAAATATTATTTTTACACTGCATATGTGTGCATATATTTGATATTCAACTTGTTATAAGTTCATAGATACCAAATACATGATCGTGCTCCTTGTAGTTTCTGAGATACAGACATTCTCTTATCATTCTATATCTAGTATTTGGGCACATGGGGTTACTGTTTTTGCTGAGTATTGTCCCATTATGTGCCCAAATACTAGATATAGTATGATAAGAAAGGTTGTCAATCAATTAAAATATTCAATCGCAAATTAATCACATTTTGAAAATGTACCTTAAAGGGAGATTTGTCAAGTATTTAATACTCTTATCAACATGGGAGTGGGAAAATATGCTGCTTTAAGCAAATGTATGTATATATTTATTATTGTAAATCAATTAACAACACAAAACAATGACTAATATTGTCCAGAAACCCTCACAGGTACTGCATTTAGCATAAAACAATATGCTCAAATCATAACATGGCAAACTGCAGCCCAACAGGCAACAACAGCTGTCAGTATGCATGTAAAAAAACGACATGGTTTTTGCCCCAAACTGCATGTGATTATCATAAAGTGGACATGTCTGTAAAGGGGAGACTCGTGGGTACCCATAGAACCCATTTACATTCACATATCTGTAGGTCAGAGGTCAAGGGACCCCTTTGAAAATGGCCCTGACAGTTATTTAGCCTCCTTTGTGACAGGCTAGTATGACATGGTTGGTACAAATGGATTCCTTAGGTCTTCTAGTTTTATATGATACCAGTATCTTCACTCTAGCTTTAAAACTGAGCCCTCTACAACCTAAAAATCCCAAGTTCCATTACTATGTTCAAGAAATTAGTGGCGTTAAAATGAATTTGGGTTAACGTGTTCTCATCGTGTTCACTTTGACCTCTTTAATGATGAGAAAAACTCACTTTTCAGCCAAATGGTGTCACTGAGTTTAAAAAGAACTCTTCCACCACAGGAAATAAAGAAATATCAGTTGCGGGCACAAATGGGTTAAATGGGTCACATTCAGGGCGATGTAGAAAATGATAGATATGACCATAAAGTGTCTCTACACCACTATCTGAACATGCAGAAAGTGCCAGTTGTGTCTCCAGATGCTTAACGCCAGACTTAAGCACAGTTTTCGACGTTTCTTTTAATTGCGCCTCTGCACGAACACCTCGAGCGGAGCTATCATCAACCACAATCGCTCCACGATGTTTGCAGAGATCAAACGAGGACGCATTAATGTTCACCTTGGGCCCTGCTTAAGAAAAAAAAAAACATCTGGCTCTGCTAAAGCCATGTGTACAGGAATGTGCACATCTGTTTGCATGCTCTCCAGAAAATGATTTACCTTTTAAAAGTATTTTTTAATCTTATAAATCAAGCTTCAATTTTGCAAATGTGCACTCATGTAAGCCTACTATTACACTCTGGCTTGGCTTCAACATCATTTTATACTCTGTATCTTGCACATACTAGGCCTTCGTCTTTTTTTTTTTTTTATCAAAGGTTTGTTCAGGAATTCTTTGGTCTTGAATGTCCCTGCAGGCGAAACATAAGCCTGAAACATAAGCCCCCTGACACTTGTTGACAGCATACGGACGTGTTTGCGGCACGGTATGCATTCAGCGCCGTGATTGACGGGCCGAGGCCCAACCTGCGCTCACTTGTTTGTTATTCATCCCCGGCCCTTTTGACTGACGGGGGTGGAGGTGGGGGGGGGTTGCTTTACATAATTATCAACTTTCACCTATTTTTTTTTACAGCATTCAGCGGAGGAGATGGAAACATAACGGGTAGAATCCCATTAGAGGCAGAAAAGGGAGAGTTGATCTTGTGTTTTATCGTTCCAGTCGGAGGCCTCCTCCTCCTCCTCTCCCTCCATTGTCTCAGCTGTGAATGAAGAGGGGAAGGGGGGGGTGGAGGGTTGTTAGGAAGAGGGACCGCAAAGGGTTAAAAGCATCACTTTGAATGACAAAGACCTAACAGTTTACCCCCGTATTCAGCCCGGCATGCATTCATCCTGTTTTCAATAGTCGGGGGGTCATTTTGGCTCCCCAACGCTCCTCTCAGCTACCTGCTCCTACTTGGTATTCCCATAGGGAGATGGGTGTCTTGTTGGGAGTGTGTGGGGGGGCAATCAGTTGAATGTGTTGAAGGAAAAATATCTGTTGGTCTATATCAAAATGCTCGGTGGCAAAAAAAATGCACGCTTGGATTAAAAAAAGTTTTTGGAAGTCGAAAAGCGCAACGGCCCTCGTCGGATATCCTCGGGTCATTTCAGTTCCTATGTGCTTTTTTTGGATCCGTTCTTGGCAAAAACACCTCTTTTAGGAAACGTGTAACACCCAAAGAAATGGCTTCTTGGACTGATCTTAAATCAGGGATATGTTCTTAAAAGTAATATGTTCAGGATCACTTTATTGCATTTACTGATACTACTTTTATGTTCTTATCTTTTTGGAGTCAAATACGATGCATTCACAGTTAGTCGCCCAATAAACTGACCAGAAAAAGGTGAGAATTAAGGGTAAAAACAAGATAGACGGAGAGTCTGTTTATCCACCCGGCAGTCCCAGTGATTTGGCAGCAGAGTAACAAGAGGAGGAGGAGGACGAGGAGGAGGAGGAGGAGGAGGGGATGTGAATTGGGGAGAAAAAAAAAAAAAAGGCCCCAGAACGGCTCTCTTTGTTGGTTTTAGCCGCCGTGGCCCCTGCGGCTCATGGCGGCTGTGGGGCAGAGCGGCCTATTCACCCTGCTCACCAAGGCAGAACGCAGCACAGGAAGACAGGAAGGAAGCGGGGCTATTCTTCATGGACGCATTGTCTGTCTGTCTGACGGCCAGGCTTAAGCAATCAAACAGCACTGTGAGAGAGAGAGAGAGGAAACGCAGGGCGGTGAGGGAGAGATGGTGCCACCCTGTGAAACCATCACAACTGTTAAAAATATCCAGATTATACAGGATTAAAATGTAGTAAATGTGTAGTATGTAAGTAAAAATAATCACAGTTTTGTTCCATTATGCCAATAATGTTTTAAGAAGAATGTTTGGTTGCATCATAATTTCTGAACTTATAAATATAATACTTCTTTCTGCAAGTATTTGTTGTAACTCTTTGCATAAATGTAGTACTAAAATATAGTCTTATAAATTTAGAAATACCCATCCAGAGCCGCAGAGATTAATCGATCAGCTGTCAACTATTAATTTAATCTGCAACTATTTTGATAATCGATTAATCAGTGTAGTCATTTTTCTTAAGAAAAATTCTATTAAATGTGAATGTTTTCTGTTTTCTTTACTCCTCTATGACAGTAAACTGAATATCTTTGAGTTGTGGACAAAACAAGGCATTTGAGGACGTCATCTTGGGTTTTGGGAAACACATTTTTCACCATTTTTGGACATTTTATAGACCAAACAACTGATTTATTAATTGACAATGAAAACAATCGTTAGTGGCAACCCTAAACTATACTAGTACTGGAAAAGTACTATACATTAGTCGAACAAAATAAATCAGTATATTTATCCTTGGTGTTTTGTATTATATTTGTATATTATTTGGTTAAAACTTTTATTTCCAAGAAGAAGAACTCAAGTTTAATTAATTTTTCTGTCGTGACAGAGCCTCTTTCTCAAGGGAGCGTCAATTTTTGGTACCGACTGACAACGTTTGCAGTTTTATACTCTACTCTGCACACTAACTGCAGTATCATTTTGTTTATATGGGAGAATTTTTCAGTACGACTTCAGTACGAGAAGTGTGTGGATGGAGTTGTGTTTTGGTTACTTTCTCCACTTACTGTCGAGTGACAGACTGATTTGAAATACAGCAAATTAACTAATAGTACTTAAAGGTGCAGTGTGTAGGATCTGGCGGCATCTAGGTTGCAGATTGCAACCGACTGAAACGTCTCCCGTGTGCCAAGCGTGTAGGTCGAAACGTCTCATTCTAAGGTAAGAAAAACGCGACGATTCTTTGCTTCAGGTGATTATACACTAAAGAAAACAAATATTTAATGCCAATAGATCCCCCTAAATGTTGCACAATGTTCCTTTAAACGTGTTATAGAGTAATTTACTTGCTACCGTTGACAGAGGCTGAACAATACTTTACTTTTCTTTACACAAGATGATGATGTCCACTCTGTCATGTCAAAAGCACAGCTGAGAGTGGAATCAGAGAATTTCTTTTTCTTTTAACTTTGCTTTTTTCATCATCAAAGTGAACGTTTTTTTCTCTTTGGTGTTAAATCATCTTCCTGAAAGTGGCTGGGCTTTGCCACTGTGGTTTATTTAGTTACACAACCTTTGTTACTAAACTTGAGAAGATGCATTCAGCGGTTTCAACGTCAGACTTTTATAATAAATTCAATCCCAGCTTTTCTAATAACTCACATCAGTTGTAGCTCGTTGCAGCTTAACACATCAGCACGGCCGCAAAGAGACGCTAAAGAACGTAGGTGTAGAAGTAAAAACCACACCTTTCTCTACTGGTGAAAACCTTTTCTCAGAAGCTGAACTTTTCTTTTCTGGTTTTCCGACGTGGGCGGCGAGAGATGCACACAACTAGGGCTCGAAGATCATCCCCCTCACCTGACTGTGGTTTAACTTTCCATTGAGTTTGTCCTCTGTTACTTTCACTATGTCGAATCACATCAAGAAAACGCCAGTTTCATTCCTAAATATGGAATAAGTGACACTGCCGTGTAGACTTTCAGTGACAAAAAAGTGCTAAGATGGCTCCTGTTAGTTTACAACTTTAAGTTTCGTGCTCACTTTTTATACAACAGCGAAGTTCAGCTCTGCAGCTTTGGTGCAGCTTTGCAAGGTGAATTACGGGGCACGCCTGCAGTTAAACATCTTATGCAAGCCCAGTTCTATCTCAGTGACAGCTGAACTACTGTTATGCCTTGAGGAGGAAGATTACGGCAGCCAGGAAGGCAAATAGAGGGAGCAAGAGAGACACTAGATCTGTCATAAAAGTTTAGTGTGAAGAGACGCAGGGTGTGTGCGGCAACAAAAGGCTGCAGATAAGTCTGTTGAAAACTTTAAAAACCGGACCTGTAGGCGTGTTAATGTTCATAAATGCATGTGTATTCCTGCACACGTGCGTGTTTCTGTCAGCATAATCGAGCCTTTCGCCCCAGACAATGAAGCCCGACTGGAGGCCTAAGTCTAATAGCAGCACTTAACTTCAATCCACCACAGGAAGTTGGCTCATCTGCATGCGTACGCACACACACACACACACACACACACACACACACACACACACACAAGGAGTCGGCCCGCCACTGACAGCCAGTGGATATTTGTTGGCGACACCGTGGCTGCAAGGCTCTTTGCAGCTTAGCGGCCAATTGTTGTTCACCCAGATACACACACGAACACACACACACACACACACACACTAAGAGCTTAGGGCTTCAGTTGTTATCCTGAAAGGCAATCCTGATCCCAGCGCTACACAGTAGGACAGACACACATAAAAAGAGGAATTAGTGCGGTCTGACAGCTCACTATAACACATCGCGTTTAGTGTGTGTACGTGTGTGATGGCGGCAATTATGTGTGTTTTGGGAGGGTGTATGTGTACAATCACTAACTTTGAATTATATAGTAAGAGTTTACCTTCCATTTAGAGTTCATATAGCTTTAGTTTGTTCCGTTGATATAGCAAACAATTCAGCAAACAAATGCCTTATTTACACGTCTACACTGTTCGTAACTATACCTACAAAAAATGATGCACTGTAATTCACATATATCCCACGAAATCAACTCGTATGTAATTGTGAGCCAGGAAGTTCAAAGAACAATGAGTTTGGTGTCCGCATCCCATGTGAGTCACGTAAGTTACGCACTTAAGTTATGTCACTTCCGTATTTTATTATGTGTCACGTAACTTCCGTACTTAAGTAACACCACTTCCACAATCTTTTCCTAACAGAGTAGTTTTGTCAAAGAACTTATATTACCAAGAAGTGAAAGTCAATTGTTCGTGCGATTGCAACCCAGCAGCAAAGCTACGCTTCCGCCTTTTTGGACTAAAAGCGACTACCAGACGCCAGTAAAACTTCCGCCTAAAAAATGCCTTTCAAAAGTAAAATTTAAAATGATTAAAATGTCATATATAAATACACATATTCAAAATTATTTCTATGTCATATTCTGCCGAAACGGCCTGTGTTGACCAATAAAATAAAAAAAGTTGTTTCCTTTGAAGACGGAAGTTTATTATGAAAAGACTGCATGCATGTAACAACCGGAAATTGACGCATATTGATGTTTGTAGGAGAACGCACAAAAAATGAGGAATAACTTTTTGTAAGATATCATACAAACCGTTGATATGTTGCCAACAGACATGGAACAACATTAGTATTCAGTAGCGTAAGCATAGACACCTGGCCACTTGATGAATTTAAATCCAATAGACTCTCCTTTTAGCTCTGTTTGGGTCTCCACCTCCTCCCCTGAGGTAAATCTGGCTCCTTAGCTGCTGAACTAAATGAGCCACTAGCTAGTTGCTAACTCTGTCTGCTGATTGTACTGAGCAGGTATAGCGTACAGTGGGTTTATCAGAGCTCATTTGCTATTTGCTGATCTGCAGGCCTTAAAACCAAAACAATGAGTTGCTAAAACGCTCTTAAAAGCTGAAAGGAACTGCAGATTCAGGTGGTTATTTTCTGTGGGTTCTTCACTATGAGCATCTTTCACAATTTACTTTTTCAGGACTATAAAAATTAATCAATTGGCAATGAAAAGGTTGAGAGGTTAGATAATATACTGGTTAAATAATATATTTGATAGCTTTAGCGAGCTATTTTTCATGCATGCCACACTGTTCTGTTGATGCAATAGGGGAAAAGTAGTTTTCTACTGACGTATGCCACTCTAACACGCAATAGGCAAATGCACATTTGTGTATTTCTTTTCTCATTCTGGCCACATTTGCAAGCCGACTTCTCCTTTTCCAGGTGCCCCATTCACCTCAGTGAATGTAAACCTCTACCTGAATAGTGGCATTGAGACCCGGATGAAATTATTCAAATTACAGCACAAGGAAGGAGGGTGAGGACATTTGTAAGTCAAATCTACACTGACATAACTGGTGCTGTGATCAAAAAAAAATACGATATAGCAGACTACACACACTTATAATCCACTCAGCTGTGAAGAAAAGGAAGATGTAAATGCTGTTCACTGACCATGGTGGGCATATTGAGAGAACGACAGACCAGTGGAGAGATCAGAGGAATCACAGGGAGATATTACTATATATGTCTCCATCGTCATCCTTCCGTAGTAAGCTGGAGATAGTGTGAAGGGAGAGAGTGAGCTCATGTGGAACAAAGCTGCGGAAGAAAAAGATATGATCAACCTGTGTGCCATTCGGCTCCATTAAAAACAGATTTCCCCCTTTCTATGGCTCGAACTTAATGATGCGTTGGGTATGTCTTGGAGGTTAAAAGACTGTAACTAAGACGGGCTGCACCGATCTGCAGTGTGCCATTAAGTGTGAAATACACTTGAGGCCTCCAGGCATGTGTTTGTATTTAATTGTATTTTAGTAAATTCTCAGAAAGGCGCACTCGGAGCATATTTTTTTTTTTTTAATGGTTTTGTTTTGACAGCAAAGTCTGTGGGAAAGCGGGTTGTCGCTTTCAGCTTTAGTACACAATGATATGGAACTCATATTTTGGCTTGGATATTACCTGCTACTCATACAGACTGTTAAACACATTTGGGGTTGAGATTCAGCGCTTTAAAAACGGTCATTTGCTCCTATATAACAGGTCATTGTGGTTAAAAAATAGTTGGTTAACTGAGAGACAACTCTGTCCTATTGGAGACCTACTGGTTGTTGCTTTATGAAGATTTGCACTGATGTCATTTTTGAAAGTTATATTAAAGCCGATTATGTATTTTTTTTTTATGGGAAGGTATGTTGTAGTATGCTTAAAATCTGAGGACAACTTTTTCCATTCCCCGATGCTCTCTCCGTCGGAGGAAATTGATCTCTTGAGTCTGTCAGGCAGCTATGAGAGCGCCGCGAGCCGCGGGGTCTTATTACCATTCACAGGTGTGCCACGCTGACAAGCCCATGATGACAGCCGAGCCGAGCCAAGGTGTGTGTATGTATCTGTGCGTCCATTATGTGCACATGAGAGAGCGTATGCGTGTGTGTTTCCCCGGCCTGAAGACAGAAATTTGTCAATGGCTGCAGAGATTGTCAGCATACCTGGGATTCCTCTAGATCCCAAACAACCAGTGACAAGACAGAGAGGCATATAAGAGAGGGGGAGGCTTTCTGCCAAAGCTATCCACTCTGCGACGGGCACAGGTGCAATATTTCACAAGATAAAGGGTCCTCTGTTTGGAGAAACGCGCTGCTTTACAGCCGTGATATATGGAGAATATTTAGAGGCAGAAGGGGCCGTGCAGCTTTGGGATGCTGATGTGCAAAAAGAACCAAATTGAAATGGATAACACTGAGAGCTGCAAAGCTGTAAGGGAAACAGAAAACGTATCTTGATCACATCTGGTTACATTGCCTTAAATCATCTTAACATATCAGAAATTCATCAATTCCACTTGTCACAGGGTGAATTATGTGGCTTATTTAGGAGGTAGCCTAAAGAAAGTTGGAGAATGTGTGTGTGAAAGCCTCATAAAAGATTCAGTTAGGCTGCTGTTATTACTCCATATGTTACTATATGACACCATACATTACTCTGTGACTCCGTATATTACTCTGACTGTACGTTACTCTGTGACTTCGTACGTTACTCTGTGATTCGGTACATTACACTATGACTCCATATGTTACTCTGTGACTCTGTATGTAACTCTGTGACTCCATACGTTACTCTGACTCTGTACGTTACTCTGTGACTCTGTACGTTACTCTGTGACTCTGTATGTAACTCTGTGACTCCATACGTTACTCTGACTCTGTACGTTACTCTGTGACTCTGTACGTTACTCTGTGACTCCGTATGTTACTCTGTGACTCTGTATGTAACTCTGTGACTCCATACGTTACTCTGACTCTGTACGTTACTCTGTGACTCTGTACGTTACTCTGTGACTCCGTATGTTACTCTATGACTCCATATGTTACTCTGTGACTCCGTACATTACTCTATGACTCTGTACGTTACTCTATGACTCCATACATTACTCTATGACTCCGTACATTGCTCTATGACTCCATATGTTTCTCTATGACTCCGTACATTAGTCTATGACTCCATATGTTACGCTGTGACGCTGTACATTACTCTATGACTCCGTACATTACTCTATGACCCTGTATGTTACTCTATGACTCCATACATTACTCTATGACTTCATACATTACTCTATGACTCCGTACATTACTCTATGACTCTGTACATTACTCTATGACTCCGTACATTACTCTATGTCTCCATACATTACTCTATGACTCTGTACATTACTCTATGTATCCATACATTACTCAATGACTCCATACGTTAGTCTATGACTCCGTATGTTACTCTGGGACTCCGTACATTACTCTATGACTCCATACGTTAGTCTATGACTCCATATGTTACTCTATGACTACGCACATTACTCTATGACTCTGCACGTTACTTTATGAGTCTGTATGTTACTCTGTGACTCTGAACGTTATTCTGACTCTAACTCAGAAACGTCCACGGTGGCTTGAAGCTTAGCTGCTATTTACACTAATATGTCCGGATAAACGCTTTTACCATCTTTTGAATAATGGAAAAATAGCTGCGGTATCATTACAGTCTATATTTCCTTACAAAAAAAAGTGAGGATAATTCTAATTGCAGTGAGACTTTAATGTGTGACGGCCCTCTTGAACAAAATGTTCCATAATGAAGCTCTTGTAATGCTGAAGTGCATTTTGCTCTGATAAAGTAAGTCTAAGTACGTGTTTACAGAACTTAGCGTTCGTTCCGTCTCTGATTCGCTGTAGGCCACTAGACAGAGATTGCCTCATTGCTGGGACCCCAAAGTTAGAGAAAACATGCCGCACACTTAACATGTCATTTCACTGCGAGGCGTCTTAAGAAGTAGCGCTGCAGCTGGCCCGCAGCCAAAAACAACAGAATTCCTTCAGCTAGGAATGCCTGCTTGATTAATATAGAAAACAGAGTCTCGCTTGAGCTCATTTGGTGCAGAAGTATGGCACTTTCCTGCTAGTTAAGTTGCCTATCAAAATAACGAAGGGCTTGACCATTTACGTCCACAGCACTCAAACTCATGTCTTGCTATAATCAACTTTTAGATTTCAATATTCGACCGCTTTGATTAGGCGAAAAAGAAGATGTAAAAAGCAAGACATGGAAAGGCCATGTGAGAGCTCTTCCTATGATGTCTCAACCACTCACATTAAATCGACTTTGCGTCATACACCATCAACGCAAAAGTCAAAATCAATGCTAAAGTCTCCAAGGTCTCGCGAACACACCGCCATAAACATTGATTTTCCTCCGCACGAGCCGACACCAACACTGGATGAATAACACACATGGGACTGCTTGTCCTTTTAGGAATTTTGTATGCGCAGGTGAGTGTGTGTGCACGCATGTGTTGTGTTTGTGTGTGTTTGCCCAAAGAGGAAGTTCCTGTGGTGAGACGGCCCTAAGCTGAACACACACACACACACACACACACACACCACTGGAAAAGCTCTGGAAAACAACTTCCTGTGGTCACCTGCGCTCAATGACCCTGAAGAAAGAGACCCTTACAAACCAAAACTCACTGTCTCTCCCTCTCTCTCATACACACACACTGTACTACATGGTTGTAGCCAGGCCTTGGCTGTGACACACAGGGAAAGGAGGATGAATGGGGCCCTCAGAGAAGCCTTCAGTGTGACGGGCGAGAGAGGGAGGGAACGCTGCAGAAAGTGATTCAACCCAGCAATCCTTTAAATCTCGTTGACATCTTCAAACAAGCATTTATTTTTCACTTCTTCCTAAAACTGCAAAAAAATATCACTGAGTTCGGCCCCCTCTAGACGCGACAGTGGAGGTAATTCATGAAACACAACAGCAACTGACTCAAATCTGCATGAAATTACTACACGCGGCCGATCGCCGAGTCAGATTACATAAGTTTCCCTTTTCGGCACAGGGGCACGGCCAATGAAATCATCATGCCTACTTGAGTTTTGCTTATTTAACGCCGTCGGGCGGACTATTAGGTGTCCACGCCTGTGGGCAGGTTCAGTGGCTGCATTCAAGACAGAAAAGCCAAAGCGGTCGTGTGATGAATTCTGCGTTTTATAAGAGCAGCAGTCGGGACATTTTCACATTCCTAGAGAAAATAATACGCCCTTGTAAGCTTAAGACTTTTTGTGTTTGCTTTAATCAGCTCAAACTGGAGCTGAAGTTAGAATGAACTGGCATGCACATTTATTATATTTGATATCAGCTGTTCCCGGATTATTTAACACTATTACTTATATTAAAGTGGATATTGTTACAATATTTTTTTTTCATATAATTTGAAATGTTTAATTCAGTTTGCATTCAAGTTCTCATTCAGTCTACTACTACTTGGGGTGGCAGAAGTAATGTTTCAACCCTTTATATCCATTACGTTTAGCAACAATTTCAACTTTTTCCACTATTTCTACTTTACCAATTACCTTCAGCTACTTCAACTGTGTATTCATCACTTGTCGCTATTTCAACCATTCATCTATTACTTTTAACTAACTAATTTAAATGGTTATACAGTACTCAATTTCTACTGTTTATACACTACGTTTAGCTAACTAATTCTACTATTTATATAGTACTTTTAGATAAATATTTCTACTGTTTATATAGTACTTTCATCTAACTATTTCTACAATTTTAAACACTATGTTGAGCTAACTATTTCTACTATTTAAACACTACATTTTACTAACTATTTCTACTATTTAAACACTATGTTGAGCTAATTATTTCTACTGTTTAAACAGTACTTTTAGCTTATTATTTCTACTATTTAAACACTACGTTTTACTAACTATTTCTACTATTTAAACACTATGTTGAGCTAATTATTTCTACTGTTTAAACAGTACTTTTAGCTAATTATTTCTACTATTTAAACACTAAGTTTTACTAACTATTTATACTATTTATGCAGTACTTTCAGCTAACTATTTACACATATTATCTTCAAAATAATATGGGTATAATGGCCTTCAGCTCAAGAATAAATGCAATGGCCTATTCTTCATAGCCAGAGAAATACTGTCTATCATGTTATTTTTGTTGGCCTTCCCATAATCCCCTCTGTGCAAAAGAGGAAGTTACTTATCAAGGATCTGGTCTACCTGTGCCAAGCTAAGCTTCACGTTACTGCCTCTTTAACCAACCCAATATCCTGTGCGAGTGTGTGTGTGTGTGTGTGTGTGTGTTTTCCATGTGTTTCTTGGAAGGAGGCGGGCTACAGCTCCTTCATGTTTAGCCTCAAACAGACACACACGCCGTCGCAGACACACTCCGCCACACACACAACCACACACACACACACACTCCCAGCACAAACAAACTGCTGCTCTTTGAGGCCGCGGAGCGAGAGCAGCAAACGATCGCCGTAAAGTTTGCTGTTGCTATCGACAAAGCAGCCTCTGTTCTTCATTTTGTGCACCCCCACCACCACCACAGACGCCTTCCCCCTCCTCCTCCTCCACCTCCTCCTCCTCCTTCCACACATTTCATGCCTTCTCCCTCCTATATCCCTCTCTCGCCTCTCTTCTCTGTCTCCATGTCAACCCCCCCTTCCTTCCACCATGCTCCATCCTCTCTCTTCTGTCAGCCTTCTCCCTTTCTCCCTGCGCTCTCTTAATTCAGCTCACTTCTCCCCTCTCCTCTCGCTCCTCGCATTTCGGATGTAGGGCAGGAAAAAGGAAACAGCGCCAAGCTCTGTTTGTCAGGGGGAGAGCAGAGGCTGAGACTGCGGCAAAGGGACCATTTTGATATATATGTGTGTGTGTGTGTGTGTCGCTGCACGGCGACTAGAGTGAGGTGTCAAAGGGGGAGTGTGGGCAAAGACGAGAGGAGGGATGGGATTTACACTCACAGAGGTAAAACTAGGGAAGATCAGCGAGGGGTTTCCAGATACCTGCAGGGTGCATATCATGTGCAGGAGTTTCAGAAGGTTTGACCTTGCAAACATCACACTAGTATAAGCCCGTATGTGTACTTAAAGCCCCCCCTCCGGCCAGTTTTACTTCCTGTTTTTTGGTTCTTTCTCAAACAGAGAATGGGGGTGTGGTTAATAGTCAGACGTAATTCATTACCACGGCAACCAGATTGCATCGTTTTTCAACCCAGTTTAGATTAATTTGATGTTTATCAGACCACAAATGAGATAAGAATTAGGGCAACACGCCGACTCTCTCTCTCACTTGCTCTCTTCTTTAGCATTATGATGCTCTGATGAACCCGCTGTACAGTACCTGCCCAGTAACAAACTTTATTATGCAGACAAAGTTAGCAACTTCAGCACCTAAAGAGCCAGATATTATCCCTCGACAATAGGTGGAGACCAAACCAGAGCTAAAAGGAGAGTGAATATTGGACTTACAACAATTAGGTGGCCATAAATACGACTCCAAATGAATGTTAATGTGTCTGCTTAATATGTAAAAAGGCAAATAAGTGCTAGCATGTTCACTAGGGCTGCACCTAACAATAATTTTCATTGCAGATTAATCTGTAGATTATTTTCTTGATTTAACGATTAGTTTTGTGGTCTATAAAATGACAGAAAATGGTGAAAAATATCGATCAGTGATTCCCAAAACACAAGATGACATTCTCAAATGTCTTGTTTTGTCCACAACTCAAAGATATTCAGTTTACCGTCACGGTGGAGTAAAGATATGTGAAAAATATTCACATTAAAGACGCTGGAATCAGATAATTTTGACTTATTTCTTAAAAAAATTACTCTAAACTAATTAATCAATTGTCAAAATAGTTGCCGATTAATTTAATAGATGACAACTAATTGATAAATCAATTAATCGTTGCAGCTTTAATGTTCGCCATATCTATTTCATAAGGGGATAATATGTCAACGTTGTGTTTGCAGCTTGTCCCGCTGCCCCTAAGTGGCCCAAAAAACTATTAATGCAGCTTTATATGTTGTATTAAATATTACAGATTGATATGTAGCTGTGTGAGAATATACAGGATAGATGGTCCAGAAAAATAATTTAATTCTGGCTTTTAATCCTGGATAGCCTGTAATGACATTTGGCTCGGCGTAAAAGCATTTTTTGACGGAGGGAAGTGATGGAGATGAAGACAGAGGGTGAAGTCATCTGGCTGGATGCATTAATTGATGGATCCGGAGGGGGGGAAACGGGATGAGCAGGGGGGAGATTGTAGGTCAGAATGTAAAGTTGGAATTAATTAGGGCCCATCGCGGGGCAAATGAATGGCTCATTGTTATCACGGACAGACAGCGAGGAGGAACAATCTGGGCTTTGTGCTCCGAGTTCACCTCTCCGTCCCCCTCTTTCTAACTGAGCGCATACATAGATGATAATGTTATAGCATGCAACACTAATAGGAGAATATTTACATCATGAAAGCAAGAAAATATATTAATATTTGACGCTAGCAGACTTTGTTATTCCAACATTGTATGATAAATACTTTTTTTAAACTTAAGATTAAGCAGAAAGTACTTTTACAAACCTTTTTTTTTAAATATGACAATTGATATTTACACCCTGAATGATTTGCGTTGCACATGTACATGCTTTATATGTATGTATAAGTATGAGTTGTAGTGAGACTGAGGGCTCTGTTTGAATTCAGCAGAGGGGAGAATGGGACAGGCAGGTGGCTCTTATCTCTGGCAGACCACGGCATGGGGACACTCGCTGCATTGTATTCTCCCTCTCTCACACACACACACACACACACACTCGCGAACACACTCGAGCGCAGGCCGGCTGGCTCGGTACCAACCATCTGCTGTGAAGGACAGGAGCCTTCCACTCTTCGGTGGTGATGTATGGTGTCTGGCTGCTACTTGCCACCTCGCCCGGCAGTCACAAGTTCAATACTTCATCATATAGAGCCAGGAGTGGGTCAAACTCCTGCACTGATTGCTTTGAGTGTTCGAGTGAACGACTTCGGCTACTCGCTAAGGACCTTTCATGGTGGAATTGACCTTGAAAGTCAATATTATATCAACATTATAAATGATGGTTTGCAGCACTTTTTCTGTGGATTACTGGATTCTGAGAGCAGTGGGCATTTTTTCAATGGAGTGCGATGGCTATGTTGGTCCGAAACTTTGGTCCAGAATGAAATATATTTACAAATATTCAATGGGTTGCTATTAAATTCCTCACAGACATTCCTGGTCCCCAGAGGATGAACCCTAATGCCCCTCATGCGTGTTTACTACCTACTTACCTACTGTGTGGAAGGCCTTAGTTGGGACATAGTTGCTCCGATAGTTGCTCTGTCCAACTGGAAGTTGGAAGTCTTTTGTGCATTTTTCCTTCATGTAAACCTTTTCAAACTCCTCCTAGAGCATTTATCGGATTCGCTTCAGATTTGGTTGGTATAATCTTAGCATTACCAGATGTACCACTTTCCTAACTCTAATGCAAGCAGGTCCAGATTTATTTTGTCTTGGCCTTAAAAGATTGGTCCCATTGACTCCAGTCCGGCATTCAATCTCAGCAAGCGAATTGGAGAGTATTTGCCAGTAAGTGCTGTTTATTCCTCCCAACTAATGGGGATCTATGCATCAGAGAGACTGCCGGACAACCTCTCCTCCCCATTGACATCTTGATAAGTGGAAAATTGGGCCTGGAAATGGAGCTGGAGGAAGGTTTACGGAGCCTCTCCACCCTGCATAATTGCAGCCTCGAAACTGGCCGTAATTAATCTTTGAGAAAACTTGTCAAATTATTAATAGGGCCCTTAAGTGATGGCCCTGAAAGGAGGCCACTGTTCGGAGACGGAGGCGAGGGAGCGAGAGCTTTCGGAGGGGCTGTTTACTGTGAAAATACGAAGAGGTCGCTCTCCAGGAGTTCCGCGACTCCACGTGTCAAAGCTCTCCACACATGAAGGAGTTAAAGGGAATGTAGGTCTCTCCGGAAACCAGAGAGCTCAGACTCAAAACTTGAAATGTCATCAGGTATAAAGTGAGCAGCTCTGTAGACTCAAAAAGGAAGATTTTGTCGTCAACGCACTGATCATATGGCTTTCGAAGAGAGATGGTCAGATACACATAAGAATTCTTAACATCTCCAACACATAGGCGACGCTCTTTACCCTCTCTGCCGCGCACCCCACCCCCTGCTCCTGGTGAACACAACAACCATTGTTTTCACCAACCTCACACCATCCCATTCACACTTTTGCATCTTTACAAGCCTCTCTATGTGACTGCGTGCGAGAGGGATAACTCCATTCACACCTACTGTATGCCGCACATACAGTATCATGTCAATAATTCACAATTTGCTCATCAACATTCATTTTAAAATCATTCCTAAAGGCCACAGCTAGTATACTGCTCTCCTTTTATAAGTAGAGTTGATTAGTGTAAATATAACTGAACAACTCACGCTACTGCCTGTCGCAATTGGCTCATAATATACTCTCTATAGTCACTTTCATATCACTCCCTATTGTTAGCATGGAAACTAATTACATGCTTGAGCACAGTTCTGCTTTCACAAAGAAACAAAATGAAAGCAAAGCACTCAATGAGGGAAATGACTGCACACTGAAAATAAGAAACAAGATTGAATTTTATGCGATACCGAATGCAGTAATCCTTATTGTCAATTCTTCAGGCGTAAAACTGACAGAAGATGCAAGTTCAGCGAATACTGAGGGCAGAAAATGGCATTTATTTCTCAATTTGCATAAATAATTTGTTTGTTTACTTCCCATATATTATTCTTTTTGGCAACGTAATCATTCGTCAATCTAACTCATAGTTGGATGTGACTTTCTGTACACTTGGTGGAGCTCTTTTCTTTGTCTATGAAGTCCTTTTGGCTCATACATACCTAGTTTTACCTGTTTTTTGTCTGTCTTAAACATACACTCTGTTGGGAACAAGACACAACCTGGACATTTTCTTATGTGCCCATGTCACGTGACTTCTGCGGATTAATGAGCGGTTGCGTCGTTGGGATATTATTCCTCAACCGGCAGACCAGGTGGCATCCACAGGAGAATGTCAATATTTGCTAACGTTGAGCTTGTACCAGTGTGTGCATGTGTGTATAGTATAAGTGTTGTTCCAGAAACACAGCGCTGCATGGGAACAAGGGATAAATGGTGCAGAAGTCAAACAAAACATAAAAAAAAAGACAGGTTTTATGTTTGTTGTTCAGTCTGGGTCCAACGGATGTTTTCAAGCGAAGAGATGTAACGTTGGGTGTAGGATATTGGTGGTAGGGAGGCTGAGTTTCACCCGTGTTGGTCCTTTGTTAGCAATATTAGCTTCTAAAAAAGTTGTTTTAGGTAGATTTGTTGCACATGTACTTTCACAATTCCTCCTGCAAAACTGTACACACACCTCAACCACATTCTCAACAAAGTTTTTGCCAACAGAAATAGTTTTTGAGACCTTTTAAGACCACTTCCTAAATGTGATGTTACTCTGTTGTGTCTTTGAAGACACAATGATCTTGATTTCCCTTTAAAAAAATTTAAAAACTCCCCCTATCAAACACCTCGTATGACTCACTAGAAGTATAGTGCGGAGGTGTCTTCTCTTTTTTCTTTGCTAAGTTTCGGACATTTCTGGGCGTCAACTTCTATAAAAATGCAGCGACCAGGTGCACATAAGCACACACCAAGAGGAAGCTCCAAAAATGTCGGACAGCACAGAAAAAAACGCATATATAGCGAGTCAAAATTGCAAGCAGACAAAGCTCGTTTCAAAACGAGAGTGAATTTGGGGTTGCCTTTCACCTGCTGAGAAGCACCGTAACCCTTTGGGAGTAGGTCCCAACTTTTCAATGTTGTGTTTACAAAACGCAACTGAAAAATCCTACACATTGTGCCTTTAAAGACGTGTATCTAATTCTTTTTTTTGTCTCTTTTTGAGTCTATTTTGGTACCAAATAGGTGTGGTTTACCTCACAGGATTGTACAAAACAAAGTTTAGACAATTCCCGGAAAGAAGTAAACTTGCCAGTGCAGGACAACCCACCCACGAAGAATCACCCCACACATTCACTATACAATATTTGGTTTATGACTGCGGAGAGATCTTCACATCCCTTTGACAAATTCCTTGTTCCTTTAAAGCAATAACCTACAGGCCACATCGGAGGTTTCACATGTGTGGGAAATGCCCTAAAACCCTCTGAGTATGTGTTGGAAGGGGTGTGTTGTGTGTGCGTGCAGTCTTGTGAAATGTCACAGTCCCATGCTTGACATTCGACAACAGACAGGTATGCGTCCTGGAAGCCACTCCAAACCCATTCTTCCTGTACGTATGAAAGATGCCCCGAGGCCCCGCTGTTTGTAGTGGCTCCTGAATGAAGGAGGCGTGTGTGTACATGCGAATGCCAAAAAGCGGAACAGCACACAGCCGTTCTGTTCTTCCGCAACACCGTGTTTCGTGCCCACTTGAAAGCAGCGCTGCCTTGTGCCAAAGAGATTACATATTTCCTCACCTAGTGCCACGGGGGTTAAGAAGCTTTGCTCTTGTGTGGGTGACTGCTTGTTGTGAGTGAATGGAGGGTTCACTGGCGGAAGTTTATGCATAAATTCACAGAGAAATGAAAGAAATAATCAGCAGAAACTTCAAAGGAAGAGTTAAACATTTTGGGCTTTGTTGCAGAGATCTATGAGAAGATCAAGGCAACTCATATCTGTCTGTCAAATATGAAGCATAACCATCTGTTCATGGAAAGAGTTAAAGTCTTGTTTGACAAAGCTGATGCATTGACTTTTGGTACACTTCATGTATGATCAGCTGTTTTCAGTGATCTATATTTAAATGTGGTTAGTTTCCATCGTGATCTTATCTTGTGTGATTGGTTAGCCGTCAGACCACAAACGTTGTCTTTCCAGGAAGTCATTGAACCTGGCCGCTGGTTGCCGAGCAATAGTTCCAGCAAGTAAGTCACCGTAAAACCCCAACTTGTCATTTATACATTTCGATATGTGTACGGATTAAACAAACTAGATATGACATGTTAATTAGACACATTAAGGCCCGAGACCAGCAGCATGGGGTGGCTCTTTGTAATTGTTTCCAATGAGAGTGAAGCATTTTGCATGCTGCTTTTGCGTTGCTGAACACCTCAAGTTGAAAAGAATTCAACTCAGAGCAGAAAAGCGTCCAACATTATTAGCGCCTTTTCTCATTTTGGTGACTTTTGCTGGATACCCTGAGCTATATGACTTCACCAACTGTAGTTATCATGGTCTGAAAACAGAAAACAGCAGAAGGCAAATTAGTGCAGCACTTTAGAAGTTGTTTTCATTTTCAAACTGTGTTTTAAACTGTATTATTAACTATTTGGGTTCATGGTAATAAGGTAACGTCAAAAAGAACATAAGGGGCCAAGAAGTGAAAGTCAATTGTTCGTTCCATTGCAACATCAGCGCCCAGCAGCAGAGCTACGCTTCCACTTGTCATATTCTTCCGAAATGGCCTTTGTTGTACAATAAAATATTATAAATATAATAAGCGGATGTGTCCAAAAAAACACCAGAGTTTTGCCTTTTTGCTTCTATACTCTTTGGTAACGTTAGCACTCATTTGGTGGTTGCCTAGCAACATAGAAAATAAAAAGATGCAGCAAAACCTTGCATTTTCCACCTGCAAAACGCTCTCTGTCCGATCGGGTCCATAGAGGTGCTGGTAAGCGTGTTTTTGAAGTTTGGAGAGCCTGCTAGCAGTTTCCCCCTTTCCCCGTCTTTATGCTAAGGTAAGATAATCGACTCCCGGTGATAGCTCCACAGTTAAGGCACATACACTCGAGTGTGGTATCAATCTTCTCGTCTGCCTCTTCAAGAAAGTGAATAAGCATATTTTCCAAAATGGCAAACAAACTGTAAGATAAAATGTGTTACTTTAAAGCGTCACAAGTCATTTGATTGATCACTGTCTTTTGTACTGAAACTATTAACTTTAGCACAGATGCTTGTTGGCTAAGGCAAGCTGCTGGCTATCAATAGAAACACCCACACACCGGAAAGCCGCTGGGTTAGCACGGTGAAGTAGACACACACTTCACCCGTTGGTTTTGAGCACACACACACACACACACACACACACACTCGGCAGTAGCCAGGCAGCCGAGGCCCTCAGATATGCTGTTGACAGAGATTATCAGCACAGTTCCCTGGCTGCCTTTCTCTCTCTGCATGTGACAGAGTTTACTTTGGGCTCCGACTAGACCCCGGCGAGGCTCCACCTGGTCAGAACGTGGGCGAGAGACTTTTCAGATAGAGGGACGGGGGGCGAGAAAAGGATGAAGAGAGAATGAGCTCGGAGACGGGGAGAGGGCCTCATAAAGGGAAACGTTTGCAAACCGGAAGGGAGTTATGTAAATGGGTCAGTCATTAAGGCCTCCTAAAAGAGAGGAGGCCAGATTGGGGCCAGGGGCAGGCGGGTAGGGAACATAAACCCATTATGTGAATAGGCTTCAATGTTCAGCTCCTCTTTCTTTTTCCTCTTTTTTACAGTCTTTACTAAAAGCAGTAATAGGTGTACACTTCCCAAAATATCTTAAAGCAGTCATTACAGTACTTCCCGCAGCAATGAGGCTTTTACTTGACTCATCCTTTCAGTGTAACTTCCCCCGTTGGACACTGATTGTTATTCAGTGTGCTTCTGTGTTACTATGGTTTTCAGCTGCATCAACACCGCAGGACTTCACGGTTGATTCAGAAAACCTACGCAGTTTGTTTTTTTAATGATTTACTGACAACAATGTCAAAAAACGTTTCTCACATATAAATCAACGCTCCGCAGTGTACAGTAAATATATATGTCTTCGTGGCGTTGCAAGCCGCTGTCGTAGAGCCAGTTCGGGCAGCTCGCATAGCTGTCATCGACATGAAAAAGAAAAAAGGAAGCGAGAGTCAAAAGGAGGTACAACATCCTGTGTCTAATGTGACACCTATCAAAACCTGGTGTATAATTTACACAGGAAGGGGAGTCAACACCTGAGCCCCGTCTGTCAGGAGGCAGGAGACAGCTTGTAGCTTCAAGGGTTTCACAGTGAACAAGCAAACGTGGTCTGGCACATATAGATTCTCTTCTCACAAGTCTAGTCTTGAGAGAGGTCATCAGTCCAGATTTCTGTATTGGAGTCATGGTATTGTTTTCTGGCTAAAACATGATGAAATGTTATTGGTTTTCACTTTAATGAAACTGCCAGAAGAGGTCACTGTCGTGCATTACTCTGAGGCGCAGAGGGCAAGGGGGTGAATTGGATCTGGATCCCTGATTTTTTTTTTCTATAAAAATCGGTGCCTGCGGGAGCATGAAGATCACAGAGACCTCATGCCACTCTTAATGCAAGGCACTTAACCTGTAACATCTCCACTGCAGCCAAACCTCAACATAAAGTCTGTGGTCTTACTTACTCCCATAGGTGATGGGAACGCGTGCAACCGGTGCCTCCTTGTGGTGAAACATGCAATGAGCATATTCCCACCTTGCATGTTTTAAACATTGTTAGTATGCTAAAATAAGATGGTGAACATGATAGCATTGCCATTATAAGCATGTTAGCATGCTGGTGTTAGGTGTTTAGCTCAAAGCACTGATGTGCCCAAGTACAGAGTCATAAAGTTGCGACCATGGCTCTAGACTCTGAGTCTTGTTTACATATTTTTTTTAATTAAAATAATAGAAAATACAGACAGCTTTTTGATGAGAGTGCACGTGCAAAACATGCCTGTTCAGAACGGGCCGAATGCTTGGCCTGTGGTGTTGTTGCTTTCAGCTTTCTCAAGACTACTTCACACTCGACACTGTGCTTCCTTGGATCCAGAGCAATACACCTACTATGACATAGTTGCGCCAAACACCTAGTCATAGCTACTCGGAAACACCAGTGAAAGGCTGGTTCACGGGAAAAAAACACACCCAAGTCTGGCTACTCGCAGTCAGAAACACCGGTGAAATACACTCCGGTTCATAGGAAGAAACACACCCGATCCAGCTACTTGTAGTCAGAAACACCGGTGAAATACACTTCGGTTCCCAGGAAGAAACACACCCAAGTCTGGATACTTGTGGTAAGAAATACCGGTGAAATACAGTCTGGTTAATGGGAAAAAACACACCCAAGTACAGCTACTCACAGTCAGAAACACTGGTGAAATACATTCTGGTTCATGAGAAGAAACACACCCAAATCCGGCTACTCACAGTTAAGAACACCGGTGAAATACACTTTGGTTCACAGGAAAGAAAAAAACACCCATATCCAAATTGCACCAAATTCAACACGGCACCCCCTTGGTTCCCCATCAATACACCTGCCAAGTGTGAAGTAGATCGGATGAACGGTTATTGAGAAATGCGAAGGACATACACACATACATTCCTTGCTTTATAGTTAAATAAACTAGGCTGTAAATATTTAAATTTTGAGCCGATTAAAGTGAGACCTTCTCCAGGCCTAAATGTAAAAAACATGTTTCCATCTTGCAAACCTCATCAGATACCGGTTTCACTGATAAAGGTTGCAAGTTTCAAGTTTAGTTTCCACTGTGGCTTTTTTATCAGATCATCTGTTTATTTTTGGCTGCAACCTAAATGTGGTTTTGAGCGCGATTTGTCTAGTTTTGGTGCGATGTTGAGCTGACACAGAGCCACTTAATGATCGAGTGATTTTTCTGCCCTGTGACCAAAGGTGTCTTCTCCCATAAAACCAAGCTTTTAGATGTTAACATGAGCAGCTGTGTAAGGAGAGAGGGCCTATAGTTAATAGCCTGAGGCACTGGGGTGTGTGGACACATTGATCTAGCAGGGAGCAAAAAAGCACTCCCAGAGCAGCGCTAAAGAGCCTCTGGCTTATATTTATCAAGCCTCTCTGAGCGGGACCGCTGATTTCGGATCAGCGGTTAGGTCACACCACCATTTAAACTTCAATAAAGCTACATGAGTAAAATGGGTCACAAATCACCACTGTAGCACAGCTGACTTTTAGAGAGACTAAATCATGAAAAATAAAATATCGGATCATCAATGAAACAGGAGCTTTCTAGTAAAATGAGAAGAGGTGTTGAATCAATATTTTAGAATATTTTTACCGATATAATAATAAAAAAGGCATCAAAGATGTAAGAGCCATTCAACTTAAATGATCCCACGCTGGCCCTGCACTCCCACACTTGAACAATATGAATGATGCCTCATGCATACAATTGAGGAGTCCCTTTGCTTCTAAACTCATGAAACTTCAATATAAAAGACTTTATTATTCAGATGAAAAAAGATAGATAGATAGAAAAGATGGTGTAAAACAGGCTCAAGATGACCCATGAGTGTCCTGAAGTGTTGTCATAAATTGAAGGAAGTTAACAGCAACCCCAAAACACACAGTATTTGGCTCCATCTAGTGGACGTAATGAATACAAACTGCAGCAATGTAGCCATAAGTAATATCACTTGCAGTGCAGTGCTTTAAGCTAAATACTGATGTTTAACATGCTGATGTTTAGCATGTATAATGTTTACCATGTTCATCATCTTAGTTTAGCATGTAAGCATGCAAACATTTTCCAATTAGCACTACACAATTACAGCTGAGGCTCATGGGAATGTCATTAGTTTGTGGGTATTTGGTCATAAACCAGAGTAATCGTTTCTCAGTTGCTTTCTTAATGGCATTATAATGATGTCACAATGTATTACAGCTTCACTTCTCCATCTACATGACTTTCCTTGTGGGCAAACTTTTTTCTTTAGTGCTTATATATCTAATAAATGTGTGCCCAAACGCCATAAAGATGATGCGCACGGACATGGTTGGATTTTCAGGGCATTTTTTTTTACTTCAAGTAGTTATCGTTTGAACATTTCTTCTTTATTGAAATGTGAAGTGAAGGCCAAGGGAGAGATAATACAACGGAGAATGGTCAGTTTCACACTGAGAGCATGTAGCAGCAACAGCAGGGAGTGAGCCTGATGATTGACTGGATGACAGCCAGTAAGTGTTCATAACCTCAGACTTTAAATGTGGACGCCGAGGATTGAACCCAGGAGAATCCATCAGAAGTTCCAGCTCGCTTGAGAGTTACACTGACATAATTCAGTCTGTAAAGGTCCAGTGTGTAGCATTTCGGAGGATGTATTAGCAGAAATGGAATATAATATGCATTAGTGTACGATTACATTATGGTGTGTTCAGGCTCTATTCAGTAAAAATAGGCGAAGGTCAATTCTAACGTTATCATGATGTGTTCAAATGTAATCTTGTATGTAGTTTTTGGCTTAACTTCCTGACAAAAACCAGTATGCAAACGATAATAAAGGAGTGGATGTTGTAGTACATGGGATTTCACGGGTATTGGTATCAACGTGACATCCATACCTGCAAAAAACAACAACAACAAAAAAACAGAATCCAACATAAAAGTTAACCGGCAGGCTTTTGAACTTTATTGGCATTTTTGCAAGAAATCATCTGTCAATTTAATTCCAGTTACAATAAATGCATAACAACCGTTTCAGAAGACGTTAACAAGGATTATCTTGGACAAAACAAAAATATAACTCGGCTGCCGTCTCATTTGTTTTCTTCATTTATTTACAAACAAAGAAATGTAAATTGTACTAAGAGTAATCCTAATATTACCCCACTCATTCCGGTGGATGAATCATGCAGAGCAGAGCTTTAATTGGTTGAAAAAGACCTTGATATTGCTGAAAGAGGCTTTTTAGTTGGATATGAGCAGAGTCGAAAGAAAGAAAGCATTTAAAAAATACTTAAGCTGTCACAGTTTAGGCGAAAAGCGATGACACACAATAACACAATTTTTTGAAAAATAAAAAGTGCAAAAGGCAAATTATCCATTTTGGGATGATTAAGAATTCCAGTTGTAAAACTTGGATGGCGAAGATCATTTTTTTTTTGTCGTTTTCTCTATCCACCACATCAAGTTAAGCAGACTCACAAATCATACTGTACAGTTCTTCAAAGTGCAAATATTATGAATTGGCATAAGCTGGTATATACATTTCATTTTATGGATGACAAAAAGAATCAAAAAAAAGTTTTTCTTTGTCCAGTCGGGCTCCATTTTCATAGACTGCCGCGCTCGCACCGGACAGCATCCCCTGACTTCATCGCTGTTACACTCAAGAAACTGACGATATTGTTCTCAGTTCATCGCTTGATTTCTCCGCACACAAGCCACCGTCACCAAAACCTTCTCGCTCCATGAAAAGAACATTTTAATCTCATCATAAAAACCCAAATCCCAGAGCGAGACCCGTGTGTCGTCTCTACATCATGCACAATATGCAGAAACCAGTCACATTTTAACAGCTTTTATTGCATTTTCCTCTGATTTACTGAAAATAATTTTGTTGGCAAGTGTTCAATGAGCACCTCGACTTTATCCAAAAATGACTTTGTATCGGACCTGATCTCTGATGACTAAACTATTCGACACCTATTCCATGATCACAGGACTTCACAACTATTACAGGGAACTAAATTGCATACGACTCTTTTATTTCAAAGAGTTTTACTCAAGCCTGGCACGCAAACCGTTGTATTTAAAATGCTTATTATCAGTTCCACTTCGACAGCACTGAAGCAGCTTCCCACACAAGTGCTGCCTTGGAGCCGCTTCCCACCGATCTGACCGGAGCAGCCTGCATGGCCTTTAACAAACTGATTTGTCCGAGGAGCCTCCGAGGAGCCTCCGCTGATCTAGCTGCGCTCCTCGGTAGCGCACAGATTCTGTATTTGGCAATCGGTGTTGAGTTTGAGAAGGGAAAAAAAGCAGGTGTATTTCATGTTTTACAAATCTGTTGTGATAAACTGAACCCCAGAAAGATGTGTTTTACAGTAACTTATGGTTAAGAACAGATGATTAAGTTTTGGTTAATGTAGCCCTCCTCCTCTAACAATGTCATGATGGATGTATATCTTTACTGCATAGCTCAGGTCAGCATGACACAAGAAACTTAAAAGCAATTTCTGGAGATCCAGAATTTTAGATTCCGGTTAATTCTGGTTATTTGGTAAATATTACTGACTTTTATCGCCGTCCTCTTTTTCCATTCGCTCAGAGTATAGATAAAAACAGAAATAGAATAGGAGTAGATTTGACATTGGACCAACTTTGCCGTCGTAATTTGACTAGTACAAAAGAAAACGCTGATTGTTGTTAGTTGTTATGACGACAACATGTCAGTTGGGTTGTCAATTAAATTCATACTTTCTTTCTTACATTAACGTTACCAACTTAAAAAACGGACAGCCGGCATGGCGGGACTACACGAACACTAGGCGCCAACGCTGTTGTTTTACACGTCACGCCAGCATGAGTGAGTCTGTGACGAGGTTATCATAGTTTTAAATGTTAAATCAGTTTTTATTTTATTTTAGTTTTGACTTTAGGAGTGCGTTTCCTAGTTTTAGTTTAGTTTAAATTTTTCCAAAATGTTTGGTTTTTATATATTTACTTTTAGTTTGATTTTGTTAGGGCCAAGTATAATGTCTCAGATACATACTTCTGAGATATATGTATCTATATCTATATCTATATACATACAAAATACACGTTTGAAGAACTGTGTAGGAATGGCCGTAATGTTGAATCGTCATGCTACTTTTTTTAACTAATTGCATCATAGCGCCGTCTCCTGGAATATAAAGTCTGTTTAATTAACGATTTTGAAAAAATATATTACTTTTACATCATTATTCTCATTTTCATTGAAAAACATTAAAATGATCATGGTGTAATTTTTGTACCAAACAAAGATGCTTTCTTATTTCGATAACATTTTGATTACTTGTGCAGCCCCAGTTAGGGCTTAATTTATGTGATTGGTTGTCTTAAAAAATCTGACTTTAAGAAATAGTTTCAATTAATTTCAAGCTGCTTTCTGTCCTTTGTCATATTTCGTCTGGTCACGGTGAAGGAGAGGCGAGTCTGAAGGGGTGTTTGGTTTAAAAACACTAAAAGCATCGAGGCTCAGATGTTAGAAGGATGCACACTGTCAGCTGAAGTAGACTGACTTTGGCTACGCGGTAATGAGGACGCAAAAAAAAATGCTACATCACGGTTAAAAGTAAGACTTGTTTAAAACACCCTGAACTTAAAAATGTGGAATGGCAAAGCTAAAACTGCTGCAAGATATAAACTGTAATGTGCAATAGGTCAAACAGGCTGCACTCAGTTCCAAAGCCTTATTTGATATTTGTTGCAAAAGTCTGAGAAAACCAAAAGCTGGAGGGGAGATTTGAATATCAAAGGCTCAGAGTAGGTTTCCACTTCCTTCCTGCACATTTTCTATTTTTAAAATGTTTATAGAGAGAGGCGTAAGCTGATAACACTGTTTGTTTACACGGGGAAAGAAATATCATAGCAACAGTAACTTTAGTTTTTCCTACATTTAAGACGTTCATTGAAGTAATGTCATTGTGCTTTTCTATTGGATATCTCATTTTGGTAACTAAGGTCATGTTTCTCAAAAGAACTCCTACTCTTGCGAGACATTACGCATACGTGGGATTGTTTTTTTTTTGTTAAGAATCAAAGGAAAACGAAAAACAAAGCCAGGGACGAGATCTGATCATCAAAGACTTATTTTTCGGGCTCGGTTCAGAAGTTCAGAGTGAGCCGCCGTATGCTTATAATGAGACTGGTAACACTTTCTCCCTACGTCTTTCCTTCATTCCTTCCCCGTCTCCTCTCTTCACTGCAAGGCTGCTCGCTCAGGTCATTCGAGGGTAGAGGGAGGGAACTTCACATCGGAAAGGAATGGTGGTGTGGAAACCTGTGGGAAATCAAAATCATTAGAGCAAGCAGCGATGTTGTGTTGTTGTTTTAGATTTTCAGAGAGGATTTTACTTTACCTTTTAGTAGAGGAAGAAGAGGCGCGTTCTGTGAGAGGTGGCCATATTCTCTGACATGTTGCGCACTTTAAGATAGTTGACGAAACCTCTGAAGAACAGCAGGATACCTGCGGAGGGAGAGCACAGTTCACGTCACAACAGAGATCTCCACTTGAGAGTCAAATAAAGCCGGACTTTTAGTCCCTGGAACTACTTTTCAAGGAACTAAAAGTTTCCTTCAGCCCACTGTTTTCTGTGTTTCCACTGCGGTCTAAAGACCTGCGAAGATTAAGCAAACTAGTTTGCTGACTACTGCTACTTTACTACTTTACTGCTGCAAGCTGGATGTAATGAATGAAATGCACCAGAAGAAAATGAAACTAAGAGCGTCTGTCTCCACAGTTAATCATCTGTTGAGTGTTTGAGGGTTATTTATTTGTGCTTTAGAACGTTAACGCCGTGAAACAATCAGAAAATAACTTTTCTTTCTCTCATACACAGCACCGCTGCACTACTTCTCTCTCTCTCCCCCTTCTACTGCTTGCACGATCCCTCTCTCTGTTTCTCTGTCTTTTTTTAAATGAGTCGGGAAGCCGACAACAGAGCCTATTTTAAAGTTATCAAACAGAGAGAAATGTTCTCCCCTCGTCCTAAAATAGTCCTAAATTGATACTAGAGTACTTCAGTTGAAGCAGCAGTGCTGTGTGTGTGTTTGACCAATCACTAATGATCATCCCTGCAAACTATACCCCGAAGCTTACGGTACTTTCAGAAAGTACTTCCCCCGACCAGGGCCTTTTTTGGGGGTAAAAGGTCCCCAGAACTTAATTTAGACCCTGGTCCCTGAGGTCCTCAAAAGGTTCTTAGTTCTGGGGGGAAAGTTCCTGCGGTCGAAACAGGGCTTAATACAAGATGTAGGACTTAAAAATGTACTCACCGAGCAGCAGGAAGATCCACCAGAGCCAGTATTGACCATTGAAGTAGCCAGTGAAGTAGTCAGAGAACTGCACACAGAGATCATCACTGTCAGTATCAGGTTACTATTCAATTCAGCACTGATATTAAAAGAAAAAAAACAACTGTGAACGTACCCTGACGATTAGAATCCACTTGATGAGGGAAAGGCCGAATCCGCAGATGGCTCCGTAGCGTCCTGCAATGGTATTGGTCAGACAGAAGGACAGGCAGAACCCGATCCAGTTGAACAGGAAGGCCACTAGGGGGACAAACACAAAGACACTTTTGCTTTACAACAACAAAAAGGAAACAACATAGCCATGACAAGTCTGATACATCCAGGAACACTTATTTAGAAAAACTGAATTTGAATTTTTGCAGTATTTTAATTTTTCAAAATTAAAGTACTGGGAAATTTATGTTGAATGAGAATGACTTTTAGAGATGGAGGCTGATTAGGACTACTTAAAGAACAAGCAAACACAAGATAATCATCTTAATGTTGGCCTTGTTTGACTGTTATGACGTCACAACAATGTGTAATCTGCAACCGACGAAGAAAAATGTCACGTTTTTTTTAATCCTGAGAGGTATATTTGAATTACAATAGATTTGAAAATAAATAATAATCATAATCCTGGCTCCAGCCCTCTCATGTTTTAACAGAAGCATTAAACATGTTACCATGAGACAGACTTACTGAAAAAGGCCAACATGAAGATGCCATCATTTCCAACTCGAAGCTGATCAGCATCACTGAAATCATCTCTGGGAGGGAATTCATCATCCTGGACACACAAACAATCAAACCACATACAAGCTTAGTTAAAAATATACCGTAACGACACACCTGCTACACAAACAGATGAGTTACAAAACGTGTTTGACCTCTGTCACCTCATTCACGGGCGTTGCCACTTAAATGCTCCGTCAAATCTAAAATTAATGACCCACGTGATACTGACACAGTGTGCTGCACAAACAATACAAAGTACAACTTCTGCATTAGATGAAGACTAATTACTGACATTTACTTTGTCCTTTTATGTCTGTTGGGTGGGGTAGTTTAGAAGTGGCGTGCTTTGAGGTGAACGTCACTCTACGGACATGTTAGTGAAAGAATGAGTGTATGTCCTCACCCGTGGCATCACCTCCACAGTGGAGGTAGCCATGGCGGCCGCTTTGGCCTTCTCCGCTTCGTCATACGTGGGCAGTGAGGTGGCGACGCTGTAGGGCGGAGGCACAGGGAAGTCGCTTCGGTAACTTGTCTCTGTGGGAAAGAAGGAGAAGACTCAGTTACAAAAAGAAGAAATGGGACAGCGTGCAGTATCTGGCTAAGCAGCTGCCAATATTGTGGTAATGCTGTCATGGAAACCAACGCTGACTCATGAGTTAAGACGGTCCAGAAGTTGCCGCAAAACTGCCGCCGTTGCTATTTTAGGAAGCATGCAACCACATTTTGGAAAAATAAAGTTGCTGCTAAGAAAAAGTACATTTGAAGGACGTATTAGGTGAAGACAAAATGGAAAGTAATCCCAGTACATACCGGGTGCAGCGGTTGCTCCCAGGTCAATGGAGGCGTAAGGAGGTGGAGGTGCATCCGCCTCCGCCTGAGTCCCCGACCCCGATGCTTCCGCTGCCGTCGCGCCAAGCTCGGCCTGGCTCTGGTCCTGGCTGGACGTACTAGCCTGGGCTGTGGCAGAAGTGCACGGCTGCGGCTCGCTGGTGGAGGCCTCTGAAGAGTCGTCCTCATTGTGCAACTGGAGGAGAGGATGAGACAGTGGGAAGGGGGTTAGAGGAATCAGCTGATCAGTCAGCCAAAAAGTGTGGTTGCTAGAGGCGATGTTCACACGGTGCCGAGTTTCCAAAGCTGACATCAATCTTGTATTTTATGCCAGGCAGAATGGACGCCTTTTTAAAGCTGAGAACTATGTAAAGAAGTCCATAAAACAGTAATTTCACCAACATCAGGTAGTTATTATGCAACTAAATAAACTTTGCGCAATCGTTTTTTGTTTGTCAGCACAAAATGTGGGTCAGGCAGAGCTGATTTCTTCCCCTTTTTTATTTATTTTACTTCTCTTTTTATTGATATTTTCAAGCTGAATGAGTGGGTTGACATGAGCAACACAATATTTGCACAGGAACGACTTTCAATGACATACAGCATGTAATCGGTTACATCTTTATGGTCCATTTTTTCCAGTATTTTAAATATTATTCATATCGCACTCAGTTTCTTCATTTAAGGTCCCATATTGTGCTCATTTTCAGGTTCATACTTGTATTTTATGTTTCTACTAGAACATGTTTACATGCTGTAATGTTAAAAAAAAATCAATTATCATATTGTCTGGAATTGCGTTGCTAGGCAACAGCTTGGTTCCATGTTTACTTCCTGTCAGCTGATGTCCTTCACATACACTGCAACCTGAAATAAACTGGGACATGAGAATGTTATATTGTAAAGGCATTGACCTTGAATAGTTAAGGTTAGGTCAGGTCATCGGGCAGCGAGTCTCACAAGAGTTTTTGCAGATATCAGATCAGATTTCGCGATTTGTAGGCTCCCTTCTAGACACAACCCTGGATTCTAAGGCATGTAAACTAGCTTCATTTTATCTCATTGATGACAGCTTCACTGTTCACTCTCTTTACACTGTACCGCAGCTGTATTAAATTACTGCTAACGCAAACAGAACATTTCCTACTGCTGCTGCTTCACATTTAAAACTGGCAAAACTGGGCGGCTTTTATTGTGAAGCTGCCACCAAATTTACAACGCAAGATTACAACTTTAACTGCTTCTAGGAATTAAATTACGAGGGCGCATACATACTGTATGTCTGCTCTGCTGTCACATTTGCGACACATTTTGCCCTCAGAAGAATGTTTGACACTGTAAGCACGGAGACGTGAGACGACATCGGTATGTCAACACAGGAAGGTCTCCGGAAAGGTGATACACATGTAATCAGTTAATGAGCGCCTCCGCTACAGCTGAGCGGCAGTTACACACTTGAGTACATTAATTTTTTTGCCAAAGCAAAGAGCCAAACGCCCTCTGAAATTACAGAGGGGCGATGGGAACATGGTGGCAACAGAGCTGCTGGCGGGAAGTCTGGGTGGGCAAAACGAGGGAGTGAATCCTCCTCACCTTCTCTGAGACTTCTATCTGTCCTTGAGAAAGTAACTTAAACCAAAACAACATCGTGCAACCTTGTACTCTATGACAATACAGCTGTTATTTATAAAATACAACTTTTTTTAATCCCATATCAGGGCAAAAATACATACAATGTTGTGACTTTATGGTTTTTCCACTGGTATGAAGGATAATGCCACGTTACCCAGCATTAACCGACAGCAACCACAGACTACTCATGCGTCACGATACAAACCAAAGATTAGCAAATGCTTTCGCAATGTGGCCGAGCAAGTACAACTTGTCCAGAGCCATAAAACTAATTCCTGAACAACGTAAGTGAAAAGAAAGTAAGTGACGGCTGTTAAAGTAGATTTCTAGAACACAATGTCCAAGTTAGGATGAATATACGAACCATCATAGCCCTTCTGCTTTAGTCAAATACCTTCATCGAGTTTGCCCTTTTTAGTTTTGGTATCAAGCTTGCTTTCGTTTTGACTACAAGTAGGTTGTGACCTATTTATTTCCACCATATTTATGAATTATCAGTGTTGTAATTATGTGTTTAAGAGGGAAGTTTTTCTATTTAACATTTTCCGTGAAGTAATGGCAATAGTCTTTTTGTGGTAAAACACAACCACAAATGGGAATCACCCTTTCTAAAAAAACAGCTGACATCCGACTGATAACTAAAAAGTCACTACCTGTAAGTGACTCATAACAGAAGAGCTCAACTACAATCTAAAAAAAAAGAAATAGTCATATTTAGAAGGAAATTTCTTCATCACCATGCAGATAAACTTCTAAAAAAAAAAAAGCCTCCACCAGCGCAGGGTCGATGTGCAAGGCGGGAGCGAGTGAATGAGTGGCTGACGACTGGCTCGGAATCAAGGACAAAGCATAACGCACCCCCGCGCACAGGGGATTACATAAGATCTTAACAACATAGCCACAAGCCTCCTCGTGTGTCCAAATATACCAGAAACTCATGCGGGCCTGCTCGGAGCAGCGCTGCCCCACACTTGCATGCATTTTAGTATTATTTAGAGAAGAATGAGACAGCCAGAGGGCAAAATGTAGGGAGGAATGAAAAGTGTGCAAGTGTAGGTATAATGACATGAAGACCAGGCTGTCTACAAACCACAACATCAGATCTCAGTTTGGCCCGAATGTGTTGTATCAGTAAATAATCCTTGAGAATCCAGTGTTGTTTTGCAAACACTGGATTGTTATTTAATCTGCACTTTGTCCAGGATTGAAAAGTTAGAGCACAATGCTGTTTTGCTTTGGCTCGTACCGGATCCCTGTGGGATTATCACTCACATACCCAGAACCACAGGCATCAGAGCACAAAGCGGACTTTATCTCAAAGTGGCCCATAACTGTTTCCAAAATTTCTCAGCCACTGTTGTTCATTCACATGTCATGTAACAGTTTTAGAACAACTTAATGCCGGTGTTACACTGAAATCTGTGACCGCAGAGAGCCAGCAACACACGAGGTCACCGTTACTGACGTGACCTCGCTGTACCTCGCTGTAAATGAGGCATGACAGAAAACACACAAAACTAAATTGTTAAAAATGTATTTTTTCTTTAAACATATATTCACAAAACTCTAAAAGAAAAAGAAAAAGATAGGTTCAAATGGGGTCACATTTTTTGAGCTGTCAGAAATGGTGGCCTTAAGTGTTGTTGGCTCTCTGCGGTCACAGATGTCAGTGTAACACCTGTTGACCCAAATATTCACCACACTGTGTGGTGGCAATATATTTTACTCAACATCCACATTACCTTTGACTTTTATTGCCATGAATAACTCACTGAATTTCTGAATATGGATGTCTGCTAGCAGATATAACATAGTTATACCTTGGAAAAGTTAATTATTAGTTAATTAGTTTATTAGTATCATTCCCTTCACAGGACTCTTACTAACCCTTTGGACTTGGATACTTAACGTGTCATTAAATATTAGCCAGCTAATAAATTCACCTGTTAATGCTAACTCACAGCTAAGCTTGTTTACACTTGTCAACAGGTCCTGTAGCTTAACAAGTGTTTTATAGTCAGCAAGTACATAATACCCAAGAGAGGGTCTATTAAATGTGTGACACAGTTTATTAGCATGTCATTTTGAGTGGCTGCTTTAACAGTGTTATGTTATATGTATATTATGTTATTACTGGTTTGTCAACATGTCACTTGATCAATGTAGAACCAATTCAAAAAATAATAATAATATAATAAATAATAATAATGATAATATTATTATTATTATTATTAGTCAATGTAGAGCCAATTAAAAAAATAAATATAATAGATAATAATAATAATATTGACAATAATGATAAAAACGACAATAATACTAATAACTATAATAATTATTATTATCATACTCTTAAGTGGTAAGTAGTAAGTTTAATGCATAATATTGTATCATGTTTTATAAGTTGATCATATGTTTATTATTATTAGTATTATTATTATTATTAACAATAATAATAATAATATTGTCATTATTATTATTTATTATTATTTTTTGAATTGGCTCTACATTGACACTGTTAAAGCAGCCACTCTGCATAATAACAATTACTACATATTATAACAAATAATGATGCAATATTATGCATTAAACTTACTTACTACTTAAGAGTATAATAATAATAATAATAATAATAATAAAATAATAATAATAATAATAAAATAATAATAATAATAATAATAATAACATGCTAACAAGTCCCTTTAAGCTCCATTAAATAGAGCCAGCTTGTTTACACTTAGCTTGTCAACATGTCATGTAACCTAGCAGCTAGGCTAACATTAGCCTAGCTGATGCGGAAGTGCTTGAGTGGCTAACAATCATAACAAAACAAGACTAAATACAACAGAAAGAACAACTCAGAAAGATCAATAACGTGTTTAGTATCGTGTTTAAGTAGTATAGCTCCTTCTACTTCACTATTAAACAGTGTTATAGATGTGTTAAAGCTAGTAAGGCCTTGTTTCCTGAGACAGACAGGCCGAGGTGTGAAGCTCTCGGTCGGTTGTTGTGATCTCATCTCGTCTAAACTCACCACTTGGTATCGGCTTGCTGGATCCATCCTGAAGAGGTTCAGCTGGCAACAAGCGAGCCAGCCGAGAGAAACACTTGTTAAGGTGTTGTTGTTGCTCCTTTAATGTGTGTTTACCAGACGAGAGACAGAGTAGAATAACAGAGACACAGACTCAGAGCGATGTGATGACAGCGACGGCTGCAGTCAGACTAACAACAGTCACCCTGACACATGGAACCTGATGTACTTCCGCTCACATATTTCAAAATAAAATACATACAAATGTTATTTTTATTTTGAGTAACATAAATAATACCAATGTAATAAGCTGTTAATTAGTAATAACCTTTGAACTGTAGGATATTTGCCTTTTTAGTTAGCATTTTAGTCAAGTAAAGTACAGAGGTATTGTTATTATGCAGAATAATATATTATATATAATACATTGTATATATATATATATATATAATAATAATAATTATTATTATTATACTCTTAAGTAGTAATAAGCTGTTAATTAGTAATAACATTTGAACTGTAGGAGATTTGCCTTTTTAGTTAGCATTTTAGTCAAGTAAAGTACAGAGGTATTGTTATTATGCAGAATAATATATTATTATATATAATATATTATATATATATATATAATAATAATTATTATTATTATTATACTCTTAAGTAGTAATAAGCTATTAATTAGTAATAACATTTGAACTATAGGAGCTTTGCCTTTTAGTTATCATCTCATTAGCATTTTAGTCAAGTAAACTACAGAGCTGTTGTTATTAGGCAGAATGGCTGCTTTAACAGTTTTTATATATATATATATATATATATATATATAATGTTATTAATGATGCATCAACATGTCACTTGGTCAATGTAGAGCCAATTAAAATATATATATACATAATAAATAAATAATGACAATAATAATAATAATAATAATAATAATAATAATAATAATAATATTATACTCTTAAGTAGTAAGTAGTAAGTAAGTTAAATGCATAATATTGCATCATGTTTTATAAGTTGATCATATGTTCTGAATGTAAAATCTTAATTTGCAAAGTAGGTAATTATAGCAGACTTTAAATTAAGTGTTATAATATGTAGTAATTGTTATTATATATAATATATAGTATATATTATATAATATATATATTATATATTATATAATATATATATTATATTATGTTATTACTAATTCGTCAACATGTCACTTGGTCAATGTAGAGCCAATTTTATATATATTATTTTATTATCATTATTATTATTATTTATTATTATTATTATTATTATCATACTCTTAAGTAGTAAGTAGTAAGTAAGCTTAATGCATAATATTGCAACATGTTTTATAAGCTGATCATATGTTCTGAATGTAAAATCTTAAATTTGCAAAGTAAGTAAAGTAAATAAATTGTGTAGTACTTACTCTTAGTGTGATAAATGTTTTTTTTTAATGTGATGTGTTAATAATATCCTATAAATTGGTACATTTTTTAAAAATATGATTGTGATGTGTGTTTATGGTAGAGTTTATATTTATTTTTGGAAATGCTTGTTAGATGATAATTTGTTTCGTGCCATTGTTTTGAATTGGTCTGCTAAAAACTATTTTTAACAGATTTAGGAGTTTTATTTTGAAAGCTGGAATCCCTCATTTCTGATTTTAGTGTGACTGGCGTGGCTAACTTGATGGTTGGGTTTGTTCACGGAAATCCAGGGATTGAGCAAGCGTGATGACGCAAATGCATCTAAAAGGTTGTGAATAAATGTTCCACTAGGTGGAGCCAAAGCTCACTGATGAGCTGCTTCCATCATGTTTCAAATCATGGAGATGATTTTACATGCTTAGTTTTTCAAACACATATATGCTGCATGTCACAAAAAGTATCCCTTGAGTTACATTTTAAATCATTGTGTAGTTCTTTCTTTTTTAAATTTTAATTATTAAAGGTTGCAGTAGAAATAGGCCAAGCAGTTTGGCAGTCGGCCTATTGGCTCGAGCAAAACTTCACAGCCATAACTCATGTTGTAAAACACAGAGGAAAATCTGGCCTTGAATGAAAGACGAATGGACACATCTCTGCACTCTATGCACTCTGAAATTATGTTCTGTGGTATTTGCTTCTCTGTTATTATATTTGAAAGCCTTAAAGTGAGTAGTAACCTTTAGTATTTTTACTTTACTTGTACTTTTGAATGGAAAAAAACACTCTTAAGGGAACAGAGTGTAACATTTCTGACTTCTGTTGCTCTTAAAGTAGTGTTATTACGGTAAGGATCCACGGTTTAGCACTCGGCGGCTCACGTTACCGAAGTCTTGGAAAGAAAGGAGTGAGCGGAGGGGTACTCAGCTGGTTGCAATCTGCAACCACACTTCTAGATGCCACCAAATCCTACACACTGCCTCTTTAAAAAAAAAAAAAAAGTATAATTTATAAGCTATAAAAGCAGTCCCTGTCTCTGCTGTTAACAATATGTGGATAACAAAGTGCTAGATTTAACAAAATAAGCATTTTCTGTAGATTTCAAGCACATTATAAAGTCTCCATTAAATTTAACTTTAGCTTTATTTATAAGCGAACACAGACAGGAAGTCCGTAGTAAGTAAATACACCTCCATGATGACCTGTCTGTCTCTAAAAATCCATTATTGGTTTTACAAGATGCATGCACTTTTTATGCAACAGCCTTTAGAAATCAAACCTAATATGTTGGACATTATTACTCACAGATTTATTCTGAAAACTTTGTGACCTTTTAGCATTGCAACTTTAGAGCTAGTGTATTTGATAGTTTGCTTACTGTCTTTCACCCTCAGGATCTCTCACCAGTAACGCCCCATGGTGATCCCTATACTTGTTCAGTTACCGAGAGATCTGTCCTTCTGCATGTTGAAAACCACAGAAACAAGCAGGCCCTGAAACCGGCCTGCATAGAATAACCTCAGATGGATTTCATGGTTGTTGCTCTAGGTTGTGAGCGTACTGGGGGGATTTTGCTCTCTGCAATATATTGCCAGCATTAACAGTCAAAAAGAAATATTGCTGTTTTGCACTCGAGCTCGTTCAGCTTGCTTGTGTTTGTTTGTCGGTGTTGGTGATTTCATTAGAATTTGTATATGATAGATTGTGTTTTTACTTCATTCTGAAGTTCACTCCGTCATGTGTTCCCTTCCTCGGGGCTAATCCTGGATCAGCATCGCAGTGGATCAACGCACAATAGGCCCTTTGGTGCGTTTATGAATGCGAGTACTGGAGTTTCAAGGATAAAGCACAACCATTACGGACTGACTTTAAAGGGATGGTTTCTTAGAAAGATATATAACCTGTGGAAAGCCCTTACAGCTGTTTCGCCTTTGGAATAATGGGAATGTAGCACATAGAGGACATTTTGAAGGCAAATGATGTATCACTCGCAGAATTTTTTGGTGTGATTTTTCATTTTGAAGCACTATATTCCAGCAAGATTCTGATGAATGCTCCTAAAAGTAGTGCAGATACTTTTTTGTGAAAGATGATGTTCTTACACGTCTATCTGCCCAATCCATCGCGTTAATACCCCCCTCCGATTCGCCTAAAGCTGGGTAATGCCACCCCTAAACAGGGCAGACGATGAGAACACAGCGAGGTATTGATAAAAGGCTCTTCTTGAATTAAATATTAATCCCATTCGCTAAGAAGGGGGATTACTGTAGTACATGTATCAGTTAAGCAGCTCATGCTGAGACAGAGAGGTTAGAAAAAAAAACTTGCAAAAGACGCGAGGTTTGATGCAAAAAAAGAAAAAAAGCAGGTGCAATATCCTGCATCATAAAGTGTTTTGCCCTTTTGCGAGGCAGCAGGCATTAGCAGCATTAAGCATTAATGCGTAGTGATATATGAGTTCCTGCTAAAGCAGCAGCAGACCTGCATGAGAGGACTTGAAGTCATTTGCCCAGCTGCTGCTAGAAGAACCCCACTTTTAGAGCCCATAATGGCACTTGAGCACATCCATCACTGACACACACACACACACCTGCAAGATTGTGAAGACACCCACTCATACACACACCCACACACACACCCACACACACACCACACAATCAGGATGTTGTTACTTGGCAACATCGTTTCAAGGTAAATAGGTGCTGTAAAAAAGGTGTTATATAAAGAAACAGTGGGCGTCTCTGTCAGATGCTGAGGCTTCTCAGCGAGGCGGACTCATTCTTGTGCCGTGAAAGCTTTGCTATTTGACTGGAGGTTTTTTGTGAGAGGCTGATGGGTTCGTGTATTACAGCAGGAGACATCTGTTAGTTTTTGCAAGGACACACGCGGCAATTTAATTGCCTATAGCTGCAGTGTATTTTGAGTCACTTTACATTTTTATGTGTGGAAAATTGCAGTAGAGGAAGGCCGTTTAGAGGACGTCAATATGTTGTTAAAATACTACATATACATGATCATAATTAAGTAAAACAGTAACTTCCATACATAAGTAACACCACTTCCGTAGTTATTTTAACCCAAACGTTGACTTATTTGTCACGTTACTTCCATACTTAAGTAACTCCACTTCCGTACTTAAGTAACGCCACTTTCGTACTTAAGTAATGCCACTTCCGTACTTAAGTAATGCCATTTCCGTACTTAAGTAATGCCACTTCCGTACTTAAGTAACGCCACTTTCATAGTTATTTAAACCCAAAACACAATCTTTTCTTAAACCTAACTAAGTAGTTTCCTGTGAAGACAGAAGTTTATTTTGAAAAAAACATATACATGTAACAAGCAGAAATTGTCACGTGTTGCTGGACATTCATAGGAAAACGCACAAAAAAAATGAGGAATACATTTTAGATACGTTGATTTTTGCAGATGACTACACTCAATCTTTATGGATATTAATGATTAAACATCATTTCTACTAACAGTCACTCCCACCTTCACAAAAAGAAAATTACATCTTGTAAAAGTCCTGTTAATTTTTCCCCAATGATTATGCTACATGACAAGCAATTGAATCGTATTATCTGGAAGTATACCAATTGAACACAGTCTTAATTTCCCCTATACATAGCACCAAATTACCATGTCCTTTCCTGGAAACTTGTTGGAAATCCCCTTTAAAGTAAAGCGAACAACACATATTTTATTCTGATTTGTATGTATAATATATAATATATACATATTGGTTTATACTGTTTTACCCATGGGTTGCACTTCTTTCTGATGAACACCATAACACATGCAAAGTAAAAGATGTTTTTCTTTTCAAAGCCTCAAGAAGCCTCCAACAATACTTTGATTTCCACCAGATACAGTGGAAAATTTGCATGCATTATTCATAAATATTTGCACTTGTTTCATCATAACATACACAATGCAAGCAATCTTTTCACAAGATATATAAATAATGTAAAGAATACTGAATAAGCTGCAGGGATTTGAATGCACCCAGCCCGCCTCCCCCAACGCTGTGCTGAGGATATAGAGCAGTAATTGAAAAGTGTAAATAAGCAGAAACTCTGTCCATGAAATTGGCCCCTGCACAGTACAAACTACAAACATGGAGTAATTAAACGTGTAATTATGGCGTCTATGGCTCTATCGACACGGGCTAAATAAAATGTCTTTTAAATAACTGTCGGTATGAGATACAAGCAGCTGCTAATTAGCAAGAAATGTGAAAACGGAGAGCATTAATCACACGTACACGCCTCTCTGTGTCTGCAGATGAGTGTGTGGGCGTGTGAAGCTGTGATGGTGGGGTGAAGCATACAGTATGTACTGTATATACTTGTAGCATCCAGCAGAGGGCAGAAAACACAAGGTTATTCTTTGAGGTGATATACTTCTTTTTAACTTCTTTTTATTTCCTTTTAACAGGTTCAGTCGTACAGCACAATCACTTGTTTTAAGAAACAACTGGGTCATAAGTGTCCTTATGAGGCGGTTCGTGAGCTTCAGCATCTCCTCAATGTCCACACATTGATCCATTAAGTAGGGATGAATCATATTTTTTGTCCATAGGCCCAGAGAATGCATAAATGTACAGGGAGGGAAAATAACATGTTTGTTTACATTAGGAGAGAAGAGAAGTATAGAAAGGGAATTGAAAAAGAATAAATAAATATATAAATATATAAAAATGAGAGATAAAGTTAGAAAATATAATAATAATAATAATAATAATAATAATAATAAACAGAAATAAATAGGGAAAAAATAATAATAAATAAATAAAAATGAAGAGAAACAAAGTAAATAGTGATAATAAATCACAAAAAAATACATAAAAAAATAAATACCAACCAAAAATTAATATTCATTTAGTTCACATCAATTAAGAAAAATTAAGTTATTGGAGACCACTTAGTTAAGAATACATCTGTCCTTGCAGTGATGTTTTCCATGCAGTAAACCTCTTTAACCAGGTGATATACTTTTTTTTATCTCACCATGCTGTGGAAACATGACAAATGTCACTTCTCCTTAATTTTATTTTCCACTCACACAAATATTGTCATGGTGTGATGATTAAAAGTGTGATTTAATGTGTTCAAATTGATTGTTCAGAGTCAAAAAAGTCTATAAAATTTGTCAGAAAACCCCCCCAAAAAATACAATTTGGCAATTTCTTAGTTTAAATGTATTTTTTCCTTGATTATTGATCTCTATAAAAGAGCATGTTGATACTTAATGTAAATACATTTGATTAGAATCCCACAACCAGAATAATAAAACAGACTTGTTAACCTTTTTGGAGATATATAGCGACATTTAAAACACTTTTGTGTCTACGCTCCAGCTGTAATGTCTGAACACAGGGAATGGGAATGTGCACTCCAAAGTAGGGATGCACCACTGAATTGTTATTTATTATTAAAATAATATATCGTACACCAGCAACTTGGTAAAAAATCTTCAAAATTAACAGGATTTTTTTACATTAATTACAATTGCAGCAACAAATTGGTCAAAACTTAAACAGAACTTCAAATTCAAATATATAATGTATATAGTGTATAAACATAGTCATCGATATCCGAGCAGGTATCGGTGCATCCCTACTCCGAAAAGTGTCTGTGTAACAAGTGATTTCATTTTGTATTCTGCCTAAAAATCGAGAAAAGTTTGAAGTCTGTTAACGTCCTCCAATCAAAATAATTCATGACAACATTATTTGAGATCCTGATGAATCAAGAGAACGTAGAGTGGAGAGATTTAAATTATTCCACCGCTTCTGGCCTCTTTTTTTTTTTAAGATGGTCATTTTCGCAGAAGTTCAAAGTTTGTGTCGGCCTAATGACTGAGCGCGAGGAACTCAGGAAACTGTGGGGAAAAAAGTGCACTAATTACATTTAATGTTGGAGAACTTCAATTAGACTTGAATATCTTTTAGAATAAATGACGCCGTCTGAATCATAAGAGATCGAGTGTTTTTAAACCCAAGCTGAAACTCATCATGCAGCATACATATGTCTTAGCTGCACCATGTTTTCATACTGTTTGACCACCGAAAAACCTACAGTTATACTATACTATACTATATAACACAGTATATATAATGAAACAATTATGAAACAAAGATTAGAAATTGAATAGTATGAAAGAATGAAGCTTTCCATCACTTATTTAAGCTTTAAACTTGAATCATTTGTTTGCACACTTATGGACAGTGCAACAAGCTGTAAACCTTATAAAGTTCATACGGCTTCGAAAACAGTAGCTTATCTACACGTCAAGTAGAAACGGAACAACATTCATTTAGTAGCTGTGCTTCTGTCCGCTGGACAATGTAAGTCCGATATTCACTCTCCTTATAGCCAGTTTGGTCTCCAACTTCTACCTGGGCAGGTAGTGTGAAGTAGATTTGCATAGCTTTTTTCATTTTAAACAACTGCTAGTTCCAAATGACGCCGATGAGAGCTGTGAGAGTCAACCAAAAACATTAAAGCTGCAGGCTGGGAAACCAAAACAATGAGCTAAAAGATGCTAAAATGCTACGTAGAGCTGAGTGTCCCGTCTCAGAATCAGAAATACTTATAAAATAGAAATAAAGGAGTATGTCACATGTAAATTATATACATAATGCTACAATATAAACACAATACAGTATATGTAAAGAAGTATAAATAAGTAATAAAATAAAAAAATGAGAATATAAGAAATATGAGATATGTACAAATATTTACATAAGACGTGCAAGTAAATATAAAATGCTTACAGTATAAGTAAATACAAAATACTGAAAAGTGGGACCTATGTATGTTAAATATGAATGCCAGGAATAATAATTAAATGTATAAATGCAGTATTAATGTAAGAGTAAACGTTCACGTTACACATAGTCATTTTATCTATTATTAATATAAAATATGTGAGTATAGCAGCTTTAAAGTGTAGCCTACTTTGGAAGTAAATTCATCCATCGTACAAGTTGAGTTAAAGTACAATATTTTCCTCTAACATATAGTCTGACAATATGGATATACCCAAGTACCAGTATGTTATACTTCAATACCTCGACCTATTTGTTGGGTATATAAAAGTTGATAATGCAAAATAATTCGAACCAAAATAAAAACATGATGATTCGATCGGGCCCTGCTGACATTTCAAAATGTCTTTCAGATGGTAGATGAGTGGATAAGTGCCTGCTGTCAATAACAGTTTGCCAATTTACACATTTATTTTTCATCATCTGGTAAATCAAATAGCCCGACACTGTTCTGTATTCTCCAAAGAGATGAAGACAGCTGAACAACTACTGATGCAGAGATGCAATCATGTTCAATTGAACATAACATTCATTTGGGTTAGTGACGCAAATGTGACGCTAGCAGGGGTAGTAACTCGTTACAAGTGACGCAAATGAGTAAAAAGGTAGTTCTTTCTTTAGAAAATAATTATTTTAACTTTTCAAAAACATTTGGTGATGCTGCTTTCAGCCTTTACACTCCCAGCCGCTATTTTTAAACGTAAACTAAAAAAATCCATCTATTTAGTCTGGCTTTTTATGTAGTGTTTTGTAGTTTTATGGTTTTTATTTTTAATATTAATTTTATTTATCATCATCATTAAACTGTTTATTTTACTCTATTTTATTGCTGATCATTATTATCTCTTTTATTCTATTTTGTTTTATTAAAATGTTATTATTTTGATACAATCTGCTTATTTTGTGTAGTTTCATAATTTTTATTTATTTATTTATTTATTTTTGTTATTTTTCCATTTCCTTGTATTTTATTTATCTTTTATTTTCTTGGGTGCCCATCTCTTGTTGCTTTCTTATTCAATGAACTTTTATATTGGTTGTTTTGGTGTGCATTAGTCTCTAAATCCATCGTTTGAAAGTTGCTATATAAATAAAGTTTGATTGATTTACTATTTATACCTTCGTTACAACTATTCCATCTGTAGAAAACCTTCCTGTCCACTTTGACGAAGCTAAACAGTGGTCATTATTCTCTTTAATCCATCTCCAAAGCTGTTTTTTTACCTAATAATTATTGCAGTGAGCAGATGTGACTCAAGATATGAGTGAGTTGTTTCTGGGTCATATATATAATAGGACATGCTATTCTCCGTAGTATCGAACACTGGGGGAATAGCCCTTTTAAATGTTTAATGATTCAGGGATATGCCGTTCAAGAAAATCATCTAGGGACTCAGAGCAGGAAGGATGATCCGTCAAAATATCGTCTTGTACAGTACGCCCTTGCTTTGCCAGCTGATGCCAGGAAGTGCGTCTTACAAAATAAAAGACAGGTTGTGATGAGAGACCAGAGAGGGAGTAATGATGACGGAAAGGGAGCATGCGAGACGGAGGGCGAGAACAGTAGAGGGAAAAGTAGGCTAACACACTGTTGTGTATCATTGAGTTCATAAAACAGAAAGGCATCATCAAAAAGCACATGGAAGAGTCAATGTATTCCCCCTAGTCTCCGAGACAGCCTTTTGATGCTGAAACACACTTTCTTTCTTTCTCTCTCCATCCTCCCATTCTCCCTCCTACTCTCTCCCACGCTCCCACCATTGCTCGCCATGCTGCTGATGAATTAAAAGAAAGTATGTCAGTTGGCAGGCAGGCAGGGAGGGGAGGAAAAAGAAAGAAAGAAGACATCAGAAAGAATTCATTCAAGAGCGAGTTTCGCAACAAGAAACACGGGCGAAATCTTCGCCGCCTCGTGAGTTCTCGGCGGTTATTTGGGTCAGCCATCAGGGTGGAGAACCCACCTTGAGTGTGTCCACTCAGCACTTTTGACAAAAACACAACAAAAAACAGGATAGATGTATTGATAAGCTGCTTGATATTCCCATCACACCTTGGCCCCAGTGTCCACGGGGTGCCTCGCTGCACTAAACTGTATCCAGGAAGCCCCGGCTGTGGAAGCTGCTGTTGCTATGCGACTGTTTAGAGTACTGTATTAGCACCGCTACGCTAAAAGTTTAAATGTTTTTATCTCCCCGGCAATTGATGTTCTGAGTGCTACAACATGGCGAGCTCTCAGCACCGCTCAGTGTGAGCAAGCACGTTGTATCTCCATTCAAATAGACGGAGAGAGGAAGTGGATGTTGTGAAGTAGGTTAATGTTACCAGCGTGAATGCAAGCCTGTCTTTGGATTATAGAACAGACTCTGGTCCCGTTTGCTAAACTTTAACATAACTTTTGTTTTAAAAGTGAGATGATATAACTTTTGCAATAATAAATATTAGAGCTGTCACATTTTTTATCTGTTCAAAATGTACCTAAAAGGGAGATTTGTCAAGTATTTAATACTCTTATCAACATGGTAGTGGGAAAATATGCTGCTTTATGCAAATGTATGTATATATTTATTATTGGAAATCAATTAACAACACAAAACAATGAGAAATATTGTCCAGAAACCCTCACAGGTACTGCATTTAGCATAAAACTAAATGCTCAGATCATAACATGGCAAACTGCAGCCCAACAGGCAACAACAGCTGTCAGTGTGTCAGTGTGCTGACTTGACTATGACTTGCCCCAAACTGCATGTGATCATCATAAAGTGGGCATGTCTGTAAACGGGAGACTCGTGGGTACCCATAGAACCCATTTACATTCACACATCTGGAGGTCAGAGGTCAAGGGACCCCTTTTAAAATGGCCATGACAGTTTTTCCTCGCCAAAATTTTGCGTAAGTTTGGAGCGTCATTTAACCTCCTTCCCGACAAGCTAGTATGACATGGTTGGTACCAATGGTACCCTAAGTTTTCTAGTTTCATATGATGCCAGTATATTAACTAATAAATGCTAAAACATAATGTAATAGTAGCGTGTGCAAAGAAGAAACACGCTTTAGCCACACAGCAATTCCCACACACTTGTCTGACTTCCATTGCTCCTAAATGGTAAGGATGGCCTCTGAGTGAGGCGAACAGCATTACCACAGTTTTGCACTCGCTGGCTCGCGTTACCGCAGTCTTGAAATGGGAGGAGTGAGCGGAGGGGAACTCAGCTGGTTGCAATCTGCAACCACACCACTAGATGCAGCCAAATCCTACACACTGTCCCTTTAAACAGCCTTAACCACGTTTGTGTCCCATGTGAAACTAAAAGTCAACGTTCATTTAACCAGGCAAGTCAATTAAAAACAAAGTCTTATTTACAATGGCAGCTACATTTTCGTCCGTAGCTTAATAACATGACAAACATAGTCATTTTAATTAGTGCTATTAATTAATGTAAGCACGCTAACACAATAAACTAAGATAGTGAACATGGTAAACATCATACTTGCTAAACATCAGCACGTTAGCACTTTCAATGCTGATGTTAGCAATTAGCTCAAAGCACCTCAGGTGCAGGCTCACAGTGCCGCTGGCAACCACTATACATATTGCCTGTAGGAGGAATATTTCATATAATAAACATATTTCTGTCCTGCATGTTCTTTTTGTGCATTCCTCTTTGTTGTGTCATATTATTTGCTGCTGTTGCGACCTCATTTCCTCATCGTAGCAATACAAGTTGTTTCTAATCTCTAATAATAATTAAATATTCATATTCTTTTCGCAGCTCTTTTATGAAAGCAATAAGTCATTTACCACAGAGCTCCACTCTGCTCCAGGTCATGTCTAACAATGCCTCTTACCACCACCACCCCCACCACCCCCATTAAGCCTGTTGAGGCTTATTGCCTGTAAATGAAGAACTATGATTCATGTATAGTTTTGACAACATTCATCACCCTTAACATCCCAGCTTCATCATAACTCTTTGAGCAATTATGCAGCTCCAGATCCTCTTGCGCTGCCAGATAATGATGTCAAGCCCCGAGGCTATGCCCTTTATCCATCTAGTTATCACTCGCCATATTTTTTTTTACTTTGCCATGTGTGAACAGCTTGTTCCTTTTTAGCAGCATCAGGATCCAGACCCAGTCGATAAGATCAAAATGAGTGATAGCACGCAGAGAGAGAGAATGCCGCTTGTAAAAAAAATACTGTTGTCTTTTGTTCCGATAACCTTCGGTTGACTTTTGCTTTACGGCCCTCTCGAGTGCCTTTTATTAGCGACTTGGCATCTTGTTTGCCCGGGGTCATCTATCAATATCGCTGTCAGCACTCCCAACGACCTCCTTGAGAAACAGGCGAGACTGTGAGCTTTGATATTAACTGAATTCCTTAATTTATTCATTCATTATTTATGTGTTTAGATGTTCTAAAATAAGCTCCGGTAGCGGTTGTTTCCAACACAGTGAGAAACAACCTGACAAAGTTGAAGAGTAGGAGTATGCTTGAATCTTTTTTTTTTCTTCTTCTAAAAAACTGAGTGCAGAGATGATCTGGGGACCTGATGTGCTAGAAACAGTTTGACAGCACTTGGAAATCTGTGGTTTCTTTGAATTTGGTGCAGAAGCAGGAACTGTTTGTACTGTGAGTAGGAAGTTAGGCAGGTAGTTATGGCTGGAATAAACAAACATATGCTATTTTAAACCTCAGCTTCCTATACCGTGTTGCAACACATTCCCCTTTTTCTACCTACAACGTCTGAGCCATCGTCATGATCTAATCCTTCAACCAGCCTGATTATCCAATATTTGGCCTTGTGTTCACCCGATTTGACTGTTATCAGGCCATTAAATAGGCCTTATCGGTCGCTATAAGCACCATAGATATACTTGCCAACCCTCGCGATTTTCCCCAGGTCACAATTCTCACCTCCACACTATATGGAGTTTAACCCCGTCATATGTACTAAGGTCGCTAGAGGTCACTGTCGTGTTCTATTATACCTTCTTTCGGTGATCTACCATATGATAAGATGATAAAACCTACTAATAGGCCCCTATTCACCCATATCTATGGTGCTTATAGTGACTGATAATGCCTCTTTAATGGCCTGACAACAGTCTTATTGGCTGTTGTGTTCCCCTTTAGCCCTCATGATTGGCCAGGCCTCATTACAGCACATTCAAACTGCCAAAAGAGTTGCTTCTCTGGAGCCTGTCCTCGAGACAAACTATGCGTCTTGTTATCAACAACAGCTCCACTCACACGCCCCTCCACCCTCAAACTGCTGAACGATGATATTCTTTAATGATTAGTTTAATGATAAACTGCGCAATATATCTTGGGGTTAGAACCCCTATATACATTATAAAAGAAGGAGATTAAAAATATATCACGCGCACCCCAAGGGACTCGTACTGTATAGCCTTCCGTGGAGAGGCAACGGGGGGCGGGGGGACTGGAAAGCCAAGCTCAGCGTTTTCTTAAGTCATTATGCACAAATAGAGTGTGATATGGTCGATGTATAATTTTCCTCTACCTGGGATGGAGGGGTGGTAACAATTCATCAGATAGTTTCCTCACGGAGGCAACAATCATTTTCCAAAGCTGACAAAATGTTTTAAAATGCGGTACATAAGTCAAACGAGGTTTGGAATTTGATGCATTATGGATGGGGCTAATACTAAATACTTCCTGTGTTTATGCGTAGTTGACGAACTCAAGTCTGTGCCACTTTAAAGGGTACCTCCAGCAATTTAGTACCTATTTTCCATCAAGTTCAGAGACCTTCAAGAGACAGATTTTTTTACAAAGAATGGTAAAAATTGTTGCATCAGAGGCCGATATATCTTAACTTTTTGTTCCTCAAGCTCCAAAAATCCTGGATCCTACACTTCCCACAATGCAACTTCCCATTAGACGTTAGAAAATGTTCTCTCCTTTGGTAAATGTCTTTGCTGACACACCTTCATGGTAGTTAACCACCAGTAGGCCTTCTGTCAGCTTCTTGTTAGTGGGACTTTGCTGACGATAGCACCACTGCAGTCTACTGTTTGGTTCATCGCCTCTGCTTTGAGCTCCCTCTTTAGTAGGTGTTGAACTTGTTAAGAAATTTCAAACATGTTTTACTGTCTCACCCACAGTTACAGAGAGTAAAAACCCACCACAGTTGCTCCCAGTTGTATGTCTTTACGAGCGGTCCCATAGAGACGACTGAGACAGGACTCATTCTTGATGAATTGCTTTGCTGGGATTAGCTACGTATACCCAACTGGTCCCTTACCGTTAATTACATGTATATTTACAGTTACTCGTTAACCCAGGTTTGGTGTACTGTATCGGCAGGGTTGGGTTAGCTTTATAGGCAGGTGTCATCTTTGCTTTGCTGAGCATCCTGTAATAATTATGGGGCCCAAGCTGAACCCAAAGTGACGTCAGAACACCTTGTGTTTTGTCACATTCTGTGTAAATGTGCTATTGCGTTAGTGAAATCAGAAATAGTTTTGTGTGGGTCCCTTTGGGTGGTTCCGACCTCCTTCTAATGGCCTAATTATAATCATTAGACCTAAAGCACTCTTTGTAAATACACATTATACTCTATAGTGTAAGTGTGCGTTTCTTGTGTAGCTTCCTCTCAGTGATACTGTTTGAAAAAAGCTTTTTTTCCGGTTGATCTTTCTTAACCTGAGGTTTACATTTTTTGAGAGCATTTCCAAAGGACTACACCTGTCTGTACTAGTTACCTATAACAATTCACACCTATTTTATCTCAGTGTTGGCTTACGAAAAAGTCAGAAGTTTTGTTGCCTAAACCTAACTGCGGTCGTTATCGTAAAAGGCAAAAATGCATCCTGATTACACATAGAATGCCCTTGTAATATCATGCTATTTATACGCCATCCCGTGAGATTGGGTTGCCTGGACTAATATTAAATCGATTTGTTTTAACAACAGGAAGGTGTATAAATAGCTCGATATTACAAGGACATTCTGTGTGTCATGAGAACACATTTTAGGCTTAACAAAACTACGATTCGCAGTTAGGTTTAGGCAACAAAACCATTTAGTTAGGATTAGGAAAACATCATGGTTGGGCTTAAATTAAGTACATAAACTAGGTAAAATACATACAGAAACAATGTTAACATAAGTACGCATCACAAACGTCACTAATGTAACTTACAAAACAAAACACCGGTCTCCTGGTTTAGTGTCCTGTGTTTGTTGGACCCATCCACCTCCGGCCCACCATAGGCATCCTTTCTCGCTTTTTAAATCTACGTCACTAGCTCTGGGCGTAGCATATTTACGCAGAGTGATTACATTGCAGTTGGTACAGACTACATGGCGTACAAATGACACGCCAAAGGCAAGAAAGGCGTTCTTATTGCACGCTAAATGCCTCGCGCATTATGGTGGCATTTGTACTCCATTTGGGGCAAATGGGCTGATGATTCATGTGGGCACTAACAATTGCTGATTCTCTAAAAAGGCTATAAACGGGTAAAACAGATGCTAAAATTAACACTTAAACCAACTTTTCTCAACTGTTCTGGAGACAGAAATAATCTGATTGGTTGAATGTAAAGTAAGAAATCTTAGGTGCAAGCTGATATTGTAAAGACTTGAGCAAAAATAAAAGCTTTCTCAGAGTTCCATGCTATTTTTTCATTTCAACACTTGCACAGACAAGTTGCTCATCATGAACTTTGTGTCACTTGAGTAGGATGGAAAAAAAAACGTCAAGTTACCGAATAATAACCTCCAACTCCACAGTGTCTTTTTCTTCTTTCAGTCTTTATTTATCCGGGGAACTACTGTACTCTTATTCACCAACACTCTGGCACACATTCATAAAGTTCACTTCATACACAAAAGATGTCCAACTAGGAGTTGCAATAAAAAGTCTTCAACTGCGTAGTTGCACTGAAACAGATAGGGGATTAAGTGCCTTGCTCAAGGGCACCTGAATAGGAGATATTCCCAACAAGACTTGGGGTATGTACAGGCATATCAAAATCCTATTATATGTATGTTTGAAATGGCTGTTCATTGCATCTACATGTACAGTATATGCAGATTCTTCACGGAGTGTCATGCATGCTCGCAATACCAAATACACAGGTACAATGTATATAATTTATTCGATGGTTTAACATGATAATCTATTGAAAAAGGAAGAGAAACATACAGAGATATACAGTATAAATCTAAGCCTAAATACATTTTGTGGCAGCACAGAACATTTCACATTCCATTATGGGACCAAGGCCATACAACACCATTTTTATTGATTTTTTTTCTTTTTATTGTAGGCGCACATGGCGTATTGTCATCTCTAAAATGAGCAGTTGGCAGCTCCCATGAGTGAGTTTGCAAAATATCTTCTTTTTTTCCCCAAGTTACGAATTGTAGTTGCATGCATGATAAACAAGTATTGAGAGTTACCGTCTCTTTCACTTTTCAACCGCACTATGTCGTTTGGTAAATAAAATAATGACTCAGACAATGACCAACCGCAAAAACTTGACCCCGGAAGTAATCGTTTAACAAAGTCAACCAGTAAAGCCAGGAAGGAAAACAGTTATTTTCTAGCTCCAGTGTTCCAGAAATCTGTCTTATTATATCTTATTTACACAACACTGAAGCCTCATAAACTGTTTTTGAGATTTCATTCGTACGAATTTCCTTGCAGCTTGAAATAGGTTCCATGCCTTAACAACCTCGACAGCATCAGATCACGAAACACTGCTTTGTGCTTAAGTCAAGACGTCCTCTTTTATCGTGTGTTCAGACAGAATGACTTTTAGTGGTGGCGCAATTGCATACAAAATCTACGGAAAGACACAATTTGACACAAAACGCATCCGCTCGAGTTGAAAATGTTTCAACATCCGAAAAATTGTGCATCCCAATCTGCTTTATAAACATACAGAGACGAGAGGGAAGTATAGAAAGAACCAGCGTGCGTCCATTTGCTAGCTAACGTAAAGTTGGTACGACACTGAAGCGTTGTAAACTGTTTTGAGCTTTCATTCGTACGAATTTCCTCGCAGCTTGAAACAACATTGGACAAACTGGTTCCATGCCTTAACAACCTGGAATGCATGAGATAACGAAACATCGCGTTCCTCTTTTATCGTGTGTTCAGACAGAACGCCAACCGACTTTAAGTGGTGGCGCAATTGCTTACAAAATCTACGTAAAGACACGATTTGACACGAAATTGTGCACATCCCAATCTGCTTCATAAACATACAGAACCAGAGTTTCAGTGCGGTCGTTGCTAGCTAACTTAACGCTAAGGTACAGTTGGTACATTGGCTGTTTGTGGCGAAACAATGTGTACGAATTGGCGCAACTTGCTTCAAATTCCTTCCGAACACACCTTTAGTAAGATGTTTTGGTTTAACAAAGTGAACCAGTAAGCCAGGAAGGAAAACATTGATTTGTGCTTAAGTCAAGACGTCCTCTTTTTATCGTGTGTTCAGACAGAACGCCAAACGACTTTTAGTGGTGGCGCCATTGCACACAAAATCTACGTAAAGACACGATTTGACACGAAAACGTATCCGCACGAGTTGAAAATGTTTCAGCATCCGAAAAACTGTGCACATCCCAATCTGCTTCATAAACAAACAGAGACGAGAGGGAAGTATAGAAAGAGTTTCAGTGCGTCCACAGTTGGTACATTGGCCGTTTGGGGGCGAATAAACAGAAATTCGTACGAATGGTGCAAGGTGAAAACTCGCTTCAAATTCCTTCCGAACACACCTTTAGCAAGATGTTTTGGCTTATTATATATGATATTATTTCAGTTCATATGTGCACTGCGCCCCGTCTACACAGTAGAAAACAGGACAAGAAACCAGCAAGAAACGTGGGAGTCACTTGAATGTAGAATCAACGAGAGCCCTAATTAATCAGGGTTGAGGTTTCCAGAAAGAAAATTGCATTTGTGCAGCAACAATCCAAGTACAATACATTCAGTTCTTAGTCATATATCAATCAGTCTGTACACATGAAACTTTTTGTTAAATTAATCCCAACTCTGAACTCAATGTTATAATTTTTTTTTTCTTCTTGTACATGCACAAACAGTGAATGCATGTCATGTCTCTATGACAAATTTACATCGTCTTCCGTGAGTTTTAAGCGGCTGATTGCTCTGCGACCTTAGGTGGAATGGCACACAGTTTATCAAAAGAGCGGGACGGGAGAGCTATTTTTATCCACGAAACTATTACACGTTGACATTTGTCCATAGTCGAGCAAGCAGCACGGAAAATAAATGGTCTACCCACGCCCTTCCCATCTCAAGCTCTCCTTATCCATTTCCCCATCGCTCTCACACACACACATGCACATGCACACACTCTTAAAGCACCATCCCTTCCCTCTCTTTCTTTTGTAAGAATGGGCGTGTTACATTCTGATGGAGAAATGATGACCATGGCTCATTATCCTCTCCCTGAAGAATGGATCTGATACATTCAGCGCTAGTATGTGCTTATTTGTCGACAGACCGGGTATCGCGGAATCAATGAAATCCATTTTGCATGTGCTGCTTTACGGCGGGACATACAGTAGCTCTAAGGGTGAACATACGTACAGTCTCTAGAGTGGACTTCAACATGGTCGGGTGTTTGAGAAGATATTCAGAGTGCCCCACAAATGCTTGAAAACTAAACCGATGCTTGAAACTGACCTGTTTTTTTATCTTTTTTTTTTGCAATAAATATTCTGACTGCCAGTATGACAATCACAAAATGCTCAGATCATTTTTGGGTTGTACACACAGTATATATATATACATTTATATATATATATATACACACCTATGTACTTATGTACAAAAAAATGGGTTTCATTCCTTCACTCTATCACCACAACAGTTATTGTTGAGCAAAAAAAAACACAGGTTAGGAAAATCAAATGAATACCTGAAGACACAGAGTACAAAAATATCATAATATTTCATGGGTTGAGTAACCGTGTCGCCCAAAAGGCCCTTGGCAGTTGTTTTAAATTAATATAAGACATTTTTTTTTAGAGGAAGTTCAATAAATTTGAGTGCAATTGTGTCATGCTATATCACTCCAAGCGCTGTTGCTGAAAAAATGGCAGTTTTATTCGTATTTGTGCTTTTTCCTTTATCAAATTACCAAAAAAAGGATACTTTTTCTTTGTCAAGAAAAAGATGTCCAATAGCAAAAGATTCAGAACCTGAGTCACAATCGTTCCTGAACAGAGGATACAAATCCTCAACTTTGAATTATTGTGTTTGGGTAAAAGTTTACCAGATCAATGCATGACATATAATAGCAAATATTCTGTATATCATCAACGCTATAAACAAATACACATCTGTAAAGTTGTGACAATAATCCAAGGCAAAAAAAGAGTTTTTCCACTACGGTTGATCATTACATGCATTAATAGTGCATAGGGTACCAGTCAAACATACATTAGTTTGTTTAATGGACTTTTAGGAATTGCCTGCATTTATCTGACCACCTGTGTAGTATAAAGTTTTCTTAGTTGTTTTTTTAGATTAGAAAAATCATTGCGTTAACTGCTATTGTGTTTGTTTTTTTTGCAAATACTGTATTATTTATTCAATTGCTGGCTTTGTATCTCTCTATTTACACATTACTGAGAGGGCAAGTGTTGGGAAATGACTGTCACAAGTCCCAATTACAGTACATACTTCAGAAAATAAAAATACCGTGGTACTAAGGATTCAAAGACAAATATAAAAGCAATTTTGACAAGAACTTGGTCCAAAACTCAGTAGTCTTTTCTCAGTCTGTTTGTTTTTGTCTTGAAGCGTTGCCGTCTTTAACTCGACAGATTCCATCATGTATAAAAGCAACAGAAAAAAAGGAAGAAAAAGAAACAAAATGAAAAAAAAAAATCAAACAACAACGAACACCTCAACAAAACAGTCCAATCAGACGTAGTAGAGCCAGTAGACGAGGTTGAACAGTGAGAAAACGGAAGGGAAGATGATCCGTGACCAGCGGTCGATGGCGTTCACATCCGTCAGGTCGGGGATTTTGATTTTGAGCTGCGAGGACCGCCTCCGCAGACGGCTGCGTTTCAGCTGGGCGGCCCGATCCAGGGAGTGCTTGCTGGCGGAGCGCGGGCCGATCCCGCCGCTCTGCTTGCGGTACTGGATGTGCGACGAGGCCGTGCTGTCCAACTGCACCATGGACTGAGAGTTCCTAATGTCCGCCAAGCTGGTGGTGATCTCGCCTCCCGCCACCTCGTTATGGATCTCCAGGGTGGTTAGCAGGATGTTCCCGTGGCCGTGCGGTTCCGCCTGAATGGATAAAGAAATGAGAAAACTAATTAACAACATTATGTGCAAATAAAAGGAACAACTAGAGGACTCTACCTGAAGTGATAAGGCACTCTCCCTCATTGCACAGTGCATTCAAGACCATGAAATGTCATCATGGAGGGATTACTCAACGGGCCTACCGGGCACAGACCCAGGGACATAGAGACTCCAGACGACCACAAAAACTGGCAACCGGTTACAAAGAGACACAAAACATCTACAAAGAGACGCAAAATGACTACAAATGGATGCAAAATGACAACAAAGGGATGTTAAACGACTACAAAGAGATGCAAAATGACTCCAAAGGGATGCTAAATGACTACAAAGGGATGCTAAATGACTGCAAAGAGACGCAAAACATCTACAAGGAGACGCAAAAAGACTACAAAAGGGATGCAAAATGACTACAAAGTGATGCCAAATGACTGCAAAGAGACGCAAAACATCTACAAAGGGATGCAAAAAGACTACAAAGGGATGCAAAATGACTACAAAGTGATGCCAAATGACTGCAAAGAGACGCAAAACATCTCCAAAGAGATGCAAAAAGACTACAAAGACACGCAAAACATCTACAAAGAGATGCAAAAAGACTACAAAGAGACACAAAATTAATACAGTCGCAAAATTACTTCAAAGGGATGCTAAATGACTACAAAGCGATGCAAAAAACATCTACAAAGAGATGCAAAACGACTACAAAGAGACGCAAAACGACTACAAAAATATGAATAATGGCTACAAAGAGACGCAAATTGACTACAAAGAAATGCAAAACATTTACAGAGACGCAAAATGACTACAAAGGGATGCTAAACAACTACGAAGAGACGCTTAATGACTCTTTGTACTTTCAGTCTGGGTGTTTTGCTCCTATGTAGGAGGAGTGGGGGGCCCTTTATACATGCCTGTGCCGGGGGCCCATTGTCTCATAATCCGTCCATGGATGTCTCCTCGGAACATTTTTTTCTTAAACACCCTCATTGCATCACAAGAAACCTTATGAGTGTTTCTTTTGTATGGAAAAGTAACTGAGTGGAGGAGGGAGCAGTTTCAGGCCCAGCTTGGTTCTCAGTTCCATGATGTCATTTTTGTCAATTAACGGCAGCAGCCACTTAAACGTTGGCTGCTCTGTTTGACTGAAGAACAAGAGGAAAGTTTCCATTGATAAATGATCAAAGACATATCTTTTATCTTCTTGGGCATCATGACTCCTGCTCAACTTGTGGACCTCCCATCTGAAGCACTTGAAGATGTTTTTCCCCCAACACTAAAGCCCACATCATCACTTTCAACAATTGAATCAAGCATATTGGACACACATCATACTCCATGCCTATGATGTGCGGCACAAAACAAATCAACAATAATGGACAATGGCGATCATTCATGCAAATGTAGCAACTGTGGAAGTCCCACTGGCACTAAGGCAGCACAGATGCATGATGGGGTACCTCTGCAGTAACTACCCATTGAAAGTTAAGACAGATTTACCACATCCTGACATGCCGCAATGTCACTTTATGAAAGCTGTGTTGAAAATGTGGCTTTTTAATGATGATTTCAATGAAAAGATTTACAGACAGCATGCATTCAGGATGACCCCTGAAAGAAGAAACAGGCTCACATCTGAAACACCAATTTTTACGACGTGAGATCGAGCATTTCAATGTAGAAAGAACTGCAATGAAGAAGTCAAAGTCAAAGATGAATACTCCTGAGAATGTGGCAATGTCATGAAGATGTCTGCTGTCGCTTGACTCATTCCATGGATGGGGGAATATTTTTTTGCATTACGGCAAAAAAGAAAATCAAACACATCCATGTCAGCTGATGGCAATGGCAGCGTTGACTCAAGGATATTGAAGAGTCTCTCTGGACAAACAACTCACCGAGCGTGAGTGGCGAAGACCTTTAACCTGATTGGACCGCTTTAGGGACGCGGTCCTACTACCTGCCTCCTGAGGAGATGAAAATATTCAGCCACATGTCGGGAACAAATACCTGAAAATTGACTTTTTTTAACAACATATTTTGCCTACTGAAGCCTCCATCGGGGATACAGATGCCTATGAATATAATATACAGTTCAATTATGCAGAACATTTTCCTTTTGCTGCTTCTGCTATCGAGAGCTGACAGAACAGTTCATTTTAGAATAAATGTTGTCAAGGTTGTTTTATCATTCATGTCCTGTTCGGAGGAAGAAAAGTTAAGGAATTTGAGTTTCTACAGTGCTGTGCTGCGGCTTTTTCTGTGGAAATAACCAAATATTCATACACATGCAGCACCATTCATTTACTGATTTACTTATACTTTAATTCAATCATCCACCGAGTGCAGAAATCACGTCAAAAACGCCCAATCGTCAAGTCCCAACTCACCCTTGCAGCGTCGTACTTGGCCGCCCTCTCATTGTTGGCCTTCTCCGCCTTCTCCGCCAGCTTCTTTTGCATCTGAGGACCCCTCCCGAAGAAGATGTAGTTGACGAAGGCGTACTCCAGCAGGGCCAAGAAGACCATGACGAAGCAGCCCATCAGGTACATGTCGATGGCCTTGACGTAGGGGATCTTGGGCAGCGTCTCCCTCAAGTGGGTGTTGATAGTGGTCATCGTCAGCACCGTGGTGATACCTTAGAGGAGGAAAATTAAAAAACATGGTGATTATTATAGGTGTCATTAGGCGTTTTCGGACCAAACAGTTCTGGGAAATTCCCACTGGGAGAACTTAATACCTTCAAGGGCTTTTTTTTCTGTTTGCATTCACACCGCCTGTTTGCATTCACACCGCCAATAGGAACACTGCCGTTCGGCACCGTTCGCACACATCTCCAGCTGGGAGATCTGCAAGTTGCCAGCTCGCTACTTTCCACAAGCTCTCTTAGCTTTTTTAGTAATATAAGAATATACAAACAACTCTGTTACATCTCACAATCATATAAACGCAAGCAAAATAGCCGTCACAAAAGTAGTTTTATGAGATTAATCAATCTATCGTTCTTTGGTTCAGTGGATATGCTTTGTGCTTCTAGGTTAGTCTTTGTGCTACTGGGTTTTCCTTTGTGCTACTGGGTTCGCCCTTGTGCTACTGGGTTTTCCTTTGTGCTACTGGGTTCGCCTTTATGCTACTGGGTTCGTCTTTGCGCTACTGGGTTCGCCTTTATGCTACTGGGTTAGCCTTTGTTCTACTGGGTTCGCCTTTGTGCTACTGGGTTTTCCTTTGTGCTACTGGGTTCGCCTTTATGCTACTGGGTTCGCCTTTGTGCTACTGGGTTCGCCTTTGTGCTACTGGGTTAGCTCGCTGAGCAGCGGCTCTCACTCGTTCTTTGGCTCAGTGGGTGTGTGCTCAGGAAACAACTTAAATTCTAGACTACATTGTCAGTCCATTTGTTTGTGTTTTCTTCCATATATTTCGTTACAAACCTTTGTTTGTGTTGTTTGTTGTTTACATGGCTAACAGGTTTTTAAAAATGGTGCTTGCCAGTGCTGCATTGGCTCATGTGTTCGACCAATCATCGCTCATTTACGTCATTCACGGTTCCTCTTGTGCTGGGAGAGTCTTCTTGCGGTGCAGACACAATAAAAAGAACGGTTCTTAGAACTAAGTTCTTAGAAATATGAAAAGGTTCCACCGATCCAAACGCTTATTATGACCTGATTTCGTAGTACGAAAACAATCTCTTGCATCTTCTGTCCAATTATTCCATCCTTCTCTCAACTGCGCACAGTAAATTCTATCTGTTCAGATCATACATACAAAATGTGTCATACTATATATATCGTGTAATTTTTCTCCAAGGCTTCCTCATTACCAATCTTGGCAATAAATCTAATATGGTAAATTTGAAGCTTAATTAGTCCAAATCTGTCATAGCAGAAGTCTAAAGAGCATCCCGTCATTCTAAGCAGATGCTTCAATCTCGTAAGTAACCTTAAGGTCACGTTGGAGAAAAAACCTCAACAGATGCCTTAGGTGTTACTATAGAAACAAGGATATTTTTATAGAAAACATGTTTGTTCTGTGGCTATTTCCTCTTCTAGTTAAGAGATGGAGGGATCCCATGAGATTGCCTTAGCTGAAGTGTCAAAGAAAGAGGGGGAGAAGAAGCGAATACTGCACGTACAGTATTTTGCTTGAGCACTCTTATGAAACAATTTCCTGATCACTTTCATGTTTTATCTTATTTTACTTGCATGAACGCACACACACGCACTGGTAGGTGAGTACATAACCTCTGCCTCATTGAAATTCAAAGGTCTGCCTAGAAAACCTCCAACTGCCCCATGGTCATCAAGCAGAAATAACTCATTAGAATAGTGCTGCATGTATCTAGCCCCCAGCTCTTAGTAACCTTAACCACAAGGGATACAGAGTGGTGGTTATTTGATGACTCCCAGTAAAGGCACCTTCACACCTTGTATGAGACAGAAAGAGAGAGGCACAGAGACTCATATAAAATTACTGACAAATAAATGAGGAGAAATTGAATTTGCTGAGGTTTGATACATTTCTACAGTGGCCCAATGCACTGTAACGTAAGAGAACACGTGCAAATAGACAAAACGTTAATACAGGAAACGCAACAGAAGCATGCTACAAAAACAGAAATAAACCAGAAAACACAACCAATTGCAGAAAATGCACTGTAACAGAATACAACCAAATACAGAAACACACCGCAAAAAAACAGAAAACACAACCAAATACAGAAATGCACTGCAAAAACAGAAAACAACCAACTACAGAAATGCACCGCAACAGCAGAAAACACAACTAAATACAAAAATGCAATGCAACAACAGAAAACGCAACCAAATACAGAAACGCACTGCAAAAACATTAAATGCCACCAAATACAAAAAACGCAACCAAATACAGAAATGCACTGCAAATACAAAAGAAACGCAACCAAAAAAAACAACTGAAAACACAACCACATAGAGAAACGCGCTGCAACAACAGAAAACAACCAAATACAGAAACGCGCTGCAACAACAGAAAACAACCAAATACAGAAAACGATTTACAATGTTCTGTAATTAATTTCCATTGTGTTCTGCGCAGCGAGTTTCTGCATTTGCTTGTGTGTTGCAGCTCTACAACCACGTATACATGTGTCTTCCAGTGCCACCGTCCATTTAACAAGTTGCGGTAATAAACCCACGCCTCACTCATACTCAATGCAAACCCTGACCTCATGCAATGCAATAACGCTATATCTTATCTCATTACAGATATGTGGCAGATATATCTCTACTGCTTTATCTACCCGTGCTGGAAATAAATGGAGCCTATCAGTTGCCGGGCCGCTCATATAACACGCGCGGACGAGTGTTTGTGTGTACGAATGCGTGTGACATAAAGTACGGCAAAGAGACAAGGAACAGTCGGGGGGTTGGGAGGAGGGAGCGAGATGGCGAAGGTCAATCTAGCCCTTAGTGTGATTTATTGGCACATTACAAGGCTAACACCAGTCATGCGTGCGTGTGTGTGTGTCGTCAGAGAAGGTGTGAGAAGCGTGTTGTGAGCGAGCTCGCCCTGCACGTGCACATGCTTCGTGTCTCTGCCCCTATTGGATGGTGCAATCTCTAGTTTTTTTTTTTTTTTGCTTAACGACAGCCTTGTTCTTTATAGGTGTTCTCTCAGCTGCGCCATTACTCTCTGTCCTTCACTCCCTCCCTCCGTTCCTCCCTCTCTTTTGCTCCCTCGCTCCCTGTTCGGACAATTTAATCAAGGGGCCGTTGCGCCCATGGGCCTCCCTCCTTTTTCATCACGCCGTTACGCTCTCCGGGGAGAAATATAGTTTTATAGGGTCTCTCTCTCGCTCTCCGTCTTCTTCTATCTCCCTCATCCTCTCTCTCTGTCTCGTCCCATTGTTCTCAGCTATCTCTCCCTCTGCTTCACCCTCTCCTCCTATTTCTATTCATTTATCCTGTATCTCCTTTCCCCCCTCCCGGATCTCACCATCATTTTGTGGTGGTCTCCCTCTTTCCATCCTATCCCCCCCTCTCTCGCTCCCCTTTTCTCTTATTATATGTCCCAGAGTCTCTTTTCCACCTTAACAGCTGGAACAAAGGCACACCGCAATCAAATCTCCTCTAATCACAAGCCGAGAGGCCATTAGCAACACGGCTCAACATTATAAAAAAAGGAAGAGGCATCATGTAGGATGCAGTGAAGCGAGGGAAACGGCAATGAATGTTGACTGCGAGAGTATAGGCATGGGCGGTAAATCAAAGCAGCGTTAATTGAACACTTCCATTCATCACTCGCAGACAACACAAACTGGCAGCTATCTAGTTAGCATGCATAATCATAGATAGAAAACAGTGGATGCGTCATTATGTCATGACTAATTGGAACCTGGGTATTGTTTATTTACAATTGCCACATATGGGCAGCAACTGGTTATCAGCTGTTCAGCACCTAACTGCGACCAGGAGGCTGGCATCACTTTCCACACATCAGTATAGAGTACATGAGAGGTATATTTTTTACTTATTGGTCAACTAAAACTACAAAAAGTTGATGAACTAGCTAACTAGAACGTCATTAGAACACGTCACATCTACTATTTTTACATCTATGAGCGCAATACTTCAACACTTGTCGTTTTGGCAGTCTGCGGTCGAGGAAAAAAAACACCCAGTGAACTCAAACCTGTGTCTACCATTACACTAAAAGTGCTCCTGCACCAATTACAGCTAATGCCCACACCTTGACTGTTCATATAATATGATTGTGAGTGAGAGGCGTTGCTGTGTGAAATGGGTTGCAACCAGATTAGGGCGCGAGCGGGTCATTTGTAACTTTGCAATCCTTTGAAAATTGCTCAGGAAAATGAGATTCACCTTGAAACAATTCAATTGTTTGCCCGCTGCCTCCTTGAATGGATTTCTCCCCTGATCATTACACTGCTCTTACTGGCAGGTTTGCACACAGAAAAAAGCAGCAGACGCACACACACACACACACGCATGCATGCCCACGCACCCTCTTCCACCATCAAGGCACCTGCTGAAAGCTTGTAATGATCCATCAGGAGAAGTGAATGGACCTCCGGTTGCCTCTCAGCTGAGGAGGCACACACCGGATATTGCAGCCAGCAGGACTTCACACGTATACATCCCCCTCACCCCCAACACACACACACACAAACATAAAAAGCAGACATACACTCCAAGGTAATCACCGGATATTGCACGCGTGCCTTCACGAAAAAAAACTGTTCAAGCGGTGCAAATGAGTCATGGATATAAAACAGATATGTGCACACATGCGCTGATGCCGTCTAGATTCTAGTCTCTAACGAGCTGCATGCGCCCGTGGATAACTGGTAATGGATCAAACCATGTTTTCCAAAAAGCATTATGATGTGTTAAGGTCGTTACCGTTCCATTATCTGCCCATATGAAATGATTTAAGAGCCAAAGCAGCAATCAATTGGCACGGCCAGATTGAGCTGTTAGGAGGCCCCAGAGCAATGATTTGTTGCTCGGCCCCTATCGGCCCCCCGTCTGAAGCATGTCCACATAGTAGACATGGCAGCTTCATTATATGTTCATATAACCACGAACCAACTGAGATCACAGTGAATCTGGGGCTTTTAGGTCCCCTTGGGGAGTTACCTAATTTGTCTGGTTTGTATTCAAGTCAACTGGTGAGCCGCTTTTGCTTTGATGGTTCAATTCTCAAAGGATTCTGGGTATGTAAAGTGACTTTATTTTGTTGTTGTTGTTGTTTTTAATGCCTGTGAGCAGACTGTTCTCATACACCGTTCATAGCTATACCTACGAAAAGTAATGCACTATAATTTGTATATATCCCATGCAATCAATTTATATGTAATCCACCTAACTAGTTTTGTTGCCTAAACCTAACCATGTTGTTTCCTGTAAAGATGGATGTTTATTTTGAAAAGATTGGAGGGGAAATTGACACGTTTTGCTTGACATGCACGAAAAATTTGAAATAATTGCCCTTGATTAATAATAATTGTTGCCTAAACCTAACCAAGTTGATATTTTCCTCAACGTAACTAAGTAGTTTTGATGTCTAAACCTAACTAATCTGTTTCCTGTGCAGACGGGAGTTTATTTTGAAAAGACTGAATGCATGCAACGAGTGGAAATTGACACATGTTGCTGGATATTCATAGTAAAAATTAGCCGTTGTATGAGGATACATTGAGTTGTGGTGAAATCCTAGTTACTGTTGCTAAGCTATGATTGAACCATTGCTCTTCAGGAGAGGCGTTTAGCGAACAGTCAATTGCCAATTTACCGTGGTACTAATTACGACTGCTGTGGAAAGTCTATTGCTTAAATTGCATTTTTAGCTATTGTCTTCATAATTTTCATATTACATATCGTCCCTGCCTGATTCCTCATCTAAGACTACATTATCCACCAAAGACAAAACTGTGCTGCAGCCTCCTGCGAGGAATCCCGATGATTACAAACCAGCGACCTGCTGCTTCCATCTCTGCCTTGTTTACTGCTCACAGGAGCCCCACGGTGCGTGGGCCTTTGCACCCACACATGCACTCCTCAATAAGAAGTGAAATCATGCTCATTAGAGACGTGATGTATTTATAGCTCCTGGAGGCCTCTCAGTGACCACAGCAACAACAGACACAAGGTATGACCCAGTTTGGTCCGAGTCAAGGTTGTGTATTCCTGGTTTTGCCCTACGGAAAGGCACAGTGGACAAAACAATGCTGACATGCTTGTTGCAGCTTTCCAGCTACTATCACACTTTAAAGTAAAATTGATTCCCTATGTCAATAGAAGATAAGGACCTCATTTCTCTTTTCCCACATAATAGACAACAACTTCTTCAAATCCATTTCCATTTGGCCCACCAATTTCCAACCCATTCCCCTAAAGCTCCCACTAAATCCACCACAGTATGAGAAGTTAAGCCGGGCAGGTTGTGGCTCATTCTTGGTCCCCAATCTCATCTGAGGAAATACCTGCCCCTTAAGCAGCCACTGCTTCTTACCTAGAGCCACTCTGGCTGCCGACGCGTCATAGTTTATCCAGAAGGAGACCCAGGAGAGGATGGTAATCAGGATCGATGGCATGTACGTCTGCAGGATGAAGTAGCCGATGTTCCTCTTCAGCTTGAAGCTCAGAGACAGTCGAGGGTAGGCACCTGAGGGAAGGGGAGACAAAGATCAAAGCAGCGTGTTTAAATCTTTTGGTTTAGATCTATTTCTTTAATTATTATTTTATTTTCTCCTTTTTCATCCATTCAACCATTTTTATATATAATTTTTTATATCATATATATTATATATTAGATTTTTAATATATTTTTAATATATATTTTTTCTTTATTCTTTTTTTTTTCCAAAACAAATAAAGAATAAAATTAAAACATAAATAAATACAAATAAAAAGTAAAATGAAGAGCAGAATTATCCTCACATATAAACCAAAGTATGAAATAATAATAATTAAATAATTAAAAATAATAATAATAATAATGATAATAATAATAATGATAGTAGTAATAATAATAATAATAATAATACATACTGTATACACATATATTTTCAAACATACATAAAAAATCAGTACAAATCAAGTACATATTAGTCACAGTTGTCTATAGCCAATCTATATACTGATTTAAAAACATTTAATTGTTGACAGTAAAATCTAACTTATATTATTCATAGGAGCACACAGGGACACCTTATGTTTTTGTTTCAGTTTCCATGACAACCCCGACAGCATGGGCTGGATTTATTGCCATGGTAACAAGTATCCCCTTCACTTGCGCAACACCAACTCTCTCACAAGACTGTTACCCTATTTCGCGACGATGTGACACAATATTTAAGATGGCGATAGAACAATTCAATTCTCCGCATCTCATCCACCTACATTATTCATCTGATATGAGGGATTCAGCATCACTGCAGGGATAATAGCTTTCTAAATGCATGTAGCAGCGCCTCTGATGCGTCATAAGTCAGGGAAATAATATTCCTCACCACCATTTACATTTACAATCTGCTATGACGGAGCATTATTATTCCACGACCTGGAATATAAACAGTATATGTGTGTGTGTGTGTGTGTGTGTGCTTGTTTATAGTGTGATTTATTATCTCCCAGCATACGTCTCTTTACAGATTGAATCTATGGCTCCCACTATTCTTAGCTATTTTCCCATTTTCTCTTTATATTGGAGGAGAACTGGGGGCCATTACACTGTAATTTCCAATCCGTGGGTTTCAGCCAAAGCTACTTGTGGCGAGCGTGGGTCCAATCGCCTGCACCCTTGTGTGCAGAGTTGAACAGAGTCACTCTGAAAAAAACACACAATCTTATTAAGATTCTGTGCCGACTGTATGCTGGATTGCAATAATATCCCAGCATGTTATTTTAAAGGGTTTCGTCAAATGTTATCTATAGCTGCTGACTGATATAATTGACATTCAAAGGCGGTCAGCAACCAGAGGACCCAGTGTGTAGCCTGAGCAAACATATGGGTCTAAATGGAAATTGTGTTTATGTTATTCATTGTGTCATGTCAGGCTGTTCTCATACAGCGTTCGTAGCTATGCCTACGAAAAATAATGCACTTTAATATCCCACAAATATTTGTAAGTAATCCAAGTAATTGTGAACCAGGAAGTATAAAGAGTGACAAACGCCATGTAGGGAGGATATCGGGGTTGATGAGTGGGTCAAAAAACACCTGACTTCCGCCAAGGAGGCGGTGTTTGTACCCCGTGTGAAACCAGACATCAACGTTGATTTATTCGTCACGTAACATCCATACTTAAGTTACGCCACTTCCAAAGTTTTTGTAACCCACACCACGATCTTTTCCTAAACCTAACTAAGTAGTTTTGTTACCTAAACCTAACTAAGTATTTTTTTTGTCTAAACCCAACCAAGTCGATCTTTTCCTAAACCTAACTAAGTAGTTTATTTTTCTAAGCCTAACTAAGTTGATCTTTTCCTAAACCTAACTAAGTAGTTTTGTTGTCTAAACCTAACCAAGTTGATCTTTTCCTAAACCTAACACATTAGTTTTTCTGTCTAAACCTAACTAAGTAGTTTTGTTGCTTAAACCTAACCAGGTTGATCTTTCCTAAACATAACAACGTAGTTTTGTTGCCTAACCCTAACTAAGTAGTTTTGTTGCCTAAACGTAACCAAGTCGATCTTTTCCTTAACCTAACTAAGTAGAATTGTTGCCTAAACCTAACCAAGTCAATCTTTTCCTAAACCTAACCAAGTTGTTTCCTGTGATGACATACATTTATTTTGAAAAGACTATGGCGGAAATTGAAACATGCGTCACGTGTAGCTGGACATTCATAGGAAAACGCACAAAAAATGAGGAATAACTTTGCGTAAGATATCATACGAACTGTGCCGAGTCCACAAGAGACCACATGTATTGTTGCAGTGCTAAAACATTTGTCACACAAGGAATAACTTACATTGAACATTACATTGCAGATTTTGGCCCTTGACTTTTCCTCTAGCGCCATCATGAGGTTGACATTTGTGAAATGTCTCAACAATTATTAGATGGATTGCTGACATTTGGTACACGGATCCGTGTATCCCTCAGGATGAATTGGAATAATTTGTCATGCCTTCATTTTCCATACAGTCCAAAAATTTAATTTGTCCAATACTTTGGTTTTATGATAAATCTCTGAAAACATTCCAATCAGCCTCAGGGGCGAAGGTAAAATAATCATAAAATATACTGTATGGGTATTATAAATAAACAGAGGCACCGCTGGGTACTTTGCATGAGCAGCATAGGCGACATGATTGATCAAAGACAGTGGCACTCACAGGAATAAAATCAAGGTAAAACAAACAAATTAATGGCTCAGAGAAAGAGAAGTGCGCTAAAAAGCAAAGAGCCAGTCACTGTCCTTCAGAATTAAAAAGCACTTAAAGATCAAAGAATTATCTGCCTGTTTAAGGGCTTTAAAGGGGCCTTAACAAGAACCACTATAGTCGTTTTATCCATTTACTCCATGTCTGTGATTTCCTCTACCCTTGCAGCTTAATTGAAAAAATTAAGATCCTTTTAAAGGAGCAAATTAAGTGGTACCTGTGAAGTTTTTACCTCTTAAATCCCCCTTAATCCATGCAACAACAACAGCAGTGAGCAAAAAAGTCAAGCCAGTGCGGAAGTGCCTTAATTAAAACTTGCTTTCGTTCTAACCGCCAGCAGGTGGCGACTCCTCTGGTTGCAAAAGGAAGTCTGATTGTATATAAGTCTATGAGAAAATGAGCCTACGTCTCACTTGATTTATTATTTTTTTCATTTATATAATTGCATCATTTTAGTTGCCTAAAAATGTCTTATTCAGCGTTTGATTGTACTTAGCTCCACCCTCTCGTGTCCCTTCTGGTAGCAAAAAACAAGATGGAAATGGCCAAAATGCCGAGCTCGAGGCTTCAAAATGGGTACAACTCATTCGTTTATCCAATATATAATGAATTGTTTAGTCTATATAGTCTAAATGCCAAAGCCCACATCTTCAAATGTCTTGTTTTGTCCGACCAACAGTCCAAAACTCAAATAACATTGACAATATTAAACAAAGAAAAGCTGTAAATCCTCACATTTCAAAAGCTATAACACTCAAACTGCAGTTTTGCTTGATATGTAACCTAACTTAAACAATTACTCAGTTACAAAATATTGTTGTAGATTGTTTTTCTGTACAAGTAATTGATCAAGAACTTCAAACTTTGTATAAAACCAAAAGATCACGCATATAAATGCTCAAACTATGCCTTATTTATCACATTACATGATCCTCCTGTTTTTGGCTCGTGGTTAACGGTTTGGCAGCCGTGAACAAACTCGACACACGCTAAACATACACTTCATTACACTCTGAATATGGGAACAGACTGTCACAGGTCTTAAAATATCCCATTCACTCCTTTTGATGCATCCTTAATGGCTGCTCCTCCAAGCCTAAATGGGAGCCGAGTATCTTCGCAGTAGCAGATGCAGGAGTGGTTTTAAGAAAAAGAGGTAGGCTGAGGTTCACTTGCGCGTGGGTGTAGAAGTGTACTGGCTGTAACTGCTACACCAAACAGCATCCGCGAGTGGGAGGAACACCATGTGTGAGCCGAGGAGGAGAGCGAAGAGGCGATGGGATGCAGGGATGAATGTAAAAGTTGAGTGGATGATGACAGTACAACAATAGAGTCTGGGAGGGTGGCAGGGTAGACGGGGGGCTGAGGAGTAGGAGGTCTGCTGTCTCTTTTTTGTCTCTTTTGTCACCCTCATGGCAGGGGTGTTGCAGCCAAGAGATTAAACAGTGTCTTTGTTTGCTCCAATGTAAGCTGAAAACGTTTGTCCGGCTAACTAGCTTACTACCCACAGTAGCAACCTAACCGAGCATTACATCCAAGGCCAAGGAGCATTTACACTTTGTGGGGTTAAAAAGTCACGATAACATCCACCACCCCTGTTTTAGTTTTTATTGGATTTGGTGAAGTCACACTCCTCGCCATCCCAAACTCCTCCTTATCCGAGATAGCTTTACATTCGTCAAGAACACTGGTTAGTCCCATAGATTGGATATAAGAAGTCGACATAGTCAATGTAACGTCACCCATTGGTGTGTGGACTGCTGTTTTGAAGCCTTGAATTCAGCATTTCGGCCATCGTCATCTTGTTTTTTTTGCAACCAACGTTGCTTAGCTTAGACCCATTGTTTAAAAACTTACTTTGAATTTTGAGTGGTAAATCTGCCGCTGTTAAGACCTTTACACACTCGTGGGCGTGACGAATGAACTACATGAAAATGCTAAATACTTGCCTGGGAATATTATACGTCTAGGGCTTTTATTTTGAAAGTTAAGAACCGAAGAAGTGGATCTGGTCTGCGCTGCCTTTTTCAAGATTGAAAGGAGTGATAAAGTTTGCTGTCTTGCTTCGTACTACGGAGTATCTGTGTTGTTGTTTCATAAATATAGGCGCAACTCAATTCCGCACAATGTGATTGGTTGATGCCTTCATTTCCGGTGCGAAAGCACAGAAAATCAACCTCTTTCCGTAAAAAAAGTATGGCACTTCACCATATCCGCGTTATGTGTGCAAATATTCATGACAAAATCAGCAGTTCAAAAAATATATTGATGTGTGAATTAACTGCACGAGTAAAACGCCCCCAGTGCGGTGAGGTATTCTAATGAACTTTAACGCTATATTAATTGACGGGCTATTTTCAAAAGCTGATAACCAAGCATTTCATGTTTCCCAAAACCTACAAATGTGAAGGAATATTCAATGAATTTACTGTCAAATTACAGCAAAAACATGAAATATAGATGTTATAGAATACTTAAAGCTGTTATTATTGCAGCTAATTTAACGAAGGAGAGGATGGAGACAGTAACTGTGATGATAGCCATGACGTTGATGGGAAAACAACACACTTAAATGTCACCAAACACGGCAAACGTTGTCCGGTGACGCGTGCATTTGCATACGGACATGATTACTGTATGTACACACACAAACAGGTAGTGTTTGTGTGTGTGCTTAGAGGAGAATAATTGATGTTGTGGACCTCATTCCACATGAATATATGATGCCCTGAATCCTGGGCTGTTTTTCAGTCAGAGAGCAGGGTAATTGGCATCCAATCACACCTCTTAGGAAGATATATACTAAGGAAAGGAAAGAGGAGAAAGCAAAAGAAGAAGCGACGGAGGGTGAGAGCGATACCAAGACAGGACGGAAAGGGAAAGAGGGAATTAAAAGCTGGCTAGTGGCACATGTATCGGAGGGAACCTGGTCATTAGCCAGCCTCGCGGGGAGCCTTTGATGTGCTTCACACATCCCGCCAAGAGCACGGGAGCACATCACTGGACACTAAACTTTAATTGTCGCCACCCACGGGGGACGTGCCACTTCTCATAAACAAGTACACTCTGGTATGGTGCGCTCGCCTCGGCGCATTGACATGTGATTTACACATGAAGGCAGAGACACGTGTTGTGATCACAGCCAGTGCAACATTGCGAGATAAAGACAGTGAGAATTAGGGCGACTCAAAGTGAGGCAGGGAAAAAAAAATACTGCGTAGCCTCAATAGAAGTGTTAAAAATACCCCAAAAATCAAACAAAAGACTGATTTATTATTCATGTCCCTTTCAGACTGGGTGTGGCTCCTCCTCATGAGCATAACTTCTGTAAGAAATTCTGTTATTACAAAATGTCACACAGCTTTTATTTCCCCGCTACGCCTGTGGAGAAGCTGCCTCTCTGAATGAGTCTCCGCTGACCAGATTATATGGCAGCTTGGTTAGGGAGCGTCAATAAAGTTCTGCATCTAGGAGTAAATGTACACATAAAAATCTGATTAATTTAGGGCCTCTGTGTACGCCAAATAAAAAACAAAGTTCACCGCATATAGTGGAATACCCCTGCGAGCAGTAAGGACTGTTGAATTACTCCTCTACACTTCTCCAAGTAACAAATGAATCACATGAAATACGATACTGTGCAAATGATTTTCGTGTTCACTAACTTGACAAATTGCTTCAACGTGTCACCATGCCGTCTAATTTATTGCTCCGGGAGTCGAAAATCTGTTAAGAAAATGGCCATTGTGAACCTATAAATAACACTTGATTGATGTGTTTCACAACACCAGTTAATCACGACGCCAAAAGAGTTATAAGCCGTGCACACCCCTGTCTTGTGTTTGAGCATCCATGTTTCATTTTTAAATATTCATTGATTAAATATTCATTAGGGGTATTGGAGGTTCATTTGGGTATATGCAGGCCATTGATTCTCTGTTATGCTGCTGTTGGCTTTGTTTTCAAGTAGTTTATGGCATTGTATTTAGTTATTTAACCATGAATTGTACCTTCTGAGCTGTATGTGACAGCTAAACACAAGATATACCTTTACTTTGAGGGTGTAAAAGCTTTCATATTGCCTTTGTAAACTATTCATTTAGATGTAAAAATTGTTAGAAAGGATTCAGAAGAACGTATTTTCCATTCAAGAGTCAAACTCGTTTGAGAATATATGGAAATACACTTCAACTTAAAGGCCCTGAAAACATATTTTCTCAATCATTTATTGGGCTACTAGATGATAATGCAATTGTCTGCCAAAGTTAGAACAGTTTAGATTATTTCATATAAAAAAATTTGGTATTTCTGTTTTTGTCTTTGCATTTGGGCGGGACTTAGTTGGGGAAAAAGTGATGTCACGTACTTCCTTGTCTTCAAAAACGTATAACTATGGATGTTAACTTAGTTTGTTGCATATTTAATCGTGACTATTTAATGTTATAGAGAAATACTTAAGATTTTAAAGGTGCTATTGATAACATTGATAACATTCAGCCACCAGATATCGCATCCTCCCTCCCGTTTCATTGCATTCACTTCACAACAAGTCATTGCCAGACACTTACCGTCAATCTCAGCTATTTATGTTTTTTCCCACGTTAACTGATGACCCAGAGATACCAACGTTGTTATAGTATTGGCTCACAAGCCTTGTTAGAAGTGATAAGGTAAATAAAACATAAATTTTGGACCCGCCAAAATTTTTAAAATGATTAATTCACAATCATATTTTTTTTCCAGGAATAGCCGTACTTTTATTCGGCACCTTTCTTAAGTCTTTGTAGATGTATTATCTTTAAAAACATATGTGTCTAGATAAAAATGTTATCAATTAGACCTTCAAACCAAGTTTAAAGGGCTCTAAAGGTGCAATGTGTAAGATATGGGCAGAAATTTTGTTTAAAATATTAAAAAAATGAACATTATCAACAGAAAGTGAACAGGCTACAGTGTTGACATTATGTCAAAGACGTCTATACATTGTGTTGCAGAGATATATACGGAAATGTCTTGTAATACCACTTGTTTTCTACAATGAACAAACTATAAAAGCAGACCTTGCATGGGCCGTACAGTCCCGGTTAGTGGCACAAATACACCGATAACTAACGTAAACTATAGGCTACCACCACACGTGAAGATTATAAGATTACAGTGTTATTTTGACTTTATTTTGACGTCTCTCAGAGTGTCAGTAGTTTGGACGAATTTTGCGTATTCTTGCGCTGCTTTTAGTTAGAACTGAATTAACTAAATTTAAACTGTATGGACCCAGTAGCAGAGTAGCTGTCACACTGATTGATTGTATTGATTGAGGTCCTCAACTACATTTTGTTAGCATCAGCATGATAACCAAACCATTAATTCCAGCGTCACCTCTCAGGGTCAAAGGCCACCCGACATGGACACAATTTGCTCTGTAAATCACAGCGTTTACACCATGTTTTTGGTTAAGTACCATCCCAGCATCCTCGCACCAGCCGCTGTTACTTGAGGGATACTTCAAAGGCGGCGCATTTCCTCACTTCAACCCAATTAGAAGCACTGACAAACACAACTTTGTGCTCTGAGGATTTAAGATCAACAGATCAAGCTTTGGCACGGATTTGTTTGCTACAGAAATTGATTAAATAATCAGCTTGAAAATAGGCCAACGCTTGATATGAACAATATCATCTAAAATGTAACACCCACTTGTCAGTCTGTCATGTATTATTCCCAAAGGAAATTCAGTTTGCGGAGACCAAAGCGCTTACACAACACATTACAGTAGAGCGTTTACCTGTGGAAAAGACTACGTTTCTGGACACCAGCTTGTAATCGACAATGGAGAACTGAGGCAACTCGATCCGCGTCACCCCCGTTACAGCCGACTCGCCTCCCTTCCAGTAGAACTCGATGTCGTCTGTGGTGTAGCCATCTGCACAGGAACAGACACATGCACCAAGGTGTAACCATCTGTCTAGCCATCACTGGAGACCAAGATATGCAGCGTTGCTTATCATCCAACTGGGCTGTCATTCGGGAAGAAACATGTTTTGAAGTTGTTTCCAAGAACCAGACGTTGCTTTGAAAAGCAAGTCAGTTAATAGGTTCACAAAGATTTTCCAAAAATAGCTGACATTTCCTGTCTACTTTTTAAAAAAATATAATACAGAGACTATTAGCAAGAAACCTGACAAGATCTTGAAAGTGCTCCAATCTTAAACAGTATTTGAGAAAACTGGCTTCAGCTCAATTTAACCTACAGGAGCGCCAACAGGATCCTCTGATAATCCTAATCATTGTTTTGTATAATGTCTTCTGTTGGTCTGGAGGGAGATCTTTCTGAAAAAATAACCCTTGTGATGTCATCAGGGTAATTTCAACTATGGCTTGGAGACCACAATGGACACAAGTGTAGCATCCAGCGTTATTGGAGCTTGACTGATAATAAAGACTAAAAGCCAGTGCTTCAATATTGACCGTTCTTTCTTCTATATTGTCTGTTTAACCCAAACCACAATCTTTTCCTAAACCAAACTAAGTAGTTTTGTTGCCTAAACATAACTAAGTAGTTTTGTCTCCTGAACCTAACCAAGTTTTTTCTTGTGAAGACGGAAGTTTATTTTGAAAAGACTGTATGCATGTAACGAGTGGAAACTGATTATTTTAACCCAAACCATGATTTTTTCCTAAACCTAACTAAGTAGTTTTGTTACCTAAACCTAACTAAGTTGTTTCCTGTGAAGATGGAAGTTTATTTTGAAAGGACTGTATGCATGTAACGAGCGGAAACGTATTATTTTAATCCAAACCACAATCTTTTCCTAAACCTAACCAAGTAGTTTTGTTGCCTAAACCTAACCAAGTTGTTTCCTGTGAAGACGGAAGTTTATTTTGAAAAGACTGTATGCATGTAACGAGTAGAAATTGACACGTATTGCTGGACATTGGTAGGAAAACGCATGAAAAATGAGGAATAACTTTTCGTAAGATATCATATGAACCGTTGTATGAGGGTACATTGACTTGAGACAGATGTAAAACAAATGCTACAGACCTCATAGGAAAAAACATCCAGGTTCAATATTGTTTCGTAACATTTCACACATGAGGCTGTGTTGGTTTTCTTCTCAGCCTGCGTAGTATGCTGACAGTCGGTCCTAAAGGCTTTAGATCTCTCTACTCACAGCTCTCTATCTCCAGAGTGCAGTTCTGCTCGTCTAGGGGATACCTCCTGAGATCCATCATACACGCCGCTGTTGTCGTTATCCTGAAAAAGAAGACAGGGAAGGAGAGAATATGTTAGATACTGTATGTGATTTACACAAATTGTATTGAAGGGAAGATGGATGGGAAGGTAGCAAAGAAGGGAGGAAGGGGTGACTATCATATTTTCTGTCCTATTTGAATTGTTATAAACAGCACAGCAGGCAAATTAACAAGGAAGTATAAGGGACCGTGGGAATACAATTAGATTAAAGCATTAAGCTAATGGCACTTGACTTTGTCTTATCATCTTTAAAGGAAACTAAACGTCCATTTGTCTTTACACTAAGTTCCTCAGTCGGCGTCATATTACTGGAGAGTATTGGCATTGTCATCTTAAAATAAGATTATAGCACTGCTTCCAAGTTAAAATGCTGACTGTGTAACTGTATACATAATTATGCTATAGATCACACGCAGACAAGCAGTCCTCGCTCTTGTATTTTAAATCTGCTCAAACAAACTGGCTACCCTCCATCCAGTGATTAAGTGAAAAATTTGTGCGAATAAAAATCATATTAAGGCAACACATTTTGGCAGAGTTTCTCGCCTGCTCATCTGAACTGGGTCATGAGGAGGTATCCCTTTTGTTTATCAGATGTATGAGCTCACACGGCTGATGATCAAGACAGTTAGAATAAGCAGCAAAGTGAAATGCAAATGCAAAATGATTTAGGCTAAGTCTGCCCTGATTAAAAGCCGGCTGCTTGGCAGTTAGCCACTGGATGTCTTCATTCAGTTAAGACGCAGATGAGGCTGCGGAAACCCATTAGGTGATATTATTATACAGCTAAAATTACAGCAACACAACATGCCGTCTGCAAGATATACACGTATTGTGATTATTGTGACACAGTGCATTTTATTATTTGGATTTCCAATATATGACTGAACTTGTTATCCTATTATAGCCTGTCTGTTGCGTATATTTTTCAGAAAATACACTTAAAACTGTACATTTTGCAAACTTCAAATAATAATAAACAGTTGAGCAGAAACAAATAGTCGATTAATTGATTAATTGATAGTCTTTTATAACAGTAAATTTAATCTCTTTTTGGATTGTAGGTTATGGAGTCAAAAAAGTGTTAAATATTAAATAATAAAAAAACAATTAAAAATGTAAATTAAACATAAATGAACCAATAAATTGGTAAACTATATTAAAAATATAATATAAAATAATATAATATAAAAACACAAGTCATTATTATGACATTTTGTGTCATTATCATTATTTATTACTATTATAACAGAGCTTTATTTGGGTTCCTGTTTTGCCCATTTGTGGTTTCCTGTTTTTCAAAAGTCATAATTTCATTTTCCAAATGACCTTTTATTTCATAATGCCACTTTTCATAATGACATTTTTTTTATTTCATAATTTCACTTTTCATAATGTCATTTTATTATTTCATAATGTCACTTTTCATAATGTCACTTACAGTGTGCTGTTGTCAGCAGTCACCACCCCAGCCTCTTTGGAGCGATTTTGAGAGATGAGTTAGCATTTTTGCACTTACGGTTATATACAATTATATGATGAATGTTTGCCACAGAGCTTATTTTCTGCATTAATACAAAACTTTTGAAAAAGCATAGTATAAATGTAGGCATATATAAATAAAACTCAACGTACTGTAAATATGAAAACATTAGCTCTGGCATTTTGTACTATTTTCTGCCACAAAATTAGTGATTAATCAAGAAAATAATTAGTTGCAGCTCCGATAAACATCACACATAAATATACAGAGTGCATTCTTTGATACCGTGATAGGAATCTGTATTCAGCATGTTCCTCAGCCTTACCTGACATACATTTATTTAACAGCTCATATCACAAACACCACGTCAGACATCTCCCTCTCCTCTTTGATCTCTTGAAAGCATTGCGAGGTCTATAAGTAGCCCACAAGGCTAAGTGCTGTGAACTCCACTTGCATAATCAAGCATGGCTGTATGACTGTAAAGTATGAACACTGACGGACGCAAACACAAGCATGCAAGTATGCACGCAAACAAACACACACGCTCAGCACTCTAATAATTCAAAGCATGCATCCATATTCATAGGTCACTCTAACTCTTCTGAACCTGCCTGTCGAAAAGATCAATGGAAATTCAAAACAAGGGCTTTATGAAACAAATATCAAACAACAGCTGCGAGCTTAATATTGCATTAATGCAACGTCTAACCTGTTCCTTTCATGGGTGATCTCTGACTGCACCCTCCTGCTCTTATAAAATCAAATGCCGGGGTGCCCTTGAGCACGACACATAATCCTCTGGCTGCTCAGCGGCCAGCAGCAGAAACACGGCCAAGTTCTCAGCACGGGCAACTGTGGTGCCGTAATAAGGCTTTAAACACATAGAATTAACTTGACACTGGGAAACATCTGAGAACATTTTTGACCCCGAGCTTCACTTTGTTGCCTATTGTGGGGAGTGTTGCTCATTTGCATGGCCCAGAAATTGCACATTATAAATTAAATAAACTCACTTCCTGTTATACTGGGAAACACAACAAATAGATATTATTCAGATGGCATCTTGAACTGGGGTTCTTTGTGTTTTTCCAGCCCAGTCGCACAGCAGTTAGTGAAATAGTGTACTGATTCGTGTACATCGACACGAATTTAACATTTTTTGATGGTCAGCAAAAAATCTATTTGTATGTAATCCACGTAATTGTGAACCGGGAAGTACAAAGAACGGCGAACAACGTGTAGAGAGGACATCGAGGTGGGTCAGAAAACACAGAACTTTCACCCAGGAGACGGGTGTTCGTACCCCTTGTGAAACCACAAGTCAGCGTTGATTTATTTGTCACGTAACTTCCATACTTAAATTACGCCATTTCCGAAGTTATTTTATCCCAAACCATAATCTTTTCTTAAACCTAACTAAGTCGTTTTCGTCACGTAACTTCCGTACTTAAGTAACGCCACTTCCGGTGTGATTTTAACCCAAACCACGATTTTTTTCTTCAACCTAACTAAGTAGTTTTGTTGCCTAAACCTAACCAAGCTGTTTCCTGTGAAGATGGAAGTTTATTTTGAAATAACTGGGGCGGAAATTGACATGTCAGGGTGGTCGAGCTGGATGGGTGGGTCCAAAAACACAGGACTTTTTCCCAGGGAACCGCTGTCCCGTGTGAAACCACAAGTCAAAGTCGATTTATTTGTCACGTAAATCCTGTACTTAAGTTACGGTACTTTCTGTGTTATTTAAACACAAACTGCAATCTTTTCCTAAAGCTAACTCACTAGTTTTATTTTGAAAAGTCTGGAGCGGAAATTGACAGATTCATCACATGTTGCTGGACATTTGTAGGAAAACGTACAAAAAATACGTCATTGAAAGTCGTGCTGAGCGTCATGATGAATCAAATACATTACATTTCGTGACTATTTCACAAACCGCCTTGAGACCCAAATGCCTCTCAATATTTTCTGACCTCCCTACTCTGACCGTGGTTCACAGCCCCAACATAAACCTCTAAAACTGGGTACAAGTATATAGTTTTATTTGGGTAAATTTGGGCTAATAGTGGGAGGCCAGAATGGGTGAAGTGTGAAGCAGAACCCACCTGAGGCCGTAGAGAACGGTTCCGTCCGGATGCAGGCGGATCATGCGGTTCTTGACGGTGACCCCGTGGACGAAAGACTTCTTGTCGTTGAGGAAATAGGTGTCGGGGACCCAGAGACTGTCGGCAACCCTGTTGTCCAGGGTCAAGTTGAGGGGGATCCCTAAGTAGGCGAGACGCTTGTCCCTCCAGTACTGTTGGAAATACATGGTCAACGTGTAGTCCTATGGATACAAGCACAGGGAAAGAGACAATAAGGATAGTTTATTAAATTACACTGCAGACCTCACAAGCAAATATTAACAGCTCTGAAATATTAACACTGCCAATTCCCCACTGTTAGTTCTTCTAATATTTATACGACATGACACAGCATCCTACAAGCTGGACGTGTGTGGGCCAGCCGAAGTGCCTTCGCCCTCCCTTGTGGTATACGGTAACCCATACATTAACGTGCCATTGTGCATCAAGCGCATTGACGGGCTGACTGAGTCACGTAGCTGCAGCCTTAGTGGAACATTTCATAGAAATGTCCACCCTGATATATCAACAGTAATGTATTCTCAGTACAGGCAGTGATTCACAAAGCCTCAGAGTTGAACTGTAATGGAGCCCAAAAGCTTTTTAAACACACGTTGCTTTTCATTTCATTGAAATAGGCCGACTCTTGAGATTTACAGGACTTTTTTTTCTCTCAAACATATTAAATTATCGTCAACTATATTCCAATGTTTTTATGCCTCCGTGCCAGTGACAGCCGTGGCTGGAAGCATTATGTTTTTGGGTTGTCTAACCGGTCTGTACTGTTCTCGTGAACGTGGAAAAATATAAAATATGATATGATGCAGTACTAATCTACCCAGTAGTACATCTAAAACATCTAAAATTGGCTTTAAATTGATGAACTACAACATTAAAGATGCTCTTACATGTTTTCATTAGTGATAAAAACAGAATAATATAAGAATAAAATTAGAAAATTATTTTACTTTTGATACTTTAAGTATATTTTGCTGATAATACTTCTGTATTTGTACTTAAGTAACATTTTCACTTCATGGTTTTTCTTGTAATGGTGTGTTGCATTTCTTCTTTTTACTTCAGTAAAGGATCTGAGTACTTCTTCCACTACTGCTATCCTCTGAGATCACACCGAACGTGTTAGTCAAATAGGTATTTCCCCATTCCCCAAATGCTCTGTTGCAGCATACAAGAGCTCTTTTACCACTTCCTGTAAATGCATTCTGAGCTGCATTAGCTGGTCATGACTAATTCCCATGTAAGTCACCTCAAAGTGCTGAGCTCAATTACTAATGGACTTCACAACAGAGTTAATTATTGGTTTCCTTTTAAATCACTTAAGTGTTTGCAAACATGTACGATTTGGAGAGTCTTTGTATCTGCCCGTGTGACAAACCCTCGCCATCTGGCACCTAAGCCAAGGAAGCATTGGCAAGACATGCTCAAATCCAGCCATGAGGATACTAGTAGTTCTGGGATGGCAAGCGTTTTTGTTTTTTTAGGACGGTTGTGTAAGTTAAATAAAAAAAAAATAGGACAGTAAGAATATTTGTTTTGCCTTGATTCAAGTAGTGTTTGACCAGAGCAGAAGCAGCGGCGGAGATAGAGGACAGAGCCCCTCCCCTCCTTCCTTCCACATCACATAATCCACTTACCCAAGCTAACAGTGTCTCTTCTCTATTTCTGTTTTTCTCTCAGTCTGTCTGCACCTCTCTCTCTCTCTCTCTCTCTCTCTCTCTCTCTCTCTCTCTCTCTCTCTCTCTCTCTCTCTCTCTCTCTCTCTCTCGGGGCCATGCCATGATCTCCTCTCTGCCCGCTGTGGCGTTGAAATGAAACCAGCCCTCACCAAGCTGGCACCAGCAAAGGCACACATGTCCGCCGGTGCTGGTGCTGCAAGATTTCAGGTTCGGCACCGAACGGCAATAAAAAAAAATGAAGATTAAAACGGCCACTGCAACGAGCACGGCTTCAAAAATCTCTGTTACGTAACTGTAATAGTTATTTGTCTCAACGCTGTGATACTGAAGCTGGGAAAAACACTTGAGGTTTTGCATTTGCATGAGATATGATGAAATAAACTGCGTGTTAATTATCCATTCCTTTATTATGGCTTCATACTCAATGGACATGTTGTCCAGGTTTTGGTTAGCACAACAGATATTTGCGGACAGGGAAGATCTTAGTCAGCACAGGATCCAGATTGGTCCCCCAGCATGAGAAGGAAAGCTCATTGGCTCTGAGCCACGAATGTATAGTGGTAGAACAATGGCTTGTTTGGTATCTGCAGCCCCCAAAACGATGGCGCCGTTCTGGTTGTGGCTAGTTATTACCAATTATATTGGAAGGAATATTCCAAAAATGTAGTATTAAGATAGCAATTACCTTTTGTGATACCACTATAATCACAGTCTTTGGATTTTAGACTGTTGTTTGGACAAAACAAGCGATCTTTAGATGTCACCATGGGCTCTGGGATCTTGCGTTGGCCATTTTTCACTACCATCTGTTGTTTTGAAAAACGAAATGTTTAATCAATAGATTAAAAAAAGAAAGACTCAATAGATGCATCAATAATGAAAGTGATCATTAGCTGCAGCCCTAGAGGTATGTGTGTCTTTCCCAAAAATCCCATTGGTCATTTTACCCATTATTGATAAGTACACACACATTAGAATAATCAGTGTGCTCTGAGCAGAGGGTTACCTCCGGGTCTGACAAGTGAAGCCAATGCGGAAATTTGCATTCTTTCAAAAAGAAGTCTGATTGTATTGAAGTCTATGAGAAAATCACCCTACTTCTCACTTGATTTATTACCTCAGTAAACATTGTAAACATGAGTTTATGGTCTCAATCACTAGTTTCAAGTCTTCTTCAATACAGCATGATGTTCATTTAGTAAATTATGGTCCCATTTAGAGTCAAATAGACCATAAAGCAGGGGATGCTTTAGGGCGGGGCTACCTTGTGATTGACAGGTCGCTGTCAAGTTTTCGGGAAAAAACGTTGTATGTATGTATTTTCATTGTAGAACTTTAACCCTTTCACAGTGTGAAAGTTAATTGTAACATTTTGGTCGCCTAAGAATGTCTTATTCAGTATTCGGTTGTACTGAGCTTCTCCCTCTCGTGTCACTTCTGGTTGCAGAAAACCAAGGTGGTGACGGCCAAAATGCTGAACTCAAGGCTTCGAAACGGCAGTCCACAACCCAATGGGTGACATCACAGTAACTACGTCTACTTTCTTATATACAGTCTACTGTTCTGAGGAGACCATTTTAAATTGATTCATGTTAACGCTTCAGTTTAACTCACTGACAAAACTCGAAGTCGAGTCAGGCAAAACAATGACCCAAATCTTACAGTACAGTACTGTAGCTGCAGCAGCCAGAGCTGGACTGCTAATCAGGCAACTGACTGTTTTAGATCTTTAAAGCTCATACCACCTAAAACTACAGGAGACTTAAATGGGCACGCCATCAATTTAGCAAATTAATTTCCTTGTCATAAGGAGTAGTCAGCTGGTGAAAACAGTTGTATAATATCCTCTTTGGCTCTGGAGGAGCTTTCCAAAATCTGAAATAATAACCCTTACTAGGGAATAGACGTTGTTGGAGTGCCCTTTTAATAAAAGCAAAAGCTTGGGTTTGGGGTTTAAGAGTGGCGATTTTGAGTCAGGGGTCCCAATATAACATACTATTGAGTTGCATAATGGGAAATGTAGGAGGATCCTTCGGAGCTTGACCAACTCTAGGGACCAAAAGTCAGGATGTCTCTGCTTCAATTACGACCATTCTGTTTCAAATCTGTCTCTCTTTCTGGTAGTGCAGAATCACATCATAAATAGGAGTACTAATTACCATACAGTACCGGTCGGGGCTGTAGGTGAAATATATAATTAAGCTGCAGGTGTAGTCTGTTGTGTAAACGGCACTTAATAGGTTCTTGAAAGTGACACCATGCTCATGGAGTGGGAGGAAGCCGGGTCGACAGGGGCCCAACAGCTCTTTATGTAGCCGCAGAGGCCCCCGGTATCCAGCTATTATATAACAGGGACTACAAACTCTCTTTCTCTGATTGCATAGGATATACAGCTCTGGTGGATTAATACATTGTTGCTCAGAACAGGTTGTTGATTTATTTGTCACGTAACTTCTGTACTTAAGTAACAACGCTTCTGTAGTTATATTAACCCAAACGTTGACTTATTTCTCAAGTAATTTCCATTCTTAAGTTAGGCCACTTCCATAGTTATTTTAACCCAAATGTGGATTTATTTGCCCTGTAACTTCCGTACCTAAGTCACGCCACTTCAGTAGTTATTTAACCCAAATGTTGATTTATTTATGATGTCATTTCCGTACTTATGTTACGCCACTTCTGTAGTTATTTTAACCCTAACGTTGATTTATTTGTCACGTAACTTCTGTACTTAAATTACGCCAACTGCAGAGTTATTTTAACCCAAACTACGATCTTTTCTTCACCCTAACTGAGTGGTTTTGTCACCTAAACAAAGCCAATTTGTTCCTGTGAAGACAGAAGTTTATTTTGAAAAGACTTTATCAAGCAGAAATTGACCTGTGTTGCTGGACATTTGTAGGAAAACGATAGACGATATCGTACGATGATGCCGTTGTAGGATGAGAATACGTTGCTCAGAATATGTGAATCTTTTGGCCGTGCGATAAAACACGCATAGGTTAATCTTCTTAATTTTAATAACTTGCCTATACCAGGAAGCTGACAGTCGACCACTGACAGCACGCCGTTCTTCTCCTCCTTTAAGTGATAAGAATAAATCCTTGTCAGTTTCCAGGATATTATGACATAAAGGGCGATAAGTGTTATCAATCATAGTCTCATTAGAATGGTCAATGTGGATTGATCACTGCATGTGGTGAAAATTAGATTTATCGTAAGTGTGAGTAAAGTAGACCTGCCTTCTTTCCCCCCCAATCAATCCATACAAATGTCACTTTCGCACTACCTCGTTTTGACCCTTATCACATCACTTCTCCTCCTCCTCCTCCTCCTCCTCCGTCTCCCCAGAGCGGTATCGCTCTTTAGGTATACGTTTCCATCTCCCTCCAGAGTGTCAGCAGGTGGACAGCGCGGCGCGTAACACATAAATGATTTAAATTAACCGTGTAGCGCGTACAAACACGTGGCCAAGGAATCCTCATCAATATTGCATGGAGACAATCAAATTGAATTTCAGATGAGGAGCGCAGCCTCGCAGTACCTGCCCTGGAACTTGAGGGGAGGTGGGGCTCAGATTTTCTATGAACTAGGACTATGGATTATGAATTATTGACGACTCCCCCGTCTCCCACAACATATGAATTCCCCACACACACACTGCTTTACCAGCGCTGTTTGGTTATTAGCATATGTTTTCAGCGGAGATAATGAAAGTGACCAGTGGAAATGATTTCCAGCAAGCGTCAATTATTCAATTAGCCCGACTGGATAATCACTTTCATTCAAGGGTGTGCGAGAATTCAGATAAGCAGAGTTTTGGCTATGAACTGACCCATATTCAATTTAATCTCTCCCCTCTCTCTCTCTGTCTGCTGCGCTAGACTGCTACGTCGTGATACCACTAGTATCTAGGAAATAACGTTGTTTGTCACATAAGCTCTCCGTCCCGAGCGTGTCATCATCAGCTGCGGCACAATAGGAGTGAATGTGTTAATAAACTGAAAATCATTGTTATGTCTCAACAGCAACATGAAAAATAAATAACCCCAGCTCTGCAAGTTTTCCCCGGCTAAACTTCACATCTCGGAGGCGATGACATGATATGTAATCACTGTGTACTCCATATGAACCCCCGTCCAAGTAAAGCAATTTGCGTCACTTCAATGTAATTTCGGAGCCCTCCCTCGGGACGGCCTCGAGGCGGTATATCACCGCAGTGCGGGGGAATCCCTCAGCGACTTCCTACCGCCGCCCCCCCTCCTTCTGGCGCTATAGAATGGTAAAAATAGCACTGTCCCTTATTGGGAGCGAACACGGGGAGGTGATTGAATTGGGCTTTTCCCCTCCGAATGACAGTGTTGGCCTTCAATATACAGGATCATTTCCTCACTGTCTTGACATTTTTATGATGTATTGCCTCATAACAAGATAAGAGAGGGAGAGAAAGACAAGGTGCAAACAATAGTGAAGGTACAAATAAAACATTTTTCTCTTATATGAACAGACTGACACTGCAGTACACATAACTGTACCTTTTATTATTGGTGTATATCGCATCCTTTCTCTTGAAGATTTTGCTTTTTTCATGTAAAACTATTATAAACTACGGTCTGGCAATCGATTAAAGTATGTAATCACAATTAATCACATTTTTTATCTATTGAAAATGTACCTTAAAGGGAAATTTGTCAAGTATTTAATACTCTTTTCAACATGGGAGTGGGCAAATATGCTGCTTTATGCAAATGTATGTATATATTTATTATTGGAAATCAATTAACAACACAAATTAATGACAAATATTGTCCAGAAACCCTCACAGGTACTGCATTTAGCATAAAGAATATGCTCAAATCATAACATGGCAAACTGCAGCCCAACAGGCAACAACAGCTGTCAGTGTGCTAACTTGACTATGACTTGCCCCAAACTGCATGTGATTATCATAAAGTGGGCATGTCTGTAAAGGGGAGACTCGTGGATACCCATAGAACCCATTTACATTCACATATCTGGAGGTCAGAGGTCAAGGGACCCCTTTGAAAATGGATGAAACGCTCCAGGTTTCGAAACCACTGGTCCAAACGAGCTTAGGTGTGTGAATACACCCCCGAGTCTTCAAACCAGTTTCAAAACCAAAGGTGTAGTGTTCCTTCATTTTATTGCTGCAGGGGTCTTCATATATCTGCCCTATCCATTACAGTTAGTGTTGACTGATGACATTTTCAAAAACCCCATCATAAATCCAGTTCATAGTTTACCTGCCCTTTTTTATTTGCTACAACATAACGGCTGCTTGAGTGGCACCGAGAGAGGAAATGAGGCCGGCGCCTGTCAATTTTAGACTCCCCAGACCGAGACGTGCAGTGTCTTAAAGGTGTACGCCGCTCAGAGCGAGAATCAGCAGAACGGGCAATCCCCTTTATCAAATCACGTGATTGGTTTGGCACACTGCGAAACCAGGAAGTGCCCACTCTGCTTACTCTAAATCTTCATGGCTTCACCCTACAGCGCGCTCTCTCAGGAGGCCAATTACATTCCATCAGGCAGGAAGCCGGATGCCGGATAAACGACACGGGGGTATATTAAGCCACACTCAGAGAGCGCACAGAAAAGATATGCTCTTTTTGCATAGCTGGAAGACCTATATAAGATAATTAGGACGACATAGACCACCGGATTCCAAGATGTATTTAATGCCGTATACCTTGATGATTGTGAACCAGGCCTTAACACCTAATGATGTCAGCAGAAATCTAGATGCACACACACATTTTAACTAACAAACGAATGAATGGAAAGCTACTTTATGGTGCACTCTAAAAAACAAGCCAGGCAGCAGGAACATTTGGAGAAAGAGAGATCTTTTCACCTCTCCATAATGACAGATTTTTCTTCATTCTGACACCCACACGCCTGCCGTGGGTGTACGGATGACTAGCTCGTTCAGCCTGTTACTGCAACTACATTTGCGACTCTGACCATTCCCCCGTGCGAGGAGGAGGAGGAGCGCTACCTTCATTGTAATTTAATTCCCGCAAATTATGATGACTTTGGCGAGGCACGGATAATGGGCCGGGATAAAGGCCTCGATAGCTCTTACCGCGACGGAGTTTGTCCATTTCTGCGAGAGGAGGTCATGATAATGAAAAACACACCTACACACGGCGCCCCTTGTTTTGCATTTCTCAATAGAGTATTTAATTTTAAATGCATGCAAACACAATAAATTCAGTTTCATTCCCACCTCCAAAACCTTACATTAAACTCCTCTCACCGCTCTAACAAGTGACACATTTCTCCGTGAGAGTGATCCACTCCGAAGTGTACAACTAGTTTCCGAGTACAGCACTGCCTCGGCACACACATAATCTATGTTGCCTTGCTCTGATCTTGTCCTAGTATGTGTTTCTCATCAGCGGAGGCCCCCGGCACACCACAAACAAACCTCAGAGGTAATTAGTGCGCCTTTCTCAGACGCTTTAGCATCTGCCAGTGCGGGAGCTCGGCGAAGGCGTCGGGAGTGAGTTGACTTTAGTCGACCTGCCCTGCCAGGTGGATTCTCGGACGAGCCAGATGCCATATTCGCTTTGCCGTCTTGTGGGGTATTTCGATCAGCTCCCCACATCCTCTTTTCCCTTTCCTCTGGATTTCTCACATCTTCAACCTCTCGCTCTCTCTGCTCTCAATAAATCTTTAGATCTTCTAGTTCCCCGCTTCCCTTTATGTCCGAGGTCTGTTGATCTGCTTATTTTATTGCTCGGGTGTTACGTCCAGTGAATTTCCCAGGGCTAATAGCGTTGCAAATTATTCGACTCCGGCGTGGGTTGATGAAATGAACTCCCACTGCACATCAAATAAAACGAGAGTGGAGGTACGTAGAGTTTAGGGGTCAGGAGAATGTATAGTGTGACGCAGCAAACTCTGGATACAATCAATATTAACATTAAGGGACTGTACACAAATTATTTAAAGTGCATGGCCCTCCCAAATATAGCACTGAGTTGGTACAACTAGTTTTTATAACTAAAAGAGGCAAAGCATGAAGAATTTAAGATGTAATCTAATTTAATTTAGTTAATATTTCAAAGGAATTTCGCCAATTTTATACATCAAAGTCTGTTTACAGGTGTTGGGGAGTACTACGATAGAGAAGTTGTATTGATTGACGACTACAAGCTTAAACATGATAAAAAATCTGGGGCTCTGGATTTAGAAAGAAGTTATTTTACCAAACCTCTGTAGCCCGCTTCTCATCTCTGCTTGAGGCTAGCGGCTCAAGGTTGCATTAGCCGCTACTAGTATAACACACCCGGATCTGTGGAGATGCATTGTGGGTAATGTAGGTGTCAGCTTTCAAGCCGATCTCATGGGAAGGCGTATAGATATTACACAACATTACGACATTGTGCGTGTCATGAGGATGCATTTTAGCCTTTGTTATAGCCTGTTATTTGTATGCCACGCAGTAAAAATTACAGTAACGTCCACAGTTAGGTTTAGGTATCAAAACCACTTAGTTAGGTTTAGGAAAAACATCATGGTTGGGCTTAAAATGAGTACATAAACTAAGTAAAACACATACGTCGCTAACGTAACAAAACACCGGTCTCAAGCAACAGTCTCCTGGTTGAAAGTTCTGTGTTTGTTGGACCTATCCACCTAAGCAGCCTTTCTTTTTATTCTACGTCACTAGCTCTGAGCGTAGCATATTTATGCGGATACGTTTACACTGCAGTCAGAACACACTACATGGCGTACAAATGACACGCCAAAAGGAAGAACGGCGTTCTTATTGCACATCTAACACATTATCATGTCATTCATACGCCTTTTTGTGCAACCGGGCTGCCGATTTTGACAAGGAAGAAGAATGCATGGAACATAAAACACAATATCTCTGACTAGCATAGAGAGATTTAATCCCTTCTCAAAATTGACATATTGGTCCATACATACATAACATAAACCTCCCCATTTCTTGACCCCCCTAATAATTTGTGTACAGTCCCTAATATAACACTTTACTCTTTTGACCTGCATAGACTAAGCATCCCTTTTCTTAACAACGAGAAGCTGCAAAAACCTCAGTCACTGTACACGATTGTGTTTCATCATACAGTGTTGTACAATTCCTTTTTTGTCTTTGTCTGAGAGAGAACGCCACATCAAGACCAACATTTTGGCAGCATTGTTTTTGCAAATCTGTGCTCCTTGTAGAACACGCTGCATCGGATCCAGGTCTCATTTCAGCACAGCAAGCAGTACTTGTCAACTTTTAAAACTAGTTTCCCAATTATGCCTGTGGGTCGTTCCACTGGGCTGCCGAAGTGGATTTAGTTGCTGCAGTTTTATTGAAATTGATGCAAGATGGAGCCTAACAAAAGAAAGAAATGGAGAGCAGCAGCATTTATCGGGGGGGCTGTGCTGTTTAGCGTTGCTCAGTGGATAAACCACGGCGCTGTCACTGTCAGGACAAAAGCACTCATTATCCATTTCCCGCTGGAGAAATCCCCCCATGCTAAAGCCGCAGACGGTCCCCAGAATTGGATGAAAAACATCCACCAAATGTCAAACGCTGGTGTGAAAATAACAAACAGCTTGACCGGTCTTGTTTTGGCTTCAACACTGGATCGCGGCCAGGAATTGTTCATCTGACAAGCGCAGATGCACATGTACAGTCCCCCGGTGCACTGGTGCTGATGAGAAATAGACCTAATTAATTATCAATTTCAGTGTGATCTCGGGTGACCTGCATTCGCTCTGTGGAGAATAGCATACTTGGTTAATGTTAGCAACTGAACTGTTGGCAAAAGAAAAAGCTTATAGCATGGATCATAAAGGCTCGGCTAAAACAATAGTAAAATATGGTATATTTGCTTCACAGACTCTCCTCATGTGATATATCATGGGTTTTATGTGAGTTTAAGACAGAGATGATGTGATTTGTGTGAACTTTGACAACTAAGATTTCTATTCTCATGATAATGTAACTTTGGGAAACAATTTTTAAAGTAGTTTTGTTGCCTAAACCTAACCAAGTTGTTTCCTGTGAAGGCGGAAGTTTTTTTTTTATAAACGCACGAAAAATGAGGAAGAACTTTTCGTAAGATATCATACCAACCGGTGTATGAGGATACGTTGCATGACGCCACCTAAATTATGCTTTTTTATAAACATAATGAGGAAACGTATCTGCAAAACGTTTACGACATATTTCATTTGTATTTCCAACAATACAATAAAATCATGGTCAGCGTAGCCACACCACAAACTACACGGAAGCACCAAAACCGCAAAGTTATATCTAGTGAAGCCCGTCTTGCAAAACAGTGTCAACTCTTCCTGTTCCAGCCCCCCGACCACGGCCAGAAGACACAGGGGAGCTTTGGTCTCCAGGGCCGGAGTCGATGCTGCTCTGCTCCTCTGCCTGCCTGCTTGCCTTCACTCACACACCGCTCTCGTTCTCACTTGCTCCACCTCTCACGTGCATGCGCGCACACTACACACTGCAGAAGACGGAAGTCTGAAGCAGGACAACACAGTATCAGCAATCAGTCGACAAAATCGTACGAGTGTTAGCCGACCAAGAAGCCCTAAAAGCAAGACTGATAAAATAATAATGAATATACCAAAAAATACATAATAATACATGTTAGAAAAGAGTGAAAATACCAAGTTGATGTCGTCAAAGTGCTTGTTTTTAGTCTAAAAATACCCAAATCATCAATTTACTGTCATATAAGACAAAAAAAAACAGCGCCGTTGAGTAGCTGGAAATTAGTAATATTTGCTGTTTTTGCTTAAAAGATGACTAAAATGTCACTTCATGTAAATATAACCTGTTTACTACAAAACATATTTGTTGGCTAACCAGATTAGTAGTATATATAACTGCATTTCTAGGGTGTGTTGAAGCTCTTGTTTCAACCCCTGAGCGCTGGAAAGAGGCTGGAGAGTCAGAGCCAGGAGTCACCTGCTGAAGAAACTATTGAGTCATTACTATTGATCAACACCCGCCCACACACACACACACACACACACCACCCACCAGATAAATAGTGATCATTTTCGAATATGGTGCAGTAAAAATCTCGACTTTTTTCCTCTCCAGTAGATCTGGTCGATAAGGAACTGACATTATGTGAAACGATGCTCTGTAAACTGAGTACATATAGAGGTCGAAGGCGTAAACAGCTGCATCCCTGACCGACCTGAATTTGACTCCTCATGACCGCAGTGCTTTAGAGGCTGTATTGTTGTAACAGCACATCTCTAATAAAAGTCATAATGGCGACAGGAAATGGCCCGTGAAACATGTCGGAGCAGAGGTGCTGATCAGGAATAGCGGCTTGTAGATTTCAGAGCCTGGATCCGAGGTAATTTCCTCTTGTAAAAGTCGTTCAACGCGGTCTTAAAATCACATCCTTCTGCAGAAAGAATGGAAAACGTGGCCAATGGGGCGAGACAGTGTCACTCGTCGGGGCTGATATTTTAAGATACGATAGCCTGAAGTTACTTTTCCTGCATGCGGGGGACACGTGTCAACACCGGGCAAACTGAGACCAGCTCGCAAATTAGCAAATCCAATCAGAGTTTCCTGATAGCTCTCTCCTCAGGGGGGCCTCATGGGAGGACGCTCCTGAAACACTGTGGCTCCAGAGGTTAACAAGCAGAGGTTTTTTGTCTGGCTGCGATAAAAACATTTATAACTGAGAGCAGAGAGTCATGTTTTCCTCCCTCTACGTCCTGCATATGCATTGTATGCGTATTGATTGCAAAACCACTGTTGCAGCTTCCTCTAAGTGAGCCACTGTCTGAGGATCAGCATTGTTGGAAGCTGCATTCTGTTTATTTTTTACACCCGCTTTACTGAGCGGCTCCAAGGTAACACTGCGCCTGGCAGTGTGTGTGAGATAAAGATGTTTTATTGCTTACAGGAAACCCAGCCCATCCATCTCGGCATCACATAATGGCCTGAGAGGAACAAAACTGGATTTACATCAGCACTTCCCTACTACAGCGAGGGAGCTGTAGAGGATGTGTGAGTGCCAAGGCAGCAGGGCTGCTTGTATTATGCAGCCAAGTAAACAGTATTTATGTGTAAATTCGACGCGTTCTCGTCCCAACTCGCCATATACGGACGCTTTGTCAGACCAAACATGTTTATCAGTAAACATGTACTTAATGTTGTGAATTAAACAAAAACACAAGCTTAGGTTCAGGCAACAAAACCACTATAGTGAGGGTTAGGAAAAACTACATGGTTGGGCTTAAAACTACTCCGTTTGTACAGTGAAAATGACACAGAATGTTGCAAACACGGGCCATGAATGAACAGCTGATTGTAAAGCGAAACTTAACGCACAGGACACAAACAGCGGTCTCCTGGATGAAAGCCTTGTGTTTGTCGGACCCATCCACCTCCCCTTTCGCCCGCCATATGTGCATCTCTTACGCTCTTTAGACTACGTCACCACAGCCCTTTCCCTGAGCGTTTAATATTTACGCAGATGGGTGTACATTGTACCTAATAGAAGGCCCGGTGTGTCTCATATCGACGCTAATGGTACCTGTCCACAGGGGCGTTTTTTATCACGAGGGATTGCCTCGCCTCCCAGCATTGGACGCTTGATAGGCTGCCACTAGACACAAGGCACTAATGGGCTGCTGCAACCAGCTTTGAAACCGGAACCAAGATGGCTGCTCGTTTGGAAACTCTTATACTATAAAAATAGTCCAGCGAAATGCATTTCTGAAAACATTTTATGCAAGAAATAAGCCATGCATTCGCTAAATCGAAAAGTCTTTATTTTAAATCCGACAACGGTTAGTTTAAAAGTTTCTAGGGAGTTTCAGACGGCCCTTGAATTGCATAAAGTAGCCTAAACCTAAAATTTATGCAAATGAGGAGCGGGCTACGTGACATTCCCGTCACTCTGATTGCGCCACCAAGCTACCAGAATGCATTGCACAGCAGTTTACATAGACAATGAATGGGAAGAAAGGACTGTGGACATGTACCCACAAAGGGTGCTTTGTGCGTCGGTATTTGACGCCCTGGGGGAATAGCTGTTAAATCCACTCACCATGTTGACTTCTGACACCATGTCTATGCTGGCCACGTCTATGCTCATCCCGACTGCAACCGGGGCCCCTGCAAGAGGTTAAAACAGAAGAATATGTATAAGCTTCAGGTTACCTACAATGACTGCATGTGGATATTACTTAAGAAACCCAGGTGGTGTAGTGCAAGCGAGCTGTTCTGTAATGCAGGTGTCAACACTTTCCAGGCTCTGTTGAGAAACCTGATGTATACATTTATGTCGGCTAAATGATTCTCAGATCGCTATATCATCATGCTACTGTCAAATCCTTGTTTTAGTGTTATACGATACCAGTCATCCCTGTGGAAACACTGGTATAACTGTCTTTTATAAAAAGACGCAGTTTCTATTTTAAAGGGACTGTTTCTAACTTTTTAAGCGTATAAATGTATCGGGTCGGGATCCCATGCGCGCTCGCCTATGCACGCTCGCGTGTGGCCGGAGTCACTCCTCCTCTGCCTGCTTGCCTTCACTCACACAGCGCGCGCGTTATCGCTGTCTCGCTCCACCTCTAGACGAGCATGCGCGCTCACCAGAAGAGTTATGTTAGCTCTGAGAATGTCTAGTGGACGTTTGTGCAGAAATAACTCCTGCAGCTCCTCCAGACCAACAGAGGTTTCACGTGCCAGTGTCTCCCTGCCGGCGCAGTCAGGAGACGATAACGTTTCTTTTCCTGCTGCAGCCTCGGCACCGACCCGCTTTTGCTGAAGCAGGAAAAGCCAACACTAGGATCAGCAGTGATTCATGGAGAGACCGCCGTCTGGTCAGCTAACATTACTGCCAAGCAGCTGAAATGATATAGAGTGATATTGTGGTTTTAGCTGACGTGTGTCGCCTCACTGTTTTGAGCGATGCTAGTTCATGTCTATTAAGAGCGAGCACGAGCGCGAGCCTGACGCTGACTTTCATTGACTTAACGGCCACATGTGTCGCTATTAACTAGCATTTCTGAAAGTTACAAACAGTCCCTTTAATGTATGTATTGTTGTTTGTGTTGTATGTTTTTTAATGCACCTCGAGTCTCAATAAAGATGAATTGAATTGAATAGGCCCACAACGTGCACACCTGACCACAACACTGTGAATGGCGCCAAAAATAAAGCATGAAGGGGGGAAATTGATGGGGATGGAGATGGAGATGGAGAGGTAAATGCACATACCTCCAAAGTCTGGCCTCAGTCTGATATCATATCCCTTCAGCAGTTTGTCCACCGTCTCCTTCACGAATGACATGTTGCCTGGTTCATTGACGCTGGAATAAGACAAGAAGAAGAGGAGAGGAAACAAACATCACCTTGACTCTTGCACCAATCAGCCCTGGAAATAACCTTGGATGAGTAAAGCGCACTCACCTTTTCGCGCAACACACAATAGAACCGACAACCAGTGCGGACAAGACGCGGAATTGACGGACTCTGTGCAAAGCAAACATCACCCCTTTTCTGCTGTTTTTGTTTTCTCTTTTACAACCACAACAGCAACAGCCACAGTCGAGATGCTCTGTGCAAAAATCAGAGTAAATCCATCGATTGGAGAGGAGAAAGTCGACTGAGCAAAGAGGGATGTAAAAAAAAAAGTCAGCAGCTCTCTGTGGATGGAGTGAGATGTGAGATCTGTGCAGACATCGTGCAAAAACACACTGGCTCCGCTTGTGACTGTGCAAGGAGGAGACTATTACATTCAGGAGCTGGAGCGCATATTGATGAGGAGGCTGCACAGGGATGCAGAGATGCTGCTGCTGCTGCTGGTGGTGGTGGTGGTGGTGAAGGCACTCGGCTTGTTTCAAATGAGAGAGACGAAGCCCAACACTTGCACACTGTAAAAAATACCCACCAGTAGCTGCAGTGTAGTCTCAGGGTTGTTATTTTTTTTTTAAACTGCCAATAATTCCTATTTCCAGTGTCAGGATGTGGGTATTTAAAGGGTTACTCCAGTGATTTAGCATTATGCTTTAATTTTGTTGTGCGTCTCCCAAGAGATATGTTAAAAAAAAGAAGCGTCAAAATCGAAGCAGCAGAAGCAGAGATATCATAACTTTTAGTTTGCGTCAAGATCCAAATACGTCGGATCCTACAATTCCCACAATGCAACTCAGTTGCCTCGTTTCATTTCAGCTCTTCCTGAATGTCTTTCAAACTCAATCCATAAATGATCTTTTTTTAATCTGCCAAGGATGTAGGTATTTAAAGGGTCACTCCAGTGATTTTGCTTTATGCTTTAATTTTGTTGTGCTTTTCACAAGAGACATTTTTTGAAAATGTGACGTTTAAGTCCAATACAAGATAACCCTGATGACATCACAGGGGTTGTTTTTGATGACATCATCAGGGTTATTTTCTGGGACTTTAAAAGCCAAATAAAACATTATACAACTGTTGCATATTGTGTAAAACCACTTCAGTGCCCCTTTAAATATTTATTTATTTATTTATATATATATATATATTTATATATATATACATATTTATTAATTATTATTATTTCTTTACTATTATTATTTTTTTTCCATCTAGGACACATTTTATTTCAAGATTTTATTCTATATTCCATCTATTCTATTTGACCTCTTCAACTTAGATTTATTATTTTTTTAGGCTAGTAAATGACTGACAAAGGCAAAAAATTATACACATTTTGTGAGTTTAATCAACTCTCCCTGAATGGTAAATATCTTTCAAACTCAAATTTTTAGTCTTAAGTCCAAGATAACCCTGATGACATCACAGGGGTTGTTTTTGATGACATCATCAGGGTTATTTTCTGGGACTTTAAAAGCCAAAGAGAACATTATACAACTGTTTTCACGGGCTGAGTGGTACTTTCTATAAATAAATATATAAATATATATATATATATATTGTGAAAGAAAAAAAAAATATATATATATATATATATTTTATTTTATTTTAAGTGGTACTTCCCACGATAGTGTTAAACCAATACAGTGCCCCTTTAAATATATTTGTATGTATTGTTCTATATATATATATATATTTATTTTAATAGGAGAGATAATTACACTTCCATCTAGGAAACAACATTTTATTTCAAGATGATATTCTATTGTTTTATTTATATATTTAAATAATTTGACATCTTCAACTTTGATTTATATATATTTTTTTAGGCAAGAAAATGACTGAATCATGATCATTTTGTGAGTTTAATCAATACATTTTTCCTCACACAGAAATAAATTTTAACACTCAATATTACACCAAATGGACACTTTTTACAGTGCTCCTCACTCCATCTGCGCCAATCCCCTTCTCCTTGCCTTTCCTATAAAAATGGCGGGACCAGAACAATATCAAGGAGGAGACAGGCTGCATTTATCAACCAATTAATCGATTCGTGTGATTGATTAGCCCTGTAACCGCCTATAATGGCCTCTTTCCCTTATCTAAAACGCATGCAGAGCTCTGCCATAGATTCTTCAGGCTGAGGAATATTGGAACGCGTGCGTGTGCGTGTGCGCGCTTGCAGGATAAGCTCATTAATAAATAATGTGTGCGTGTGTTGTGAGTGTTGTGACATTTCCTACCTCGTGTCATAGATGGCGAACAACTTCTTGTTTCCATCAACAGCGTTCCTGGAAGGAAAAGGGGATGACATCATTAATTATAATAATAATAATAATAATATTAGTGATAATAATAATAATGACAATATTATTATTATTACTAATAATAATAATAATAATAATGATAATAATGATGTTAATGATAATAATAATAATTATAATATAATAATAATAATAATGATAATAATAATAAGATTAGATATTATATATAATATTAATTTTTTCTTATGCTTTTCATTTTACTTGTTGGTATGATCATTCTTTTTCTTTATTTTTTATTTTATTTATTTTTGTATTTTACATGTTCGGAATACATTTTTAAATGAAAAAAAAAAAAAGATAAAATCAGCTTTTAGCCAATGAAAACAGCTGATTAGTCACTTCAATCATAACAATTAACAAACATAGATAGAGGAAAAATACTATATTTTAATGCTTTTGATTATTACATTTCATAAGTTTATTTTTTTGTGTGTTAACCCACTGTGGTATGTGGGTTAATTGATCTGTGTGGTTTCTACTGCAGCTTTGTAGCCTCCAGTAAAGCAGGAATATAAAACAGTGGGATGCCTGCAGGGCAAATATTGAAAGGCAGTCGATTTCCTCTGGGAGAGCCTCTCACACCCTCACCTCCTCATCCACACACACACACACACATCCCACTATCTTTATTCCCTCCCTTCTCCTCACACACACTTGTCCAGCTGGTCATCACTCTGCTGGAATCAGCCCTCCTGAGGGGGCAACACACTGCTGTTTTCTCTCTAACATGTCCCGACCACAGACAGACAGCTCCTCCACACGGATTTAAAGAAAGTGGAGGCGAGGTTAAATATCAGACACTAATTACCGTACTACGAAACATGGAGCTTGGCTACCCTCTTATGGCAACCACCAGGATGATAAGAGACTATTGAGGAGGAATTAAATGAGAACAATGTTTTGAGGTTAAGGCAAGACAAGGCAAGGCAGCTTTATTTGTAGAGCACATTTCAGAAACAGGGCATTTCAAAACTCTTGCATATATGGTTAAAATATACCTAAACTTGTGCATATATGGTTAAAATATACATAAACTCGTGCATATATGGTTGAAATATACATAAACTCGTTCATATATGGTTAAAATATACCTAAACTCGTGCATATATGGTTAAAATATACCTAAACTCGTGCATATATGGTTAAAATATACCTAAACTCGTGCATATATGGTTAAAATATACCTAAATTTGTGCATCTATGGTTAAAATATACCTAAACTCGTGCATATATGGTTAAAATATACCTAAACTCGTGCATATATGGTTAAAATATACATAAACTCGTGCATATATGGTTAAAATATACCTAAACTCGTGCATATATGGTTAAAATATACCTAAACTCGTGCATATATGGTTAAAATATACCTAGACTCGTGCATATATGGTTAAAATATACATAAACTCGTGCATATATGGTTAAAATATACCCAAACTCGTGCATATATGGTTAAAATATACCTAAACTCGTGCATATATGGTTAAAATATACCTAAACTCGTGCATATATGGTTAAAATATACCTAAACTTGTGCATATCTGGTTAAAATATACGTAAACTCGTGCATATATGGTTAAAATATACCTAAACTCATGCATATATGGTTAAGATATATGCTAACGTTAACTAAACTTGTGCATATATAGTTAAAATATACATAAATTCGTGCATATATGGTTAAAATATACCTAAACTTGTGCATATATGGTTAAAATAGATATATTAAGACATAATTAAAACAGTTATAAAAACATTAAAGATTAGAAAATAAAAATAAGCTAAAAAATAAAAGCTAGGATAGAAGCTAAAATAGAATATAACACACAAGAGTAAAAGCTCTAGTGCAGTATATAAGATCATTATCTGGTTTAATAAAAGGCAGAAGCAAACAGGGAAGTTTGAAAAAGTGAACGCTGCTTCTGCATGTTTAGTTGTGACTCTGGGGACACTAAGCAGACCTGATCCAGATGACCTGAGAGGTCTGGATGGTTCAGAACATAGCAGAAGATCAGAAATGTATTTTGGCCCTAAACCATGTAGTGCTTTATAAACCAGCAGGAGTATTTTGAAATCAATTCTCTGAGACACAGGGGGGGTACATACAGTATGCAAAAAATAAAAAATAAAAAAGTGAGACACTTCAAGGACACAGTAAAAAAAAAAACAGCTCTGCTTTTTTTTTTTATCAGATCTCTTAGTTTTTGTGGCATCTTATAATCTAAATTGTTATTGTTGTTATGTTATATGCCAGTGATTCATAACTAAGAGGGTGCTTCTGCAGCTGGCAGGTTGGTATGTAAATGTGAGTACTTCAGCTAATTAGCTAAACTTAGAGGAAATAGCTCATTAACTCTAGCATAAAAACTAGAAGGGAAGTCTAAACTGTTGGCTAAAGGTATTAATGGATGAAATAGTTTGCTAAAAGTAACGTTAATGGATAAATGGTTGAAACAGCAGAGCTAAAGGTAGGTTAATGGGTAAGTAGTTGAAGTAGTTAGCTAAAATAGTGTATAAATAGTTGAATGCCTATCGGATTAAATGGTTGAAATAACATACAGTAGCTAAAAGTAGTCTATCCAATTAATGCTTTAAATAGCTTGGCTAAAAGTAGGCTAATGGATAAATGCTTGAAATAGTTATCATAATTAAAAGTATTGGGTAGTTAAATGGTTGACATAGTTAGCATAGCTAAAGTGATGGATAAACAGTTGAATGCCCTGAATAAATGCTTGAAATTGCCAAACTAAAAGGATCAAACGGTTGAAAAACGTAGCTAAAAGTCATGGGAAATGGTTGGAATATACCTAAACTCGTGCATATATGGTTAAAATATACCTAAACTCGTGCATATATGGTTGAAATATACATAAACTCGTGCATATATGGTTAAAATATACATAAACTCGTGCATAAATGGTGAAAATATACATAAACTCGTGCATATATGGTTAAAATATACACAAACTCGTGCATATATCGTTAAAATATACCTAAACTTGTGCATAAATGGTTAAAATATACCTAAAGGCGTGCATAAATGGTTGAAATATAACTACAACTCGTGCATATATGGTTAAAATATACCTAAACTCGTGCATAAATGCTTAAAATATACATAAACTTGCGCAAATATGCTTAAAATATACCTAAAGTCGTGCATAAATGGTCAAAATATAGGCTAACGTTACCTAAACTCGTGGATAAATGTTTGAAATGTCCTGCTTCTGCCAATGCAAAAACCAAACCGACCTAAACATTACTTCAATTGCGTGAAAACATCATATCTTTATATTATTGATAGTGTTAGATAACGATGAACTGAGTTAAATGAACACATGTGGAGCGTGACATGTGGCGTTTATGAAGGGTTCATGAAGCACTGGTACTTTAATGACCTCACTTATAGACAAAGCATCATTGTGTCTGTTGTATTCAGTGACAGGGTTTAAAACCCCGCACCTGATTTTGTTCACATCTGCCTCTCCCCCCACCCTCAGTCTCACTGCCTCCTCCTCCTCCTCCATCCTCTCCTCCTCCTCCCAACCCTCCAATAGGCAGCACCTATTATAAAATTATTAGCCCCCGTTGCAGCACTTCCATTCTCTGCGAGACGGAAAAATATGTGGAGTCTCCTCCGAGGCTGGCGGTTAAGACCGAGGAGGCAGCCTGTGTGATGCTGATGCTGATGCTGCTGCCAATGCAACACCTCTGGAGGGGATGCAGGAGACGCGGTGCAGCTGGTGCTAAAGAGGAGGAGAGGACCAGACACTACTACAACACAGCCTGATGGGGAACTGAGAGAGAGAGAGAAGAGAGAGAGAGAGAGAGAGAAGAGAGAGAGAGCAGAAACAACCCATGGTGGAGAAGAAGAAGGAGGGGAGACAAGCACGGGGATTAGGTGATTGAACCCGTGATCGCACTGTTTCACCGCCGACGGAGCCCTCCAGTCGCTGTTTGGGGGGGAAACAGCCCAAAAAAAACAATAAAACATGGAGCTGATGGATCTGCATTCAGGTAGCTCCCTTTATTTCCCTCCGGCTTTTTGTCTAATTAGACACAGCATGCAAATAGGAATGGGAATGAGATTTTTTGGTGATGGAGAGAGTGGGGAAAGGTGATGATGGAGGAGAGGAATGGGGGGTGGTCTGCTGGATTCAATGGGGATCACACTGCAGGAAATAATCTTATATGTCTTTATGATATCAAATCTGAGATGTTAAAGAGTTGCATTGAGCAGAGGTTGTCCCGCCGCTTGATTTAATGCCTCTGGATGCAGAGTTTCTTTGTGTGAGTTGCCTTGTTATGATTGCCAGACCTTTTTTTCCCCAAATTTACAGGATAGTGAAAAACCATTGTTTTGTGTTCTAGCTATTTTCTGACGCTCTCTCTCTTTCTTGCATGTGTTTCCAGCTCTAAACAACAAAGTGAGGATTTCAGTCATGGCGAGGCTCGTCCTTTCCCTCCTGCTCCTGTGTGGATGCCAAAATAGGTATGTGAAACAGCAGCTGGAAAAAAGTGTTTATTACAAAATGTAGCTTTGGTGTTATTATAAAAGCAAAAATGTCTTAAAGTTGCTTATATATATTTGCTGAGGTTCCTCCCTTGATCGCACATCCTGATCTGCACTCTGCTACGCACGCTTAAGTGGCTGTCCTGCACTCAAGAAAAGCGAACCAGATCTCAGGGCGATGCTGTCAGTAAATCACTGGAATAGTCCTCTCTCATACACTAGATCAATGAGATCACATGTTCAAATCCAGCATCCTCTCCATGGTAATTCCTCCGCTTGAACACAATGTTCTTTGTGGAAAAAAGAGAAGTAATTCTCCTCGTTTTCTAGCTGCAGAGAATGTGCTTCTCGCCATATTTAGACGGGGGGGGAACTCATTTGTTTATATTTGGATCACATGTCAAAGCCTTAATTATCTCTACTGGTAGTTGTAAGCAGCGCTTATGTTCAATAATTAATCACAACAAGCCCGTCCTTGATGCAGCGAGCTAATTAATCACGATAACCGTGTCATGTTTGACGTCCTGCAGTTTCACCAGGACGAGTATCTTAACTCTCGCTCCCTTGTTTCCTCTCCTAGCGTCTGCCTGACGTCCTCAGAGGCTCAGAAGGAGGCGGCCGCCAACGACAACAGCACAGTTTTCACCAGGATCCTGGACGGGCTCCTGGACGGTTACGACAACAGGCTCCGGCCGGGGCTTGGAGGTTTGCTTATTAATTTCTCATTAAAGCACCATTAAGAGTCTTTCATTTGAAAACAACACAATATCTAATATCACAATGCCACAGTGGAGCCTCCCAGCATGCTGAACTAACCCGCTAAAGGCTGGCCCACGCTAAAAGACCTTTCAAATCTTAACGGATGTTGAAAATGTGACGACATGTTATGTTAAATTTAACAGTTTTGTTAACCACACACTGACACATTCATTCATGAACAACAAGAGTCCCCACTAAAGAAAAACGTAAATCTCGCAAAATCTCTCACAATCAAACGTGACTTTAAACAAACATGGCAGACGATAGACAGGATGAATTAGCGATGTTAGTTTTTGCACTACTTTGTACTGAAAATTCACAAAGAAAAATAATGCATGAAGTCATGGACACACGTTAAATAAACACTTGCGTTGTTGCCACAAATGAACAAGTTGCTCCTCCATTTCTGAGCTTCTACTTTATGCTTCGCCTTTTGCATTAGCTCATGCATTTACCGCCAAGACAGCGGTTGTTGTCTTTCTGCTTCAATCAGTTTGGTTCCAAATAGGCTGTCCTCGGGGTTCCTAACACACAACAGGATATCAGATTTTAATTTCAATTTTTAATTGACTTCCGCGCCGATTGGAGGATGTAAAAAAACGTCTTAACATACCCACACGACAGGAATATCTGGAATGATAATCATCAAAGAATCGGGGCTTTGCTGACCGTTGTCGGCCCAAAAGCGGCTTGATTGTCGTCTAGTGTGTACGATTTCACGCACTGATTCATGGGAAATTGCTGTGAGACTAACAAGGGTAGAAAACTGTGCAGCATTGTGCTCCCCTGTCAGCTAAGGTGAACACCCTCATGTTGTCAGACGCTGCATGTTTCCTCCTGATCCATGGCTGAGGATCATGCGGTCTTTTTCTTGTACGCCGCCACGGCCAGGAGAGTAAATCAATCAAGCCGCCTTCCTTCAACACAGCCTGAATTCAGTGGTGTTTTATTCACGCTCCTCACCCTGGCAACAGGAGATAACCTTGAGAGCTTGCCATTCAAAGATGGAGATTTCTTTTTCTTTCTAAGGGGCCACTGAAATAACAGCTTTTCTTCATTTATCGCCATCCATACCTCCTCCTTCTCTAATGGCCTGCGTTTATCCCACAGCTCTTTATTCTGTCCTCACGCCATCAGTCCCCGTTTCAGTTAGTTTCCCATGCACATACGTGTCCCACAGTAGGAAGAAACTAGGCTTTTTTCAATGTCTGATGTGTCATGGCAAAAAGCCTGCTCTCACATCCTGGTAACGGTTGCTACCCTTGACAAGAGGGCCTATAAATACATACCAGGCCTTCATTCAGCATTCAACAAGCTGCTCTCCACGGCGCGGCCAATCCCCGGTTCGCCAGGGCCAAATTTATATGCATAGCGAGAGATTTTTGTCGGCTTTGCCGGTACAAATGTCAGAAATAATGCTCTACCTTTTTCACGTCATCGTCGGAAGAAACGCCCCGCGAGGGAAAATGTGTGGATTCATATGAACACTGATGGGTTTATTCTGTCGCTGTCATTCAACTGATGCAGGTTTTAAATGCCAACATCTTTAGACTCGACCATTTGCATGCCCCTAAGTTATAAGCAACCAGTTTTTCCTTCATAATGATATATTTGTGAAGTAAAAACCTTTAGTACATTAGTGGATTGACAGAAAATGAATTGGAAACTATTTTGTTAATCGATTAAGTCATTTTTTAAAGGTGCTATTGATGACATTCAGCCACTAGATGTCGCATTCTCCCTCCCCCGTTCCATTGCATTTACTTCACAACAAGTCATTGCCAGGCATTTAACGTCAAACTCAGCAATTTATTTGTTTTTCCCACACTAACCGACGACCCAGAGATACCACGTGATACTAGTGTTGTTTTACTATTGGCTCACAAGCCTTGTTAGAAGTGGGAACCAAACGTCAGATATCTTCCACAGAAATAAACAAAACATTCATTTCAACACTTTTCTGTGCTTCTCTGATGTAAAGTTTAGCTGTTTTTTTTCTTTTTTATATCATTATAAATTGAATATCTTTGGGTTTGGACTGTTGACGACCATGTTATAGACTAAACGATTCATTTTAAAAGTTAATCTGCGGATTAATCGATGGTGAAACTGATCGTTAGTTGTGGCCACTGAGCTGTTAAATACAGACATTCTCTGTGGTTGTGGTCAGGGAATAACGTCCCAAACATCAGGCGAAGACTTGCGGATGACTAATAAACCCAGATATTGGTTCTATACTGCTCCAGTTAGATGATCCTTTTCACTGCCTTTTCACGACCTCAACCATTCTCACCTGTTCTCTCTCCACAGAGAACGTCACCGAGATCCAGACGAATATTTTCGTCACCAGCTTCGGCCCGGTGTCGGACACAGAGATGGTGAGTTCATCTGCAGCAAACGCCGTAGATACACAGAGAGAGATTGGCTGAGCTGGACAAACACACACACACACACATAGCCCACCAAGGCTACTGTAGGTATTTTTAGATCGTATTTACATTTCACTGCTGTCCCCTAGAAGTACACTCGGGTCCTATAAGTTTCTTGTAAATGACACCAAATGAATGACTTAAACATGTGAGATTTAATGCGATGTGGCTGCCTCATTCCCACTCGTTCATTCCTTTATTAATCCATTCTCTTATGAACTATAAGGTTCCACTTGGATAGCAGTATGCATTAAATCCCCTCTTTCATTAAATCCTCTATTACACCCCGCTATATCCCTGGCACACTTTGACACAGCAGTTGCTACTTTCCTATAATTGACTTGAAAAAGGTATTGACAAGGGGGCGCGCGATTGATTAATGAAATGTGGCAAGAGACTTGAATGGTTTTGCGGTCCATAAAAGCTTCCATGTCGGCCTGCTAACAGCGTCATTATTCTGTGGGAAGGAGCATATGTTTCTCCCTCATTCGCTTTTTTTTTTTTTTTTTGAGCTTGAAGCTTGTCGATATTTCACGCACGAGCAAATTCATGATGGATTTCTGCAATGTTTGCTCACCATATCTGCAAAATCTTAGTGGGCTTATGAAGGCATTAAGGAGGAGCTGCTGTCATAGCGAAGCACGATGTTGGCACATTTTGTGCAAAGCAAAGACGAAAATGAAAGAGGACCTATTATGCTCATCTTTAGGTGCATACTTGTATTTTGTGTTTCTGCTAGAACATGTTTACATGCTTTAAAGTTCAAAAAACGCTTTATTTTTCGGCAGAAAATGATGCTGCAACAGAAACTGAGGCTCTATATAACTTTAAATTCTTGTTGTGGGTAAATACACACCAGACGAAATGGTGCTGTGAAAGTTGAGAGTGGAATAGACGCAGTGATCCAGAGGAAGATCTTTTGCCTTTGGCATCCCTTCAGCATGTTTTGGTATGAAATGATCAGAGAGCAGACAGGATGGTAAACATCACACTTCTGGGTCCAAACAGTTCCTACTATTTCTGGGGCTCGCCTTTTCCAGTTGAACCTTTCTCTTTTTGCTCTCAGGAATACACCATAGACGTGTTCTTCCGTCAGAGCTGGAAGGACGAGCGTCTGTGCTTCAAAGGGCCCATGGAGATGCTGCCGTTGAACAACCTGCTGGCCAGCAACATCTGGACCCCCGACACCTTCTTCCTCAACGGCAAGAAGTCTATCGCTCATAACATGACCACGCCCAACAAGCTGCTGAGGCTCCAGGATGACGGCACCTTGCTTTATACTATGAGGTAGGCTCAAGGGGATGGAGGGGAAAATCCATACAGCATAGTATCGCGATATTTTGTGTGACAATATCGATACACGGACGTCAAGTATTGATCTTTTATTATATAATCCAGTGGTTCTCAACCTTTTTTGGGGGTCCAATTGATAAGATTTCGCTTCAGGGACCTCCATCTGAAAAGATTTTGGTTGTTAGATATGATTAAGACCAGAATTCTGTAGATGTCAACTACATATGAGAAGGAGATAACAATGGAGGAAATGAAACCTATAATCAGAATAGTCACTCTTATGAGTCTTACTCACATTGGGCTTACTTCTATAGTGAAAGGCCTGGTCGCTATTCTGTCTTTCAGAGGTCGTAGCGGGCTCAGTCTTAAAGCTAGCGTGATGATACTGGTATTATATGAAACTAGAAGACCTAAGGAATCGATCGGTACCAACCATGTCATGTTGGCTTGTCGGGAAGAACGCTAAATAACGCTCCAAATTTACGCTAAATTTTGGCGAGGAAAAACTGGCATGGCCATTTTCAAAGGGATCCCTTGACCTCTGACCTCCAGATTTGTGAATGAAAACTCTGATGGTGACAAACTGCATAATTTGCAGTTGAAAAAAAGGTAATATATTGCAATATATCTTATTGCAATACTCGATAAAATCACAATAAGGTATCGTATCGTGATTTAAGTATCCTGATAATATCGTATCGTGCAGCCTCTGGTGATTCCCACCCTTCGTAGGTTCAAACACACGTTTCTCCCACTCTGACGTGATTTATTCAACACATTTTCAAAACACTGAATAATGAGCTATGAATAATCATAAAACCCTTCGGTGTCCAAGGTTGGTGGCATTTAGAGATTTTTATTCATTTCCAATATAGAGATACCATAGAGAGAGAGTCTGCACAGCGCCGAGGTTCAAGGCGCGGTGTTTCTATGCTGGTATTGAGTCTCGAAAACTGTTAAATGAGTGGAGGACACCGCCCACCTCTTTTATAAGAGGTTAGAGAAGGGAAGGTTTTTAAGATTATATGATAATGAAGGGGAAAAAAACAAGCCAGCAAGGCCAACATGATGCACAATACAGCTCTGAGCTCAGAGAGAAGTGAAAGTGAGACAGACTGTAGGAGAACAGTGTCACCCAGTGGCCAATCCCATGCACTTGATTTGCAGCCCAGTAAATAAGCTTTATATTATTGTATCCTTTTCCTGAGATATACGAATATCAGAGTGAAGTGTCTCTTTAAAAGTAGGGTGTTGAGAGCAAACTGGAGAGGGAGATCATCCATTATGAAAAGCAGCCTCATTGTGAGCTATAGTTTTTGGCAGTAATGTAGTGATACAATAGAGAGACCGGCCAACAACCAGATGGTGATCACTCTAAATGCAACCACCAGTATTTACAGACTTAAAAAGCTTTAAATATAGAGGAAAGTGACGTACAAAATAGTTGTTTTTGTTTAGCAGTGTAAGCGCCAGGACTCCCCGTGACCTTTGCACCAGAGAATTAGAATAATTCTGTGCTTATCCTCAGGAGTTACTGCAGCCGCAGGACTTAAGAGTGACTGTATCACGGATGAGAGCACTCTATCTGATACCAGAGCCACCCACAGGGAGAATAATGCTGGATGGAGGGCAGATTATCCATAATGCAACCACCACCCTGACATATATACAGTAGATATACATATGTAAAGAAGTGCGTACTTATAGTCGCCTCTTTGTCATCCAACACACACACACACACGGGTGTCGAGTCTTCTGCACTAATCAGTTATAGTGACGATCAACTTTGACCTCGAGGCTTAAGGAGCGAGGGGATTGCGTGAATGTGCGTTCATTTCCATATGTGTCATTTTATGGAAATCTATGCATGCATGTGTTTACGTCTGAAAGCAAAAATGTATATCTGAGAAAGAGAGAGAGAGAGAGATGGAGAGAGCTTTGATAATCTGCGTCAGATTCTCTGCCACAGTTGAAATGAAGCAGCAGTAGGTTGCTTTTAATCGTTTTAATTGTTACAGTACTGCGCTCGTCATTACCGGCGGAGCTTAACCACGGGCAGTAGTGGTTTTATTTCCTGCACACTAACACACACATACACGCAGGCCATCTGGGTTACGTGCAGGTTAACTCAACAACAGCTTTTTTTTGTTTCTCCTTATGGTTATTTGCACTATATGTTATTCAGAGTGTTGTCATGAGAATAAGGAAAAGTTGATTATTTAGAGGAAAATCTTTCCAATTTCTTAAATGTAGTTATATACATTATTTACTCTGATGTACAATAAAGATGTAGGTCACTGGTTCCCAGACTGGTGGTCCCAACCCCCCACTAGGGATCACCAAAGCTTCACAGAGGGTCACGAGAACTTCTTGATTTTTAAGAGGTGTAAGACAACTTTAGAAAAAGCATTTCATTCATTTCTTTAAAAAAATTGAATAAAATTGTTTGTTTTTTTCAAGTTTGGATTATTATAAGGTATAACCTAGGGCTGTCAATCGATTAAAATATGTGATCTCGATTAATCGCATGATTGACCATAGTTAATCACGATTAAATATAAATAAATCACACGTTTTTTATCTCTTCAAAATGTACCTTAAAGGGAGATTTGTCAAGTATTTAATACTCTAATCAACATGGGAGTGGACAAATATGCTGCTTTATGCAAACGTATGTATATATTTATTATTGGAAATCAATTTACAACACAAAACAATGATAAATATTGTCCATAAACCCTCCCAGGTACTGCTTTAGCATAAAAAAATATGCTCCAATCATAACATGGCAAACTGTCAGTGTGCTGACTTGACTATGACTTGCCCCAAAACTGCATGTGATTATCATAAAGTGGGCATGTCTGTAAAGGGGAGACTCGTGGGTACCCATAGAACCCATTTACATTCACATATCTGGAGGTCAGAGGTCAAGGGACCTCTTTAAAGATGACCATGCCAGTTTTTCCTCTACAAAATGTAGCGTTTAGCGTTATTTAACCCCCTTCACGACAAGCTGGTATGCCACTCTCGCTTTAAAACTGAGCCCGCTACAACCTCCAAGATATAGATTGCGTTTAAGAAAAAATGTGTGCTGATAAAACAAATTTGCGTTATTATCGCGTTAACATTGAATGACCTAATATAAAATATGTATACGGTTAAAACAGCAGAAGAGCTAATAGAACAATGGCCTTACATCAGGGAGAAGAAAACACTGTATTTATCAAAAATGAAGCTTATAAAGTCTGTATGATTGTTAGAAATAAAAGATATACATAACACAGTTCCTATTAAAAGTTCCTAAAAATAGCAGGAAAACTCATTTCTGATGAAATATTCACAACTCAAAATTCATCCAAATCGCTCGTTTTTGCACAAACTTTCTGCAGTTATTGCGTTCACTATTGAGGTCAATTGTACAGCATATCAGCTGTTCTGTACTGTTATTGTTATGCATTAAATATAATGTGAAATATCCATGAAATGTCACTTAGTCAGGGGTCGTCAGTTTACTCAATTCATCCACAGAAACACGTATGGGTACTGTAAGCAGATGCACATTTTATACAGAACCTGCTCTTAAAACCTGTACAATCCACACTAGTGAGCAGACATACTGCCATGTCACATATCAAACATCCTCTCTCGCACCATTTCCACATTACGTATGGGTGTCAATTCTCTCCTGTCATTTGAAAAGCATTACTCCGAGGAGGAGCGGGCGTTTTTTTATGGAGTGAAATTACTATGCATTTGTCTCCGTGGATAATATACAAGTATAAAATGTCCCTTTTCACAACCCTCCGCGAGCTTAATGCATACGGAGCCTGATGGCGGCCCATTATAACAGATAGGTTGCAACGTATACAGCTTTATCTGCTGCTTGAAACCTCGGAGTGAGTGCATTACACACCATTATCATTAGGTACAGTTGAGTTGCCGTTCTCATTGATGCTCCTAGTGTTGCCTTTAGACTGGTGTTCTTCTGTGTAGTCATTTGCTACCATACTGACAATTTGTGTGAATTATAATGACAGTTCCTTATTTTTCTCATGTTTTAAAGGAACAGTGTGTAGCATTTAGGAGGATCTATAGGCAGAAATGGAATATAATATTAATAAGTATGTTTTCTTTAGTGTATAATCACCTGAAACTACAAATTGTTGTGTTTGCGTTATCTTAGAATGAGCCGTTTATATCTACAGTACATAGGGAGCTGGTCCTCTTTGGGTATACTTGGACTTTTCTGTGTACTTGTCAGTAGAAGCCAAGTATACTTAGACTTTTCTGTATACTTGTTAGTAGAAGCCAAGTACACTTAGACTTTTCTGTGTACTTGTCAGTAGAAGCCAAGTATACTTAGACTTTTCTGTATACTTGTCAGTAGAAGCCAAGTATACTTAGACTTTTCTGTATACTTGTCAGGATAAGCCAAGTATACTTAGACTTTTCTGTATCCTTGTTAGTAGAAGCCAAGTATACTTAGACATTTCTGTATCCTTGTTAGTAGAAGCCAAGTATACTTAGACATTTCTGTATACTTGTCAGTAGAAGCCAAGTATACTTAGACATTTCTGTATACTTGTCAGTAGAAGCTAAGTATACTTAGACTTTTCTGTATACTTATCAGTATGAGCCAAGTAGACTTTTCTGTATACTTGTTATTATAAGCCAAGTAGACTTTTCTGTATACTTGTCAGTAGAAGCCAAGTATACTTAGACTTTTCTGTATACTTGTTAGTATAAGCCAAGTAGACTTTTCTGTATACTTGTCAGTATAAGCCAAGTATACTTAGACTTTTCTGTATACTTGTCAGGATAAGCCAAGTATACTTAGACTTTTCTGTATACTTGTTAGTATAAGCCAAGTAGACTTTTCTGTATACTTGTCAGTAGAAGCCAAGTATACTTAGACTTTTCTGTATACTTGTCAGTAGAAGCCAAGTCTACTTCAGTATAATTTTGTTAAGTATATCTCTGATAAGTACATAAAAAGTAAACTGAAAGCATACTCTCTTATTTTAAGTTTAAAAGAAGTATACTAATAGCACACTCGAATAAACTTCTTTTTGGCTGTCACTTTGAGATCCACTGCTCTACACAGACAGTAATACTATAAAGTAACTTATTACTTTCAAATAAAAGTATCTTGTAATATGTAATAAATTAACAGCACTGACTGCAAGGTCCCGGGTTTGATTCCAGGACCTTTGTTGCATGTCGTACCCTTCACTCTCCCTCATTTCCAGTCTCTACCTCGACACTGGCAAATAAAAAAAAGGGCAAAAATGGCCAAATAGAAAGTGCTTGTTAGTGTGAAAAGACAGATGGTGCAGCATGGTGGCTCAGTGGTTAATACAGCATAAAGCTCCTGGACTCAGCCCTTTTCCCGCTTTGTCATGTCGTCCAAGTTCTGGACTTTTCTGCAAGGTCAGGCGTATTGGAAACTTTAGATTTCCCACAGGTGTGAAGGTGCGTACGCTGGTCTGTTTCTGGGGTGATGCACTGCTCTCCACTCAGTCCACACCGGCCGAACAGAATCACGGGGCTTATTCCAAGCTTCTATTTTACCCCTGATATTTAAATTATAGCTGCATTAGGATTTTAAAGGAACTGGCACACACCAAATTAAAATCTTTACAGGCATCCCTGCTAACGGAGCAAGGCCACATGAATAATTAGAACATGGTATAATCGCCAACAGCCATGTTCTCATTTATTTATCCCAAAGACACTCTTCCCTCTCCTCCATACACAAATCCTTCAGCTGTTTTACACACAATAATGCAATTGGGTAATCCTGCGCTGATGTGGAAAGCAAGCTGAGTCCCAAAACAGTCAACTCCATGGGGACCAGAGGTGGCCTCTTATCCCACTTTGCTATGCTTCGCTCGCTTTAATGATATAATTGGGGAAACCTCCCTGCGGTAGATACGTACATGCGGGAGGTTTTTTGGAGCATAAAAAAAACACGACCCAAGAGGATTTTGCCACATCTTGGTGACACAGTTGTCATTAAGATCATAACGCAGATCAGTGAAGGAAAAATAATTAACCTTATACTGTAGCTAATGTCGACGTTGCTCATATGCCTGAATGCTTAGAGCAGAAAACACAATGCTGGAGGAACCTTTAATGTAATAAACATGTGTTTTTGTGCATGGGTTGCTACACCACTTAATTCCCCTTCATCCATCCCCATTAAGGAGGACCTATTATGCTTTTTTCCCCTTTCCTTCATTGTGTTATATAGTTTTTTGTGCTTGTAAAAGTTCTGCAAAGTTACAAAGCCCAAAGTCCACGCCAAAGGGAGAAACACTGCTACTGAACTGCCTGAAACGCCTCGCTTGAAGTCCTGCTTTCCTTCTGTACCATGGTGATGTCACCAAGTAACACATTTGCATAATACCTGCCGAGCAGCTAGTTTGGCTATCCCTTAAACAAAGCTAGTTAGAGCGGAGCTGGAGTGGAGTCCGAAGTGTTTGGTTTGGTTAACCAATCATAACAGAGTGGGCCAGCTGACCAATCAGCCGGTATCAGAAAAATAAAGTGTTTTTTGAACATTAAAGCATGTTAACATGTCCTAATAGAAACTAGGGGTGTCAAAATTAACGCGATAATAATGCGATAACACTGATTTCTTTAACGTATTAACATAACTTGAGATTATTAGGTTGTGGAAACCGTATGTCACACAAGCTTGTCTCAAAGGAGGTTAAATAACGCTCCAAACCTGTGCTACATTTTTGCGATGAAAAACTGTCATGGCCATTTTCAAAGGGGTCCCTTGACCTCTGACCTCCAGATATGTGAATGAAAATGGATTCTATGGGTACCCACAAGTCTCCCCTTTACAGACATGCCCACAATTTGTCATTGTTTTGTGTTGTTAATTGATTTACAATAATAAATATATACATACATTTGCGTAAAGCAGCATATTTTTCCACTCCCATGTTGATAAGAGTATTAAATACTTGACAAATCTCCCTTTAAGGTACATTTTGAACAGATAAAGAGTAGCCTGAGTAGAAACCCAAAATACGTATAGCCAATATAAGTATGCACCTGAAAATGAGCATAATAGGTCCTCTTTAAGTTCAGTGAATCGACATCATCATATCACTCTATTACTGTTTATCATCATGCAATGTGCAACAATACCCAGAGGGACTTGATTCAATCTAGGGCAGATAGCTAAAACAAAAAGTAGTATGATGTATGTATGCTTGATTTGTACACCTGATTGACTTAATGTTGCCGTTCTTTCAGGACCGTGAGAGAGAGGTGCCATCACGGCAGCTAAAATGATAAGAACACGTCGCGAATGACTGGCAGAAAATTAGGTTTGAAAAAGTGTACAGTACGTGATTGACTAAATCTAAATGAAGAAGGGGATAGACTTCACCTCAAGTCCTTAGCAATTGAAATGGTGTCCATGAGGAGATAAGATTGTGTAATATTCATATTTAGAACAAAAATGACTCACATGAGAGCCTGTCCCAAGGGTCATTTAGAAAAGATTACCCATCTTTTATGGAGAGACAAATAACACAGAAGCTCTGTGACCACCAGATGGTAGCATTGCCACTGTAATACTGGTGTTGCTGAGGGAGGGGAAATACAGCACTTGCAAACAGTACTGCACATTGTACCTCTCTCCTTAGCTTACGTCCTTCTTTAGTTTGTTTAATTGCAAAGATGGCAAAGCTGCGACCTTCCTTCTAATTGTTTTTGGTACCCTGTAATTGTAGTGATTCAGCAACTGGAGCTAATTATACAGTGTTCTGTATAAGACCCCCAATTAAGTGTTCAAACTGCCAAAGTAAGACTGTGCTACATGGATAATGGGTGTATTACATGTGTTTCTCCTTTAGACTGACCATATCAGCAGAATGCCCCATGCAGCTGGAGGATTTCCCCATGGATGCACACGCCTGCCCTCTCAAGTTCGGCAGCTGTGAGTACTGTACAATCTCTGAATGTCTACTTTTACATTTATCTTGCTCTTCACTATATGCTAATCCCAGCTATTGTGAGTCCAATAAGTTATGCACAAAATCTAAATTTAGAGAACAATAAGGGATAATTGTTTTGGCTAATTGATGCTGCAGTTGAGGAGTCATTATCTACTGGAGATTGCTGACTCTTAAAGCATGTAGCTAAGCTGTTGTAACAGCAGTACAAGTGTAGTAAAGTCAGCAAAGTGAGTCTGAGTGCACTGATGGTGTGTTTTATTGCTTATGAATTCAACTTATATGTATAATAAGAGGAAAACTGTGTTATATTTTTGTGTTATTTTAAGTTTTAAGCCACAAAAAGCGTGAGTTTAAGAAGATAAACATGTACACTGACTGAGATCTATAGAGGACGGAACCTCCCAAAATAAAAAAAATAATTAATGTATAAATAAGTGACTCGATAAATAAATAAATAATTAAATATGTCATTAAATATAGCAAAAATAAAACAAAAAATAAATGTAGCCATTAATGAATTGATAAAATGTGCCATAAATTTATATTTCTGTTTTAATTTGCTTCTTTATTTATTCATCTTTGTATTAATTAATCTTATTTATATACTTTTCTGTTTAATTTTCCCTTTTATTTATTTATTATTATTATTTTTTACATTTAATTGTAATTTGTTTGCATTTATTTTTTATTTATATATTTATTTATGCATTTATTTTCTTAGTCATGCATTTATTTATGCATTTATTTCGTTTTTTATTTAATTATTTTTATTTATTTGTTTGTATTTATTTATTTATTTATTTTTTATCTTATGTTTATTTTGAAATGTATGTATTTATTTGTGTAGTAAGCAAAGACGTAAGACCTACCCGAGAGGATTAAGACCTGGGTCAACTCACTTGTTTGTTTTACAGTATCAGTCACAGTCAATTTAAGTCACCCAGAATGCATTGCAAAGGGATTTTAAACTTCCTGTGTAACGGTAAAGTGCTGATTTGACAGATATTCATGGTCCGCTCTTGCAGCTAACGTTGATAGAGGTCACTGAGTGAAGAGATTAGTGAATGTTCTCCAACACTTAATCAGGCCAATGATAAGAGCAGTTCTCCTCAATGCCTTCTTAACACGACGGCTGCTCTCTGTGTCTTACCAGCGACGACATGTATAGAAACTTGAGTGGCCGGGGGGGTATTTAAAGAAAGATCTGGCCAAACGCCACACCTTGGGAGCCTCTTGGGCTAAAAGGATGAGGCTCTTATCCCCAGATTGCTGCGAGACGCGGTCCACCCACACTCACTATGTAAGGGAAGCACATTTGACGGCAATCCGATTACAGCGTAAGGAGCTGTTGGGCCTTCCCAGGGCAAAGTCTGACCTAATCGCCCCCCGCTGCGATACCCTGCAGGTGAGAGGTGTAAGTGTATAATAGGAATAATGTGTCGAAGGTGACACTGCAGTTTTACAAGGTGAAGCATCCTAATAGGGAGAGTATCTTTCCTTTCGTTGTCTGTAGCGCCGTGAACGAGTGCAACCTCTCAGTCTGACCTGACCGCCTCGCGATTTAGCCTCTGTCCTCAGGTGGCATTACGCCGTACATATTAAAACCTCCACATCCCACTGCAGCAAAATCCACTACCACGACTACAACGTGATAGTTAAACCTGCAAAAAGGAAATTAAAAAAAAGACTGCAATCCCTTTTTCTTAAAATGAACAAAACACAAACATTGTTTTAGTCCAGTAATCTGCGACAACACTAAACAGTATTTTGACTGTATCCACTGTTTACTATTGTACATCAGTGGGGGATGAAAAGAGACAACATCCGGTGTAATGAAAAATGAGCAGAATTAATCCCTCATGTAAAAAAAAAAAAAAAAAAAAAAAGCCACCAAATCTCTCCATCCCCTCCTCCTTTTCTGTTCGCTTTGTTGGTTTGATTGTCTGTTTCTCAGCAGGGTTACGGGGGAAACTAATGGCCCCATTTTCATGAAACTTGGTGGAAGGATGTAGCACAGGCCGAGGAATAACCCACTAAATTTTGGAGTGGGTTGGCTTTTTCTCGAGTGCCACTCTAGTTCAAAATGTCATGATTTGATCATTCAGTACTGCCCTACAAAGGCAGAGAGCAGTAAGTACAGAAGCAGTGAAGGTGAAAGGAGTTAAAGGGGTTTTTCAGGCTGGCCAGCAAACTGCATAACACTTAAAAAGGTATAATGTCTTCATTTAAGGCTGATTATTTTACCCCAGATATCATTGCTATGATACTACACACGGTATCTGTTTTTTTGTCCATTTTAACATGTTTTATTACATGGTTTTGCTGAATACTCGATTCTGATTGGTCAATAAGGGCGTTCTACGGTCTGTTATTTCTTTATATCAGACCGTTGCTATGTATAACCGACCGTTGCTATGGGCACAGTTCTGATGTCGGACTCTGGAGGACCGTTTTTGTGTCAAATTATTGATTTCTCAAGTAAGTAGTTGTACATTAAGCACGATAATGTACAGCAAGCGGGTCATTGTTGTGAAATAAACCCCTTCAGGGCTCCGTGTCGAGTTGCAGCATCACCCTGTCGGGGTTTATTTCACAATAATGACTGGCTCACTGTACATTATCCCTTACTAAACAGATAATTAAATGTATCTCTGTTCTGCTACGTACCTGTCTGTCCATCTACTATTAACATTTATATTGAAATGAATACAATACATTTCATTTTCAATTTAATATATTTAAATGTGATTTAAAGGGGACATATCATGCTCATTTTTAGGTTTGTATTTGTATTTGGGGTTTCTACTAGAACATGTTTACATACTTTAATGTTCAAAAAACACATTATTTTTCTCATAGTGTCTGTCTGAATATACCTGTATTCACCCTCTGTCTGAAACGCTCCGTTTTAGTGTTCGGTTGTACTTAACTCCACCCTCGCATGTCATTTCTGGTTGCAAAAAAACCAATGGATGACGTCACAGTGACAACGTCCACTCCTTATATACAGTAACAGAGTGCAGTAAGTGCAGCTTGTAGATTACCACACCAGAGTGTAATTAATCATTTTTATATGGTCAAAAAGACACCAGAGTTTAAAGCCCAGTTCATTTATGAAGGTCATAATAGCCTTGAAGTGCACACTCATAAGGCCATCTTCCATCGCTCCTTTGTATCCACTCTTTGGTGACAGAGTAGTGATTCATTATGCAATAAATAGCACGAGGGGCCTGCTCTAAAGTTGATCCAGGTAAAGGGCAGCTAATCCCTTATTCTGGCCTACGGTATCTGTATCCTAATTTAGCTGCTGGCCTTCAGCCATGCAGCTCTCACATACACTGAGGAGTTAGAGGAATAGTATTCAGGTAATGGTGAGCTCAGTGATGTGTAGCATTTAATTCAATTTAATGCAATTCTTTTTATTAAAACAAACAAAAAAATGGCAGCTAAAATATATCTTTCGGAGAAGCTTTGCACTAGTTTTTGCAGCAAGCATTGGAACCTAAAAGCTGTGAAGTGACGGAAATCCATGACAATCGTATCAAATCTGCGTCAGTAAAAGGCCGCAGGTCGAAGCCAACTCATAATGACAATAACTATCTCAGAAATTACCTCATGATTACCATAATCAACGGCTCTTAGACCAAAAAAATACTTGTCATGTGGAGCTTTTCATTGGCCAGGCGGATGTTTAGAAACTGCTTGTTCTCCGAGTAAGTGCATAAACATGCAGATGATGATGTGAGGTGCACAAAACCTGAAGGGAAAACAATCAAATCTGCTCTAATGAGTCATCTCTCAGCTTGTCTTGCCTTCAACCCACGACGATCCCGCTGAACATATGTAGTAGTGAATCATTTTATGATTGCTCTCCTTCTTGGAGCCTTTCATATTCTAAGATATGAATGTCTGGGTTGCTCGTATAAATAAACACGCTTTCATGAACAGCAGAGAGACGTCTGCGATCCACAGCAGCCACCAGATTCAGGATAAGGATTTCCTCTTTAACGAACAGCAGTTCAGGATTTAGAGGGTCAAAGGGAGGGCTGAAGCTGCTCTAAAGCCAAACCATGGCACCAATTCTTGTTGGATGGATGCTACACACTCGTAAGTTGGCTTTCTCGTGACTGCTCTTACCACAAAAAGAAAATGACAGCATTGGTTTAACAACCTATGTTTTATGCTTCCCTGACAGGTGACCTTTTGCAGTTGTGGGAGTAATTGACTGTTTTCCAAACCCCACTCCATTAGTCGCTGCTGCTGTCAGGTTTCCCATTCTCGCTCAGCACAATTTTGTCAATTTTTACCAGCTCAAATGGCACCTGTCGCTAGCAGAACGTCGGCTTCATGAGTTGTTTGCAAACACGATATTATCTTATGTACTTGTTCGTATATTCAAACACTATGTTTCACTTTTAATGTTACATAAGTTATATTTATCTATCTTTTTAACTTTCCCAACCTCAAGAAATTTAGTAGTTTTAGTTGCCTGGGTTTGGAAGACACTGATAGGCAACTCATTTTGTTTTTTTGGCCTTCTCCATCTTGGTTTTTGGCCGTCACGATCTTGGTTTTTGGCCGACGCCATCTTGGTTTTTGGCTGTTGCCATCTTTGTTTTTGGCCGTCGCCATCTTGGTTTCTGGCCGCTGCCATCTTGGTTTATGGCCATCGCCATCTTGTTTTTTGGCTGTTGCCATCTTGGTTTTTGGCCATCGCCATCTTGGTTTTTGGCCGTCGCCATCTTGGCTTTAGGCCGTCACCATATTGTTTTTTGGCTGTCGCCATCTTTGTTTTTGGCCATCGCCATCTTGGTTTTTGGCCGTCACCATCTTGGTTTTTGGCCATCGCCATCTTGGTTTTTGGCCATCGCCATCTTTGTTTTTGGCCGTCACCATCTTGGTTTTTGGCTGTCACCATCTTGGTTTTTGGCCATCGCCATCTTGGTTTTTGGCCGTCACCATCTTGGTTTTTGGCCGTCGCCATCTTGGTTTTTGTCCGTCACCATCTTGGTTTTTGGCCGTCGCCATCTTGGTTTTTGGCCGTCGCCATCTTGGTTTTTGGCCGACGCCATCTTGGTTTTTGGCCGTCGCCATCTTGGTTTTTGGCCGTCGCCATCTTGGTTTTTGGCCGTCGCCATCTTGGTTTTTGGCCGTCGCCATCTTGGTTTTTGGCCGTTGCCATCTTGGTTTTTGGCTGTCACCATCTTGGTTTTTGGCCGTCGCCATCTTGGTTTTTGGCCGTCGCCATCTTGGTTTTTGGCCGTTGCCATCTTGGTTTTTGGCTGTCACCATCTTGGTTTTTGGCTGTCACCATCTTGGTTTTTGGCTGTCACCATCTTGGTTTTTGGCCGTTGCCATCTTGGTTTTTGGCCATCGCCATCTTGGTTTTTGGCTGTCACCATCTTGGTTTTTGGCCGTCACCATCTTGGTTTTTGGCCGTCACCATCTTGGTTTTTGGCCATCGCCATCTTGGTTTTTGGCCGTCACCATATTGTTTTTTGGCCGACGCTATCTTGGCTTCTGGCCGTCGCCATCTTGGTTTTTGGCCGTTGCCATCTTGTTTTTTTAGCCGTCGCCATCTTGGTTTTTGGCCGTTGCCATCTTGTTTTTTTAGCCGTCGCCATCTTGGTTTTTGCAAGTCGCCATCTTGGTTTTTGCCTGTCACCATCTTGGTTTTTGCAAGTCACCATCTTGGTTTTTGCCTGTCACCATCTTGGTGGAAAGACACTGATAAGCAACAAATTTAGTTGTTTAGATTGGAGAACTTGTTGGTTTTCTCTTTCAGCACATCATATGCTTCCCGTTTGATTGTCCAGCTCTCGTTACATATTGTTGAAATCTGCTCAGGAAGCGACCCTGTGGTAATACTGGCCTGATATTGACCTGTGTGACACCCTGAATGTTAATTTGCCTGTAACTTTAGGAAGAACACATTTGGGTTTGTGAAATCCCCTGCATTAATTTCCATTAAAATTCAGCTTCACTCAGAGAGCGTGGAGCTAACTGTATAGCCGGTGATGAGTTTGGCTGAGTTGTAGCTCCCTTTGCCTCGCGCACAAGACGGGAGCAGCAAAGCATTAAGCGTGACCTGTTGAAAATTTGGCACAGGTGCACTGCCTTGCCTGCCAAAGTCTTTAGCTCTTCTTCTGCGTAATGAAATTCCCCAATAATCCCTTATTGCAATCTAACTACCCTACAATTAAGGTCCTGGCCTTTGGCCTGACAGTGCCCACATTTAAACACTACATATATTGTACAGCAGCGTGCAGCTGCCAAGTGAGCGCCCAGAATGGAAATGCTCGAGTTAAGATGTTATCCACTGGACTGAAATAAACAACCCTGTCACACAAAGCCAAGCCAAGGCTTTTATTAGTGTTTGTGACAATCAGTTAAATAAGTTGTAAACATTTTAATGTTTTCATGTGGTTTTTGGCTTCCCCTGTGTTCTATTCATAGATATGTCATGTACCTAATTGTCTACTTCACACCTTCAGAACAGTTTTTTCAACACGATTCATCCAGCAACTTTTTATCCCTGCTATTAAATTGCAGCCTTTAGAGAACATCAAAATAATAAAATCAATATTAAATTAAATTGAGTGCTGTAAGTGGGCAGACGCAGCCCTCCTCTTTTCCTCTCAGCAGATAATTCCTTTTCCCAATTTCCCCTCTCTGTTTTTGGAATGTGTTTTTAAGATCTTTAATATTTTTCCTAATCTTATGTCAATAGACATGATCACTAATAGCTTTTTAGATTCTCAAACATCTCTTTTCTAATAAATAGTGCACTCGGATTGGATCTCAGGTTGAAATACGATTGATAAAAACAACCAAACGTGCCATTTCAGAGACAAATCCCCCTCTCTCTGTGTGAGCTAGACTTTTCATCTCTCCCTATTCCAGCCCTCACCGGGGGGCAGATGATAGATCGCCGTCCAGCGTTTGTACGCCATTCAAACACGAACTAGCAGGAGAGGCTTCAGAGTTTGTTTTTCATCAAGTGTGATGCAACACATTATGGTTAATCTGACTCTGGTCTGGTTCCTGCCCGACAGGGGAGATCACCTCTGACCCAGAAGTGTGGTTTAAACAAAAATACACTCAAATATCCACCCACACACACACACACAGCATGCAAGCGAAATTCTGTTTTGGGCTTTAAGCCTGCGGTCTAATCAAATAGTGCTAGAAAGACTCTCCCAGCACATAATATGAGCGATAACAGGGTTGAAACTAACTGTGACGTGTTGCTGAGTAGTTTATCTTGCATTTTGGATGTTTGTATATTAAAAATGAACATGTTCAATTCTAAAATTCAAGTCCTCTTTCTCTTCCTCTCTCTCAGATGCCTATCCGGTGTCAGAGGTGGTCTATACTTGGATGCAGGGAGCTGCTAAGTCGGTGGTGGTGGCGGAGGACGGCTCCAGACTCAACCAGTACCATCTTATCGGGCAAACTGCCGGCACAGAGGACATACACACAAGCAGAGGTGGGTGGTGTCTATGGATAAAAAAACAAATGTGAAAGTGATGCAAGACAAATAAATAGTTAACGTGCCGGTGAAAGAACCCCAGCAGGCAGCTGTATAGTAAAGGATAAGGCCTGTACCAAATTCTATTTATGTAAAAGGATGAATACTCTCTGTGAAGGCAGGTATAATGGAGTACAGTATGGCTTCTGAATTGCCTGAATGGAAGGACATCCTGTCCATATCATTTCATTCGACGAAGGGGAGCAGGGCGGCATTGTCTGTTGCTAGGAAACGTCTGCGTTCAAAAAAGCAATCAATTATGTATAGCCGCTGTAGCTGTAACATAACTGTTTTAGATGAATTTATATTTAACAGCCAACCCTTGGTTTCTTTTATTTATGTCTGTATACATGGAGAAACATGTGTTTCAGAATTAGTAGTATATGCAGTTTCAAATGATGTGGAATGTACTGTAGCTGAATACTGTACTTAAGTACAGATTTGTACTTTACTTGAGTATTTTCCATTTCATGCAACTTTAAACTCAGAGGCAAGTATTGTGCTTTTTACTCCACTACATTTATCTGACAGCTTTATTTAGCTTTTTTTGATTACAATTCAAGCAGTAGTAGTTACATTTAGCACAACCTTAAACATCTACTGCAGTAAAATGCAACATAAACATTAATTCAGCAGTTATATTAATCCCAAAAATTCATTTATAAAAGTAAAACACTGACAGGGAACATCTTACTGCACAATGAATACTTTTACTTTTGATGCTTTAATCAAATTTGCTGATAATACTTACATACTTTTACTTAAAGGAACAGTGTTTAACATTTAGGGGGATCTATTGGCAGAAATAGGATATAATATTGTGTTTTCTTTAGTGTATTATCACCTGAAAATAAGAATTGTTGTGTTTTTGTTAACTTAGAATGAGTCGTTTATATCTACATAGGGAGCGGGTCCTCTTCACGCAGCCGCCGTGTTGCTACAGTAGCCCAGAACGGACAAACCAAACACTGGCTCTAGAGAAAGCCATTCACATTTTCAGGGCCAGCAGCTAACGGTGCTAACAGTGTAAACAACGGCAACAGGTCTGTTGGTGGGTCTTGTAGTTTAATTTAAGTCAACTTTACATACAACGTCTTGCTGCTGTAAATACTCCATGACTGAAAACAGTCCCCAACCATTTGGTTTTGGACATTTATAACAATAATAATGATACATTTTATTTATAAAGTGCTTTTCAGGGTACTCAAAGACACCTTACATAAGTAAGTCAGATATAGAATAATGCCTTTAACCCATTAAAATGCATAATAAAATACATTATGTTATGTAAAATGTTACTCTAAAGCATTGGGATCACATCGCATTTGCCAAACGAATATTCAACCACCTTCATAGTGCAACATTTCTATCCTCTTATATCCACTCACACAATCACCCTCATTCTTCCCCTTTCTTTCTTTCACCTTTTTCACGAGTAAAAATTCCTACTGTATGTGAGTACCGCACGATAAGTGTAATACCAAATAACGTGATGTAACTAATTCTAGATTAGAAGAAGATAAACGCTGCTGGGAGAGATGGGGCGTGCGAGGCGGAGAGTAAATGTGGGAAACATTATCAGGAGATCAGAGTCAATGAGTGGAGGCTAGTGGAGGAGAGTAGCCTATCCCTCACACAACCAGCTGTCTACAGGCCCGGACAGCCCTGTCAAACAACACTTATCCCCACATGAGCCCAGTGCGCGCACACACACACACACACACACACACACACACATACACACACATAGAGCTAGAGAGAGACCTGAGACCTCGGGTTAATCCCCCCCCCATCCAACCACCCATCAGCTTTTGCATAAGAAGATGACATCACAGATCAGTGAGGGATTGGTTGGTTGGCTGTCGCTGAGTGTATCTGTGTGTACATTTATCCTCATGAGTACTAAATGTCCTCACAATTATAGTAAAAAAACTACAAAGTCAGGTTAATTCTACTCTTAGTTATAGCTGATCTATGTTTAAAGGTGAAACATTAAATATGTTTTATTAAGTGTGATTGGAGGCTTTTATTTTGAAATACTTAAAATGTGAGCTAGGTCCTCACAAAGATAGAAAAAGAAATGTGTGTGTCTGTTTGTATGTTGGGATTGGACAGCCTCGCTCTGACGTGTGGGTTGGGTGGGTGGTTGTGTGGGGGTGGGGTGCGTTGAAAGGCATCTGCTTAATACTCTTATGTAAAACGGAACTGTAATACACTTCCCTCCAGTTTCTAGTAGAATCATTATTAAAAGAGTGGATTTCCCCTGTTTTTTTATTTATTTATTTGCGCGCCACAACTGAAACCTCGCTAAGCAAAGGGTTAAAGGGTTCTTTGGTTGAGGGACTGCCTGGCTGGAGAGCCGAATTGCTGGTTCACTGGCTGGATGGTTGATCGTTTGGCATGTTGACCAGTTGATAAAAGGTTGGCTGAATGTCTGGCTGGCAAAATGTCTTCTGGTAACTATAAATAACATGATAGGGAAACCGTAATATCCATCCACGCAATATGTAGAAAAGTTAAAGGTGAACTGACATAAAAAAATTGAATAAAGGTTTAACAAAATCGTAGTAAAAAAAAAAATTTGTCTTGTGGGAAATTAATCCAGAATATACTTTAAATTAAAGGTACCATTTGGAGTTTTTTTTGTAAACAAACAAGCTTATGTTTACATTCAGTGTTCACCAAAACACATCATGTGGTCTCCTAAAAATGTTGTTCCATAGAAAAAAACTGCATTGTGAATTATGTTTGAAGAAAATTAATTTTGTCGGGGATTACGTTCGGTTTTGACGTAATGCAAATACATTTGTAATGATGTTCCACGGAAAGGCCGCGTAGGGATGAGGTCGGGAAGGTGGATGGGTCAACAAACCTCAGACTTTGGCCCGAGAGACAAATTGTGTCCAGTATGAAACTTTGTTTTTACTAAACAAAGTCGCTTTTTTGCCTAAAACTAATGAAGTAGTTTTGTTGGCTAAAGCTAACCAAATTGTTTTGTTGCCTAAAACTAACCAAGTAGTTTTGTTGCCTAAACCTAGTTAAGTAATTTTGTTGCCTAAACCTAACTGAGTAGTTTTGTTGCCTAAACCTAACCGAGTAGTTTTGTTGCCTAAACCTAGTTAAGTAGTTTTGTTGCCTAAACCTAACCGAGTAGTTTTGTTGCCTAAACCTAGTTAAGTAGTTTTGTTGCCTAAACCTAGTTAAGTAGTTTTGTTGCCTTAACCTAACCGAGTAGTTTTGTTGCCTAAACCTAGTTAAGTAGTTTTGTTGCCTAAACCTAACTGAGTAGTTTTGTTGCCTAAACCTAACCGAGTAGTTTTGTTGCCTAAACCTAGTTAAGTAGTTTTGTTGCCTAAACCTAGTTAAGTAGTTTTGTTGCCTTAACCTAACCGAGTAGTTTTGTTGCCTAAACCTAACTGAGTAGTTTTGTTGCGTTTTTTGTCTTGTTTTCTTTCAATTTACAATGTTAACTACATGTTTAAAACTGTTTATAGTATAGTATATATAATATAGTATATTTTAAATTATGAGTACTAGCTAGACATGTTTCGTCATCAGTTCTTTGCTCAATTAGGACGTCATATTCTGCTACATTCTCAACATCATCTGACCAGGTCTAGGCCTCCAGTGACATTGTTTAATGACACCTACTCCTTCCTTCTCTTATCTGTGATCAAGCCCAGGCGTAAACAACATTTTATCCTCTTTGAAATATCACTTCATCATTTACTTCAACATTTAATCAATAGCCAAGGTCATTTTTTTAATGTATTTACGTGTCCGACGGTTCACTTGACATTATTTGTTCGCCCCTAAATCATCAAACCGCCATCTGGTGTTCTGATTAATACAAGAAAATGCTAAACGTTATCTGTGAACTCCATTTAGCCGACGGACTAAAGGCAGTAAATCATCATTCATGCAGCTCAAAGCTTCTGTCTGGAAACCGGCCAAATCAGTGCTGATGAGTTTTGGGCTCCGGGGGGGTCACATTCAGTCCACTAGGTTAATTTACTTTCTGTATGTGTTTGACTCTCTTTGCTAATAACTACCACAGAGTAAATATGACACTTTCAGCTATAATAAACATGCTTTAAATATAATACCATCACCTTGGGCACAGCTGAGAAGTGTTACTGGAGGTGGAAGTGGGAAAACAGCCTACATGTAAAACCATTTTTGCAACTTTAGCAACAACTTCTCACTGTTTTTTTGTATTGCAAGGTGCTGTTACGTGACTATATTTGATATAATACAAGTTCAAGATCTGGCAATTGGATGTACTGGAGATTTCTTTTTGCTCTAATAAAAGTCACCTGCAGTGACCTGTTGTTCCCCTCGCTTGATTAAAACAAGTCTGACAGTACCCTGCTGTTTTATTGGGTCTAGACGAAGTAATGAAGCACTTGTAAAATTCAAAATAGCAGTTAATTAAATGATTGCCTGGCCTTTTCTTAAGTTGTTACTTGGAGCTGCAGTTCGTCTGCTCGCTCTGGCTTCATGACCTCAATGAAAACGTCCTTTTTTGTTAGTTGAGAATGGACATAGATCCTGAATCCTCCATAGGTCAAAGTATTGCAGGGATGTGATGGTGTGAGACACATCTAATCTTAGTACAACACTCCCACTCGAGGACACGAAGGAGGAGATTAGCCTACAAGTTTCTCTTTAAAGACATCTTTAAGGATATGACTTCCACCGTCTCAGACGGCAGTGTCTTTCCTAAAATAACTCCCCGTCTCTAAAAGTAGATAAGACGTACGACAGCAACAGTTCTATGCACAGTTTGTAGGGACTCTCCAGTGGATAATCACTCTGTTCACCCTTCAGGCGAATGTGAGAGCTCCTTTTCCTACTCACCAGTTGACCAGCATGGCAGCGTTGTTCCCCGAGATGAAGGGAAGTTCCCCCTGGACGTTGTGAAATACAAATCCTTGGGAGAAAAGCAGTAAGATCCACCGGAGGAACATGTTCCTCCTCATTCCTCTGCCCCCGGTCCTGTCGGGATCCATGCATCAAGGGCAAAGGTGGCCCTGGGGTGCCCCAGGTCGCGTGTCTGGATGTTTCCGACAGTAGTAGAAGTAGCTGTGAGCCAGACGGCCTGGAGTCATGAGGGCGTTAGAGGGCCCAGGCGATGGGGTCGCAGTAAGAACTAATGGGGATCTCCTGGTCGAGGCATGGCCGTGGCAGTGATCTTGATAAGTGTTGTATGTCGCTGTTGTTGACCCTCAGCGCGGATCGGCCTGCGAAACAAATTTACCTCACTTCCAGCCTGCTGTCAGTTGATGCCCACGGTTGCATTTTCTGAATTGCTTCTTCTTTCCCTTCGCACGCCAGACAGTCCCATCAACGTTTGATCCTTATTCCACAAAAAAAAGATAAAAGATATAAAATGTCCACACGGTTAGCCCCCCTCCATCCCAGCAGTGATTAGCAGCAGCGAGTGTCCCTCATCCGCGGCTTAACAGTGTGTGTCAGCAGTTAGAAATCATGCTTCATGTGTGTGTTTCACGGTGTGTATGTGTGCGTGTCGGCGCCTGGATTGGCAGGGCGGAGTAGGCGGGGCTCAGGGCTCTGTGAGGATCCCGGGACAGGAAGCCTCACCCCCCCTCCTCCTCCTCCTCCTCCTCCACACTCCCTCTCTTTCCCTCACTGATGGCAGGATGCAGATTGTAACCAGGGATTAGGGAGGTTCAAAAATCCGATTTTGCCTGGAGAAAGCCTCATGTATTACTCTGTGTGTGTGTGTGTGAGTGTGCGTGTGTGTGTGAGTGTGTGTGCTGCGTACATGTGCCCTAGTGTGTGGAATATAGTCATTGGGTTTTTCATAGTTTACCAGCGCCTGCAGTCACAAACTGCTGCTGGCGAGAGGATTTTTTAAAGCCTCAAATGCAATCTTCGGTTGTTTAACTGAATATTGTGTCCCCTCTCTTCCTGTCTCTGCGGCTTCACTTTGTCTGGATTTACCTCCAACTGTTGAATCAGACATTAACCGCATAATAATCTATTGTCATGTCCTCTTCACAATCATGTTCTCACAATAATTAACAGTTTAATAATGGATTAGAAGTCAGGTTCATTTCTGTGGGGTCATAGGAGAGCCATAAAAAAATAAATGTGGAAATATAAAGAGAAATAAACAAAAGAATAAATAAATTTGGAATAACAAACAAACAAATAACACAATATAAAAAAGAATGATTATAAGCATTTTATTTAATTTTTCATTTATTTGTTCATTTATGTATATTTTTAAGTATATATTTATTTAATTTTAAATACATATTTATTTATTTTTGCATATAGATTACTCTTTTTTCTGTATATTTCTAAAAGAATATCTATTTTAATTTATATATAATATTATTATTTTATATTTAGTTATTTTCATCCCCTTATTTTACCTTATTCTTTTCCCTATATTTTCGTTTTTGTATTCTTTTATTTATTTCTCTTTATATTTCCACATTTTCTATTTACCTATTTATTCATTAATTAATTTATTTTTATATTTCCACATTTTTTTATTTATTCATTTATTTATTCCTCTTTATATTTCCACATTTTTTCTTTACTTATTTATTCTTTTATTTATTCATTTTTATATTTTCACTTTTTTTTTTAACTTATTTATTCTTTTATTTATTCCTCTTTATATTACCACATTTCTTTTTAATTCTTTTGCAGATTTATTCTTTTTTTATGGCACCCCTAGGACATACAATTCGCCGTTACCAACTGAATATGAAATGTTCTGTTTATCCCAGCTTCATTTTTTAACTGATCCACCTCGGACGCTTTCCATTCTGCAGTTTGCACCACCTCTAATTAGTTCATAATGAAATAGCAGGTAGGAGGAGAGATACATTAGTTAGGGGGAGAAGGTTTACGACCACTTTTCAAGCTGTCAAGTTTATGGTCATAAAAAGTAATTTAGCCGGTAATGATTATGTTGTCCTGTGTGGTAGCCCGACACCTGTGGTGCTGCGAGGAGGTCAAATCACATATTAATAATTCCATTTCTGTGGCTCAGCTTAAAGCAGATATCTCTGTCATTAAGAGACATCTAACCGCTCGCCTCGTTTAAAGTCCCCATCTAACTTTATATCCTTGTTTATTTCTTTTCCCGCCCCTCAGGAAAGTATACAGTGATGATGGCCCACTTCTACCTGAAGAGGAAGATTGGATATTTTGTCATCCAGACATATATGCCCTGTTTCATGACTGTAATCCTGTCCCAGGTGTCATTTTGGCTAAACAGAGAATCAGTTCCTGCGAGGACTGTCTTCGGTGAGTGAAGCCGCTTGTTTACTCATTTACTTCCTAACGTTTGATTTGTCTGGGTAATATTCCTGTCATGCACATCCACACAAGGGAGAATAATAACAGTTGCCCACTGAGCAGCAGCGCTGCAGTAGCTGGCAGTTAAGAGTTATTAAAGCGCCCACCTTTGAGTGAGGGGAGAGCAGAAACTCAATTTAAACTTGTCACGGCCTTTGTTTGCACCCAGGGGTGACCACCGTGCTGACTATGACCACCCTCAGCATCAGCGCCAGGAACTCGCTCCCTAAAGTGGCCTACGCCACGGCCATGGATTGGTTCATCGCCGTCTGCTACGCTTTCGTCTTCTCCGCCCTCATCGAGTTCGCTACAGTGAACTACTTCACCAAGAGGAGCTGGGCCTGGGACGGCAAGAAGGCTCTGGAGGCACAGCACCCTAAGGTACCACATTACATGTTGAACACCTTGAAGTAGCACACATGTAAACTTCCAAGTCTACGTTAAAGAAGAGAGTGGTATCAGTCTTCTCGTCTTAACAAGAGAGCGAAAAAACAAATACACATATTTCGCATTAAGGTGGTATTCCCACAGCCAGTCTTAAGGTAAATGTGTGAATTGCACTGAAAACTATGAAAATGATTTATACACTAGACCACATAAACTGCATCAGAGTCATCTGGATATTGACTAGACTTCATAACATTGATTATTATACAAGTTGCTCGCTAAGTGAGGGAAACTCAATTACACAGCACCCCTGCATTTTACCAGAATGCTTTGCCAGAAATGTTTCTGTGAAATCACTAATCATTCCAGACAGAGTGAAACACATTGATTATACAGAAATACTCCGGCTTCAAATTATTTCACCATTCAATGTAATCTCTCTCCCGCTGTAGAAGCGAGACCCCATGGTGCTGTCCAAAAAGCCCAACAACGTGTGCTCGGCGGGCGTCAACTACACCCCCAACCTCACCAAGGACGTGTCCATCTCCACCATCTCCAACACGACGTCGGTGCAGCTCCGCGCCTCCGAGACCAAGATGGTGGACCCCAAGAAGACCTACAACAGCGTCAGCAAGATCGACAAGATGTCGCGGATAGTGTTCCCCGTCCTCTTTGGAACCTTCAACCTCGTCTACTGGGCCACGTACCTTAACAGAGAACCGGTGGTGAAAGGAGTGGTCACCTCGACGTAATCTTTCTCTCTTTTTTTTTTTTCTGAGACAGAGTGTAAGGGGATTCAGTTTGAGAGTGGGTGGACTAAAAGAAAAAGGTCTCTGCCCCAGACAAAAAAAGAAATATCTGCGCTTGAAGAACAAAAACAAACTATACTCAACTATCTAATTCAAGCACTTTTGAATGGATGCAAGGCTTCAACAGAATCCCTTTCCCGTTTTTCCTGGCCTAAAAAACTGCTCGATCACAAAAAGAAACTGCTTCTTAAGACTACGTCGACGAGAGAGCGGCTGCTTTGCTTCTTTCTCATCTCTCCTGCTGCAGTTTGCATGACGCTCTCCTCAAAAGGGAACTCCTCTTTGTCTTGAATACCGACCATGTACATGTCAATCACCGCTTAAAGTATGTGAGCACACTTCATCGCTACTACTTGAGGTTTTAAAAGGAAACTAACATAGGCATTTTTAGCAATTTTGCCTAAATTTAAATATATTCTTATCGTGGAGGCTTGACATGCACAAAGCTTGTGCTACGGAGGAAAAAAACATGCATTTTTTTTAATTTAAAAAAATTATTTAAAACATTAATTCCACATTGTGTGGAAGAAACTTCTCTTGAGATTAAGTGCATTAATAATTACGTTTTATGTCTCTTTTAAAAAAACAAAATGCTGTTTTTTTCTCCTATTGCAGCCGGTGCTTGTGTGTCTCTTTGTACATCTTTACTTGAACATTCAAAGCCTTCTGCTGCAGGCCTGGTTTCCCAAAAGCATCGGCAGCCTCGATGGAAAATGACGAAAAATAGATTGAATGCTACCTGAAGGTGAAATTATCACCGCAGGGGTTTTTAAAGGCTTCTCCATTCATAAAAAAAATTAAAAAGTCGTCATTTAGGGGCAGCTTGCCAACAAGAATATCAGAAAAACTTATTTGGCCCACTTACACTGGGTGACTGGACGGCTGTAGGCGGTGTGTTCAGGACAAATTTAGAAATTGGATGCTGGTGCTTTGACTGAATTTTGAGCCTGGGTCACTCAGCTAGGAAACTAATATTTACAGCTGAGAGACCAGTGCTCGAAACGCAGTATATGTGTCACATACAAATCAGCGTCGTGAGAGTTCAGAGGCTGTCATTCAGGGCACAAACTTGGATATAGGCAAGCATCCATCTTGCTGCAATAGGCAAAACACTGCAACACTACCAGCTCCAGTTGTAGGACTAATTTGCCATGAATTCTGGGTCAATTAAGGACATTTTACTGGGGAATATCTGACCTCCCAGCCATCAATTATCATACTATTTTTCTGCATTGTAGTACTGAAAAAATACTGAAAGTAAAGAAACTGAAAATAGACAAAAATATCCCCAAGAGAGAGGTGAACAAACATCAGCAAACTTACTGTAAAGGCCTGTGGTAACGTGATATATGTGGTGACTTAAAGGGGCTACTTGGTGAACTAGCTGGAGAGCTAACTGCTCACACGCTAGCTACTTAGCCGGGACATGTTGGCGCTTGTCAGTCACAATGGCGAAGCTTCAGCATTTTTGCCATTTTAAATGATGGTGTGAGTAGACAAGTTGATTAGACTGTTATCATTGGTTATCAGCTTCATATATGTGGGTCAGTAGGGGCCTACTACACTACACTAGTAGGTTTTATCATTGATTCACATGGTGGATCACCGAGAGAAGGAATAAAAGTAGACGACAGCGAACTCTAGCAACTAGTAATTATGACAGGAGCAAAAGCGTCCTTTCGCATCCCGTTTGAAACCAACAACGTGATTCCCATAGGAATGAATGAACTTCCCGGTTGACTCGCATACGTACACAGAGCTATGTGGAAACAAGGCATAAGTGTTTTCATTGCCTAAACTTAAAGAAGTTGGTTTGTTTGTGTAAAAAACTTAACGTTTCATGCAGTTTTACGTGTTAAAACTTGTTGCTTTTAAGTTTCGCTATTAGTAGGCGTAGCAGGCCCCTACTGACCCACATCTATGAGACTTATAGCGACTGATAATGCACATTTAATGGCCTGATTCCAGTCGAATCAGGTGCAGCAGACCTTTAAGCTACGAAGATTTGTGGAAATTAGGCCGAGTCTCGTAAGGGAATCATGTAAATAAACTTTTAATTTTCAACTTTGCTTTGACACAAAAAAAGACAATGTTGAGACTTTGAGTTTTAAACCCTTGGAAGAAAAAAAAAAAAAAAAAAAGCCAAAGTCTAACGTTGACTTTCAATTTCTGAAGATGTTTTCATCTGATATCTTTCTTAATGTTTGTGTGCAAGATTCTTTTCTTCTTGTTGCTTGTAGAGGAGCTTACATCTGATCAAACTTTTTCGATCTTTGAATCTGATATGTTTTTGGTTTCATCTATTTCTACATAGACTTGATCGAACCGGAAGCAATGAGCACACGATTGTGGCATTTTTGGCTCGAGCCCACCATAGCACAGCCTGTGCGACTTGTTCGACTATGGTGAGACATACTCAGGAACAAAAGGACCCATGCTCCCAGCAGAAGAGTTGCCTCAGAGTCACTGTTTCTTTAATCTCATGGATGTTAAACAGTGCAGTTGGGAGCGTGACACAACGGCTTGGTGAAAAAAACCTTACGAATAAAGACGAGATCAGCTGCTACTGTACCTGCTTTGCTTTGTGAAATTGGGACCTACAAATATCGTCACGATATCAGCTTAAAATTCTTTCCAAAGCGCTTTTGTTTTGAATTTTTGTGCCATAATTTCCTGTAGTGTTTTTGTGATAGTTTGAGTTGATGTTGAATCTGCATTTTCTGTAAATCTAAAGTGTCTGTCGATGGGTGTGTATCAGAGCAAAGCTACTGTACGTTTCAGTGCTTGTTAAAGCGCAGCAGCAGTGTAAACGGAAGTCCAGTGAAATGCAGTTGAAAGGCGATCTATACGTCCGTCTGCCTGGGGGTCGCCATGGCAGCAAGTCCAGATGAACAGACCCAGACATCCTTTTCCCCCGGCGACAACCTCCAACCTCTCTATCTGCTCCTCCACTGACTCTGCTGCTTGTACACATTATCACTGTGTATAATATGCTAATTTGTTTCTGATTACGCCCGCAGTACTTGAGTCCTTCACAAAGTTTGGGGGTCATTTGTTTGTTTTTGTCAGAGCTGAACTGCTCCAGTGCTGCTTTATTTCAGCTGACTAAGCCTTATTTTGAGTTGTATTACCAAAGGAAATGAAACTGTAATAAGCATTTTTTGGTCCCTAATCATGTAAGTGTATTTAGCCTCCATTGTTTTCTCTATGGATGGCGATGTCGGTCCGTCAGTCCGCCACTAAAACATTCCCATCAGCCTTAGCTGGGGAGCGTTATCTATACTCCCAGGGTCCTATGTTCCCCTCTTAATATGGCTCATTAAGGAGACCTTTTAAAGGTCTCAGTGAGGTTTTTTTTCCCTGTTCAATGTATGTTTCCCTGGGTCATCTTATAGCTCGATGATGTTATACTCCTTGAAACCCACACACTCGAATATGTGGACTTCAGACTTTGATTTCTCCACAGTGGCTGAACGGATCTTTACCATTCCAACTGCATTTGAAACATCCATGTCCCTTTGTTATTTTGATGTTTGAACTGCAAGCATAAGCCTTAGCAATGTCTTACAATGTTAGTTTATGTAAAGAACATAGGACCCTGGGAGTATAGGGATGACGTTTGCATTACGAGCGCCAAGAGCAACAAATCGGCCAAGCGTGGCCAGCTACATTGTCGCAGAGGTCGTGTCTAGAAGGTAACCCCCAAGTTACGAAAATGTGTGAAAACTCTCACGAGACTAGCTGCCCAACGACCTATCCTAACCTTAGCCCTTCGAGGTCAATGCCTAACCTTAACT